>NC_092126.1:98233490-98881824 GCF_043159975.1 Macaca nemestrina | reverse complement strand
AGCACTTCACTTCTGCATTTATATAAGTCCTTCTAACAACAGGAAAGGGTTTGTGGGTGTTCTCATCTTGAGGAAAGCTCTTCCTTCTGAATATTTTCTCTGTCAGGGGTCTTTAGAGACCTAAACTTTCTTGATGGTGCTTTGGCTGGCTGGTGGGTATGTAAGAGAAATTTTATACCTAGTTGGTAATCCTGCATTGGGTTTTGAAATTAACTGCTTGCCAGCTCTCAGTTTCCTCAGCTGTATTAATTGCTGAATGCTAAATTATGTGTGAATAATTTAAAAAATGTTCTCAAGACCCAATAATGAATTCAACGAGTTATTTCAACTCGGAAGAGCATGACCTGAGCACCCACTACAATGCGTTAGCCAGAGTGGAGCTCAGAGTGCGGGTTACAGAAGAGGCCAATCCTCTGTCCCTGCATTCATGAGCTCAGCTCTGAGGCATCTTCTGTTATTTCCAAATTTGCAGAAAGAAACCTTGGGCAAACTGCTTCTTTTCCACCTTACCATTCCAACACCAGCCTTATGTATTACCATAATTAGTCAAGAACACGTCTTGGTTAGTCAGGGACACTTCATGTGTTAAGCTGGAATGAGGACGCTACTTAGAGCAAAAGACTGGTGATCAGAACCTCTACCTGTGTGCTCCTCCGGGATGCATTAGGTTTACCTTCCAGATATCTTTTCTTTCTTTTTTTTTTTCTTTCTAATTTTAAGTTCTGGGATACATGTGCAGAACATGCAGGTTTGTTACATAGGTATACATGTGCCATGGTGGTTTGCTGCACCTATCAACCCGTCATCTAGGGTTTAAGCCCCACATGCATTAGGTATTTGTCCTAATGCTCTCCTTCCCCTTGCCCCCCAGTGCTTGACCGGCCCTGGTGTGTGATGTACCCTTCCCTGTGTCCATGTGTTGTCATTCAACTCCCACTTACGAGTGAGGACGGGTGGTGTTTGGTTTTCTGTTCCTGTGTTAGTTTGCTGAGAGTGATGGCTTCCAGCTTCATCCATGTCGCTGCAAAGGACATGAACTCCTTCTTTTTATGGCTACGTGGTATTCCATGGTGTATGTGTGCCGCAATTTCTTTATCCAGTCTATCATTGATGGGCATTTGGGTTGGTTCCAAGTCTTTGCTGTTGTAAATAGTGCTGCAGTAAACATACGTGTGCATGTCTTTATAGTAGCATGATTTATAATCCTTTGGGTATACACCCAGTAATGGGGTGGCTGGGTCAAATGGTATTTCTGGTTCTAGATCCTTGAGGAATTGCCACACTGTCTTCCACAATAGTTGAACTAATTTGCAGTCCCACCAACAGCGTAAAAGTGTTCCTATTTCTCCACAGCCTCGCCAGCATCTGTTGTTTCCTGACTTTTTTTTTTTTTTTTGAGATGGAGTTTTGCTCTTGTTGCCCAGGCTGGAGTGCACTGGCACCATCTTGGCTCACCGCAACGTCCACCTCCTGGGTTCAAGCAATTCTGCTTCAGCCTCCTGAGTAGCTGGGATTACAGGCATGTGCCCCTATACCTGGCTAATTTTGTATTTTTAGTAGAGACGAGGTTTCTCCATGTTGGTTAGGCTGGTCTTAAACTCCCGACCTCAAGTGATCCACCTGCCTCGGCCTCCCAAAGTGTTGGGATTACAGACGTGAGCCACTGCGCCCGGCCATTTCCTGACTTTTTAATAATCGCTATTCTAACTGCCTTGATGTGGTATCTCATTGTGGTTTTGATTTGCATTTCTATAATGACCAGTGATGATGAACTTTTTTTCATATGTTTGTTGGCCGCGTAGATGTCTTCTTTTGAGAAGTATCTGTTCATATCCTTCGTCCGCTCTTTTATGGGATTTTTTTTTTTTCTTATAAATTTTTTTAAGTTCCTTGTAGATTCTGGATATTAGACCTTTGTCAGAAGGGTAGATTGCAAAATTTTTCTCCCATTCTGTAGATTGCCTGTTCACTCTGATGATGGTTTCCTTTGCTGCGCAGAAGCCCTTTAGTTTAATTAGATCCCATTTGTCAAATTTGGCTTTTGTTGCAATTGCTTTTGGTGTTTTAGTCGTGAAATCTTTTTGCCCATGCCTATGTCCTACCTTCCAGATTTCTTTTATCATTTACTCCCAGGTATTCTGCAAGTTCTTGCTTGCTTGCTTGCTTTCCTTAGTCACCAAGTGGTACCTTCTCAGCTCACTGCAACCTCTGCTTCCTAGGTTCAAGTGATTCTCTGGCCTCAGCCTCCTGAGTAGCTGGGATTATAGGCATGTGGCACCATGCCTGGCTAATTTTTGTATATTTGGTAGAGATAGGGTTTCACCATGTTGGCCAGGCTGGTCTTGAACTCCTTACCTCAAATGATCCCCTGCTTCAGCCTCCCAAAGTGCAGGGATTACAGATGTGAGCCACCAAATCAGCAAGTGCTTTCTTTTTTTTATTTTTTATTATTATACTTTAAGTTCTAGGGTACATGTGCACAGTGTGCAGGTTTGTTACATAGGTGTACATGTGCCACGTTGGTTTGCTGCACCCATCAACTCGTCATTTACGTTAGGTATTTCTCCTAATACTATACCTCCTCCAGCCCCCACCCTCAAGAGGCCCTGGTGTGTGATGTTCCCCGCCCTATGTCCAAGTGTTCTCATTGTTCAATTCCTACCTATGAGTGAGAACATGCGGTGTTTGATTTTCTTTCCTTGTGATAGTTTACTGAGAATGATGGTTTCCAGCTTCATCCATGTGCCTGCAAAGGATATGAACTCACCCTTTTCATGACTGCATAGTATTCCATGGTGTATATGTGCCACATTTTCTTAATCCAGTCTATCATTGATAGACATTTGGGTTGGTTCCAAGTCTTTGCTATTGTGAATAGTGCCACAATAAAGATACGTGTGCATGTGCCTTTATAGTATAATCCTTTGAGTATATACCCAGTAATGGAATCGCTGGGTCAAATGGTATTTCTAGTTCTAGATCCTTGAGGAATCGCTACACTGTCTTCCACAATGGTTGAACTAATTTACACTACCAATGGTGTAAAAGCGTTCGTATTTCTCCACATCCTCTCCAGCATCTGTTGTTTCCTGACTTTTTAATGATCACTATTCTAATTGGCGTGAGATGGTATGTCATTATGGTTTTGATTTGCATTTCTCTGATGACCGGTGATGATGAGCATTTTTTCATTTGTCTGTTGGCTACGTAAATGTCTTCTTTTGAGAAGTGTCTGTTCGTATCCTTTGCCCACTTTTTGATGGGGTGGTTTTTTTCTTGTAAATTTGTTTAAGTTCTTTGTAGATTCTGGATATTAGCCCTTTGTCAGATGGGTAGATTGCAAACATTTTCTCCCATTCTGTAGGTTGCCTGCATTCTCATGGTAGTTTCGTTTACTGTGCAGAAGCTCTTTATTAATTAGATCCCATTTGTCTCTCTTGATTTTTGTTGCTGTTGCTTTTGGTATTTTAGTCATGAAGTCTTTGTCCATGCCTATGTCCTGAATGGTATTGCCTAGGTTTTCTTCTAGGATTTTTATGGTTTTAGGTCTCAACATTTCAGTCTTTAATCTATCTTGAATTAGTTTTTGTATAAAGTGTGAGGAAGGGATCCAGTTTCAGCTTTCTACATATGGCTAGCCAGTTCAGCAAGTACTTTCTATGTGTGAGGAGGCATTGAGCTGTTATGAGAAGTACAAAGGTAGGTAGACCATGTAACTGGCCCTCAGCCTAGAAGTCAAATTAGCCTGTAGTTCCTGATTACTCCTATAATGTCTGGGAACAAGGTCCAAATGCACCCTGTGGGACAGGGAGTGAACCGCGCTGGTGTTGCAAAATTGATCCTGGGCAGTGGAACACTCGCAGCTGGTGGTCCCCTTGAACATGAGCTAAAAGGCCTCTTCCTGCATAGAGCCTCCTAGGTGCTTCTGAAGTGCCTGCCCTCCAGTTCTCACTGGAACCTCAGCTGTCACAGTCTGACTGCATGGCTATTTGTGTGTACCGCTGTTGTGTCTGCTAGTCTGTTGACTACCTTAGGAAGGAGAGAATGACTGACTTATGGTCTGTGCCCACAAATGCCTTGAGCCATCTCATAGGAGGTGCTTGCTGAGGTGTTGAATTGAATCTGATTTTATCTTGGTTTAACTTTAGTAACCAAAATTCAAAGGAAATAGTGTGTTCCAGTGAACGATGTTACCTGTTTTAATTGATGGTTAAAGCAGAAAATTCTTTTATTTGACCCACAGTTTTGAAAATCTTTCTAAAATCTTAGACTTCTCCTTATAGAGACAGGTCCAGATATTTTTACAGTAAAATTAATTTAGTATAACTATTAATATTACTCAACTAAGAAGGTGTAATGCAGTGGTTTGGTTCCCAGTGTGCTTTGGACTGGCACATCAACATCACCAGGGAACTTGTTAAAACCCCATCCCAGACCCACTGAATCAGAAAGGTTCAGATGGGGCCTGTGAATCTATGTTTTAAGAAGGCCTTTATGTGATTCTAATACACACTTAAGTTTGAGAGCCACTGGCATAGGGCAGTTCCCAACCCCGGATGCACATTATAATTATGTGAGGAGCTTTTTAAAAAAATACAGTACCTGAGCCTACCCCCAGAAATTCTGATTCAGGTGGTCTGGGGTTGGGGCCTAGCATAGTCATTTTTTTTTTTTTTTCCAAACACTTAACTCGAACCACAGAGTCATTTTTTTAAAGTGTCTACGTGACACTGATGTGCAGCCAGAACTGAGGACCACTGATGGAAGGGTGCAAAAGAACTTGGGAACTTTTACTCCATGCTATCATCTGCAACTTCTTTTTTAGTTTCGTTTTTTTTCTTTTTTCTTTTTTTTTGAGAGGGAGTCTTTCTCTTGCTCTGTCACCCAGGCTAGAGTGCAGTGGCGCCATCTCGGCTCATTGCAACCTCTGCCTCCTGGGTTCAAGCAGTTCTTGTGCCTCAGCCTCCCAAGTTGCTGGGATTACAGGCATATGCCACCATGCCCAGCTAATTTTTGTAGTTTTAGTAGAGACGGGGTTTCACCATGTTGGCCAAGCTGGTCTTGAATTCTTGACCTCAGGGGATCCTCCCACCTCGGCCTCCAAAAGTGCTGGGATTATAGGCATGAGTTATCACACCCAGCCTGGTTTTGTTTTTGAGACAGTCTTGCTCTGTTGCCCAGGGCTGGAAGGCAGTGGTGCAGTGGAGCTGCTCACTGCAGCCTCCGCCTTCTGGGCTCAAGCAATTCTCCCACCTTAGCTTCCCAGGTAGCTGCGACTACAGGCACATGACACTACAGCTGGCTTATTTTTGTTTTTCTAGATACACGGTTTTGCTATTTTGCCTGGGCTGGTCTCACACTCCTGGGCTCAAATCATCTGCCTGACTCGACCTCCCAAAATGTTGGGATTACAGGCATAAGCCACTGTGCCTGGCCTGCAGCTTCTTTCTCCTAAATGTTGAGTAAAGAAAAACTTAGAGCCAGGCACAGTTGCTCATGCCTATAGTCTCAGCACTTTCGGAGGCTGAGGCAGGCAGATCACTTGAGCCCAGGAATTCAAGACCAGCCCGGACAACATGGCGAAACCCGCCTCTACAAAAAATACAAGAATTAGGCGGGTGTGGTGATGTGTGCCTGTAATCTCAGCTACTTGTAAGGTTGAGGTGGGAAGGTTGCTTGAGCCTGGGAGCCAAGACTGCACCACTGCACTCTATCCAGCCTGGAGGACAGAGTAAGATTCTGTCTCAAAAAAAAAAAAAAAAAGAAAAAAAAAAAAGAAAAACGTAGTTATATTTTGCTTACTCAGGGTTTTCTTGAACAGGTAGTCTCTGCTTCTTGTGGTGTTGCATTAATAAAAAACTGCCTCGTAAAAGCAGGTGTTTTAAAGCAAATGGTGTTTTCCCACAGGAAAAATGTTATATTTGGGTGTTAACGTCCTGATCAAGGCCTTGGCATCAAATAAATCATGAATGGGACCAATAATATGTCATAAAATCAACAATACAGTAATTATAAACCTCCATAGTCATTTAAAATAATATAATTATGCTACAAGTCCAATAAAATTGGCATGAATGTTGTGTAAGAAAAATTCATGTGGTCATAGGAACACAGTTTCCTGAATCTATTATGTAATAAATATTAACACTATTTGTTTGTACTCTTAGAATTTGGAGAGGAAAGATCTGAATAGCCTAAGTCTCTAAAAATGTTCAAGGAAGTCTTTAGTGGATGCCTTTTCCCACTGTAGATTTCCTGGGAGTAAACCTGGAGGTGGATAAAACACCGGGGCCCGGTCACTGTCTGTCATTATTGGAGGTGGTGAGAATGTGGGCGTGTCTTTCCCTGAAGAGCAATTTTTTTTTTCTCTTGAGGCAGAGTCTTACTCTTTTGCCCAGGAGTGCGGTGGCGCAATCTCAGCTCACTGCAACCTCCACCTCCCGGGTTTAAGCGATTCTCTTGCCTCAGCCTCCTGAGTAGCTGGAATTACATGTGGGCACCACCATCCCTGGCGAATTTTATATTTTTAATAGAGATGGGATTTAGCCATGTTGGCCAGGCTGGTCTCAGACTCCTGACCTCAGGTGATCTACCCGTCTCGGCCTCCCCAAAGTGTTGGGATTACAGGCATGAGCCACTGCGCCCAGCTTTTTCTTTTTTCTTTTCTTTTCTTTTTTTTTTTTTTAAGAGACAGAGTCTCACTCTGTCACCCAGGCTGGAGTGATCTTGGTTCACTGCAGCCTTGACCTCGCCAGGCTCAGGTGTTCTCCCACCTCAGCCTCCTGAGTAGCTAGGACTACAGGCATGCACCCCCACGCCTGGCTAATTTTTTTTGTATTTTTTTAGAGAGAGAGTTTTGCCATGTTGCCAGACTGGTCTTGAACTCCTGGGCCCAGGCGATCTGCCTGCCTCAGCCTGCTGGTCTTGAACTCCTGGGCCCAGGCGATCTGCCTGCCTCAGCCTCCCACAGTGCTGGGATTACAGGCATGAGCCACTGCTCCTGGCCTCTGAAAAGCATTTTTAAGTGAAGGGACTGATGCACAATTTTTCTTTCTGTCTTGAGTTTCTTCAAAGCTCTGCCTGTCAACTGAAATAAAGGTGAAAGAGTGAAGCCAGCACACTCCGCTCTTAACTGAAGCACCAGGCATTAGTTGTTAGATCATTAGGCCTGCTTTCTAGGAGAGGATCTTTAGATGTTCTCTTTGGGGTGTCCAAATTAGCATAGGCTTGTAAGAGTGTAGGCAAATGGTGTGGCCAAAAGAGTACTGGACGTGGGGTCAGAAGACCTGGTCCGGCCTAGCTCTGCTCCTTACTGTTCGTGTGGCTCTGGATAGGACACTCCTGAGCTTCCACCTCACTTTCCTACATTGTGAGCACAAACACACCTGCCAGGAAGAATTGTAAGGACTGAGTAGGCTCATGTGTATCATTGTACCCAGCACAGGAAGCTTTTTATAAGTAGCTGAAGTATTGATTGGCGAAGTGAACATGGAGAATTCTATCTCTTACCCTTTTTGTCCCTGGAGTAGAAAGCCTGCTTTTGGTAGATACCTAAGCAGAAATAGTTCTAGGGAAGTGGGGAGACACAGGGTGGGGCAGTGCGTTTCTCACTTTGTAAATCCTTCTTGGGAGGCCTGAGAGTGGATGGCGTTTGGAGTGTGTTGTTGGTTTTGTACCTGGAATCTGATGTGCATTTTGACTCAGAATGCATTGTCAGGAGTCTTGATGAAAACAGTATGTTGCTCAGTAACTGAAGTACTGTTTGAACCAAACTATTGTAGCAAACTTTTCTTGGCAGGTGTGCCCTGTTGATACTGAGCCCAGTGTGCATTAATAGTTTTATACCGACTACTACAAAGTAAACAGAAGTTCACAGTGACTCAGAGTAAGCCGTGACTCAGAGTATACAGGTACTACACTCTGGACATCCTAAAGCAATTATCAAATAAATGTACTGGTAGGAAAATTATTGTCTGTTGTATTACCTTAGTCTCTCTTTTTTCTTTTTTGTTTTTTTTTTCCTAGCTCAGGAGTTGTTCTTGTTGTGCCTGGAATTTTTTTTTTTTTTTTGAGATGGAGTGTCACTCTGTCACCCAGGCTGGAGTGCAGCGATCTCAGCTCGCTGCAACCTCTGCCTCTCGGGTTCAAGTGATTCTCCTACCTCAGCCTCCTGAGTAGCTGGGATTACAGGCGTATGCCACCATGCCCAGCTAATTTTTGTATTTTTAGTGGAGACAGGGTTTTGCTGTGTTGGCCAGGCTGGTCTCGAACCCCTGATGTCAAGTGATCCGCCTGCCTTGTCCTCCCAAAGTACTGGGATTACAGGCGTGAGCCACCATGCCCCGCCTATCCCTGGAGCTCTTATTTCAAGAATACACTAGATTCTGTAGCTAGAAATGGTTCTTTAAGTTCTAATATGCAAACTGGATCTAAGGAAAAGAAAAAATGATTAAAAGACATAGTAATCCTTTAAATAAGTTTTTTCATAGAACCCACAGAATCCATAGACCTTAGGGATTATCTAGGCCACTCTCCCCTGCCTGTGGAAATTCATACTCAGACATCAAAAAGTATGTCCCGTGTTAATGTTGGATATTACTAGAAAGTTATCCTCCTCAGTGCTGTGTTTTTTCCTCTACGTCATACAATCTTTAAATATAGTTTGTTGTGTTGAAGTAAAGCTGAGTTTAAGAACAAAACAGTGTTTTTCATTTTCTTTTTTCTTTCTTTCTTTTTTTTTTTTTTGGAGACAGAGTCTCACTGTGTTGCCCAGACTGGAGTGTAGTGGTGTGGTCTTATCTCACTATACCCTACACCTCCTGGGTTCATGCAGTTCTCCTGTCTCAGCCTCCCTAGTAGCTGGGACTATGCTGCCACACCCAGCTAATTTTTGTATTTTTAGTAGAGAAAGGGTTTCACCATATTGGTCAGGCTGGTCTCGAACTCCTGATCTCAGGTGATCCACCTGCCTCGGCCTCCCAAAGTGCTGGGATTACAGACTGACCCACTGCTTCTGGCTTCATTTTCTTAAAGAATTCACCAACCCAGATGATTTTGTCTCTTTCAAGACACATTTGAAAATAGCACTGATACATTGTGTGATCCAGCAATTTCACTGCCAGGTATGTGCCCAAAAGAATTGAAAGCAGGGACTAGCACAGATATTTGTACACCCATGTTAAAACAGTATTGTTTGCAATGGTCAACATGTGGAAGTGGCCCAAGTGTCCATTGCCAGGTGCCTGGAGAAACAAATGTGGAATGGACATACAGTGGAATATTTTCAGCCTCAAGGGAGAAGGGAATTTTGACACATGCTGCCACTTGGATGAGCCATGAAGACATTTTGCTAAAGAAATGTCACAAGAGGATAAGCACTATATGATTCCACTTATAGAAGATAACTGGAGGCTGGACGCTGTGGCTCACGCCTGTAATCCCAGCACTTTGGGAAGCCGAGGTGGGTGGATCACGAGGTCAGGAGATCGAGACCATCCTGGTTAACATGGTGAAACCCTGTCTCTACTAAAAATACAAAAAATTAGCCGGGCGTGGTGGCGGGTGCCTGTAGTCCCAGCTACCCGGGAGGCTGAGGCAGGAGAATGACGTGAACCCGGGAGGTGGAGCTTGCAGTGGGCCGAGATCACACCACTGCACTCCAGCCTGGGCGACAGAGCTAGACTCCGCCTCAAAAAAAAAAAAAAAAAAGATAACTTGGAATAGTCTAATTCACAGAAACAGAAAGTAAAATGGTTGTTGCCAGGGGCTAGAGGAGGGGGAAGATGGGGAGTTACTGTTTTATGGGAACAGAGTTTTAGTTTGGGAAGATGAAAGAAGTTCTGGAGATGGATGGTGGTGATGGTTACACAATGGTGTGAATGTACTTACCACCACTGAGCTGTTTACCTAAAAATTGTTAAAATAGTAAATTTTACTTTTTTTTTTTTTTTAATCACAATGAAAAAAAAAAAAAAAAGATGTGACCTCCAAGTCAAGCCAGTGTTTTGAAAGGCTTAAAAAGAAGCACTGCTGGGAAGGGAACTCTGGATGTGCGTGGATGCTTGAATGAGATGGCAAAGTCTGGGATAAGGAATACTGACCTGAGTCCTATCTAATCTGGTTCTTTCATTAACCAGCTCTGTGATCCCCCATCGGGCTGTTAGTTTTCTCATCAGTAATGCGAGGATGTAAGTTGATACTCAAGCTTCCTGTCTGTTCTAGAATTCTGTAAGTCTATGATTAAGTCCTTAGCAAAGAAATATTTGTTTAGGAACAACTGCCTGTGTGAGGATAAGGAGTCAGACACGCCTGTGATATGAGGGCAGCCCAGGTCTCAAGGATCTGCTCTGGGCCAGGTGTGGTGGCTCACACCTGTAATCCCAGCACTTTGGGAGGCCAAGCCGGGAGGATTGCTTGAGCACAGGAGTTTGAGACCAGCCTTGACAACGTAGTGAGACCCTACCTCTCCCAAAAATATACATATAAAAAAAATTAGCCATGTGTGGTGGCATGTACCTGTAGTCCCAGCTGCTTGAGAGGCTGAAGTGAGAGGATTGCTTGAGCCCAGGAGGTTGAGGCTGTGGCGAACTTCATTTGCACCACTGCACTCCAGCCTGGGCGAAAGAGCGAGACTCCGTCTCAAAAAAAAAAAAAAAAAAGAATCTGCTTTGACTTTGCCTTATCCGGGGAATGTTTGCAAATACAATCAGTATCTTTAATCTGCTGTCCTTCCTACCTCACTGCTCCCCAGGCAGGGCCAGAACTCTATAGAGCTGCTAGATTCCAAGACTAGGAATCTTGGAATTCCAGGGTTCCAAACCTGCTTTGACACCAGGCCTAGAGACAGGGCTGTTTCTGCCAGTGCTTTAGACTGAGCAGTTGTGTTATCAGAAGAAATCAGTTTCTTACTGTCTCAGAATGGGACTGTTCCTCTCAAGTTTTCAGCAACACATAGTAAAGAGTCTCTCTTACCTAGGCTGATGTGTTAGTTATATCAAAGTTGTTTCTTTTTGGTTTGGAGCGTGTAATTTGGTACCAAGTTAATCTGTCCCCTGAGGTTTCATGTAGGCTCATGTTAGCAGAGTTTTGCTTTTGTTACACACACACAGACTGATTGTCAGGTTGAAATACACAGTGCTATTGTGGTCAGCATGTGGATATGTTGGGTGAGAGAGGAGGTATAGGCAGCTTGGCATGAAAAGTGGAGACCATTTTACTGGGCTAGGTGCTTTATGTGGGCTGTCACTGATCTTCCAACACCCCTGTGTGGCAGCCTTATTCCTCAGAAGAGGAGACTGAGGTTCAGAGAGATTGCTACTCTCCCAAGGCCACCAGCGAGAAAGGCGACAAACCTTGGATCTGAACTTAACAACTATCTTAACTGCAAAACTTGTATTCTTTCTGCCACACCACATCTTTTTTCCCCTGCAGAGTATGCTGAGGTGCAAACATTCCTTAATATAGGAAGCTATATAATTGTGCAGTTAGATAATTCAAGAAGACTATAATAGATTCAGTAGCCGACCACATTTGTAACCACCCCTATAATGTGCTGAGATCTGAATAGTTTGAAGATGTTGAGCCATGTTTGTGATCACCATGACCAAAGTGTTGAGTGCCTCTTATGTGCCCTTGTGTGCTAAGGCAGTAGAATATTCTGGCTGAGATAGAGGAGGAAGAGCTGTGGGCTGCTTGTGAGAGGGTCTTGTGTGGTGTTGGAACTGTCATGGGAGTCCAGTGCTGCTAGTTCTTTGCAGGTCTGTCTGTGGCACCTTTGGGGAATGCTGATGATATGACCAAATATTCTTATTTTGATTGCAGCTGTTTATTTATTTATTTATTTTTTATTTTTGAGACGGAGTCTTGCTGTGTTGTCCAGGCTGGAGTGCAGTGGCATGATCTCAGCTCACTGCAACCTCCACCTCCGGGGTTCAAGCAGTTCTCTGCCTCACTCTCCCGAGTAGCTGGGATTACAGGTGCCTGCCACCAGGCCTGGCTAATTTTTTTGTATTTTTTAGTAGAGATGGGGTTTCACCATGTTGGCCAGGCTGGTCTTGAACTCCTGCCCTCGTAATCCACCCGCCTTGGCTTCCCAAAGTACTGGGATTACAGGCATGAGCCACCGCGCCTGGCCTTCACCTGTGTATTTTTAAGTGGTAGTGGCTCTTACTCTCAATCTTTTTAACTTCTACTCTAATTTTGTATGGAATAGGTCCTGGGGTTTATTTTACTTTCCAATTCCACTAGTCATTCAGTTAGACTTTAACAAGTCAGGATAGGAAGTGTTAGAAAGAAATTACTAATTGAGAGTGTATCCCCTTTCTGAGCCTCCCTCCCCATCATATTTTTTGCTAAGGCTGAGGTAGTATCTGAGACATGATTCGTGCTCCATGGATGAATGCATGTATAGATGAAAAAGCTTGCAACCTCCTGGGTTCAAGAGATTCTCGTGCCTCAGCCTCATGAGTAGCTGGGACTATAGGCACCCACCACCACGCCAGGCTAATTTTTTTTTGTTGTTTGTTTTGTTTTGGAGACAGAGTCTCACTCTAGCCCCCAGGCTGGAGTGCAGTGGCAGTGACACGATCTTGGCTCACTGGAACCTCCGCCTCCCGGGTTCAAGCAATTCTCATGCCTCAGCCTCCCAAGTAGCTGGGATTACAGGTACCCGCCACCACCCCTGGCTAATTTTTGAATTTTTAGTAGAGACAGAGTTTTGCCATGTTGGCCAGGCTAGTCTCAAATTCTTGACCTCAGGTGATCCACCCACCTAGGCCTCCCAAAGTGCTGGGATTACAGGCATGAGCCACTGCGCCTGGCCTAATTTTTGTATTTTTAGTAGAGATGGGGTTTCGCCATGTTGGCCAGGCTGGTTTCGAACCCCGGGCCTCAAGTGGTCCACTTGTCTCAGTCTCCCAAAGTTCTGGGATTACAGGCGTGAGCCACCCTGCCCAGCCCTGTTTTTAAACTGTTTGTGTTGAGGAGGAAAGCAGATAATCAATTTCAAAACTAGTTGGACTTTTATTCTCTATCTAGAGCTGCCTTTTTGGAGGGGTCATAATTTGACGATTATGAACCCGTTAAGTAATCGTCTACTTTTTAACAGGATTTGCTGTAATTTGACTATTTGTCTATGATCATGAATTCAAGCAGATGGCAGTAATAGTAGTATCTTTAGTTAGATGGATTTCAGTATGAGAAGATGCTTCTGGATTTAGTGAGGTTTGGAAATAAAGGTCCAGCCCCTCTTGTCTTCAAATACTTGAATGATCAAGTATATATGGGGCTATATATATATATATATATATGCTATATGCTATATATGGGGCTATTACACCTCCCATCTTTCCTTCCCATATGTTACAGTCCTATGAGAGCCCCCATTGTCACAGTGGCTCTTTATTCCTTCTTCCCTCCAGCTCTGCCTTAGCAGAGGTGTAATGGAAGAAGTGAAGAATTAGGAATGTGGGGGCTCATTCCTGGAACTGTAGCATTTTTGTTAGAATGTGTTTTTGTGTAGAAACACTATTATATGAATAGTAGGTTACATGATGCTATAAGTGGTCAATGGCTAGTTAGGATATTTAAGTGTATTTCAAAATTAAAGTATTCCATTGTCTTCTCCTCTCTGTTCTTTCTACTAAAGATGAACCCCTTTGATGAGCAGATAGCCCCTGTGAAAGATGTCCTCCAGGTGATGTCAGCTCACTGTGATGCACACCTGGGGGAAGGGGCTCTCTTATCTGTATCTGGGTGTCAGCAGGTATTATTAGCCTACTACCTGGCACAGAGGACATACCCAGAGATCCTTGTTGAATTTGATTGAGTTGAAGGAAGAAAAACCTTTACTTTCTCCATTTCCATTCTTGGCAGTTTCTCAAGAAATGTCTTTTTCGAGACAGGGTCTTGTGCTGTATTTCACAGGCTGGGCGCAAGCTCCTGGGCTTAAGCAGTCCTTGTGCCTCAGCCTCCCAAGTAG
The DNA here is from genome assembly GCF_043159975.1 of Macaca nemestrina. NCBI lineage: Eukaryota > Metazoa > Chordata > Mammalia > Primates > Cercopithecidae > Macaca > Macaca nemestrina. The sequence continues at coordinate 98,867,846 of NC_092126.1, read as the reverse complement.
CTGGGATTACAGCTAGAACTTACGTCAAACTCAAGAATTTATGTCGAACTCTTCATCAAAGCTGGAAGTAGGACATACAGTTTGATATATTTATTGATCCTTTTATGTACTTATTCATCAAATATTTGTTATTCACCTATGTGTGATATGCCAGGCACTCTCAGACACTAAAAACACAGCAGTGGACCAATACAGTTCCAGCGCCTACCCTTTAGACAGCCTGGTGGGAGAATATGGACCATCATTAGACTAGCCAGGTCTGGGGTCAATTGTCATCCAGAAACTCCTGCTATTTTAGAAATGCATAAGCTGACTTTGAATAAGTCATTTCTGGGGGCAGAATATCTTTTCTTTCCTTAAATGCTAGTGATGAAAAAGTACTTGTAAAATTATTCAGAATTGTCCTTAACAATAAACTAATGGAAAACATGATGTGGGCAGTTTACCATTACCTAGTCTTTGATTAGAGAGTAATTCTTATTTCTCTTACTTTCAAATAAAGTCTTATAGTAACTTGAGATATTTTTGAAAGGTAACGCTCTTTTTTGAATATTCTGCTACTAAATTATTAATTTTCTGAGTTTTCTATTAAGGCAAACATCAAGTTTCCTTGTGGCTGGTGACTAATTCAGATGCATGCTGTTTCTATTCATAGTTCCCCAATCTTAGGTAGAATTGAGCAGATTTAACATGAATAGCTTCCTCTAGTTTCACATTGAAAAAACAATTTTAGGAAGGAAAGGTAAGAACATGATAATACAGAAATCAGCAAAGTAAAGGGTGATTGGTTGGTGGTTGGGGTTGGAAGAAAGTGAAATTTTTCTTGTTATTCTCTTTGTGATGCAACATTTCTTTCCATAGATTAGTATAATTTACTTGGGCTGTTTGAAGAGATTACCTTCTTAGTGGTTCCCTTAAAGCTCTTTGTTATGTATATCTTGAAGCCCAGTCACTTCTTCCCACTTGTTTTTGAGTGTTTGATCTATACAGTGTAAAGCCACTTTTAAGATAACAATTATTGTATTTGGGGGACTTTGGGAGACTCATTTCTGTTTAAAAGCAAAAATGATTAAACAGTACATTATGTCAAATCTGCCTGTTTAAGGGATTTCAGCACACCTGGTAGCAAAGAGGTTTAACCTAGTTTCTCAGATGAAAACTACAGGTGGAGGAAGGAGGAGGAAGCAGTCCGGGGTGAGCTGAGGAGCTAGTTACCTTTAGCCTACTTCTTGGATGACGCACATTGTCCTCTAGGTCAGTCAGCCTCCTCAGCCCATGGATTAAGATTCCTGGTTGCAGCTGGGCACGGTGGCTCACGCCTGTAATCTCAGCACTTTGGGAAACTGAGGTGGGCAGGTAACCTGAGTTCAGGAGTTGAAGACCAGCCTGGCCAACATGGTGAAACCCCATCTCTACTAGAAATACAAAAATTAACCGGATGTGGTGGCGGACACCTGTAATCCCAGCTACTCGGGAGGCTGAGGCAGGAGAATTATTTGAACCTGGGTGTGGGAGGTTGCAGTGAACCGGAATCGCGCCATAGCACTCCAGCCTGGGTGACAAAGTGAGATTCTGTCTCAAACAAACAAACAAGCAAAAACAGATTCCTGTTTGCTAGTAACAGAAACTCACATAGTCTAGGTGAAGCAAAAGAGGTTTTTTTGCTTACTTAACCAGATTGCAGGAAGAGCTGGAATGAGGTGGGTTTTAAGGACATACATAACCAGGGACTTGAAACACAGCTATGTGCCCTGTGTGGTTCCCTGCTCTCTCCCCACCTTTTATCTCTTAGTGTTGGCTTAATTTTTGTCTTACTGCAGATGGGCTTCCTCTACATGGAAGGGGACATGACTGTGGTCATTGCCAATGTATAGACATCTTTATTGCTGTGATCTGAGAGAAAACAGGATTCTTTTCCTGCAACTTAAGTTTGACAAATCCCAGGGAAGAATGCTCACTGGCCTAGCCTAGGTCTTGTGTTTGTGGCAGTTCTAAGGGGTGCATGATAGCCTAGCTTGTGTCACATGCCCAGGGAGGTACACGGATGATCCCCTGAGGGAACTGCTGTAAACAGTTAGATACAGCAGTTTTCATGCATTTTTATTCCGTATGGAACTCAGCTCAAACAACTAGTTAAGATTCTTGTGGCCGGGCGCGGTGGCTCAAGCCTGTAATCCCAGCACTTTGGGAGGCTGAGACGGGCGGATCATGAGGTCAGGAGATCGAGACCATCCTGGCTAACACGGTGAAACCCTGTCTCTACTAAAAAGTACAAAAAACTAGCCAGGTGAGGTGGCGGGCACCTGTAGTCCCAGCTACTCGGGAGGCTGAGGCAGGAGAATGGCATAAACCCGGGAGGCGGAGCTTGCAGTGAGCTGAGATCCGGCCATTGCACTCCAGCCTGGGCAACAGAGCGAGACTCCGTCTCAAAAAAAAAAAAAAAAAAAAAAAGATTCTTTCCTTGAATCATTGAAAATCTTTTGCAGTCTTTGTTGATGCTGGTGCTTGTAATCCCGGCTCCTCAAGAGGCTGAGGCAGGAGGATCGAATATTCACAGTGGCCTGTGAATAGCCACTTCACTCCAGCCTGGGCAACATAGTGAGACCCTGTCTCAAAAAAATAGAATGAGGCTGGGCACAGTGGCTCACACCTGTAATCCCAGCACTTCGGGAAGCAAAGGCGGGCAGATCACCTGAGGTCAGGAGTTTGAGACCAGCCTGGGCAACATGGTGAAATCCTGTCTCTACTAAAACTACAAAAATTAGCTGGGTGTGGTGGCAGTGCCTGTAATCCCAGCTACTCAGGAGGCTGAGGCAGAATTACTTTGAACCCAGGGGGCGGAGGCTGCAGTGAGCTGAGATGTGCCACTGCACTCCATCCTAGGCAGAGTAAGACTGTCTCAAAAAAAAAAAAAAAAAAAAAAAAGTCGTTTGTCAGTTTTGGACTTTACAACCAGTAGACTTGAGATTACATTTCTGTTTTACTCTGTTTTTCCATAGAAACCCAGACTAGCACTTATGCTGTAGTGTGTTCTGAAAAACTGTGGTTGACTGACTGAACCAATGGAATAAACATATCAAGGCATTGAAACATACAACTTTATTATTATTACTTTTAGAGATGGGATCTTGCTCTGTTGCCCAGGCTAAGACTGCAGTGGCGCAATCATAGCTCTCTACAGCCTCTAGTTCCTAGGCTCAAGTGGTCCTTCCACATCAGCCTCTTGAGTAGCTGGGATAGCAGGTGTGTGCCCAGCTAATTGTTTATTATTGGTAGAGACAAGGTCTCCCTCTATTGCTCAGGTTGGTCTTGAACTCCTGGGCTCAAGCAATCAGCCCACCTCGGCCTCCCAAAATGTTGGGATTACAGGTATGAACCACTGTACCCGGCTGAAACATACAACTTTAGAGATGACAGGGATCCTAGAATCCATCTGCCTTCAGTAGTTTCAGATATAATGTGGGGTCTCCCAAATACTAAGGACCGAGCAGTAAAGGAGGGTAAACACTTTTTCACGTTTCTAAATATGGGGCCCTGTTGTAGGAACAGAGGGTACTTTGATGAAACAGACAGATAAGGAAGGTCCTTGCATTCATGCAACTTAGATTTACATGAAGAAAATCTTGACATGCTAACTAGAATGCCAAATTTCTTTTTGATTTGGTCTGAAATTGTATCAGTATAGAGCTTATCTTTTAAGAATGGGCTAAGCCATGAATGGATCTGAAGCTCTGATTGTCAATATTACCTTTAAGTGCTTGTTTAAAAAAACAAAACAATTTATTAATAAATGATATTGATCTGTTGTAGAAAATGAGTGAAAGGAGTTCTTGATGCTGAGAGTGCTAAGAAAACAGCATCCATCCTGGCTAAGAGCTCAGTCTTTACAGCTTCCAATCTCAGCACTCCACTTGCAGCTTTGTAACTTGTGCAAACTTTTTTTTTTTTTTGGGAGACAGAGTCTCGCTCTGCCACCCACGCGGGAGGGCAGTGGTGTGATCTTAGCTCACTGAAGCCTCTGCCTCCCGGGTTCAAGCGATTCTCGGGCCACGGCCTCCCGAGTAGCTGAAATTACGGGCTCCTGCCATCACACCCAGCTAATTTTTGTATTTTTAGTAGAGATGGGGTTTCACCGTGTTGGCCAGGCTGGTCTTGATCTGCCCGCCTTGGCCTCCCAAAGTGCTGGGATTACAGGCGTGAGCCATCATGCGCAGCCTGTCACAGCTCTTTTAGCCTCAAATTCTTCAGTTACAAAATGAAAATATCTACTTTTTTTTTTAGTGGGTATTGAACAAACGTTAAATTTTTTTAAAAGACATTTTTTATTTCTTTAAATGATTTTTTTAATTGTGGTAAAATACATATAGCATCATCTTTACCACCTTAACCATTTTTAAGTGTGCAACTCAGGAGTATTTTTTTTTTTTTTTTTTTTTGAGACGGAGTCTCACGCTATTGCCCAGGCTGGAGTGCAGTGGCGCGATCTCGGCTCACTGCAAGCTCCGCCTCCTGGGTTCACGCCATTCTCCTGCCTCAGCCTCCTGAGTAGCTAGGACTACAGGCGCCTGCCACCGCGCCTGGCTAATTTTTTGTATTTTTAGTAGAGACGGGGTTTCACTGTGGTCTCGATCTCCTGACCTTGTGATCCGCCCGCCTCGGCCTCCCAAAGTGCTGGGATTATAGGCTTGAGCCACCGCGCTCGGCCAACTCAGGAGTATTAACCACATTCACGTTGTTGTACAGCCATCGCCACTGTCTGTCTCCAGAACTCTCTTTGTCTTGTAAAACAGAAACTCTATATCCATTAAACAGTAACTCTCCGTTGCCCCCCTCCCAGCCCCTGGCCACCACCATTCTACAAATGGCTACTTTTTTATAAATGTTAAGATTTCAAAAAATGGTAGCTGTTATTCCTCTAGATCAGGAGTCAGCAGACTCCAGCCCACAGGACAGATTTGGTCAGTAATCTGTTTTGGTAGGGTCCTTCAACTAAGAAAGGCTTTTACATTTCAAAAGGGTTGTAAAAACAAAACAAAAAATGAAAAATATGCCTTAGAGGCAGTATGTGGCCCATAAAACCTAAAATATATTTATTATCTGGTCCTTTACAGAACAGGTTTTCTGACTCCCTGCTGTAAATCTAATCTTTTTTGATCAGGGAGTCCTTTAAGATTTTGATGAAAAAAAAAAAAATGTGTATGTAGGTTTCCATGTATCTTAAGAGGGTTCTGTCATGCGCATCCGTGTGAAGAGACCACCAAACAGGCTTTGTGTGAACAACAAGGCTGTTTATTTCACCTGGGTGCAGGTGGGCTGAGTCCAAAAAGAGAGTCAGCGAAGGGAGATAGGAGTGGGGCTGTTTTATAGGATTTGGTGGGTAGTGGAAAATTACAGTCAAAGGGGGTTTTTCGCTTACGGGCAGGGGCAGGGGTCACAAGGTGCTCAGTGGAGGAGCTTCTGAGCCAGGAGAAGGAATTTCACAAGGTTGATTGCTCCGTTAAGGTGGGGCAGGAGCAAATCACAATGGTGGAATGACATCTGTTGAGGCAGGAGCTGACCATTTTCACTTCTTTTGTGATTCTTCACTTGCTTCAGGCTATCTGGACATATACATGCAGGTCACAGGGCTTTGCCTGGGCTCAGAGGCCTTTTCTTATATTAATAAGAAAAATAACGTAAAATAGTATTGAAGTGTTGGGGCAGCGAAAATTTTTGGTGGGTGGCATGGAGAGATAATTGGCGATGTTTCTCAGGGCTGCTTCGAGTGGGATTAGGGGCAGTGTGGGAACCTAGAGTGGGAGAGATTAAGCTGAAGGAAGATTTTGTGGTAAGGGGCGATATTGTGAGGTAGTTAAAAGGAGCATGTGTGTAGAATGATTGGTGATGGCCTGGGTGAGGTTTTGTATGAATTGAGAAACTAAATGGAAGACAAGGTCTGAATTAAGGAGAAAAACAGGTGTTAAATGACTAAGAATTGGGAGGACCCAGGACATCCAATAAGAGAGTGCTCAAGGGGGTTCAGCACAATTACTTGCTTGGTTGGTGAGTTTTTGGGCTCTGTCCTTGACAGAGTCCTCCTTTTTAAGTTGGAGGCTGAGCTTGGTGAGGTGTGTTTTTAAAAGGCCATTAGTCCATTCTACCTTTCCTGAAGATTGAGGACAGTAAGGGGTATGAAGGTTTCACTGAATACCAAGAGCCTGAGAAACTGCTTGGGTGATTTGACTAGGAAAGGCCTATCTGTTATCAGACTGTATAGACGTGAGAAGTCCAAACCGAGGAATTATGTCTGACAGAAGGGAAGAAATGACAGTGGTGGCCTTCTTCAGACCCTGTGGGAAAGGCCTCTACCCATCCAGTGAAAGTGTCTACCCAGACCAAGAGGTTTTTTAGTTTCCTGACTAAAGTGAGTAAAGTCAATTTGCCAGTCCTGGGCAGGGGCAAACCACCAAACTTGATGTGTAGGGAAGGGAAGGGGCCTGAACAATGCCTGAGGAGTAGTAGAATAGCATATGGAACACTGAGAAGTGATTTCCTTGAGGATAGATTTCCACGATGGAAAGGAAATGAGAGGTTCTAAGAGGCGGGCTAGTGGCTTGTAACCTACATGGAAGAGGTTATGAAATGACAGAATAGAATGGGCCTGTGAGGCTGGAAGGAGATATTTTTGTTGGTCCAAGAACCATTTGCCTTGTGTAGGAAGAGATTGATAGGTGGAAGTTTCAGTAGGAGAGTAGGTGGGAGTGACCATACAAGAAGGAGAAAAACTGACTGTGAGGGACAGAAGTTGGAACACTAAGCTGCTGCTTTTTTTTTTTTGAGACAGAGTCTCGCTCTGTCCCCCTGGCTGGAGTGCAGTGGCGCGGTCTTGGCTCACTGCAAGCTCCGCCTCCCGGGTTCACGCCATTCTCCTGCCTCAGCCTCCCGAGTAGCTGGGACTACAGGCGCCTGCCACCGCGCCTGGCTAATTTTTTGTATTTTTAGTACAGACGGGGTTTCACCGTGGTCTCGATCTCCTGACCTTGTGATCCGCCTGCCTCAGCCTCCCAAAGTGCTGGGATTACAGGCGCGAGCCACCGTGCCCGGCCTAAGCTGCTTCTTTAGCTACCTTATCATCATAAGCGTTGCCCTGAGCGATGGGATCTGATGCCTTTTGATGACCTTTGCAGTGAATCACTCCAGCTTCCTTTGGAAGTAAAGCAGCTTTGAGAAGAGTTTTTATTAAAGAGGCATTAATGACTGAGGACCCTTGAGTAGTGAGGAAACCTCTTTCAGCCCGTATAACAGCATGGTCGTGTAGGATATGGAAGGCACAGTCAGTATAAATACTGACACATAGTCCCTTTGCAAGAGTGAGGGCCTGAGTTAAGGCAATGAGTTCAGCTTGCTGAGAGGTAGTGCGGGGCGGGGGCGGGGTAGGGGGGGTAGAGCGATAGTGTCAATGATAGATGTGGAAGATACTGTGGCATAGCTTGCCTTTGCTGGTCAGTGGCGATTAGGCCTGGTGGAACTGCCGTCAGTAAACCAAGTGTGATCAGGGTGAGGAACAGGAAAGAAGAAAATATGGGGAAATGGAGTGAATGTCAGGTAGATCAGAGAGATACAGTCATGGGGGTCAGGTGTGGTATCGGGAATAATGTGGGGGCTAGCCTAAAACAGTAAGGTCAAGTTGTTTGGACAGAAAGGCTACAGGGCACGGTCCTGGCTCTCGTGTAGGAATTTTGACTGCACAGCCCTGTACTTTGGCTGTTTGTAACGAAAAGGGTTGGGATGAGTTAGGGAGAGCTAGTGTGGGAGCAGCTTGTAGGGCTGTTTTAAAGGAATGGAAAGAGGACTGGCGAAAGGATTTAGGATCCATGGAGTCAGCTAGGTTTGCTTTTGTGAACTTATATAATGGTTTAGTCAGGATGGTAAAACTAGGTATCCAAAGGCAGAAGTACCTAACCATGCCTAGGAAGGAAAGGAGTTGTTGTTTTGTAGAAGGGGTTGGGGTTTGGGAGATTAGCTGGACACAATCAGCAGGGAGAGCACGTGTGTCTTCATGAAGGATTATGCTGAGATAGGTAATGGATGAGGAAGAAATTTGGGCTTGACCGAAGTAATGGGAGCTGTCTGTGAAGCCTTGCAGCAGCACAGCCCAGGTAATTTGCTGAGCCTAATGGGTGTCAGGGTCAGTCCAAGTGAAAGCAAAGAGAGGCTGTGATGAAGAGTGCAAAGGAATAGTAAAGAAAGCATGTTTGAGATCCAGAACAGAATAATGGGTTATGGAGGGGTTGTGGAGGGAGGTATTGAGGATAGGAGAGTCTATGGCTTTGGCACCATGGAGTGGATAGGCAAGACAATTTGGTTGATAAGGTGCAAATCCTGAACTGACCTGTAAGTCTTGTCCAGTTTTTGAACAGGTAAAATGGGGGAATTGTAAGGAGAGTTTATAGACCTTAAAAGGCCATGCTGTAACAGGCGAATGATATCAGGCTTTAATCCTTTTTAAAGTGTGGTGGGGTAAGGGTGATTCGGTTTTAATGGGATGATAAAGGATGCATGATTGGTCTCCAAGGGAGGAGTAGAGGTGTCCTATACTTGTGGATTAAGGTGGGGAGATACAAGGGGAGGATGTGAAGGAGGCTTTGAACTGGGGAAAAGGGCGGTAATGAGGTGTGGCTGTAGCCTAGAAATAGTCAGGGCAGCAGATAATTTAGTTAAAATGTCTCGACCTAATAAGGGAGCTGGGCAGGTGGGGATACCTAAAAAGGAGTGCATAAAAGAATGTTGTCCAAGTTCGCACCAGAGTTGGGGTTTTAAGAGGTTTAGAAGCCTGGCCGTCAATACCCACAACAGTTATGGAAGCAAGGGAAACGGACCCTTGAAAAGAAGGTAATGTGGAGTGGGTAGCCTCCATATTGATTAAGAAGGGAACGGACTTACCCTCCACTGTGAGAGTGACCCAAAGCTCGGTGTCTGTGATGGTCTGGGGGCTTCCGAGGCGATCGGGCTGCATCAGTCTTCAGCCGCTAAGCCGAGCAGATCTGGGAAGGAGTTAGTCAGAGAGCCTTGGGCCAGAGTTCCAGGGGCTCTGGGAGTGGCTGCCAGGCGAGTTGGGCAGTCTGATTTCCAGTGGGGTCCCGCACAGATGGGACATGGCTTAGGAGGAATACCAGGCTGCAGGCATTCCTTGGCCTGGTGGCCAGATTTCCAGCACTTGAAGCAAGATCCTGGGGCAGGCGGTCCTGGTGTTTGGAGTTCTTGTGTGCTGGAGATGTGGCTGGGGTTTGTCTCACAGTGGAGGCAAGGAATTGCAACTCAGAAATACATTGCTACTTGGCTGCCTGTATTCTATTATTGTACACCTTGAAGGCGAGATTGATTAAGTCCTGTTGTGGGGTTTGAGGGCCAGAATCTAATTTCTGGAGCTTTTTTTAATGTTGGGAGTGGGTTAGGTAATAAAATGTATATTGAGAATAAGGCAGCCTTCTGGCCCCTATGGGTCTAGGGCGGTAAAGTGTGTAAGGGTTGTTGCCAAATGGGCCATGAACTGGGCTGGGTTTTTATATTTGATGAAAAAGAGCCTAAATGCTAACTGATTTGGGAGAGATCAGATTAAAAAAAAGGAGCATTAACCTTGACTATGCCTTTAGCTCCAGCCACCTTTTTAAGAGGAAATTGTTGGGCCGGTGGGAGAGGTCTAGTTGTGGAACGAAACTGTAAGGGGGACCGGGTGTGAGGAGGGGAGGTGATAAAAGGATTATAGGGTAGGGGAGCGGAGGCTGAGGAAGAATTGGGACCTGAGGAGGAGCAGCCTGGGGAGGAGAGGTCAGATGGGTCTGTAGAAAAGGAAGATTCAAAAGACTCAGCGACGCTTGGGGTTGGGACTGAAGGGACAGGTGGGAGGGAAAGGAGGAGGATTTGGGACAAGTTGCATTGGGAACAGCGACTAGGGAGGGACCGATATGTAAAAGAAAAATGCCTGGATGTCAGGCACCTCAAACTATTTATCCATTTTCTGACAAAAATCATCCAGGTTATGTAAAATGGGGAAATCAAAAGTGCCGTTTTCTGGCTATTTAGAACCATTATAGAGTTTGTATTGGGGCCAAGTGGTGTTGGAGAAGAAAATAAGACACTTAGGTTTTAGGTCAGGCGAGAGTTGAAGAGGTTTTAAGTTTTTAAGAACACAGGGTGAGGGAGAAGATGGGGGAATGGAAGGCGGAAGCTTGCCCATAGTGAAAGAAGTATGTTTAAAGAGAAAGGTAGAGACACTGAGAAGTGGATGGTGAGCAGCCAAAGCAGGCATCCCTGCAATTGACTTGCCACTAAGGGAATGTGAGTAGATGACCAAGGCAGGCATCCCTGTGGTGATCAGCCACCAATGAAATGTGGGTGAATAATCAGGCAGGCGTCACCACAGTGATTAAACACCAAGGGAAGACTGTCTTCCCGAGTCTGTGACCGGCGCCGGAGTTTTGGGTCCATAGATAAAATGTGTCTCCTTTGTCTCTACTAGAGAGGAAAAAGAACTAGAATTGGAAAGACATGGAGATTGAAGGGTAGCGAGAGAGGGAGATTGGAGGGTAGCGAGAGAGGCTGGAGAAGAGAGTGAAAAGACTGCTTATCCGATTTGAAATTCATGAGATTGGCTGGGCGCGGTGGCTCACGCCTGTAATCCCAGCACTTTGGGAGGTCCAGGCAGGCAGATCACGAGGTCAGGAGATCGAGACCATCCTGGCTAACACAGTGAAACCCTGTCTCTACTAAAAATACAAAAAAATTAGCTGGGCGTAGTGGTGGGCGCTTGTAGTCCCAGCTACTCGGGAGGTTGAGGCAGGAGAATGGCGTGAACCCGGGAGGCAGAGCTTACAGTGAGCCGAGACCGTGCCACTGTACTCCAGCCTGGGTGGCAGAGCGAGACTCTTGTCTCGGAAAAAAAAAAAAAAAAGAAATTCATGAGATATTTCTAGGGCTAACCGGTTGGTCTGAGGACCCAAGGTCGTAGGTGGATCTCCTCACAGAGTGAGGGCGAGGACAGGGGACTGGTCTCCCGTAGGAATCCTCCTGTCCTGGGTTTTGGCACTAAATGTCACGCACGTCTATGTGAAGAGACCACCAAACAGGCTTTGTGTGAGCAACAAGGCTGTTTATTTCACCTGGGTGCAGGCGGGCTGAGTCCGAAAACAGTCAGCAAAGAGAGATGGGGTGGGGCCATTTTATAGGATTTGGGTGGGTAGTGGAAAATTACAGTCAAAGGGGGTTTTACAGGCAGGGGCGGGGTCACAAGGTGCTCAGTGGAGGAGCTTCTGAGCCAGGAGAAGGAATTTCACGAGGTTAATTGCTCCGTTAAGGTGGGGCAGGAACAAATCACAGTGGTGGAATGACATCAGTTAAGGCAGGAACTGACCATTTTCACTTCTTTTGTGATTCTTCACTTGCTTCAGGCCATCTGGACATATACGTGCAGGTCACAGGGGATACCATGGCTTAGCTTGGGCTCAGAGGCCTGACATTACTGCCTTCTTATATTAATAAGAAAAATAACATAAAATAGTATTGAAGTGTTGGGGCAGCGAAAATTTTTGGTGGGTGGCATGGAGAGATAATTGGCGATGTTTCTCAGGGCTGCTTCGAGCGGGATTGGGGCGGTGTGGGAACCTAGAGTGGGAGAGATTAAGCTGAAGGAAGATTTTGTGGTAAGGGGCGATATTGTGAGGTAGTTAAAAGGAGCATGTGTGTAGAATGATTGGTGATGGCCTGGGTGAGGTTTTGTATGAATTGAGAAACTAAATGGAAGACAAGGTCCGAATTAAGGAGAAAAACAGGTGTTAAATGACTAAGAATTGGGAGGACCCAGGACATCCAATAAGAGAGTGCTCAAGGGGGTTCAGCACAATTACTTGCTTGGTTGGTGAGTTTTTGGGCTCTGTCCTTGACAGAGTCCTCCTTTTTAAGTTGGAGGCTGAGCTTGGTGAGGTGTGTTTTTAAAAGGCCATTAGTCCATTCTACCTTTCCTGAAGATTGAGGACAGTAAGGGGTATGAAGGTTTCACTGAATACCAAGAGCCTGAGAAACTGCTTGGGTGATTTCACTAGTAGAGGCCTATCTGTTATCAGACTGTATAGACGTGAGAAGTCCAAACCGAGGAATTATGTCTGACAGAAGGGAAGAAATGACAGTGGTGGCCTTCTGAGACCCTGTGGGAAAAGCCTCTACTTATCCAGTGAAAGTGTCTACCTAGACCAAGAGGTATTTTAGTTTCCTGACTGGAGGCATGTGAGTAAAGTCAATTTACCCGTCCTGGGCAGGGGCAAAACCTCGTTATTGACCCAGTAAAATGAGTGTCTAAATGCTGGGGCATAAAGATCTCTAACCTGAAAGCTCCATTTAAGCTCTTCGCAATCATGTCATTTCCCGGGTTCAAGTGATTCTCCTGTCTCAACTTCCTGAGTAGCTAGGATGATAGGTATGCATCATAACGCCCAGCTAATTTTTGTATTTTTATTAGAGACTGTGTTTCACCATGTTTGACAGGCTGGTCTCGAACTCTTGACCTCAAATGATCCGCCCGCCTCAGCCTCCCGAAATACTGGGATTACAGGCATGAGCCACTGTGCCCGGCCCACGTCAACTCTTGATTGAAAAGAAAACACAGGTATATCATTATATTCCCTGAAAAATTAAGTCTGATTTAGAATATATAAATTTTGATAGCAGACCACTGAAATGTCAGGAATTTAGGTCATCTTGACTTGCCTCACAGGCAAAGACTGTGTCTTAGGCATCTCTGTATCCCCATTGCCTCGCACATAGTAGGTGATTAGTGAATGTGCTTCTGGGACTGGCTGTACTGGTGATATTTCTGTGAATGCCTGTTGTACCCTTGAGTTTTTTCTCCTTACAATTTTTCTTTGGCCCAGCTTGCCCTCTCTCACAGACCCATTTCTATACATACAGCTTGACTTGGTTTCTACTACCAGTTGGCCTTTTCCCTGCTGTTGGGGGGTTTGATGATGATGAATAGCAGGGGATTGCTGGAACAGCATTCATTGCATGGGGAAAGTGTTCACAGCATGAGCAGTGCTGATGCAGTAGTACCCAGCCCTGTAGCTGCTCAGAGGATAGTGTGTGGAGGGTCCCTAAAGAGCAGTGTCAAGGATTGGTGCCTCCTGCTGTGCTGGAGGTGGCCTTTGGCAGGTGGGATGAGCCATTCCATTCTGAGTGCTGAGGGAACTTCCTAGAGATCCAGGAGGTCGATGTTCCTCAAATATCTCTACTGAAATTCTCTTCAGAGCAGGATGCCCCAGGGGATGGAGGAGGTTTCGACCAAAGTGACTTCTGTAAACATAAAACTTGTCTGTCTGTCTATGTATGTATGTATGTATGTATGTATGTATGTATCTATCTATCTATCTATCTATCTATCTATCTATCTATCTATCTATCTACTTATCTATTTGTTTAGAGCCAAATCTCACTCTGTCGCCCATGCTAAAGTGGACTGGTGCGATCTCAGCTCACTATAACCTCTGTCTCCCAGATTCAAGCGATTCTCCTGCCTCAGCCTCCCAAGTATCTGGGACTACAGGCATGCACCACCACACCTGGTAATTTTTTGTATTTTTAGTAGAGATGGAGTTTCACCATGTTGGCCAGGCTGGTCTCGAATTCCTGACCTCAGGTGATCCACCTGCCTCAGCTCTGAAAGGGCTGGGATTACTGACGTGAACCACCTCGCCCGGCTGTTGTTTAATTTTGTTTTTTATTTTAAAATATTAACAAATAAAGATTGTGTATGTTTTTCGTATATATAATGTGTTTCTGGCAAGGTACTCTACTGTATGTTTGCTTTAATGTAAAAATATCAAAAAATATTTTAAAACTTCACAAGGGGTTGATATTCCACAAAAATGTGATATCCTTTATAATAAACCAGGGAAAATATGGACTACACCCATCCTGTATCCCCAGCCCATCACTCTGAATCCCTGGGAAGATTTACATCGCAGATGGAGAAGCATAGCTGAGCTACTGGTTATACACAAATAGGTGTTAACCACTTTGGCCAGTCAGGTCTCAGAAGTAGAGGTCTGTTTTTACATAAAGTGATAAAGACAATGAGGTACAGGGGCAGTGACCTTTCGCTGGTGACCAAGTAACAGCTCTCCCTGGTTTATGTCCCTGAGTTTGTAATCACCTGCTGGGTTGGAATTCCTGGGAACCCTTTGTCCTGCCCTCAGGGGTGAGAGCTCCACTTTTGCTGACCTTGGCAATCACAGTGGCTTTCCACCACCTTAAGTCCTTCTTCACCTCTGCAGAGCGCTCTGTAACTGCGTAGGGCCCAGCCCATTCTCTCTCATGAGGACCACTGTGGAGTTAGGCCTTCCACGACCTTAATCAGAGCAGAGGCTTCAATCTATTTCCAGTAAGAGTCCAGATGTTTAGAAATCCATATAGGTGAGGGGCACATTTACTTTTATTGCTGTCTATAGAACAAGAAGGAGCACTCTTGGTTTGCAAGTATCTCGTGTGTCTCAACTCTGAATCACATATATAACCTTTAATCTTATCACTGTCCTTTTATCTATAAACCTTCATAAATGGTCTAGTTTCACCATTTTAGTGGAATTAAACTTGAACTAAAAACTATGTAATTAATTAGAACTACTAGTTGTGTTAGTAACTTGATAACACAAGGCCCACAGCTGACAAGTGGTTAATCTCTGCTACATAACTTCTTCATATGTGTTCTTAAAGATGGAGTTTAAAACAATAACCACCACAGGACTTTGGGAGAACATCTCATCTCAGGTGGGTGTTACTTGGTGACCACACCAGAAAGCCAGTGACTTCCACCTCCCAGTCCCCACCCTGAGATCCTGGTGAACTGCATGTAGGCTCTTCTCTGTGCAAGGCCTGCACCCTGTGAGTTTCCTGCTTTGACATATTCTAGTCACTGTGTGGACACAGTCATACAGCTGTTTTCAGATAAGACCAGTATAGGTACGCCCGTTAATTTACAGTCTGCGCTCCCGGTGATGGAATAAAATTACTAGGAATAATTATTTTTTGGTGACCACCTTGTAAGTGCCATGGTGTAGTGGAAAGCCCTTTTCAAAGGGTCACAAGATTAGTGGGTGGTAATATAACTTTCTATGTAAATGAATGTGAGTTTCTTGAACATGGTAAATTAGAGAACACCATGCTCAAAAGGTGAATTCCAAGCAGAGATAGTCGGTGAAACCCGTGTCAAGACGATTTGAAGCAAACATATGATGCTTCTAGTCTAGTTGAATGTCAGTGTGATCGAGAGGAAAAGGGGTAGATTTTAGAGTCAAATGGACCAATATTAGAAATTAGCCATGTGATTTTTTTTTTTTTTTTTTTTTTTTTTTTTTTGAGACGGAGTCCCGCTCTGTCGCCCAGGCTGGAGTGCAGTGGCCAGATCTCAGCTCACTGCAAGCTCCGCCTCACGGGTTCACGCCCGTTCTCCTGCCTCAGCCTCCCGAGTAGCTGGGACTACAGGCGCCCGCCACCTCGCCCGGCTAGTTTTTTGTATTTTTTAGTAGAGACGGGGTTTCACCGTGTTAGCCAGGATGGTCTCGATCTCCTGACCTTGTGATCCGCCCGTCTCGGCCTCCCAACGTGCTGGGATTACAGGCTTGAGCCACCGCGCCCGGCCTAGCCATGTGATTTTAAGCGAGTTTTAAATATCTTCAACCTGTTGTTTTCTCATCCAAGAAAAGGGAGTTGGGGGCTAATGATTCTCTACATCATTAAAAATTTCCTGGCACATTAAGTTCTTGGCACAGAGGGTGTTTTTAGCAGTACTCACTACTGGGGCAATCTCTTCACTCTTTTCTTCCTGAACGAAGAAGGAAGGAGTTGTCTTACTCTACTGAGTCATGGTTTAAATTTAGCAAGATCTCAGAACCAGTACATATGTTTTAAATGGTTATGGGAAATATGCCTTCTATTTGAAGTGAGCTGTGCTTGATTCATATTTTTTAAACAATATATATGTTCTGCCCAATTCTAAAAAAAAAATATTTCAAGTAGTTAATTCACTTCTTAGTCATACTATGAATTCCCAGGACGTTATCCCACAAATGCAGCCTGGTTAGAGCTATTCAAAGAGCCTTTGGTGCTTCAAACCCACTAACCCCATTTTGCACATTTCCCAAAAGCAAACGCACTCATGCATACACACACACACACACACACACACACACACACACACAAACACACAAAACTTATGACCCAACTTTTGGGAACAATGTTAAAGCAAACAAACAAAATTCTTAGAAAGTTGTCAGGTGCTTAAAATAGTTTGATTTTTAAATGATTGAGGAGTTTTTCCCATAAGACTTCGTGCTTGCGGCTATAAATAAAGGCATGCATATATGTCCAGAGTTGCTTCTCTGTAGTCTTAATGCTTAAAAGGATTCCTTCAGGAAGTCAGTTGTATTATTTTAATATCCAGGATCTACTGTAACCTTTTCACCTTGTTAACGCCAAACCTTTAAAAAGAGTTTAACTTCACAAAGCCTGTAAGTCAGATTGAGAATATTTCACATGAAAAGCTTCCAGGTGTCACTTACCTTTAGAAATGAAATTTTTCAGCCTGTTATTCAGGACAGACAACCAGATTCTTCTCCCTTTCCGCCCAGCTCCTCAAACACTGTTTACATTACCACCAGGACATTTCTAATGGGTTATCATTGATGAAGCTGGGAGATGGATACACAGTATTTTTCTGCTTTTCTATTTGTTGAATTTTTTCCACAATAAAAACAGAATAAAAATTTAAAACACAATAAAAATTAAAAAAAATTTTTTTACACGCAGAATAGCTGGAATTCATCCTTAATCTACTTTATGTTGAGGATAAGGTGGTAGTATTTTTTCTTTTTTTAGTCTTATTTCCTTGGGTTGTTCAAGGGAAGGTATTGGAAAAGTTAAAAACCTCGAATAACTAGATTCGAGAACCCCAAAGTGTACATATTATTTGAATTCTAATGTTTTTCCTGAGAATTTCCAACCTGAAGCTGCCTAAAAACTGCCTTAAAATGTGGATAGGTATTATATTTAAATACGACAGTGTAGCGAATGTGGTGTAATTGAAATGATAGCGGACTTGGAATCACAAGATGTGAGCCGAGGTCTGGCTTTGCCACTTACTGGCTAGGTAGTCCTTGGACAAACCGTGCAACCTTTCTGAGCTGGTGTCTTCGGCTATAACATGGGTACAATATGTGCTCTGTGCACTTCTTAAGGATCTTACAAATGTATCATTATGATTATACATAGCCTGATGAGTAATTCATTCAGGTAGAATTCATATTATCCGTGGGAATGTGCAGCAGTGGAAGGAATCACGTATATGATATGTTTTCAAGTAGCTCATAGATAAATGAAAAAAGCTGCTTTTCTGTGTATACACAGAAAAACAAACATCATACCACTTTTGAAGACATTTTTAAATAGTGCAGAATATACCCAGTACCAGCTGAATGTGTGTGTTGGAGAAAACAGCGAGAAAAAATGATCTGTGCCAATGCACCTAATTTCCAAATACCTGCAGTTTGATGAAGATCTTTAAATTTTCTGTCCATCTTTCTGCAGCCTTATCCTGACCATACGTTCTCTCCATAAACTCATTTGGCCAAGGAACTATATAGCTACTTGAAGAATATTTGTCCCACAGGTGATAAGTGATGTATTCTCCTTTCAATTAATAAGCAAATAGAACATCATAATCCTCTTTTAACCTCCCACCCCTAATCCTGGTCCCCTTCCTCCTTTCTTAGTTGTAACCACTATTTCCTTTCGTTATCTGTCTTTCCAGACCTTTTCTCTTCCTTTACACATGCGTATACGTATCCAGAAAGAATATATAATGAGGCATTTGTGTTTCTTTTCTTTTGCTTTAAACAACTGTCATACTAAGTGGAACATTCCACAACTGGCTTTTTTCACTCAACATATCTAGAACTTTCCATGATCTGGCTCATTCACTTTAGCCTCCGTTTACTATTCTGTACTGGTTTGTTTTACCATTTGCCTATTGTTAGGCTGTTTCTAATTCCAAACATGCTGCAATAAACATCTTTGTAATATCCTATTATTTATACTCATATACAAATATTTTTCTAGGGTAGGGATTGAGAAGTGGAATTGCTAGGTCTTAAATCATATACTTTTACATTGTATTGGTTAATGGCAAATAATTCTCCCAAGTAAAATGAACACTGTATTTCACACATTGGTTTCTTGCCCAGCTTTTCAGAATGGCAATTAGGAGAAGCTTTCAAAGGACAGTTATGGTAGTCTAGAGTAGACCAGTGCTTCTGAAACCTCAGTGTGCAGACTCATTACCTGGGGATTTTGTTAAAATGTAAATTGGGATTCAGTAAGTTTGGAATGAGGCCTGGGGGTCTGTAGTTCTAACAAGTTCCCAGGTGATGATCGGGACCACTCTTGCAGTAGTGAGAATCGTGCTCCAGTTCATTTTTAAATATTGCCTGGAAGTTATTTTATGGGTGTGTGTGCACATGCATTAACTCGTGGACACAAGCATGTTTCCTAGGAAGCTGTATTTTGCCAGAAGAATTTGGACCATAGCCCCCAGTCGTCTTGACCTTTAAAGTTAGATACTGTGAGCATTTATGGCAAAATATTGATGGTGATTGAAACTGGGTGATGGGTACGTGTAGATCTGTTGTATATCTCTACTTTTGTGCAGATAATTCTGTGGAAATGCTCATAATACACTTTGAAAACAGAAGAAAGATCCCTTTAAAGTTTGAGTTATTCCTAAAGATTTTCAGCTTGGTACATGCTGCCATGCCTTTCCTAGATTTCCTATGGTAGATGATTTGGAAGTGTTTTTTTTTTTTTTTTAATCAGTAGTGTATTTTGACTCATGAGTTTTAATTTTAGCATATCAAAGTATTTTTAGAAGTTTAAAAATAACTGCAAAAAAAAAAAAAAAAGAGCTTTGTTCCATATCTGCCTACCTTAGCAGCTGCAGTCAAATCACCCTCAGCCTTCCTTATTCAAGAGAGAATGCATAGAGTGGCATATACCGAGATCACTGCATGACAGTGCGTTAGCCCTGGAGGCACTTTAGAGAAAGAACCTCTAAGGCCAGAGTGCCCATGTTGATTTATTGGTGATTACCTGAACACTGTTGTGTAAGGTTTTTTGAGGTCTCTTCTGGGTTCAACAGAAAATATTTCTGTGATTAACTAGCAATATCGATCAAGGTGTGCTAGATTGGAGAATTATAGCACAAATAGCATGTATTGGTTGACTCTGGTTCAGTGAAAGTAGTTATTTTATAGTTGAGAAAGCAAGACACCAAAAATGTAAATGACCTGCTTTAGGTTCATAAGGTTAGCAGAAGAGCTAGTCCTGTAGAACCAGGTGTCCGGATTCCTAGTCTAGTTCCCTTCCTGCCATCCCATTCTGATGATGAGACTCTGACTAGCTGTAGAGGACTTGCATGTTGAAGCAACTTGGTAGAGGGGAAGACATTATTCGCCTTTTAACTAGGTGACCTTGAGCAAATCAGTTAATCCTGAGAAGGAATATACAGCAGGTCCTGAATAATGTCATTCCATATCATGTTGCTTCATTATAATGTTGATGAGAAAAAAGTTGATTCCTGGCTAGGCCACTGTGTAGAATTCGCACATTCTCCCTGTCTGTGTGGCTTTTCTCTGAGTACTCCAGTTACCTCCTCCCGTATTCTAAAGATGCCCACATCGGGTTAATTGGCATGTCTAAGTTGTCCCAGCCTGAGTGAGTGTGGGGGTGTGTGTGAGTGCTGTGAGATGGAATGGTGTCCTGTCCAGGGTTGCTTCTGGCCTTGTGCCCTGAGCTGCCAGGACAGGCTGCAGCCGCTCTTGACTTTGTATTGGAATAAGCAGGTTGGAAAATGATTGAATGAATGGATATAAATTATTGTAAAATAAAAGTAGATGGTAATCATACAAATGCATGACAATAAATAATGAAGCACAAAAATGCTCAGCGAGCCTCCACATTTGTGATTTTTTTTTTTTTTTTTTTTTTTGACGGAATCTCGCTCTTGCAATCTCGGCTCACTGCAACCTCCACCTCCTGGGTTCAAGTGATTCTCCTGCGTCAGCCTCCCGAGTAGCTGGGATTACAGATGTGCACCACCCTGCCTGGCTAATTTTTCTGTGTATTTAGTAGAAATAGGATTTCTACCATGTTGACCGGGTTGGTCTTGATTTCCTGACCTCAGGAGATCCACCCGCCTTGGCCTCACAAAGTGCTGGGATTACAGGTGTGAGCCACTGTGCCCAGCCCTTGTGATTGTTTTTGAGCCGTGTGGTGATAGGAGATGCTCCTTACAATTTTAGCTTTGCAAACCTTTATTCCTTGATTTAACCCACCACCATTATGACTGACATCACTCACTGATTCACTGAAAATTGGGTAAATAATGATCTTGTTTTCGTGAATCTTTCTTAGATGTGTGCATAGCTCATTTATTTAAATGTTTAAAATTAAAAGTGTTTTGGATATTTATTTAGAAGTTTGGTGATTTTGTTATTGTTGTTCTTTTTTGAGACAGGGTCTTGCCCTGTCACCCAGGCTAGAGGCTAGTGGCACGATCTTGGCTCACTGCAGCCTGGACTTCCTGGGCCCAAGCCATCCTCCTGTCTCAGCCTTCTGAAGAGCTGGGACTACAGGCATGAACCACCATGCTAGGTGAATTTTTTTGTTTGGTTTTGGTTTTGGTTTTGGCTAATTTTTAATTTTTTTAGAGACAAGGTTTTGCCATGTTGCCCAGGCTGATGGTTTTGTGACCAGAAATATACCTTAAAAACGTAACTCTTCTTTATATTAACCAGTCTGTGGTACATTGGTTTTGTTACACATCATTTTGCTTAAAGTTGCAGTTTCTAAGAAGCTACTGATAACATTAAGTGAGGACTTCCTGTAGTTTCTTCTTTTGGAGGCAACTATCTCTCTTTTCACTTTGGCCACTAGGAAGCTCAGAGTCAAACTCATAGTTCTAATGTAGCAACTCTTTAGTACCCTTTTGACCTGAATAATTGTATTTTAACCGTACTTTCTTTCTCAGTCTGCTTCTGTCTTGACCTCCTAATCTAATTTCATACTTTCTTACCCTGATGTATTCATTGCATTTATATTGCACTGTTTTATTGTATGTCTTTACCATAAGCTGCCTCAAATATTTGTGAAACAGATGGTATATAAATAAAGAACACTGGAATGTTTGAGAAAGTTGTTGTTGACAAGACCGATGGAGATGAAAATAGTGTAGTTCTGAGAAAATGTTGGTTGCTGTGGCATCTGCTCTTTTTTTCTCCCTTGCACTCTTATCTCCTGGGCTGGTCCATCTTCGTTACCTGCAACTCCCATGACACCTCTGCTGTGGCTTTGGCTGCATCCTGGACTCATCTTTATCTCCACCCTCACCCTGGATTCACAAATGCGGATCTGTATTTCTGACGTCTTTCTTGCTGGATAGCTCCATCTGAATGTCCCTAAGTCCCTCAACTCAACACGTTCAAAACTAGGCTCAGCATCCTTTCCCCCAGATCCTCTCTGCCTGGATCCCAGTAGATCACCATCAACTTCATTTCTCCCGTCAGTAACCTGATCCTCACTTTTTACTTTTCCATTTTCTGATCCTTCACATCCAATCCACAACTAAGACCTGTCACTTTAAATTATCAACATGTTGTGGCTCTGTTCTCTCTACTCCATGCTGCCTATAAGGCTCTTTAGAGTTTTTAATCTATCCTTGCCCACCTTGGGGTTTTTACTTTATTTTTATTTATTATTATTTTTAGAGGCAGAGTCTCACTTCTGTCACACAAGCTGGAGTACAGTGGCATGATCGTAGCTCACTACAGCCTTGAATTCCTGGGCTCAAGTGATATTCCCACCTCAGCTGCCCAGTAGCTAGGACTATAGGTGTGCAGTACCGCACCCAGCTAATTTTTAAAGTTTTTTGTAAAGACATGACCTCACTGTGTTGTCTGGGTTGGTCTCAAACTCCTGGGCTCAAACAGTCATTCCACCTTGGCCACTGAAAGTGCTGGGATTGCAGGCGTGAGCCACCTTGCCATTTTCTTATTGTTAGAATTTCCAATTCCAAACATGCTGCAGTAAACATTTTTGTAATATCCTATTATTCACGCTTATATGTAAGTATTTCTCTAGGGTAGGGATTGAGAAGTGGAATTGCTAGGTCTTAAATTATATACCTTTACATTTTATTAGTGCTTGGACTGGGATTTTTATTATTGCAGTAATCTTCACTCAGCTACCTTCTCCTTTTATTTCTCTAACCCAGCCCATCCTTTGTCCTACAGTCAGTGATCTCCATTTCTCTTCAAGCTAAAGTTCAAATTTCTTAGACTTTTCATACATTTGCTTTTGCTAAGCTTATTGGTCTTATGTTTTGCCATTCCCCAACCTTGCCCAGAATGATGTTCCCTCTCCTATTCTGTTGGTGCACTCCAGGTCACCTTTCTCCTTGCTCTGGATCATTCTCCTTCCTTGGCACTCTCAGGCTGCTTCTTTGGCTTGTCAAGATCCTATGTACATCTCTGTTCTAGCTCTTACCATTCTGTGATATATTGTTTAAGTGATCGTCTTCCACTTGATTGGATGCTGTTTGGAGGGTCCATATTGCGGCTTTTGAGTCTATGTCTCCAGAGTTTAGCCCCATATAAGATATCATAAGTGTTCATTGAAATGTTTGCTGAATGAAGGCACTGCAATTCTTGGAACAACTCCTTTAGAAAACAGCACCAGTAATATGAATAGTAATCACATCAACAGCTATTCCTGCCATCATTTACTGAGCTCTTACAAGGCAGGTATTATTGCAAATGGTTTGCATGTTTTTCTCTCATAACTTCTGAACAATCCTATGAGGTCAGTGCTGTTATTATTCTTTTACAAATAAAGAACTGAGCTTAAGTAACTTGTTACAGTTCATCCAGACAAGTGTTGGAGCCAAAATCTGAACCCAGCTCCCTCTTTTTTTTTTTTTTTTTGAGACGGAGTCTCATCTCTGTTACCCAGGCTGGAGTGCAGTGGCACGATCTGGGCTCACTGCAACCTCTGCCGCCTGGGTTCAAGCGATTCTCCTGCCTCAGCCTCCCAAGTAGCTGGGACTACAGGAGCGTGCCACCATGCCTGGCTAATTTTTGTATTTTTAGTAGAGATGGGGTTTCACCATATTGGCCAGGCTAGTTTCAAACTCCTGACCCTGTGATCTGCCCTGGCCTTGTGATCTGCCCACCTTGGCCTTCCAAAGTGCTGGGATTCCCCACCTCCCTCTTAACTGCACCCTTCCCCACCTCCCTCTTAACTGTCACATATACTGTCTATGAGACTTATTTATCAATGGAAAAGCAGGAGTTGGCCCCATTGGTGTTTCTTGAAGTTGTTTTTACTTTCTTTTTTTTTTTTTTTTTTTTGAGACAGAGTCTCGCTCTGTTGCCCAGGCTGGAGTGCAGTGGCACGATCTTGATCTTGGCTCACTGCAAGCTCCGCCTCCCGGGTTCATGCCATTCTCCTGCCTCAGCCTCCCAAGTAGGAGGGACTACAGATACCTGCCACCATGCCTGGCTAATTTTTTGTATTTTTGTAGAGACAGGGTTTCACCGTGTTAGCCAGGATGGTCTTGATCTCCTGACCTCGTGATCCGCCCGCCTCGGCCTCCGAAGTGCAGGACTTACAGGAGGGAGCCACCGTGCCCGGCCTGTTTTTACTTTCTTAGTCTGTGATTTAGCAGTAGTAGAGGAAAACAAGCAGACATCTGAATGTGTGATGTCGTTGAAATCACACATGGTGAAAGTCGTTGAAACCATGCAAGCCCTGGGTAACCGTCTCCGTGCTGCTTTCTTCTGCTCTGGACTGTCCATACCTGTCTCAATTGTATGAACTGGAATAAGGATGAGGCCATAATTATTTGCCCTTCCAGAATGGCGCACATTCTGGCACTTCTCCAGAAAATTGTGTTCAGCACTGTGTTAAGGAGAGGTAGAGAACAGCAGGCAGCTCTGACTCCAGCCAGAGATCAAAAGAGATTTGTTTCTCCTCTCAATCAGCGAAGTCGGGACTTCCAGGAAGGGAGGGCCAGAAGTGAGAAGATCTCCGTGAAGGGAGCTGAGAAAGTATTTGTCTTTGTGAGATCACTTGCATGAGTGTGCTCAACATGCTAAAAATGTGGCACAAGGACTTTTAGAGCACTTGTTTTTAAACGAGTATTCAGACTGCAAGTAAAATTGAGTTAATGAAAAGAAAATTGTGAGAATTTAAGCCTAAGAAGTTACACTAAGACATTTCAGCAAGAAAAAGAAAGTGGCATGAGAAGATGAGTTGATCAAAGGAATTGTAAAGTACTGCAGGGATAAGGCCAGTTGCTCGTTTTTCTGTGAGCAACTGATCATGTTTCTTTTGACCTTATAAATAAACCCCTCCTTGGCCTCCCTAACTTAGTTTTTATGTAGGAAACTTAAACTTACCTAAAGTCTGTTTTGTTCTGTTTTTAACTAAGTAATTTTAAGCATAAACACTGAATTTTAAAATCATATATTTGGGGAAATTTTTCTACTTCGAAAAATTATCTATTCATGTATGTTTCCATTTGAATGTGTAATCTGCACTCAAACTTTGTATAGTTAACAATTTATATTTATTTTAGTACTTCTGCCTGTTAAATTATTTGAAGGTCTAATAGATCATTCTATCTTAGCCAAAAGCTCAAGTTCTATAGTCTATAGTGTTATAATAGTGATTATACCTCCTTAACAATATAGAGAAGTACAAATTACCTATTTTACTAGTCAACACACAGAGCAGGTAAATGGCTCAGTGATAGGAGTTAGAATAGCACCTAGGAGGTATAAACATGTGGCCAGCTATCTTTTTGGTTTGTCTGCTTCCCTGGTCCTTAGTGAAGAGATTTGGAATGGTATTGTGCTATTTAGCCTCCTGGATAGCAGTCACATACTTTGCTGCTCTTGGGAACCTGATTGGTACCCTGACAGGGCTAGTTATCAGGCCTCCTGGAGCACCTCTGTATTCCCTTGCAGGCACCATTTAAATCCTGGAGCTTGGGAAGCAGGGATGAAGTCTTCTGCCCATTCATTAATAGATGGCCCAGACTATGACATTATTGAGCGCAGACATTTCGAAGGACGAAAGAGAAGGGAAGGGCCGGGCACAGTGGCTCACACCTGTAATCCCAGCACTTTGGGAGGCTGAGGCGGGTGGATCACCTGAGGTTAGGAATTTAAGACCACCCTGGCTAACATGGTGAAACCCCGTCTCTACTAAAAATACAAAAATTAGCTGGGCGTGGTGGTGCGTGCCTGTAGTCCCAGCTACTTGGGAGGCTGAGACAGGAGAATTGCTTAAACCTGGGAGGCAGAGGTTGCAGTGAGCCGGGGTTGCGCCATTGCACCCACCCCAGCCTGGGCGACAGAGTGAGACTGTCTCAAAAAAAGAAAAAAAAAAGAGAGAGAGAGAGAAGAAAGGGAGATGTGTAGGGATTATCCCATTGTAATGATGATAGCAGTACACTATGTACAGCAGTTGTAGTACTGAAGTGCTAACTTGTGAAGAAGAGATGAGAATCTTTCAGATACAAGAAGCATCAGGAGTAGTAGATATTTGGGAAAAGATAAATTTGAAAATATTTCAGATATTGTGTGGAAGGTTGGTAGAGACCAAACTCTGCAGAGCCGAGCCTTCTCTCTTTAGCAAATACAACAGCCCACTGGATAAAACTTACAGTGGGGAAAACTCTTTAAGAAAGGCTCACAATATTCGTTATTCAGCGAACATTTTTGAGTATCTAAACATTTTTATAGTATTGTCTAGGCATTATTCTAGGCACTTGAGCTACAACAGTGAACAAAACAGACAAATCTCTGCCCTTATAGAGCAAACAATTTAGTGTGGACAAGCGGAAAAGAAACCAAATAAATACATAAAATGTATTATCTAGAGCCTTTTGGTTCTGAGTAATAGAAACAGAATCAAGCTAGCTTAAGCAAAAGGAATTGCTGTGGAAGAGTTTCTGACTGGCTCTGTTTGGGACAGAGGTGCCTACGCCTGACCCAGTCAGATACGGCCACAGTGACAGGGTTCCAGGATATAAACACTGCCTCCAGAGCCCACCTCTGTGACAAAGAGGCCGTGTGAGCTGCATAGCCTCAAAAATGGGTCTGTTATAGACCCCAGACCTTTCCAGTTCCATTGTTTTCTTTCATTACCAAGAATAAGTTTTGCAATGCAAGTAAGCTCATAGTATTTGAAATGCACCATTAAAAAAACTCAGGACAAGACTACTTATTCAAACTGTAAGGAAAAATGAGACCATAGGAAAAAGAGAAAGAGATTCACTAATTTATTGAAATTGTTGAGAAACGACTGCAGCCAGAATCTTGGTTATCTGGAAAGCTTTTGGAAAGTGGAAAGTTTACCTCCTTAAACAAATGTTTTAGGAGTTTTGGATATCAGTCTTTCTAAAATAGATTTCTCATTACTTACATCTTTAACAGAGTCTCATAAACATATTTTAATTGTAAAACAGTGATTACATTTAAACTCTCTCTTTTTTTTTTTTTGAGACAAGGTCTTACTCTTTCGCCCAGGCTAGAGTGCAGTGGCTCGATCTCAGCCCACTGCAACTTCCACTTCCCAGGTTCAAGCGATTCTCCTGCCTCAGCCACCCAAGTAGCTGGGATTATAGGCGCGTACCACCACACCTGGCTAATTTTTATATTTCTAGTAGAGACAGGGATTTCACCATGTTGACCAGGCTGGTCTCAAACTCCTGGCCTCAAGTGATCTGCCCAACTCAACCTCCCAAAGTGCGGAGATTACAGGCGTGAGCCACCGTGCCCGGCCCATTTAGGCTCTTTTCAAGTTTTGTAGGCCTCCTTGTCCCTATTCTAGTCTTAGGCTTCTTTACTTTTTAAGTTCTGTTCTTTGGGTTTTTAAAAGCCATTTGCTGGGTGCTGTGGCTCATGCCTATAATTTCAGCATTTTGGGTAGCCAAGTTGGGAAGATTGCTTGAGGCCAAGACCAGTCTGGGCAACACAGTGAGACCCCCATCTCTACCAAAAAAGGATAAATTAGCCAGATGTGGTTGTGCACATCTGTAGTCCTAGCTACTATAGAGGCTGAGGTGGGAGGATAACTTCAGCCCAGGAGTTTGAGGCTGCAGTGACCTATAATTGCACCACCGCACTCCAGCCTGGGCAACAGTGAGACCCTGTCTCTAACTAAAAAAGAAATAGAACAGAAACCTATCCACAAGATCATCTATTACAGTCTCTCTGTGCTGCTCTGACTGTGACTTCCTAGAGGGGCTCCGCTCCTCCTCTCATCATTTATGTGCTGGTAATTAAAGCACCTCCACCTTGGGTGTCACAGGTGCTATGGGAAACATAACAGATCTCTGGGTGAGTCTTGAGTCTGTTACCAATTTGCCAGATTACACAGACAAGACATTTAACTTCTCAGTCTTTTTAAAATCTGTTATCTTGGAATAAAGACCTATGGGGTCATAACCAAAGGAGCACATAAGATGCTTGTGAAAATACTTTCCAATGTATAAAATCCTTTTAAAATATAACCCACTGCTCTTTCTCACTTCAACATGGTGAATCTCTGTTTGTTGGTTTTGCCTTCCCTACCACATCCCATTTTCCCTGAGAGAAGTGGAGTTTCCTGTAAATCACCAGATATGCTCCCTGGGGTTGGCCGGTCCTACTTGACCAGTCCTGACTCCTAACTATGTGGTGTGCTATGGCAGAGCAAGGGTAGAGACTTCATTTTTCTGATGTAAATTACACACCCGCCACCAAATCCCTTCTTATGAGACATAGATTCTGTTGACATAGGAGCCTAAGAGAGAGACCATCTCCCAGTTCTGCTTCCTTGAGGACATAGAGAGAAGGCTCAGGATTCATATCCCTTCCAGGGATTCCCAGATCTTCCTGGGTTTGTGTGGGCCTCTGGTCCACAGGGACCGAACTTTGGAAAGAAGTATATAGTGGCTGCTGCTATAGGCAATTGGTACTTCTGTAGAGATAAAATGCGAAAAGATGATTTGTTCATTCTTAGTTGGTGGATTTTGCCTAATAGATAGTTAACACAGACCTCTTGGTTCATGTGGTTTTGTGACCGAGATGATATTGTTCCCCCCCGCCCCACTTTTTTTTTTTGAGACAGGGTCTCATTCTATCACCCAGGCGGGAGTGCAGTGGCAATGACCACAGCTTACTGCAGCATTGACCTCCTGGGCTCAATTGAACCTTCCACCTCAGCCTCCCGAGTAGCTGGGACCACAGGTGTGCATCACCATTAATTTAAAAAAAAAAAAATTAGTAGAAATGGGATCTTGGCATGTTGCCCAGGATGGCCTTGAACTCCTGGGCTCAAGCTATCCTTCTGCCTCTAACCTCCAAAAGTGTTGAGATTACAAGCGTGAACCACCATGCCAGGCCATTTCTACTATTTGGAGACCATGATTTCTCTGTCTGTAAAATGAACTTCAGAGCAAATTGAAGAGTGGTCTTTGAATTAAATACCTTTCCTTGGTCATGGCCTTCACTATTTAAGAGTTACAGGTTCTTCTGAATGTTTGCTGTCTCTTCATAAGTTTCTTTTTAAATGATATATTCAACTTTTTTTTTTTTTTGGAGACAGGGTGTCATTCTGTCTCTTAGGCTGGAGTGCAGTGGTATGATCTTGGATATCTCATTGCAACCTCAAACTCCAGGACCCAAGTCCTCCTCCCACCTCAACTCCTGGGCCCAATCCATCCTCCCTTCCTCCTCAGTCTCCCCCTGCTCAGCTAATTTTTAAAAGTTTTTATAGAGATGGGAGTTTTGCTGTCTTGCCTGGGCTGATCTCAAATGCCTGACCTCAAGTGATTCTTCCACCTCGGCCTCTCAAAGTGTTGGGATTACAGGCGTGGACCACCATGCCCGGCCCAGATGCAAACTTTTTTTTGTTTTGTTTTGAGACGGAGTCTCACTCTGTCGCCCAGGCTGGAGTGTAGTGGCGCGATCTCGGGTCACTGCAATCTCCACCTCCCGGGTTCAAGCGATTCTCCTGCCTCAGCCTTCCAAGTAGCTGGGACTACAGGCACCTGCCACCACATCCAGCTAATTTCTGTATTTTTAGAAGAGATGGGGTTTCACCATATTGGTCAGGTGGTCTCAAACTCCTGACCTCAGGTGATGCACCTGCCTCGGCCTCCCAAAGTGCTGGGATTAAAGGCGCAAGCCATCGTGCCCGGGCTAGATTCAACCTTTTAAAGGTGCTTGTTGATCTGTCAGAAGCTTCAAAGTGAAAGCATGATACTCCACCACTAGAGGGCATTGCTGTCCTAGTCACATGATCTGAATCTACAAGTTGCTGAATTTGAAGCTTCCTTAAGTCCTCCACAGAATTAGACTTAACGTTTATGTCATTTTTATATGTATT
Source organism: Macaca nemestrina (assembly GCF_043159975.1). NCBI lineage: Eukaryota > Metazoa > Chordata > Mammalia > Primates > Cercopithecidae > Macaca > Macaca nemestrina. The sequence goes on along the minus strand of NC_092126.1, from coordinate 98,838,335 downwards.
AAATATACACATATTCAAAATATAATTTAAATATTTAAGTAGTATTAAAGGACCTTTTAAAAATACTTAGATTGACTTAAAAGGGTTAACATGCAGTTCTTTTTCTTTATCTTGTTCTTTACCAAGTTAACCTGAATCCCGCAGAAAAAAAATCTAGCCCGAAAGTTTGTAGTTCATCATAAGCCCTCGGGTTAGCTCAGCATCATAACACCTCTGACTACATACTCATGGTTCTTCTCACTGCTTCACTTATGGGGATGCCATGCATCTGGCTGAGGATGTTTTAATTAACAATACAGATACTCTTGGGAAAGTTCTCAACTTTCCTTTTTCCTTTTTCTGTAGGAGGCAAAGAGCTGAATAAATGTTTATATAGTGTCATGATGCCACTAAGAAAATAACAGCCCTTTTGTCTCTTTTCCCTCAATCATAAGGAAGTTATGACCTGAATAGAAAGACAAAGCAGTCCCCTTATGTGTTTTTCTCAAGTGAGGACATTTTTTTCTTTTGCACAAAGTCACAAAAGTATATATAATGACTGAGGATCTGGTAATTGTCCACATTTCAGATTTTTTTTTTTTTTAGGAAATATTCCTAGAAGTATAATGATTGGATTAAAGAGAAATATAAGGATTAAGACACTTGCTATTTAGGTTGGCGCAGAAGTAATTGAGGTTTTTGCCATTACTTTCAGTGGCAAAAACTGCAATTACTTTTGCGTTGACCTAAAATAGTCATTGCCAATGATTTCCAAAATGGCTGCACTAAAATGTATCCCCATGAACAGTACACGAAAGCATTTTCAACCCTTAATACATTCTGTAATTTCACCCAACATATTCCAGAATTGTATTCCTCATTTCAGCAGCCTTATTTTAAAATATAATTATAAACATTTTTTTTTCTAAGTAGAAGGTATGTTGATCAATATTTCCCCAAATATATTACTATACTGGTAAGATGTATTAAAAAATGTTTCAGTGGTCAAATACGTTTTTCAAGTATACTTGTTCCTTTCTTGGAGTTTTATGAAGCACACATACATTTTAAGGCTCTGAGAAGTCCTGTAGTAAAGAAATCTGTTTAACTTGATGTTTTATAATTTATTTACTTAATTACAGAATCGTTTCTTAAGAGTAACATCTTATGGAAATGGGATTGGATTTTAGAAGCTGGTAATGATGGTGGGAAGTTGTTCTAGAAGGTTTTAGGAAACACTATAGTATTATAAGGATTTCTTCTGAACTTAAGTTGTGTTGGTCTCTGGTCATCGTTGTGGAGAACAGAATCCAGAGTAGCTAGAGTAAGCACAAAAGAACGCATTGAGGTATATGGATAGATCACAGAATTATCGGGCAGGCTGAAGAAACAGGCTCCAGGTAGAGCTTCTTGATATTCTGCAGAATTGCTCTGCCAAGAGAGCTGCTGTCTGTGCCACCATCGAGAAGCTTCTCCCACAACTGCCGCTGCCAGATTGGGAAGCCACTGGGTCCACAGTCGTGTGTCTCTATCCTAACAGGAAGTGGGGCTGGGAAGTTTGTTTTCAGTCCTATTTTAGGAAGGATGGACTTTACACTATGGTAAACTATCAAATGTGAAGAGAATGTCTTAAAAGATGGCAACTACAGTTAACAGGCATCCAAGAAGACAGCTGTGTAATGTGAACACCTTGGGATATAGGTCAGAAAACTGGGGTGTAACCCTGGTCTTGCCTCTTAGCTGCTGCATGACCTTGGGCAAGTCCACTTTCAAACTTGCATTCTCATCTCTAAACAGGGTATAACTCACTGACTTGGAGTAAAGTTAAAATGAAAGTAATAGGTGTAAATATACCAGGGAAAACTATAAAGTATTAAATCAGTAAAATATATTTTTCACACCCCAGGTTTGTCTCTAGACCAGGGGTTGGCAAACTTTTTCTGTAAAGCACCAAATAGTAAATATTTTTGGCTCGGTAGACGATACTATCCCGTTAGTACCTATTCAACTCTGCAAGAGCAGCCATAGACAATATGGAAATGGATGAGCATGGCTGTGTTCCAATAAAACTTTATTTATGGACACTTAGATTTGAATTTTGTATAATTTTCACATGTCATGGAATATTCTTTTTATTTTTTCTCCCCAACCATTTAAAAAAAGGGAAAAACATTCTTAGCTTGTAGACTGTACAAAAACAGGTGGCTGGCTGGATTTAACCTATCAGCCATAGTTTACTGGTCCGTGTTCTAGATCATTATACTTTTTTTTTTTTTTGAGACGGAGTCTCGCGCTGTCTCCCAGGCTGGAGTGCAGTGGCTGGATCTCAGCTCACTGCAAGCTCCGCCTCCTGGGTTTACGCCGTTCTCCTGCCTCAGCCTCTCGAGTAACTGGGACTACAGGCGCCCGCCACCACGCCCGGCTGGTTTTTTGTATTTTTTAGTAGAAACGGGGTTTCACCGTGTTAGCCAGGATGGTCTCCATCTCCTGACTTCGTGATCCGCCCGTCTCGGCCTCTCAAAGTGCTGGGATTACAGGCTTGAGCCACCGCGCCCGGCCATTATACTTAAAATATTTTAAAATGTAGAGCTGTTTTGCCTTAATATAGTAGCAAATAAATTTGGGGCTTTGATGATATTGTCTCAATAGTTTTATTGCTATTCACTGGACCTGGTAGTAGCTTCTTCTTTGATAGTAGAATTAAATATACTTAGTGGCTGTGTATGGCACGTTGGGCTTTATTTAGGTGAAAGCATCCTGAGAAGGATGAGTTTGCTACACAGCCATTGGGTTCTTAGAACCTCCACATTTTCTCCCATCTTCATGTGTGCCTTTGGTTTTGGAAAAGGGATGGGACACTCAAGTACTTCTTTTATGGGAAAAGTTGCATTTGGAGACATTCCCATATCCATGCCCACAAACTCTCCTCCATAAACTTACCTCAGTCCTTTCATGTTCCGTATTTAGCTTTACAGCTTTGCTGCCTTGTGGACAAGAATTTTCCCCCAAAAATCTTGTTACCATTGTGATATCTTCATTCCTATTAGAAAACCAGAATCAGAGTGTCTTCCTTGCACTCAAGTCCCATAGAATTTCTTTCAGCCAACGAAAGTCAAAGATAAGTTTGACATCAGTCACTGGAGGTGAAGATGTGGTGTGAAGCTGCTGCAATGGTGTGCTTTGGAGCAGCCTGGTCTACACTCCCTTGGTCCTGGAGCACTTCTGCATGCCTTTCATTTATTAATAGATGCACCTTTCTCAGTTCTTCTCTTTTCCTTCTAGGTGCAGGTGGAGTGTAGAGTGTGATGTAGGTACACTGACATCCAGAAACGGAGAGCATAGAGGTGCGGGTGGCACTGAAAGAGGGCAGTGTGGGAGCAAGGGGGGAAGGAGTCATCCGAGATTAAGGAGGGGAGGTGGTGTGTTTGCCTTCCTGGGCGCACCTGCCACTTGGTGAGACAGGTGAGGCTGAGAGCTGTCTTTGGAGGAGGAGAGTGCTTCTTAGTATATGAATGTTTGTATGAGCTTTAACTTGGGTTTACTGGTTGAAATAAACTATATTTAATTTTGCTTTGCATGTATCCCTTTTATTTGGGCTTTACTAAATATAGCTGGATGGGAGGGACGGAGGGGGAAACTGTGTGTAGAGCAGAAGTTAAAACACGCCAGAGCTTTGGCAGCTTTGGGACAGAAAAATAAAACTTTAAACTTGCTTTCTATTTTGAGGCCATCACAAGATGTTTTGTGCTTACGTTCATTCCTAAGTCATAAACGGGTAGGAGGGGCTGGGAATTAAGTAAATTATCTCTTGAAAAATACTAATTTGAAATTGAGATAAAATTAGCAAAGGGAAGAAGGGGGAAGGAAATAAAACATTGGACGCAGCTTATTTGCGAGCAAAATAATAAACACCTCATGGGGGTAGAAGAGGCATGCCAGTGTCCTTCCAGATTTTGGCCTCTGCTCCTTCACAGAGCCCCATTGTCTCAGAGTGGGGGGCAAGGCTGAGTGCTGTGAGAACTGACTTGACAAATAAAGCCTGTCAGGGGATTTTGACACAGGTCAACCCCTTCTTGAAGCTGTGATCTCAGAGGCAACATGATTTCTTACTCAGAGGCAGTAGCTGTCATACTATGAGCTATTTTATTGTAATGTAATTATCACATACAAGATGTGGTAATTGCCTATTTTTAGGAATCTCCCTGCTGGGAATTGTGGTGAAGAGGATCTCTAGAAAAGCTCTCTGTGGTCCTGTGAAACAACCTCCCTTCTCGAGACAAGACTCCCTGATGACCTGTTGCTGCTCTGCAGATTGGTCTCTTCACCTCCATCAAGGGCTTCTTGTCTGTTTCACTGAATATTAGGAATGCTTCTGCCAAAGCCTTGGGCTTTCCCCTCGGGTTCTGCTTGCCCTTTGGGACCTATCTGTGGACCTGCAGCAAAAACATAAGCAGGAGAAGTGGAGAATGTGTGTGAGGAAGCCACTTCGTTCTTTGGACATCTCGTAACCCAGCCTCCTAAAGCATAGCCCTGATGAGGTCACATTCCTGCTTAAAAAATCTTTCATGACTGCAAAAGACTGAAAGGAAATGTGCCAGAATATTAGCATTATTTTTTTTTTCTGAGTGATGAGCTTTCTGGTGATAATTTTTATTTACTTTATGGATTTTACTCCTTTCCAATTACTTATATAATAGACATATAATACTATTTTTAAAGAAAAGTGTTATTTTTATAATAAGGAAAAGTACCATTTAAAAACCTTTAGTGGCTCCCATTTGCCAATTAAAAATCCTCTCTATGGCCGGGCGCGGTGGCTCAAGCCTGTAATCCCAGCGCTTTGGGAGGCCGAGACGGGCGGATCACAAGGTCAGGAGATCGAGACCATCCTGGCTAACACGGTGAAACCCCGTTTCTACTAAAAAGTACAAAAAACTAGCTGGGCAAGGTGGCGGGCGCCTGTATTCCCAGCTACTCGGGAGGCTGAGGCAGGAGAATGGCGTGAACCCGGGAGGCGGAGCTTGCATTGAGCTGAGATTGCGCCACTGCACTGTAGCCTGGGCGACAGAGCGAGACTCTGTCTCAAAAAAAAAAAAAAAAAAATCCTCTCTATGACATTCAAGGTTTTGGCAATACTGCTACAATCCTTCTGACCTCACCCCCTTCTCTTTCTGCCTTCACTCCAAGGGACAGCAGCAGCACGGAGTTACCCACTGTCACCAAATACATTTGGTGCTTTGCCTTTGCTCATGCTCCTTCTCCACCTGTTAACTTTCCATCCTTGAAACAGATTTCTCCTTCTTTAGAGACTATTTCCCATAACATACATCTTGTAAAAGACTTAAAAAAAAACACGCAAAACAAAGAACATTCTTAATCCCACTTCCTGGAGATAACCACTGTTAGCATTTTGATATATGTCTTTGTTCTGCAGCTGAGAGTGGTCTAGTATACCTTGGATGTCTATTATAGATTTTATATTCTATATGGTGGTGTTATTTATTTCTGTCTTATCTCCATTCTGGATTTTAAGTTCCTTGACAGCTACAAGAATGGCTTTACATTTTTGCAGCCTCCACAGGCCTTGAGCACAGTGACATTCACATAATATGCATTCCAAAATCATCTGCTGAATCAAACAAGGGAGATAAGACAAGCTTGTAACTTAAGCACAAACCATAGTAACAAACATAAACATGCTGGTTACATTATGAATAATATAATGCTGAGTATATCCATAAACACTTAAGTCACAGGAGAAATATGAACGCTCTAACCTTGGAGGAGTGTCAGGAACGATTACATGAGTAGGGACTTACTAAGGTAGGGTAGTTTTGGTACATTGCATGGAGGAGATTCAGCCTTGAAGAGAGAAAAAGCTTATTTTAAAATGAAAACAACAAAAACAAAAACCCCACAGATACGACTTGGTGTGGAAAGAGGAGATGTTTGTATAGACCATTGATTCTCAACCCAGGTTTATGTTTGAATCACTGGGAAGTCTTTTTTAAAAAAATACCAGTGCCTGGATCCAATCCCAGACCAGTTAAATTAGAATCTCTGGGTGGGCTTAGCTGCTTTTTTGTTGTTGTTGTTTAAAAAAAAAAAAGAAAGAAAATCTATACAGGTGATTCTAATGAATCCCTGTGTAGGGAGGGATCCCCTGCATCCAGGCTTGAGAATCACATTCTAGGCAGAGAAACCTTCTTAACAAATAAAAAGTAAGTATCTTGCTTTTTTCACATTGTTGAAGAAACCAGGAGATTGGTTCATCTTGAGGAAGGGAGGTTTTGGTGGAGGTGAGAATAGCTGCTGCAGATTGTTCTGTGTTAAATGTACTTTAAAGCACTTGGATAAAATTCATCCATTTGCTATTATTAAGAAACTCGTCTGTGCATCTTAAATTGCTCAGACTTTTCCCCCCTCTTGAAGGCTGCTTCTTCCTAGAGCAGTAACTGAAGTAGACTGTAGCCAGTATAAGTTCTGTTATTGCATTCACCTCTATTGTTACATCTAAGCTTCTTCAGGGGATTTGACCCGTATTCAAATACTGTCAAAACACACTTTCTCTCAAAAATGGTTTTTCCCAAATTTGTGTCTTTTTTTCTCTTTTTCTTTTCTTTCTCTTTCTTTCTTTCTTTCTTTCTTTCTTTCTTTCTTTCTTTCTTTCTTTCTTTCTTTCTTTCTTTCTCTTTCTTTCTTTCTTTCTTTCTTTCTTTCTTTCTTTCTTTCTTTCTTTCTTTCTTTCTTTCTTTCTTTCTCTCTCTCTCTCTCTCTCTCTCTCTCTCTCCTTCCTTCCTTCCTTCCTTCCTTCCTTCCTTCCTTCCTTCCTTCCTTCCTTCCTTCTTTTCTTTCTTTCTTTCTCTCTGTCTCTGTCTCTCTCTCTGTCTCTCTCTCTCTCTTCCTCTCTCTCTTTCTCTCTTTCTCTCTTTCTTTCTTGATCGAGTGTCCCTCAGTCACCCAGGCTGGAGTGCAGTGGCATGATCTTGTCTCACTGCAACCTCCACCTCCTAGGTTCAAGCAATTCTCCTGCTTTAGCCTCCGGAGTAGCTGGGACTACAGGTGCCAGCCACCATGCCTGGCCTTTTTTTTTTTTAAAGTAAAGACTGGGTTTCACTGTGTTGGCCAGGCTGGTCTGGAACTCCTGACCTCAGGTGATCCACTCATCTTGGCCTCCCAAAGTGCTGGGATTACAGGCATGAGCCACCGCACCTGGCTAATTTTTGTATTTTTTTTTCAGTAGAGACAGGGTTTCACCATGTTGACCAGACTGGTCTTGAACTCCTGACCTCAGGTGATCTGCCCATCTCAGCCTCCCAAAGTGCTGGGATTACAGACGTGAGCCACCGCACCTAGCTAATTTTTGTATTTTTCTTTCAGTAGAGACAGGGTTTCACCATGTTGACCAGGCTGGTCTCGAACTCCTGACCTCAGGTGATCTGCCTGTCTCAGCCTCCCAAAGTGCTGGGATTACAGGTGTGAACTTGTGTCTTGTGTCTCTTTTTCACATGTTAAAACCCAACACCCACACCACCCAACCTCAGCAAAACAAACACTAACAAGCAAAAAAAAAAATTATGCAAGCTTTTCTAATAGTACAAAGCATGGTGGAATATCTCCGGCAGTTTATCACGTGGGAAAGGGAATTCATGTCCCTTGGTCTAGCTGTCAAGTAACCATGTACCCTAGAATAACATATTTTTCATTCTGTGCCCCCTTGGATCGAATGCAGGGACTGTTATTTTGCTAAATTATGCTTTCATGTTCTGAAGCACACTTGCATGTTGTTAGGCAGTGGTGTTTAAATCCTAACCAAAGTGTTTTTGTTGTAATGGAAATATTTCAATTAATGTTTAGGGTTGGAACATATAAACAAAGCTTGGGTCCAGATTAGTTGATTAATCATTGCATTCCGGGGTGCAGGAAGAGTTTTGTTGAACTCTATCAAGGAAGGAATTAATGTCCTCTGCCTGTGAGGTCTTTCCTGGGGAAAGCTTGGGTTTTTACTCCTTACAGGATATTTTTCTTTTGGCAAGAGTAAAGCAACCAGTACCCCCAGTAAAATGTCTTAAATAGCACTTGGGATGGGGATGGTTCTTCACACAGTGAAGCTGTAGTTCTTGTTCTCTGATGCTGACACGTACACTTCACAATGAATGCGGTAATATTAATGGAGGCGTCAGCCCAGGGCCCCGGAGTGATACCTTCCATGTCTGTTTTCTTCTTCTTTATTTGCCCTGACCATCAAGTCTGTTACGTTTAGTTCTCTAAACTAAAGCTGAATCACCAACATTTTCTTCACCGATCCTGTCCCACACATACACCTCTTTTTTGTGTGTACAGGAATACATTTCACACATCCTCACCCAAGTCATCTTTGAGGCATTTCTTTTTCTTCTGTATCCTTTCATTGGAGCCTAACACCATGTTTTTGGGAGTATCAGGCTAGGTTTCAATCACCAGAAATCATCATAATCAAATGAGATTTTCCTAGGCTTTCAGACATGATAAGATAGTACCAGAATGTCTGAAGATAAATGTTATGCATTCATTCTTTAATGGTTCCCCACCTCAAAAAAAAAAGTATTTGAGTACAAAATACTTGAAGTATAAGAAAATATAGGAAAAATGCAAATGAACAAAACAAAAGGAAAATTAAGGTTGAATACTAAAGTGAGGATAAAGGGAAATGTGGTGAGAGAAATGTATGTGATAGTATGCTACACAGTTATTAAAGTTGGGCAGCAAATTTAAGCCTGAACTTTCTAACAGCTAAAACAAAAAGAAACAGCTGATCCTCTGCTCCCAGATTAGGGAGGAGCCAGGAGAGCCTGCTGGGGAATCTGACTCCATGAGTGCCAGTCAGATACTCCTATCCCCTAGGAAAGTTACTGCCTTACCTGGGGGTTGGAGGACAGACCCCCAAACGACTTTAAACAGTGTGAGAGTGGAGTAAGAATGTCCAGAAAGGCAAAATCCACAGAGGCGGAAAGCCAGCTGGTGATTACCAGGGGCCGGGAAGGGGTGAGGCGGGTGAGGGAGAGATTGCTCATGGGTACAGAGTTTCTTTTTGGGGTAATAGAAATGTTCAGAACTTAAATAGTGGGGATCACTGCACAACTTTGCGAATATGCTAGAAATCATTGAATTGTATACTTTAAATAGGTAAGTTTTGTGAGGTGAATTATATCTCAATAAAGCTATTTAAAAATCTTAAGTATGCAATTACAAAAGAGGGTAAAATAACATACTGAAGGGGAAAAAAAAACCAAAAACTGATGAGTCTAATATTCTTGTCTTCCACAAAATGCACACTTCTCAGGGGACGTGTCATAACCGAGGCACTGCTGTGAGGGAGTTTGGGTCTTAGTGGGTAGAAACTGAGCTGTGCAGTCTCTACGTTGCTTTCCATTGTGAACATTCAGTTATTAACTAACTGTAAAAAGAGGATGGGGTTATAAGACAATTGGGGACATTTGAACACTGTGAGGGCATTTTTGCTAGTATAAGGAAATGGCTTTTCATTTTTAATGTTTGATGATGGTATTGTGGTGATTTTTAAAAAAATCCTCATCTTTTATATACTTAAGTATTTATAAATAAAATACTATGATACCTGGGTTTCAGTTTAATATAATCCAGTGGGTATGGTATAGATGAAACAAGATTTGTCATATGTTGGTAACTGTTAAAGCTGGGTTCATCACATCCGTTTACTTTTTTGTGTAAATTCAAAATCTTCATAATAAAATGTTAAAACAGATACTATCTTTCGCTGTTAACTACAGAAAGATCTAGCAACATAGCCAGGGTCCTTGCTCATGAGAAATTATGCTATTTGCAGCACTTGTCTCATAGGCTGATTTATGGGTGACTTCTGAGAGATTGGAAGCCTGGGTGCTGGCTCTTAGTCACATGTATAAGTAAGCATGAAATTCTAGTAAGGTCATCCACAGATTTTTCAGCCTTCCCTGTGCTTCTCAGATACTGCTGCATGGGGCTGTGGAAGGGATGGTTGCCACTCTTCGGAAAGGCAGAGAACGCTGGACTCTTACCTCGTAAGCATAGTTTCACCCTTTACAGTTCATTTTCTCCTGATTCTCCCTTCTCTTCAGTGAGATGTGAGTGCTGAATACTTACATTTAGTGTCATCTTACGGAAGCTATATATTTTAGCAAGATGTTAAAGAATGGAATTTTTCCTTGACTTCCTTTATGAACTTGAAACACATTCAACTAATCTATGCACACACACCTTTAAGACTGGACAGAAGCGGGTAGAGGAGGAGCACATGTTTGAGAGTGAATGCCAGCTTCGGTTCAATACTTTTTTCCGTTCAGCTTCTGGTTCAATACTTTTTTCCCTTTCTCTTTGTTCTTAGGAGAGACGGAAACTGGGTGTTTGTATTTGCTCCATTTCCTTCTCTGATTCCGAAGACTGGGACTCTTATTCATAGTAACATGTTTTGCATCGGTATCCCAGGTGTTATATTACATTGGATATAGAAGTCCATTGTAACTGAAACTCATTCTTTTTTTTTTTTTTTTTTTTTTGAGACGGAGTCTCGCTCTGTCGCCCAGGCTGGAGTGCAGTGGCCTGATCTCAGCTCACTGCAAGCTCCGCCTCCCGGGTTCACGCCATTCTCCTGCCTCAGCCTCCCGAGTAGCTGGGACCACAGGCGCCCGCCAGCTCGCCCGGCTAGTTTTTTGTATTTTTTAGTAGAGACGGGGTTTCACTGTGTTAGCCAGGATGGTCTCGATCTCCTGACCTTGTGATCCACCCGTCTCGGCCTCCCAAAGTGCTGGGATTACAGGCTTGAGCCACCGCGCCCGGCCCGAAACTCATTCTTATGTTCAGCAAACATTTGTGTGTCTACTAGGTGTGTCCTCTTCACAGTGGCCTGCATGGGAGCTGAATTCTTTCTTATACTGGGTTTGGATTCTCAGCATTACCTTCCCCAAAGAACAAACATTGGTTTTAAAAGCAGTAGTGGCCTTTTAGGAGTTTACAAGCTGTTTATCTCAAGGTAAAGGAGTGCAGTTAAATCTACCATGGAGCTCTATCACCCCAAGCAGTTTGAATTGCTGAAAGCAACAAGTGACCATGACACGAGGGTGGTTGGAGATGAGTATTTTATTTAAATGCTTTGGGATAATGTTGCTTATGATATCAGTGAAACATCTAAGTTTCCATATTACTTAGAATTTTAGTGATAGATGCGCATTCTAAGGCATAAGACAGTTTTATGTCCCCCTCTCTTATTTTTCTCTCTACCTAAAGGTCTGCCTTGAGATTGTCTTGCTGGATATGCAACAGTGCTAACATAGTGCCCAACACTACAGATACCACTACTGCCTGTTTATCTTCTTCTTCAGCAATAGCAACGGCTTACCACTTACTGAACATCTACTCTGTGTCACGTACTTTACACGCATTATCTCATTTAATCCTCATAGCAGACCCTGTGAGGTAGGTGGTCCTGTCCTTGTTTTACAGAGAAGGAAATCAAAGCTGAGCAAGATCAGTCATCTTTCCACATAACTAGTGCTAAATCCAGCAGTCAGAGCCAGGTTTTCTTAGTTCCAAAGCCTGTGCTTTCTCTTGGGTGTTGTCTCTTCTTGGTGTTTGGTAAATATTTGCTGAATTGATGCACACTTTGGATGCTTGACAGGCATTTTGCATACCTCCTAAGTCTATGTGAGATGAGATGGTTATAAGTCTCTAAGGCATTGAGTGGGACTCTTTGACCGTACCCATGTTTTGTTGCATGAATATATGAAGGCAGAGACCGCCTATATCATCTCCTGTTGCCATTCAGAAGTACGCCTTGTCCTGTTGTGATCAGGGTTTCACAAAGTGCTCTCAGTGTCTAAGGCAAACTGGCACATTCTCTATGAAAAGGACAACCATTGTTCTTGGTCAGGTGGCCAGTTGGCCCTGTTGATTTTGGAGCATAGTGTTTTTTTTTTTTTTTTTTTTTTTTGAGACGGAGTCTCGCTCTGTCACCCAGGCTGGAGTGCAGTGGCCGGATCTCAGCTCACTGCAAGCTCCGCCTCCCGGGTTCACGCCATTCTCCTGCCTCAGCCTCCCGAGTAGCTGGGACTACAGGCGCCTGCCACCTTGCCCGGCTAAGTTTTTGTATTTTTAGTAGAGACGGGGTTTCACTGTGTTACCCAGGATGGTCTCGATCTCCTGACCTCGTGATCCGCCCGTCTCGGCCTCCCAAAGTGCTGGGATTACAGGCTTGAGCCACCGCGCCCGGCCATTGGAGCATAGTGTTAATAAAGGTTGGTCTCTTCAGATATGAGCCAGTTGACTTGGCTTTATAAAGAACTGCTGTCACAGGCAGGTCAGAGATACGTGTGTGGATCTGTAACTACAGATCAGAAATCAATCAGCAGTCATTTACTGAGCATTTGCTATGTGCCTGGCACTACACTAGGAGTGGAGCTTTGAAAGATTTTTTAAAAATACATGAGATATAGGCTAGGTACAGTGGCTTATATCTGTAATCCCAGCACTTTGGGAGACCAAGGTGGATGGATCATTTAAGCCTAGGAGTCTCAGACCAGCCTGGGCAACATGGCAAAACCCCATCTCTACAAAAAATACAAAAATTAGCCAGGCGTGGTGGTGCACACCTGTAGTCCAGCTACTTGGGAGGCTAAAGTGGGAAAATCACTTGAGCCCGGGAAGTCAGGGCTGCAGTAAGCTATGATCATGCCACGTCACTCCAGTCTGGGTGACAGAGTAAAACTCTGTCTCAAAAAAAACAAAAAGCAAACAAACAAAAAGTATGAGATGTAGTCTCTCAAAGGGCTATACCTAATTGGTGCACATGTGACTCATGGAGAGAGGAAAATATAAAAACGGGAACCCTGTTTGTGTGGGGTTTTTTTTTCACCGTTTTATACCCAGCAACTAACTTGGTGCCTTGCTCATCGTAGGAAGTTAGTAGGTAAATACTTTTTGAATGAATGAGAATGCAGAGACAAGTGCGTAGTAGCTTTTCTGATGGCTTTGTAGAAAGGTTGGATTTGAGCTGAACACTCAGGTATAAATAGAATTCAAGGAAGAGGAGAAGAGTGGGAAGGTGATTCAAAGTGCAGGAAAAGGTTTCAAGGGTAATTTGGAAACATAAGTGTGCATAATGTGTCCCAGGAGTAGAAAAGACCACTTTTGCTAGGACGGAGATATGGCTAGAACCATGAAATATCGTGACTGTTGGAAGAAGACATTAAGATTTTATTCTGTAGTCTCCTGAGTTTCTTTTATTTATTTATTTAGAGGCAGGATCTCAGTCTGTTGCCTAGACTGGAGTTCAATGGTGTGATCATAGCTTACTAAACTTCAAACTCCTGGGCTCAAGCAATCTTCCCACCTCAGTCTCTAGACTAGCTAAGACTACAGATGCTTACCACCATGCCTGACTAATTTTTGTTTTATTTTTGTAGAGACGGAGTTTTGCTATGTTTCCCAAGCTGGTCTCAAACTCCTGGACTCAAGCAGTCTTCCCACCTCACCTTCTAAAGTGTTGGATTACAGGCATGAGCCACCACACCTGGCCACCTCCTGCATTTCTGATCAGCAGAGAAAGATTATCAAAACACATGGCCATAAATGGAATGGATTGATGTGTATGGGAGGCCAGTTAAGAGCTTATAGATATGTTTAGGTGTTGGGTAATAAGAGCCTGTACTAGGATACTGGTTGAGGAAGCTGAAAAAAAGAGGCAGATGGGAGAAATATTGTGCAGAGAGAAGAAACATGACTTGTTGAGTTAGTGGCTAGATATTGAAGCCTGGCAATGGTAAGAGTGATCCTGTGTTAAGTCTGTTTTGCATTGCTATGAAAGAACACCTGAGGATGGAAAAGAGGTTTAATTGGCTCACGGTTCTGCAGGCCATACAGGAAGTGTGGTGCTAGCATCTGCTTGGCTTCTGGTGAGGCTTCAGGAAGCTTCCAATGATGGCGGAAGGTGAAGAAGAGCAGGCATGTCATATGGCAAGAGCATGAGCAAGAGTGAGAAGCCAGAGGTCCCAGACTCTCTTAAACAACCAGATCTTTCATAAACCATATGAGAACTCATTCTTCACTAAGGGGATGGCACCAAGCCATTCATGAGGGATCCACCTCCATGATCTGGTACCTCTTACCAGGTTGCACCTCCAGCAATGGGGATCACATTTCAACATGAAATTTGGAGGGGCCATCATCCAAACCATGTCATTCTGTCTCTGCCCCTGCCGCCCCCAAATCTCATGTCCTTCTCGCCTTGCAAAATACAATCATCTCTTCCCAATAGTCTCCCAAAAACTTGTTCCAGCATCAACTCAAAGTCCAAAATCTCATCTGAGACTCACAGCCGATTTCCTTCTACCTATGAACCTGTAAAATATAAAACAAGTTATTTACTTCCAAGATACAATGGTGGTACAGATACTAGGTAAACATTCCCATTCCAAAAGGGAGAAATTGGTAATGGAAAGGGTAATAGAACCCACACAAGTCTGAAACCCAGTAGAGCAGGCATTAAATCTTAAAGCTCCAAAGCTCCAACGTAATCCTTGACTCCACGTCCCATATCTAGATTTGAAAGATGGGCTCCCAAGGCCTTGGGCAGCCCTGCCCCACTGGCTTCCCTGAGCACAGCCCACATGGCTGCTGTCTTAGGTTGGAGTTGTGTACCTGTAGCTTTTCCTTGCTGAGGGTGTAAGCTGCCGGTGGCTCTACCATTCTTAGGTCTGGAGGGTTGTGGCCCCCTTCCCACAGCTCCACTAGGCAGTGCCCTGGTGGGGACTCTGTGTGGGGGCTCCAACCCCCACAGTTCCCTTAGACACTGCCCTAGTAGGGTTTCTCTGTGGGGGCTCTGCCCCTGTAGCAAGCTTTCCTATATATCCTCTGAAAGCTACGCAGAGGATGCCAAGCCTCATTCACTCTTGCAGTCTGTGTGCCTGTAAGCTTAACACCATGTGGAAACTACCAAGGTTTATGATGTCTTGCACTCTCCAAAGCAGCCCAAGCTGTACCTGGGGCCCTGTGAACCGTGGTTGGAGCTGGAGCAGCGGAGATGGGGGTTGCAGTCTCCTGAAGTGGTGCAGGGCGTTGGTGCCCCAGGCTTGGCCCACTAAAGCATTCTTTCCTTCTTAGGCCTCTGGGCCTGTGATGGGAGGGGTAACCTGGAAGATTTCTGAAATGGCTTTGAGGCTTTTTCCCCCATTGTCTTGGATGTTGACACTTGGTTCCCTTTTAGTCATGCTAATCTCTGTAGCAAGTGGTTGCTCCACAGCCTACTTGGATTCTTTCTCAACTATAGGGCCTGGCTGTGAATTTTTTAAACTTTTACACTGTGCTTCCCTTTTAAATATAAGTTCCACTTTAAGTCATTTCTTTGTTCCCAATTCTGATTGTAGTTTGTTAGAAGCAGCCAGGCCACATCTTGAATGCTTTGCTGCTTAGAAATTTCTTCCACTAGATACCCTAAGTGTCATTACTCTTAAGTTCAAACTTCCACGTATCCCTAGGACATGAACGCAGTGCAGCTCAGTTCTTTTCTAAGGTGTAATGCAGGTGACTTTTACACCAGTTTCCATTAACTTCCTCTTTTCCACCTGAGACCTTATCAGCTTGGACTTCACTGTCCATATCTGTATCAGCATTTTAGTCACAACCGTTTAACCAGTCTTTAAAAAGTTCCAAACTCTCCCTCATCTTCCTGTCTTCTTCTGAGCCTCCGAACTCTTCCCATCCTCTGCCCATTATCCAGATCCACAGCCACTTCCACATCTTTCGGTATCTTTATAGCAATGCCCCACTCCTCCGTACTAATTTTCTGTGTTAGTCGTTTTTTGCATTGCTATAAAGGCATACCAGAGCCTGGGTAATTTATAAAGAAATGAGTTTAAGTGGCCCACAGTTCTGCAGTCTGTACAGAAATTGTGGTGCTTGCTTCTGCTTGGCTGCTGGTGAGGCCCGTGGAAGCTTCTAGTCATGGCAGAAGGTGAGAGGAAGCAGGCATGTCACATGGCAAGAATGGGAGCAAGAGAGAGAAGGGGGAGGTCCCATACTTTTATTTTATTTATTTTTTGAGACAGAGTCTTGCTCTGTCACCCAGGCTAGAGTGCAATGGCACGATCTCAGCTCACTGCAACCTCTGCCTCTTGGGCTCAAGCAATTCTCCCGCCTCTGCCTCCCAAGTAGCTGGGACTACAGCCGCGCACCACAACACCCAGCTAATTTTTGCATTTTCTGTGTAGAGATGGGGTTTCAACATTGTTGCCCAGGGTGGTCTCAAACTCCTGAGCTCAAGTGATCCATCAGTCTCAGCCTCCCAAAGTGCTGAGATTACAGGTGTCAGCCACTGTGCCTGGCATCAGACTCTTTTGAACAACCAGATCTCACGTGCACTAACTGAGTGAGAACTCACTTATCACCAAGGGGATGGTGCCAAGCAATTCGTGAGGGATCCACCCCTATGATCCAATACCTTCCACCAGGCCCCACCTCCAACACTGGGAATCACATTTCAACATGAGCTTTGGAAGGAACACACATCCAAGCCATATCAGATCCTGAAATGGGGATCTTGGGAGAAGGATGCTGCTATTGTTTTATTAAATGGAAATGGAAATCAGAAGGGGGAGGTCGGTTTGAGGAGATTTTAAGTTTGAAATACTGGGACATCAAGAGGAAATGTCTACTTAGCCGCAGGAAGTGATGGCTGTGGCCTGCTGGTGTCTTTGGATTGCGCAGTTGCCTTATCTTCGTGTGACACAGTCCAGACTCGGCCACCCCAGGTATGACTTGTTTTGAGAGGTGATAAATAATATTTCACAAGGGATATATGAGTTGATTTTTTTTCCCTAGGTATTGTACATCATCTTTTCTGCATCTTTCCCTGTAATGTTGGTTGTCCCAAGATGAAAAGAAAGACCACATGCTTTGAAGTAATTGGTGAGAAACGAGAAGAAGACACAGACTCGGAGGGGCTGAGTAGAAGGGGCGGAAGGTTTCCTTACAGGCAGAGAGCACCCCACTCTGCAAGTACAGTTTCCAGGAGTTATATCACCTCCAACACTAGAGAAAGCAGTGGAGGCCACAACTGTGCGTGTTTCTACAGGTGAATGCTTGGTATTGGAAAGGCAATTCCGACACGCACAGGGGTTGGTTTTATGAGAATCCTTTGAGAAGCACAGTGTAAATGGAAAGATTGGAACTTCATCTCACACAAGGTCTTTGATTCTTTAACAATATTAACTAATTAAAATGGATCTTGTAAGGCTTAGATTTGTCTCCCCTACTACCACCCTCAGCCCCCTGCATTCTCCCTGTTGTGAATGAAAACATAGTAAATAATTTATATGTCTTACTTCTCCCTCTTATTTGTTTTTAAAAAAGTTTAAAATTGGGCTAGGTATGGTGGCTCATGCCTGTAATCCCAGAATTTTGGGAGGCCGAGGTGGGAGGATCACTTGAGGTCAGGAGTTTGAGACCAGCCTGGCCAACATGGTGAAACCCCATCTCTACCCAAAATACAAAAATTAGCCAGGTGTGGTGGCACACACCTGTAATCCCAGCTACTTGGGAGGCTGAGACAGGAGAATTGCTTGAACCTGGGAGGTGAAGTTTGCAATGAGTCAAGATCGTGCCACTGCACTCCAGCCTGTATGACAGAGGGAGACACTGTCTCAAAACAAAAAAACAAACAAAAAAGTTTAAAATTATGCTCTTACTACCTTTAGGCCCTGGGGAATGTGTGTAAAGTATACCCAGATTGTATTTAATTTCATTGACATTTAAATTTCCCATTAAAACAAAAGTGGAGGGAAATGTTTCAGCTGCACTGGAGTACCAAAGGGAATGGTTTTATGGACCACCTGCTAGCTAATATTACAGTGTGAAGAAATGAAGAGAAATGCTTTTTAATTAATTTAAATGTTTTTTTCTCTGATTAAGAAAGTCTGTCCACAAGTTTATTAGGTAATAATTCCTCTAGCTTTATCATCCAATGCTTCTATTCCTGCACATGGCTTAGTGATGGAGTGCAGGGGTTGTAAATGCATGTGTCATTTTGCTGGATCCTAAATAGACATAACATGTGCGAGAGAGGAAAGACTCCAAGGAGTTAAGGAAATTATTGTCCACTTATGCCATGAAACCCTTTATAGCCACTAAAATTAATGTTGTAGAAGAATATGTAAAGACTTGTACAATATACTAAGTGAAAAAGATTGCAGAAGAGTAATAAACAGTATGGTCCCATTTTCATAAATACCTACACAACTAATAGCATTCATCAGATTATTATTTTTTTGAGATGGAGTCTCGCTCGTCGCCCAGGCTGGAGTGCAGTGGCACGATCTCGGCTCACTGCAAGCTCCGCCTCCTGGGTTCATGCCGTTCTTCTGCCTCAGCCTCCCGAGCAGCTGGGACTACAGGCACGTGCCACCATGCCCAGCTAATTTTTGTATTTTTAGTAGAGACAAGGTTTTACGACATTGGCCAGGTTGGTCTTATCTCTTGACCTTGTGATCCGCCCATCTCAGCCTCCAAAGTGCTGGGATTACAGGCGTGAACCACTGTGCCTGGCCTCTTCAAAAGAAACAAAGATTATGTTTCTTTTCTCTTTTCTTTTCTTTTCTATTCTTTTTTCTGTTTTTTTGAGATGGAGTTTCCCTCTTGTTGCCCAGGCTAGAGTGCGATGGCATGATCTCTGCTCACCAAAACCTCCGCCTCCTGGGTTCAAGCAATTCTCCTGCCTCGGCCTCCTGAGTACCTGGGATTACAGGCATGCACCACCATGCCTGGCCCTTCACCATGCTAGTCAGGCTGGTCTCGAACTCCTGACTTCAGGTGATCTGCCTGTCTCAGCCTCCCAAAGTGGTGGGATTACAGGCATGAGCGAACACACCCGGCCCCTTCATCAGATTATTAACAGTGGTTATCATTGGGTGGTAGTAGAATCACTAATATCTTAATTTTCTAATTTCTATATGTATGATTTTATAGTGTTATTTAAAGGAAGCAATTTTTTGGCCGGAGGCAGTGTCACAATCTCCACTCACTGCAGCCTCCGCCTCCCGGGTTCAAGCGGTTCTCATGCCTTGGCCTCCCTAGTAGCTGGGACTATAGGCGCACCCCATCACGCCCGGCTAATACATTTTTAATAGAGGTGAGGTTTCACTATGTTGGCCATGCTGTTCTGGAACTCCTGGCTCCAGGTGATCTGCCTGCATCGGCCTCCCAAAATGCTGGGATTACAGGCGTGAGCCACCATGCCAGATCAGGAAGCTATTGTTTTAAAAGAAGACAATGTGCATGGACATAAATTTCAGAGGAAACACATGTGTTCAAGTGGCATGACAGTTTGCTTATCTTTGGCTGAATTATGATAGCTGGCACCTATCCTGGTTCTGAAAGACTGTTTTTTGAACAGTGATGAAACAATTGAGTGTGCCTGGGCGACTTGAGTAAAAGTACACAGGTGAAGGGGCTATGACAGTATATGAGGGGGGTCTGGATTGGAACAAAGACAGGGATACAGGAAGACAAATAAATCTCAGAGAATTGTACGTGATCTTTTCCCGGGAGAAGGCTGTCTTGTCTTGAGATCTTGTTGAGAAATCTTAAGATAGGTAGAAGTTTGTGGACGAAGAGTTCCTGGATTACAAGTGATCTACGTAGAGAATTGTAGAAGTCCTTAGCAGGGACCAGGCATGATAGCCTTGATATTTACTGAGTTTTCTATGAATTCTGGTTAACAGCTTTGGATACTCAGGTGTGTCTTACTCTAGAATTTGTACCTCTAGGGGATGGGACAAGTGTTATTCCAGGCGAGATGGTTCCTATGCTAGGGGAGTTTCTCTCCTTTCTTTGGAAGGTGTCAAAGTCTAGAGAAGTTTATAATCTATACTTTAAAGATCAACCGATAATAAATTCCCAGTGTTAAGGCAAAATGGGGCATTTCCTGAGGGATCCTTTCACAATGCGGCTTTCCAGTGCCGTGGAGGGGATGTTCCCCACAGTAAGGTAAGCATCCTCTGACCTTTATTCACACTACATAATAGATAAGCTAGGACAGTGATTCTTAGTGTTGTCCTCTCACTGTCAATGGGGACCTCGTTAGAAATGCAAATTCTGAGGCCCCACCCCAGATTCACTGGGACTTCTGATGTGTGCTAAAGTTCAAAACAACCCAGCTAGGAGATAGCCCTTACCTATGAAGAGCTTCTATTCTCGTGGTAAATCCGCATGGGTGATAAATGCTCAGATATCATCGTGTTTTTGGTGTACTCTTAATTTTTGTTAAAGATGTGTGTTTGCCTGATTTTTCTCAGGCACAGGCTCATTTCTTTCTGGGCCAACCTAATTCATGCTCTTGGCTTGCTGTCAAGGATGTTTTTTAACACACTGCAACTTTGTTAATTGAAATAGTGCCTTTCAATGAGAGATCATATCCTGGCTAATTCCAAGTCTGATTGCAGGTCCTATTTTACTTTTTACACTGGGTAGTAAAACAAGTTTTTTCCAAAATTACCCAGCGGAAGAAGTTAGGTCCATAAAAGAGAAGCTTATATTAGTGCTGCTGCACCTAGGATGAAGTGTCATGGGAGTTACCAGAGAGATTCAGGGATAGATTTGGGGATAGACAGACACAGTATGAGGACTAGAGGCCAGTTCCTTTTCAGAAGAGCAATTAGCCCATTCATGAATTGTTTACACTTCTTGTATCAACCCTAATTGCTTGTTTGAACTGTGGACTTCAGCATTCATTATAATCGTTACTGTCTAATCAACAATTGATTGTGTATTTTAATTCCTCTAAGTGAGTTGAATCTTGAAGTGATGACCCCAACTTCTCAGTTTTTTTCTGCCTCCTGACATTTATTTTTAAGGCCAGGAGTCTGATAAATAAACTAGTAGACAATTATCCTTTACAACACAGCCTTGACATGTATATGTGTAGGTTGAATTACTGTTCTCAGTAAAATCAAGCCAGAAAAGAGAGACTTTTTTTTTTTTTTTAAAGACGGAGTCTCGCTTTTTCACCTAGGCTAGAGTGCAATGGTGCGATCTCAGCTCACTGCAACCTCCGCCTCCTGGGTTCTAGCGATTCTCCTGCCTCAGCCACCCAAGTAGCTGGGATTACAGGCATGTGCCAGCACACCTGGCTAGTTTTTATATTTTTAGTAGAGATGGGGTTTCACCATGTTGTCCAGGCTGGTCTTGAACTCCTGACCTCAGGTGACCCGCCTGCCTCGGCCTCCCAAAGTGCTGGGATTACAGGCGTGAGCCACCGCGCCTGGCCAAGAAGTTCTTAGATTACTAAATTTAAGTAAAATGATTTTTACTTTAAAATAATTTTAATGGCTGATAAGGGGACCTTGTAGAATTTGAGGTTATCAATGGGCATTGGAGTTCTTTGTGTCAGGAACTTGGGGAACAGGTTTTGCAAAATGAGACTTACCAGGCTGACTTTTGAATCTGTGGGGACAGCCAGATTTTCTGGGGCAGGGTTGCCACCATGCAGGCTGTTTGGGTAGGGTGAGATGGCAGTTGGTGCATTCTAAATCAAGAGTTGGAGAATTCAGTCCATAATGATTGTTACATATTATGCCTTAGCAGTTCCTACTGCTGGTCTAGAATTTGCTGGTTGGGAATTTTTAGAAGTACATTCTAAAACTTGGAGGAGAACTTCTATGTAACTCATCACTGGGGGGAAAGAAAATTGATGTTTGCAAAGGTTGCTGTTTGACTTCCCACAATAGGAATAGCAGCAGGCTTTGTGGCATATTTTTCTGTTTTCCAGTTGCTACTTCTGGTATTAAGGCACAGTAGTACTTGTTCACTGACACACTGAGTGCAGGCAGGCAGTATATCACATACCTAGCAGTGTATCCATTATGTAATCCCCCGGTTCCTTCCTGTACCTCTTTGCTCCTGTGAGGGTAGTCTAAATGGGAGCCCTTTAAAAAGTGATAGGAGGCTGGGTGCGGTGGCTCGCACCTGTAATCCCAGCACTTTGAGAGGCTGAGAAGGGTGGATCACGAGGTCAGGAGATCGAGACCATCCTGGTTAACAAGGTGAAACCCTGTCTCTACTAAAAATACAAAAAAATTAGCCGGGCATGGTGGCATGAGCCTGTAGTCCCAGCTACTTGGGAGGCTGAGGCAGGAGAATCGCTTGAACCTGGGAGTTGGAGGTTGTAGTGAGTCAAGATGGCGCCACTGCACTCCAGCCTGGGCGACAGAGGGAGACTCTGTCTCAAAATAAAGTAAAATAGAATAAAATAAAATAAATAAAATAAAATAAAAGTGATAGGAAGGCACCTTTGATCACCATGTTTGGGACACACTCAGTCTACTAAAGAAACCAAACTAGTCATTGTTCATATATATATGGACAATATATATGGACTATATATTATTTATTTATTTATTTATTTATTTTTGAGATGGACTCTCACTCTGTCGCCCAGGCTGGAGTGCAATGGTGTGATCTTGTCTCGAAGACCTCAGGTGATCCACCTGCCTCGGCCTCTCAAAGTGTAAGGATTACAGGCATGAGTGACTGCACCCAGTCTATATTTTTTAAAACCTGTAACAACAGACCATCTAGACCCTAAATACCAAAGACTTCCAAGTCCAGGGTTGGTGACAGTACCATAACATAAGGATAGTGAGAAAAAGTGATAAATCGTAGTGTTACCAGTTTTCAGAGCTTTAAAATATGTTAACGTCTTAAAAATCTAAATTTCTTCATAGCAGTAAAAGGGTAGCTATTTATAAATTGTTAAGTTAGAAGCTGTAAGTGGATAATTAATTTAGGAAGAACAAAGATCCTGGAAAGTTAAAACAGTAATTCCACTGATATGTAGATGGATAATTATCCTTAGCTCCTAGTGACTTGGAAATTGTTCGTTTTGGAGTTTTCCAGGTCTCTGAGTTATTTTTCTGTTTTGCCTGGTTTTTGCCTTTGTTTGTTTTTGATTTTGCTTCTTGTCCAATCACACTTCCAGGGGAAGGCAGGCCAGGAATGAAAAAGAGCCCACACTCAAAATTTAGCATGGCCACATTTGCATACCTAGATCTTTACAGACCTACTTTTACAACTTTGCTTAAAGCAGCAAAGAGATCCTTTTCTGGTCCTGCTTCCAAACATAAAAGCATTTTCTCTTCTGCTATAAAATAGTTAAGATAACTTCTACAGGAATCCCTAACTCAAGAATCTACCATTTAAATGGAAGTTTAATAAAAGTTATATGCCAGGTGCGATGGCTCACGCCTGTAATCCCAGCACTGTGGGAGGCCGAGGCGGGTGGATCACGAGGTCAGGAGATGGAGACCATCCTGGCTAACACGGTGAAACCCCGTCTCTACTAAAAATACCAAAAATTAGCCAGGCGTGGTGGTGGGCACCTGTAGTCCCAGCTACTCGGGAGGCTGAGGCAGGAGAATGGCGTGAACCCGCGAGGTGGAGCTTGCAGTGAGCCAAGATTTTGCCACTGCACTCCAGCCTGAGTGACAGAGCGAGACTCCATCTCAAAAAATAAAAAATAAAATAATAATAATAATAAGGTTATAAATAGGTATCTTGGTTGCATAATCTGATATATGTTTCCTGTTGGCTTTATCCCCACTTTTGCTCCACCCCCATATATTATCTTCCTCATAAAGGTACACAAAGCTTTTAAGTTAAATGATGTCTCATACCTGTTAGTGAGAGCTGGCTTTTTTGATCCAGAGGCGAGAGACATTCAGGTTGGACCCATGTTCCAGTGATGGAAAGGCCAGTCCTTCTGAATTAGGATGGTGGCCTCCACAGTTTTGATCACAGGAAAATAATCATTAAGTAGTTCAATCTCTGCTTTTACTGGGAGAACATGGAGTTGCTCATGTGAATTGCCCTGGCACTGGGAGCCCCTGCCCTTGAGAACGCTGCTGTTTGGAACCAGCTGCTTTTATGTGCATGGTTGCTGTGAGCAGTCAGGTGGTGTCTTGGCTTTAGTGGCGCTGGGACATCGCTTCCTATCACTTTGATTGCCCTCTGCCCACTCAGGGTGCCCCCAAGTCAAATTTGTCAAATTGGTATAACAGGTCAAGTCAAATTTGTATAACAGGTTTATTTTTTTTAAATCAGGGATTAGAATCGAATTTGTATATACATGTTGGGGGGATTTTCCAGTAAACAGTAACTAAACATTTTTGTTTATTTTCAGTAGCTTTTGGAATTACTATCTCTGGGGTCCTTATAATAGGGTAGATTCTCTTAAGTCTGGGCTGGTTTACTTGTGGTTTTTTCTGAAGAAAAGTTGTCTTCCCAAACCTAGGTTCTTGGCTACTTCGGTTAGCAAGGAGTGTGAAAAAGTGGATATGACCTTGCCAAAAAGAAAACTTTCAGACCACCCACCAAACCAGAGGAAGGTTAGGACTTGTTTTGTTTTTTTCTCCTTATGTACAAGCTCCCCACAGCTCATGATTTTTATTACCACCCAGTGGCATTCACAATACGAAATGGTGCGAGTGATATTTCAACCTGTTGGGCAGCAGCTACGCTGTGCACTGTGACCAGAGCTGTTTGTTTGGCCAGCTACTGCAGCCACTCATTGCAGCAGCCAGTGTTTTGTTTGTGAGTGTCTTCTCTATGGTTTCCTGCTTCAGTGAATAGAAGTGGGAGTTGTGGGGGCTGAGGGAAGAAGACAGACAGAAGACGGTTGGACTCATTTCCTGAATCATCTTAGGCATTCTTGCCGTCTCTTGGTTCCATCTTGGCTGGGCAGCATTTCCCACTGGTTTGTCAGACTAACTTTCCCAGCCGCCTCTGGGGGTGGGAAGGAAAACCACACCTTGCTCTGTGTCAGCCAGTTAACAGGCAGAGTTTTGTTCAGTAAATATTTATAAAACCTCTCTACTAACCTCGAACCCTGCAACTCTGTACTTTTGAAAAGTTTATTCTCTTTCCCTGGCCTCCCAAGTAACTATTTGGGCCCAACAGTACACCTCACATGGACAGCACTGGTGCCCTTTCATCTGCAGGCCAGGTACCAGAGAAGCTCATGCTTCCTGATCTTAACCTTGAACTTGGTCGACCATTCCCCTGTTTAGGGTGGCAGAGAGTTCATGGGAAAGGGTCAGGGGTGGATTGTATTTCACAGTTTTTCCCTTTAATCTGTCAAGTTAAACCCTGTGATCAGAGGAAGTGCAAAGCAGCACGTGGAGGGGAATGAAGCCTCCAACCTCAGGGAGCCATGGCTCCTCCTGGCTCTGCTGGACACCAGCAGCAAGCGCATCCCTTCACGGGAGGTTACTTTCTGTGAAATAGAAATAAAGGCCCTCTGGTCATTTTGGAAATAAATTAGAAACAACCTAAACATCGAATAGTTGGGAATTGGTTAAATAAACTAGGCTTATCTTTTATTAAGCATTGTTGAATTTTTAATGCTGTATGAAAACATGATATGCTGAGTTTAAGAAAAAGATACAAAATATGGAAAATAGGATTCCAATTTTTTCTTTTCTTTTTTTTTTTTTTGAAACAGAGTCTCACTCTGTCTTCCCGGCTGGAGTGCAGTGACACAGTCTCGGCTCACTGCAACCTTCACTTACAGGGTTCAAGCTGTTCTTGCGCCTCAGCCTCCCAAATAGCTGAGATTACAGGCGCCGGCCACCATTCCCAGCTAATTTTTGTATTTTTTCGTAGAGAAGGGTTTTTGCCATGTTGGCCAGGCTAGTCTCAAACTCCTGGCCTCAAGTGATCCACCTACCTTGGCCTCCTAAAGTACTGGGATTACAGGCGTGAGCCACGGCGCCCGGCCGTTAATTCCAATTTTATAAAAACTAAGAAAGGAAGGTGTCAAGTTAATAGTAGTTTCCTCTGATGGGATTATGGGAGATTTTAAACCTCCTTTTCTGATTTTCTACAATGAACATTTATGCCTTTTTTTTTTTTTTTTGCAAACTACATCATACACAAAAGTACATAAAACACGTATATACAGTTTAATGAGTGAGTATAAAGTGAATGCCCATGTAGCTACTACCCAGATCAGTCACATAAAAGCAGCATTACTTTTTATCATTGGAATACTAACAATAAAAATTTTATTGAAAAATACTTTCCCTGAGTTCCTCACTTGGCTATGGTGGGAATAAAATAAGACTGTATAGGAAAGTGCTTTATTTTTCAAACCTGAAAATGTCCATCAAACATTAGAAGTTATCTCTCGCTTCTCAGGTGCCAAAGATGACAGGTGCCCATAAGCAGTAAGTCATTGCCAGAGTCTGGGGCTGCTTGTGTCATACAGAGATTTGCACTAAAAAAATGTATCAATTGTGCAACTTGCACTATCTGCAGTTTTTTCCTCCCAGGAAACCCTTTAGGCGTAGACTCAGACACTGGGAGAACTGCTAGGACTGACCGGGTGTTAAGAACCTCTTTCCTACATTTTGTGCTGATTACCTTTGGTTTTCTGTGATCCCTGGATTGTTGCGTGTGGTGGAAGGAGGTTGTGTTGATTTGTTGATTTCACCAAAGCCAGAATTCCAAGCAGGAGTTTTTGTGTGCTTGTTATTGAATTATCTAGTCTTTTACATCGTGATTTGAGGTTTGGTTCGAAAGGGGCAATGGATTGATCATAATTTAATAATTTTATCTGATACTATTACTAAAGTCAGCTATTTAATTTGTTGGACCGAGTGCAGAATGAAAATGTGGGGTCCCTTGTTCAAAAAACAGAAAAAGTGTCATTAAATAATTAAAATATAGGGCAGGCGTGGTGGCTCACGCCTGTAATCCCAACACTTTGGGAGACCAAGGCGGGAGGATCACCTGAGGTCAGGAGTTTGAGACCAGCCTGGCCGATATGACGAAACCCTGTTTCTCCTAAAAATACAAAAATTAGCCAGGTGTGGTGGCACGCACCTGTAATCCCAGCTACTCTGGAGGCTGAAGCAGGAGAATCACTTGAACCTGAGAGATGGAGGTTGCAGTAGGCTGAAATCGTGTCACTGCACTCCAGCCTGGACAACAGAGCAAGACTCTGTCTCAAAAAATAAACAAACAAAAATAAAAAAATTAAAATATAAAGTTTTTCCCTTTCTTCCACGGTCTCTCTGCTGACTTATCATAGTGTGTTTTATTTGCTACTTAAAGTCACTCTAAGTAACAAAAAATGTAATTATTCGTATCAATTTTATTGTTTGCCTTTATATTGTGCAATACAGTTTGTTTGTTTGTTTATTTATTTATTAAGATGAAGTCTCACTCTATCGTCCAGGCTGGAGTGCAGCGGCACAATCTTGGCTCACTGCAACCTCCACCTCGCAGATTCAAGCGATTCTTCTGTCTCAGCCTCGCGCGTAGCTGGGGCTACAGGTGCATACCACCATGCTTGGCTAATTTTTGTAGTTTTAGTAGAGACGGGGTTTCACCATATTGGCCAGGCTGGTCTCGAACTCCTGATCTCGTGATCTGCCCGTCTCAGCCTCCCAAAGTGCTGGGATTACAGGCATGAGCCACTGCGCCTGGCTGCAATGCAGTTTAAAATGCAAATATGAGAGCATTTAGCTTGTTATCACTGAAATCACACAATTCATATTTTGTACTTCACACATTGTTCTAACCAAAATTGTGGAAATGCTGCATTAAACTAACTCAGCTGTTTTTGTTTCACTTTTATTTTTATTTTTTTGAGATGAGATCTCGCTGTCGTCCAGGCTGGAGTGTAGTGGGGTGATCATAGCTCACCGTAACTTCAAACTCCTGGGCTTGAGTGATCCTCCCACCTCAGCCTCCCAAATAGCTGGGATTACAGGTGTGCATCACTACACTCGACCAATATTTTTTTTTTGAAATGGAGTCTCACTCTGTCGCCCAGGCTGGAGTGCAGTGGCGCAATCTGGGCCCCCTACAACCTCCACCTCCTGGATTCAAGCAATTCTCCTGCCTCAGCCTCTCAAGTAGCTGGGATTATGGGCACCCGCCACCATGCCTGGCTAATTTTTTTGTATTGTTAGTAGAGATGGGGTTTCACCATGTTGGCCTGGCTGGTTTTGAACTGCTGACCTCAAGTAATCCACTTGCCTTGGCCTCCCAAAGTACTAGGATTACAGACGTGAGCCACTGTGCCTGGCCGGCTAATTTTTTTTTTTTTTTTTTTTTTTAAAGAGATGGGATCTCACTTTGTTGCCCAGACTGGTCTCAAACTTATTTCACTTTTTAAAAAAATTTATTATTTATTATTTCACTTCTTAATATATGCACATTTTACCAACATTCTCCACCTTCAGCTTACTAATGAATAATGGAAATGTGGAAAACTAATGGAAGAGAAACTGTGGATTGTCTCTTGTTTTCCTTCTGTGACATACATCATCATTTTTGGTGTAAGTTGTTGGCTAACATGAAGTAACATGAATAAGAGGGGTTGTTCATGTTTCTCAGAGTACCATTGCCTTCTTTCTGTATTCAAGGCAAATTCTAGTTCCAGTAGAAAGTGTGGCTTCTTGGGTTGTACCCGCACATATTCAATCATAGACATAACATGCTTACCTCGTGCTTGCTCTGCGTCTTGCCGAACTCCCACACGTGGCGGGTCTACCAAAATCCCGTACTCGTTGGTCGTCAAATGAGCTGTGTGCAAATGGGGCAACAAAGAATGGCAACACACATATTGCATGTGTCTCCTCTGCTCACACACATACTCCATTGTTCCATTGGACTTCACTTACAACACACAAGTTCAAAGACAAATTATTAATTTCTGCATGGTGAAAACAGAGCATTAAACCAAATGTGGGGCCCATCTGAGCACAGGGCCCTGTGTGACATGGGTGGGTGTATGTCACACCCATGAAGCCAGCCCTGACTGTTGTAATTTTTGTAATGACAATGGCCAGTTACTGTTGTCATCCTTTAAATGGCTTTTTGTTCTGGGTTGAGTTCTCCTTAACTGTAATCCCATGGGACCTGGAATTTTTCTCTGTTCAGAGTGAATTCCAGGTTTTTTTTTTTTTTTTTTTTTTTTTTGAGACGGAGTCTTGCTCTGCCGCCCAGGCTGGAGTGCAGTGGCCGGATCTCAGCTCACTGCAAGCTCCGCCTCCTGGGTTCACGCCATTCTCCTGCCTCAGCCTCCGGAGTAGCTGGGACTACAGGCGCCCGCCACCGCGCCCGGCTAGTTTTTTTTTGTATTTTTTAGTAGAGACGGGGTTTCACCGTGTTAGCCAGGATGGTCTCGATCTCCTGACCTCGTGATCCGCCCATCTCGGCCTCCCACAGTGCTGGGATTACAGGCTTGAGCCACCGCGCCCGGCCGAATTCCAGGTTTTTGACAATGACAAATAGTAGTTTTTCATGGGACAGGGTGCCACTCGCCATTGATACCCGTTCATTATTTTATCTCGTGTTTAGTGGTCAAATTAGCCCATGGATCCTGAATAGGAAAGAAATGAATCTGAAGGGTCAGCTTTGAGATTTAGGAAGTTCAATAAAAATCAAGATTGACAACCAGTAGCTTCAAAATTGTACGTCTGCTTGCAGCAAAGTATTCTGCATATGGTTCTGTTGGATTTATAAAATTATCAGTAGGCTGATAAGAGGTTTGAAAATCAATAACTCATTGAACTTATCTCTGAGAGGATTTTTATATGCTGTTGGAGTATTTTACCCCTGTGCCTTTGATAGAACAATTTTTCAAGAAGAAAATAGCAGCCAGGCATGGTGGCTCACGCCTGTAATCCCAACACTTTAGGAGGCCCAGGCGGGTGGATCACGAGGTCAGGAGATTGAGACCATCCTGGCTAACATGGTGAAACCCCATCTCTACTAAAAATACAAAATTAGCCGGGCATGGTGGCATGTGCCTGTAATCCCAACTACTCGGGAGGCTGAGGCAGGAGAATTGCTTGAACCTGGGAGGCGGAAGTTGCAGTGAGCCGAGATCGCACCACTGCACTCCAGCCTGGGCGACAGAGTGAGACTCCATCTCAAAATAAATAAATAAATAAAATAAAAAAAGAAGAAAATATGCAAACATTTCCTCAACTTGCAGCTACTCTTGACAGTCCTTTGAGTGAGTATAGACCACAAAGCTAGGTGATTTAAGAGCATAAATCCAGATTAGGCAGACTCAAGCTTACATCCTGACTCTAACCTTTACTAGGTGTATGGCTATGAGTAAGATACCTATGGTTCTGACCTTGGTTTCCTCACCTATGAAGAAGCAATGGTAAGAGTAGCTAGCTCAAAGGATTACTCTTGATAACATTAAGAAATAGGTTAGTTTGACCTTTGACATAGAGTAGGTGTTCAATCAGTTTTAACTATTATGATTATTAGCATAACACAGAAAAAAATACTTCAAATGACTATACTTCTAAGGTTGGGAGGTGAGTAAATCTGATACTGTTGGCTAGTTCTGTTGGAAACTCAGCAGGTAGACGTTTAATATGAAGGACAAAATAGTACTGGTCTGTATTAGACTGTAAATGTTTTGAGAATGGGAAACTGTGTGTTATTGTTTTCAGTATCCTCAGCCCAGCACAATGCTTGGCACATAGTAGATGCTATTGATTAAATGATAAATGAATGGTTTAGTATTTTATTCTTCACCTTGTGTGATATGTGTCTTTCTAAATATGCAAACACATTTATTTTTCATGCCAGTCCAGTTG
Organism: Macaca nemestrina; assembly: GCF_043159975.1. Lineage (NCBI taxonomy): Eukaryota > Metazoa > Chordata > Mammalia > Primates > Cercopithecidae > Macaca > Macaca nemestrina. The sequence goes on along the minus strand of NC_092126.1, from coordinate 98,807,688 downwards.
TGTGGACATATATGGTTTTGTGTAAAGATCCCCTTTGCTTTTCAACAATTGAGAAGGAAATAAAAAGGCCAGACATGGTGGCTCACACCTTTAATCCCAGCAGTTTGGGAGGCCAAGGCGGGTGAATTGCTTGAGCCCAGGAGTTAGAGACTAGCCTGGCCTACATGGCACAACCCCGTTCTATACTAAAAATTAGACAGGTGTGGTGGTGTATGCCTGTAATACCAGCTACTCAGGAGGCTAAGGTGGGAGAATCACCTGAACCTGGAAAGCCGAGCCTGCAGTGAGCTGCATTTGTGCCACTGCACTCCAGCCTGGGCAATGGGAGTGACACCTTGTCTCGGGGGAGGGGGATGTGGGGCGAAGGAAAAAAAGGACGAAATTTGATGGTATATTTATTTTTAATAAAGATGGAGATAAATGGTAATTTTAAATATCTGAACGTAGGCTGACCTGTGAGTCCGAAGCACAGTGGCAGATAGGCCTGGAACCTCCGCTGGGATCTAGGTTGCATTGCCGGGCTAGACAGAAAGTGAAGCTTCGTGTGGCTGGGTATCTGGACTCCTGGTCATACCCTTCCCTTTGAGCTCCCTGGCTAGAGAATCTGCCCTCATCACAGGACAGCATCAGAGTGTCTGCTCCTGGCCAAACTCGGCTGCATTCCGGCAGGTGGTAGTGATTCCTAGGGTGCCAAGAGAAAGCCAGGCTGTCATTTAGAGTCAAGGGAAGATCTATTTGCCTTTTACAAAATGGTTTAGGAAGACATCTGAACCATAGGGCACAATTTGAAGGACTTAGTTTAAAAGAAAATAATTGACAAAGTAATTGGAAAGCTATCTTTTTACAATTTATAAAGAGGCCACTTTGTGTGTGTTTTTCTGCCAAGTCTGTTTAAATGCCCTGCAATTTAAACACACTGAGGATTAGAGACCAGGAGTGATGTTTGGGCTTTGAAAATCCAAGGACAGGTTAGAGGCTTGTAACCTAATACAGTTGCAGTGGCCATTTTGTTTTGTTTTGTTTTGTTTTAAGTCCACTGTTGTAATCCCTATTTCACAAGAGTATATTTTTCAGAATGCTGCTAAATCCCAGACGTGGATATTTATATATGCTACCAAATGATATGTGAAAACACATAAAAGGGCAGCTTTTAGGAATATTTTTATTACTTGAAAATGGATCTGATGCCATTAATCATTTCTTATGCTATTTTTTAAACTGGGTTTTGTGACTTCTGTAGCTCCAATTGATTTAATTTTGTAGGAGTGGAAAGGAAAGTTATTCATCTTAATTTATAGATATTCCCACTTTACCTGAGAAAGTATTTAAGGCTCTTTAAGGATTAAATCTTCTTCAAGCTTGACAATCTAAGTTTTAAAGTTTGTATTTAGCAAAATTCTTGTTTAATACTTGTTTTTATAAAACAGCATTCTCTGTGAAGGAAGCAGCAGTGATCTTGTGCCCTTTGTTGGATGAATTACCAGGAATATTTTCTGATTGCTTTCTCCAGGGACAGAAATGCAACTGTAAATGATAGAGATTAAAACAATAAAACTGCCCAGTGAGGCTTAGCCCTGAATTGCTAAACCTTTGTATAATAAAACATTTTCTGAGAGAGGATGGTAGTGGCTGCAAAGACCAACAACCGGTTCCTCTGCCTCGATTCATCTCTTTTGTTCTCCTTTCTCTGGTTAAGACTTGCTTATCCTTCAAAACCCAGCTCGGATATCACCACCTCCCTGTAGCCCTTCCTGACTCCCCTAGGCTGTTCCTCCTTCCCTCTTCTGTATTGCTTTTGTACTTTTTGGTACTTCTCAAGGAAGGAGCTCTGCCCACAGTGTTCTATAATTAGTTCTGTAATTATTAGTGTTTATCTTTTACACTAGATTATGAGCCCTTTAAAGGCAGGATCTGGGACTATTTCATCTTTGTGGTTTAACCCCCAGTTTTATTGCCTGGAAAATAATAGGCACTCAGTTAATGTCTTTTGAAGGACTGCAGATTCTGTTGAATACTTACCACAAGGCGACATCAAAATAGATACCAAGTGGGGATACTTAATCTTGGTAGAAATGAATTTATTTTAGATTTTTTCATGCCTTTATGATTTCTAAAAGCAATTCATTAGATTTGGAATAAAGATGATATCCAATGTTGGCAATGGCCTGGTAAGAGACACTGGTAAACATTGGCAGTGAGGGTAGAAATTGGCACACTCTTTCTGGGAAACTATTTGGAAATTTGAGGCCTAAATATGGTCACACCCTTTGACCTAGTAATTCTGTTTCTCAGAATCTACTCTAAAGAAATAATAAGAAATCACCACAATGCTATAAAGCATAATCCAAGAGACAGTAGGAACAGCTTCCTGATATGTGATCCAAACCAAGTACTGAGTGTCTAAGGACTGGGGATGACCATAATAACTTCTCTAGGTCTTTGTTTCATGTTCTCCCACATTGTCTAGCCTGTCTTCTTGTGTAGAGTAGAAGTTAAGTAAATACTTGCAGTAAATGAATAAATAATTCTTTAAAGTTGAAACATAAAGTGCTAAATGCATAGAATAGTGTAACTGTTACTCCGAATACCGCTATCAGATTTAACAACAGTTATTTGACATACTTGTTTCCAATTTTATTTTTTGTTTATATTTTTAATACTATGCAAATACTATATGCACACATTCTTTGGGCACATTTACTTTATAATCTGCAAAGTGATTTTATATTTTATACTCTATTTTGATCAAGTCACAAAAGGTGTTACTCCCATGTTATAAAAGGGAAAACTGAGGCTTGGAACAGATCCAGGACTAGAACTACTACTTTTGACTCCCAGTCCAATATTTTTTCACAGTAGGAGTCTTTGGAGAACTCTTAGGAAACAAGGAGCACCTAGAGTGTTTATTAAGGGAGGGTGTACATCAGCTCCAGAAAGATGTTGACAGATTGGAAGGAATTTAAAGAGGAGCCAACACTGCTGGAAGGAAGGACATAGGAGAGATGAAAGGAATTTAATATGTATAGCTTGGCCAACGGCTGATTAAAGGGGATATGATAACAGTCCCTAGGAATGTGAAGGATGTAAACATCATGGAAAGAGAAAATGTATTTAGAATCAATCAAAGCAGTATGTAAAAAGAAATACAAATTAATGCTAAACATCACAAAAAGCCATTTTCATGGTGACACTTGTTAGCTTGTAAATTAGAGTCCCAGGACAAGTATCAAAAGCCCTTCTAAGACATTTAGGACTAAGCTATTCTGCCTAGATTTGGGGAGGGCTATTCCATTTCTAATTTGGATGGCTGAGATCATGTCCCTTCCTAGCATAGATTTGCCACCCAGTACTGATGGCACAGTTTTGCGTGTCAGGGTCAAATGGAAAACTCTTGTTACAATCTGTGGAAGCCAAATTCAGACATGTTCCCAACATCATGCAGTCTGACATCGCAGAGACTGCCCGTGAGGCCTAACTTGAAACCCTAAGAGTTGAGCTCATTAACTCTGCCATCAGATGACTGATTCCCCACCTACACGGTGTCCCCTGCTGGGAATTTCAGGTTGTGAGCAAGACACAGAGATGTTCTCTTATTGTATGATTCACAGCCACGTTGGGTAAGCAAGTGGGCCTGTTTCAGTGGAGGAAATGTCATCCCCAAGACGTTGCCATCATGGGTAGGGAATGATCGTGTACATATTGTGTGTGTGAAGCCATGTCCCCAAGAGGGGCAGCCGGACCCATGGCAGTGTCAAAATCTGAGGTCAAAGCTGTAAAAAGTATTCACCTTGGATTGAAATGTGGCCATGGAATTATCTCTGCCCGATAGGAGTTAGGCAACAGAGATGTCCTTCAAACTAAATCAGAATTTAGAGGGCGGTCTTAAAAGGAGCGTGGTGTTTGGAATCAAAGGGTTTGTTGGGGCCCTTGGAAGGAGCTGGAAGGCACTCAGACCCTGTGAAAGAGTGGCCCACCCCACCTCCAAGTCCCCATGACTTAGGCCCAGTATCCTCTTAGACCTAGAGGTGCCAAGGCCACTTCAGCCAGGTGCAGGAGCCGCTAACCTTAAGGATCTGATGGATTTGATCCAACAAACTGGACTGAAAAGGTGATCTGGGGGACCCGTTGGGGCCTGTGACACTACCACTAAGAAAAAATTCTGAGAGGGAGGGTGGATTCCTTCAGGTTTGCCTTGCTGGAGTGGTCCAGCTTTCTGTGAGATCAGAGCTGAGCTAGGACTTGAGATAACAAAGTGTATGCATATAGTTTATAAACTAATCTTTTTTTTTTTTTTTTTTTGAGGCAGAGTCTCATTCTGTCACCAGGCTGGAGTGCAGTGGCGCAATCTCGGCTCACTGGAACCTTTGCCTCCTGGGTTCAAGCGATTCTCCTGCCTCAGCCTCCCAAGTAGCTGGGATTACAGGCGTGTGCCACCACACCCAGCTAATTTTTGTATTTTTAGTAGAGACGGGGTTTCACCATATTGGTCAGGATGGTCTCGATCTCTTGACCTCGTGATCCGCCCACCTTGGCCTCCCAAAGTGCTGGGATTACAGGCATGAGCCGCCGCGCTCGGCCATAAACTAATCTTTTTTTTCCCTGTTTTCTGTGGTCTTCTCCTTTGGTGTCACTATCCCACCCCCCATTCATTCACTCATTCAACAAACTTAATGAGCTCCGCTTCTGTGGCCAGTTAGGAGCCCATGCTGTTAAGGATATGAATTAAGATCATGGTGATGGAAATGAAAAGGTCTATTTTTAGAAATACTTAAGAGTTATGGATGCAGGATTAGGGGATGCTGTTTAGTGGCTGAGCTGTAACTACAATCTGGGTCTTCAGGTTCCTGGAGTCACGAGACTTCCCCTCTGCTGTGTAAAGCTTACTGTCTCCTCCCAGAGGAACTCTGTAATTTAGCTTTTCTTTCTTGACCAAGGACTTGGCATGAGACTGACCAAACAGTGTCATAAAAGCAACGATATGAGAACTTTGTTCTTAGCTATTTATATTTATGCCCTAAATCCTTTAAGATAGACATAATTGCTATGCACATAGATTAAGGGATGTAAGGCCAGGCCCAGTGGCTCATGCCTGTAATCCCAGCACTTTGGGAGGCTGATGCAGGTGGATAACCTGAAGTCAGGAGTTCAAGACACAGTGAAACCCCATCTCTACTAAAAATACAAAAATTAGGCGGGCGTGGTAGCTCACGCCTGTAGTCTCAGCTACTCGGGAGGCTGAGGGACGAGAATCATTTAAACCCGGGAGGCGGAGGTTGCAGTGAGCCGAGTTCATACCACTGCACTCCAGCCTGGGTGACAGAGTGAGACTTGGTCTCAAAAAAAAAAAAAAAAAAAAGGGATTTATATGTATTTTCAAGCATTCATATCGTCATAAATTGTAATTCTCCGATTTAATGCACATAAAATTAATATATTTTCTGTAGTCTCTAACATTAATGATCTCATTTGCCTTTTAGAGTAAGGGCTGCCTTTTGTAGCTTGAGTGCTTGTGTGTGCTTTCATGTTACAATGCTGTCTTCACTATTACAGTGTGAGGGGAGCTGCTGCTCTTATCTCCACTCTGCAGAGGGGAGATTGAGGCACCTTGGAGTTGAGTAATTGGCCAAGGTCACATGCATGGTAAGTGGCAAAACCTGGATTTAAACCCAGGCAGTCCGGCAGCATCCAACTCCAAATCCTTGACCTCTATATTCTAGTGTTTCTGACAGGAGGAGGATTTTGGAGTTAGATTTTAGCCTGAGTCTTATAAGATCTATCCAAAGAAAGTTGAGCTTACAATTAATTTCCCTGTTGTAAGCAACACTTACAGTTATTCTTGTCCATGTTACTGCTGCCTTAAGTACTGTAGACAAGTGTCAGCATACTTCTCACTTCATTGGAAACCTATAAAGATATTTGCCAGGTGCTAACACTCACTTGTTAAAAACCAGCTTTCACTGATTTTTAACAATGCAAGTGAGCATTTTCTCATCTGCCCAGTGTATGATTCTTTACTCAGAAGTAGTAGAATGGATGAATAGAGACACGGAGTGACTGTGGAATGAGTTTTGATTATGCTCTTACAGGGATGTAAGGAAAATGTGTATAGGATTTGGGAACTAGACAACACGAGTTTGCATTTGGGCTCTAACATTCTGATCTCTCTGACCTTGGACAAGTCACTTCACCCCTGAGTGTGTTTCCTCATCTTTAAAATGGAGTTGATAAGTTGCCCTACCCAGCCTCACAGAGCTGTTGTTGGAATTGAATGAGATAAAGTATGTGAACAGGTTTCACCTATGTGAATGATGCTCATTACTGGTTTCACCAGATGCTCATTACTGCCATGAGACTCAGGCTAGGGAGAGAGGTGCCCGAGCAGAGGTGAGCAGCTGCCTAGAGGAACTTGAGCAGGTTTCCCTGGGTTACTGTATTCATAAGGAGATGTGCACCCTCTTGTGGCAAAGTAAGGGGTTCGGGGTTCTTGTGAAAAATATTTCAATATTGTTACTGTGGGATTTTTTTGGTCACCAGAAATACTTTCCCAGTAATGAATGTACACACTCTTTCTAAACAAATCCTTAAATTGCAAGGTGAGTGAATTATTTAGTCCTTACCCAGTTTTTAATTTTTCTTCATGTCTTTCCTGTTCCATTCATAGAAAGACTTGCTAAACTTTTCATTTTCCTAAACTACTGTTTGTTTGTTTTTAATGTGCTTGTTGCATTTACTTTATTTTTGGCTCTTATTTATTTATTATTATTACTATTTTTGAGACGGAGTTTCGCTCTTCTTGCCCAGACTGGAGTGCAGTGGTGCAATGTTGGCTCACCACAACCTCCGCCTCCCAGGTTCAAGCAATTATCCTGCCTCAGCCTCCCAAGTAGCTGGGATTACAGGCATGCACCCCCACACCCAACTAGTTTTGTATTTTTAGTAGAGATCCATGTTGGTCAGGCTGGTCTCAAACTCCTGAACTCGTGATCCGCCTGCCTCGGCTTCCCAAAGTGTTGAGATTACAGGCGTGAGCCCCCTCACCCAGTCTGGCTCTGATTTATTATCTGTTAAATTTTAAACACATAGGGCTTTCTTTGTCTGCCTGTGCTAACACAGGACTTCTGGTGCTTAGCATCTAGGAAATGCTTAGTAAATGATGGTGAGTGGTGAATGGGTACTGACAGTCTTAACCATTCCTTAGTTTCCTTCTCCTTTTGACAGTGGAGCAACCTCTTTTCCTTGGGATCAAGCTTCCTGAAATATACAGAAATGGATTGAGAAAATATGGCTTATCAATGACTTTACATTTTCTCAGGTTCCTCTTTAGTAAAATAAGAATGAGAATAGACGATTTCCAAGATTCTTTCTTTGTAGGGACAAGGGAATCAGACGATCGTGTTCTTTGGCAGAGCCTAAGAAGTCTGTGAAATGCCTTATGCCTATCAGCTTTGTTGTATCCTCCCCTAGTTCCTAGATGAATAGGGTAGGGAAGCAGGAGAAAGCAGTATGGTAGAAGGAAGGGAAGTGGGGTGATGAACAACAGGATAAGAGAACATTGTGATGGGCAGGTTGGGGGAGGGATTAACAGGACAGTAGCAACATTCCAGAAAGAAGCTGTAACATCCTGAGGTATGTGAACATTTTTCAAAATGTATACACATGGTCTTATCTGTGAGGCCTACAGGGGATTATCTGACTCAACATCCTTTATTCCCACACATTGCTTACATTAAATTTGGGGAAAAAAATATTTTCTCTAATTGAGTTATGAAGTCCTTGGTCATGTAGCAGTTTAAGCTACAGCAGTAACTTTGTAATTGTCTTCAGATACTCTTCATTTTATTAAAAATTTCTCTTTCAAACCTGGCTGCTTAAAAGTATTGTTTTGATTTTAGAGAGCTTGAGACATGGGTCTTGTAGGAGGCCGGCATCTGCCTGGGGAGGGTCCTTGTAGTATGTTGGGGGCTGGGCAAGGGGTGCTTGCCTTAGAGGGTTTTGAAGTCCCAGATTTGGATCTCAGTTTTACAGTTTCAGGTTGCACACCAGTCTAACTATATCAAGACTTTGACAGTCAAAATGTCGGTTGTTTATCATACTGAGAAATACTAAAAATCCTGTACTGTTTCTCCCAGCTGGTCAGCATAGTCTTCCCTGGAGAAGCCACATTGCTGCTGGAAGATTGGTTGGTGCATGTTAGGGAGAAGCTTGGTTTTATTAATTCAACAGATCTTTTCTGAGTTTCACTCTGCGTGCCAAGTACTGCGAGGAAGGTACCAGGATTAAGACAAAATTCTAGCTTTCAAGGCCTCACACTCCCAATAGAGAAAAAGCCACATGAACAAACATCAGAGCCATGTGCTTAGTGCTATAGAAAAGGGATATACAGCGTTCCTGGGGCAAAGAGGAGAGACTGGCAATATATGTTTTGAAGGAGGGTTGGAGTTTCCCAGATGAACCAGAGAGAACAAGAAGTGCACAAGACGAGAGGCAGGAGCTGAACGCACTCCGGAAACCACAAGGAGTTGAGAATGATCTTTTAAGTTTGTTGTCATTAAGCCTTAAAGACTGATAAGAAATTGGGTCCTTGAAACTTACTTGCTGAGAAGTCTGTACAATTCATAGTGACTAGTTTGTTTCCCCCCCTCACCTAGAAAGCGATGCAGGCCTGGCGCAGTGGCTCACGCCTGTAATCCCAGCACTTAGGGAAGCTGAGGCGGGCAGATCACCTGAGGTTGGGAGTTAGAGACCAGCCTGGCCAATGTGGTGAAACCTCATCTCTACTAAAAATACAAAAATTAGCTGGCATGGGGGTGCATGCCTGTAATCCCAGCTGCTAGGGAGGCTGGGAGAATCACTGGAACCCAGGAGGCGGAGGCTGCAGTGAGCCAAGATCGCACCATTACACTCCAGCCTGGGCTATAGAGTGAGACTCCGTCTCAAAAAAAAAAAAAAAAAAGAAAAGAAAGAAAAGAAAGTGATGCAGCTACACAGCCTGCTCTTTGTCTTCTCTCCTTCTAGGTCCCGTTCTGTACAGCAGTGATTTTCAAACTTTTGGTCTCTATCCCTTTATTCTCTTACAAATTACTGAGGACTCCAAAACTTTTGATGTTTACCACATCTGGAGTTAAAACCAAGAAAGTTTTAAAGTGTTTATTCATTCATTTTTTAAAATTACATTTTAATATAAACATCAGTTTATTTAAAATAACTATTTTCTAAATACTAAACATTACTAACCATCAGAGAAATGTGAATTAAAACCACATTGAGATATCATCTTATACCAATCAGAATGGCTATTATTAAAAACTCAAAAAACAACAGATATTGGGGTGGATGCAGAGAAAAAGGAATCCTTATACCCTGTTAGTGTGAATGTAAATTAGTACAACCTCTATGGAAAACAGTATGGAGATTTCTTGAATAACTAAAAATAGAATTACCATCATCTCACTCCTGGGCATCTACCCAAAGGAAACCATTGTATAAAAAAGACACCTGGGCTGGGCTGGACGCGGTGGCTCACGTCTGTAATTCCAGCACTTTGGGAGGTCGAGGCGGGCGGATCTCGAGGTCAGGAGATCGAGACCATCCTGACTGACATGGTGAGACCCCGTTTCTACGAAAAATACAAAAAAATTGGCCAGGCGCGGTAGCAGGCGCCTGTAGTCCCCGCTACTAGGGAGGCTGAGGCAGGAGAATGCTGTGAACCCAGGAGGCAGAGCTTGCAGTGAGCCGAGATCGCACCACTGCACTCCAGCCTGGGCAACAGAGAGAGACTCCGTTTCAAAAAAAAAAAAGACACGTCAGCTGGTATCTTGGGAGGCCGAGGCAGGCAGATCATCTGAGGTCGGGAGCTCGAAACAAGCCTGACCAACATGGAGAAACCCCATCTCTACTAAAAATACAAAATTAGCCGGGCGTGGTGGTGCATGTTTGTAATCCCAGCTACTTAGGGGGCTAAGCCATGAGAATTGTTTGAACCCTGGAGGTGAAGGTTGTGGTCAGCCAAGACTGTGCTATTGCACTCCAGCCTGGGAAACGAGGGAAACTGTCTCAAAAACAAAAACAAAAACAAACAAACAAACAAAAAAACAAAAACCACACCTGCACTTGTATGTTTATCATAGCATGGTTCACAATAGCAAAGTCATGGAATCTACCTGCATGCCCATCAATAGATGATTGGATAAAGAAAAGGCGGTATAAATATACCATGGAATACTATGCAGCCATAAAAAGGAATGAAATTATTTCTCTTGCAGCACCATCTATATTTCACATTATCTTATGTGAAATAACTCAAAAACAAAAATACTGCATGTTCTCACTTACAGTGGGAGCTAAGTAGTGGCTAAACATAAAGATGAAAATAACAGACACTGGGGACACAAAGGGGAAAGGGGGGAGTGGGGTGAGGGCTAAAAATTACCTTTTTGGTACAGTGTTAACTATTTGAGTGATGGGTTCAATAGAAACCCAAACTTTGTTATGCAATATATCCATGTAACCAACCTGCATATGTACGCCTGGGTGCATAAAAACCAAAACAATATTTTTTCTAAAGTCAAAAAATCTTCGAATGGATACATTGTTTTACCTTTTGTTTTTACAAATCTGTCTAATGCCTTGCTTAAGAGAAGATACATATATTCGCGTGTTTGCCTCTGCATTCAATCTGATGCAATACATTATTTTGGTTGAAAAATATGAAGGAAATCTGGGTTCATCCAGATATGTAATTGGCAAAGAGTATTTCAATAGCCTTTTAAGATAATTATGGATATTTTTTGATACTATCCCAAAATTTGACAAGCAGTCGTTTCTTAAAGGTTAGTTACCATGTAGTATCTGAAACCGTATGAACATTAATATTCTGTTACATTAAAATATTTTACTGATGCAGGGTTTTGTAGCAATATACATTAGTCATTTGGAAAATATTGGGTCACTGGATTATTCAGGTCTTCCGGATGTTGATGTTGCACCATACAGTATCAAAAAATTACATTCATCACTATCATGACCAGTATTGAGAAGCTGCAAGCTCATGATAGTAAATACAAGTATTCCAAAATTCTAGTTCTTAAGGGGCCAAATTTTATCATTGGCAACAAATACTGTGAGTTGTTTTATTTGAAGGACACTTTATTCATTTCAAGAAAAATTTGTGAGAGATACCCAGATCTGAATGGTCATCACTGTCTGTCAGTTCTGTCAAGTACAAATGACATATCCAGGAAGAAAGTGGCCATTTCAGCTTCCACCTCAAATGATAACACGGTTGCCTTTCCTGAGACATCTGACTTCAGGATGCAGCAATGGTGTTTTCTGTGTACTTTCCATTTTATCACACCAAATACTTTAAAAGATCTGCATTCCAGGGTCAAAATTTTTTTGGGGGGAAAAAGAAAAGCAGTAATCTTTACTGCTTTGTCAAGGACAGTTTTAAGTGAAGCTGACTTTCCCCTGTCCTCTAAGAGTACACAACAGTGAGTGTAGGACTTGTGCAGTGTGGAACCACTGCCTTGATGCAGCCTCAGGCACTGGCAGTTTTACCCACCGTTGCTTTTGTACCATGAGTGAAAATACATGATAAACAAGGCAAATAACATCTTGGTATGATTAGGAAAATGGGTTTTACCTAATAACCTCTGAAAGGGTCTTAAGGATCCCAAGGGTGTGCAGATCACACTTTGGGAACTCGTGGCATCGTGGGTAAGAGCATGACTCCGGTCTTGATTGCCTGCGTTTGAATCCAGCTCCTGCTGCTTATGAGCTGTGAGCCTTTGGGAGGTTATTGGACCTTTTCGTGACTGTATCTTGTGAGTGAAATGGGTGTCATAATAGTACCTACCTCACTAAGCAAATCTGTTCAGTAGTTAAGCCGTGAATAATAATTAGTATTTTAAAAACTATAAGACTCACCTCGTGTTTTGATTTTGTAATTGGCTGGTTGATGGGCTGGGGAAATGCCCACAGGCCTGCTGACCCGAAGCTGTCTCCTCTATCATTCTTCCGGAATGAATGAGACGTCCACCATTGTCATTTTACCTTTATGGTGTTCAAGTACATGTTAACTGACTTAAAAAACAAAAGCACAAAAAGCCCATATCCTCGGAGGGGTAACATGCTAGCAAACAACTTAACAGGGGTTGGTGAATCTGGTTAACCTACCAACTCTTGCCAGTGCTGATGGGCTTGGGGAGAGGAGAGCGCCTGATGAAGGGAGCAAGGGGAAGAGACCCAGGAGCAGCAAGGGGTCTGGAGCTGTTGGAAAGCTGGAAGGCAGCGTGAGAGTGCAGAGCAGAGGGCGCTCTAGGGTGGGGTGGAGTGGGCAGTAGTAACTTTGCCTCTCATAAGCTGGGGTTGGTCCTGGTCACTTCTTTATTTTGTGTGAATCGCAAACATAGTTCAGTTATACATAACGGAAGTCCCCCTCCCTATGCATTCTCCAGTTCTAGGGTGCAGTCATCTCTGGGGCATTATAGTACATCTCGTTAGTTCAGACCTCATGACTGTTGAGATGTGCGTAGTGCAGTGTACGGAAAAGAACAAGAGCTCTGGAATCAGGCATGTCAGGGCTGGAATCCTGACTCCATCATAGACTAGCTGCGTGGTCTTGGGTAAAAGATTTATCCTTTCTAAGTCACTGTTTAGTCTCTGTAAAATAGGCTGCCAGTATCTCGTGAGGGGATTCTAAATATTGAGAGGGCATATGATAGACATTCAGTAAATGCTCTTGCCTTCCCTGTGCCAACTTTGTTTATCCTCCACTCCATCTAATTTATAATAATATTCAAACAGTGTCATCATTGCATTTTTAGTTTTATTAAGAAATTGAATTTTTAGGAAAAAAGTAAATATAGGACGAGGAAGGATTATGATGCTACTGCTTCTCCAGGGATTTCAAGTAAAGTATTTTTCACAAAACTATTACTCTTCCTCTTCACTGTTTCTGGGGCCCCCTGAGGTGTTCTGATCCACAGCACTACCTTTTGGTTCACCTGTTCAACCTGTGAGTAATCGAATTACTGCTCTGTCTTTGAGGCCAGGAGCCTCAGTCCAAGCCAGCCACGTTCATGCTGTGTGAATCGCAAACATAGTTCAGTTGGTTAATTTCATGAACAAGTTTTGGAAAGGTGCGATCATTATTAGTGCCAAATGCTACAGAGAGGTGAAAGAGATGCCGCAAGTGAGGAGTCTAAGGCTGGCGTATAGCCCGCTCTGTGAGGCCCCTCCCCGCAGCCTCTGGATCTGCCCAGACTAATCTTTCGAAGGGCCCTGCATCTCCCTTGCTGTTTTTACAATCTCCATTCTTCCTGTGATTTCTTTTTTCTTTTTCTTTTCTTTTCTTTTCTTTTCTTTTTTTTTGAGACAGTCTTGTTCTGTTGCCCAGGCTGGAGTGCAGTGGCGCAATCTTGGCACACTACAACCTCTACCTCCCTGGTTCAAGCGATTCTCCTGCCTCAGCCTCCTGAGTAGCTGGAATTACAGGCGCCTGCCGCCACACCCACCTAGTTGTTGTATTTTCAGTAGAGATGGGGTTTCACCATGTTGGCCAGGCTGGTTTCAAACTCCTGACCTCAGGTGATCCACCCGCCTTGGCCTCCCAAAGTGCTGGGATTACAGGCGTGAGCCACCATGCCTGGCCTCCTGTAATTTCTTCTGTTGTTTCCAGAATCTGGCTGGCTGCACCTTTTTTTCTACAACCCCCTTGGTGAGTTTCAGAGAACCTTGTGATCATTAATGTATCTATTTTCACAGCCTCCCCAGAAACAAGCCTATTCCGTATTACAGATCAAAGAACCTGTTACTGACACAAAAGGAATCTAGCCAACTGGACTTCCCCACACAGAAGGCAGGCCCTGTTCTAATCTTGCCTTGGCTTTTGACTTGCTGTGTGGCCTTTGTTTCCTCATCCAATGATAATATCTACCTCCCAGGAATGCTGGAGAGTTCAGCAAATGTTAGAACTGTTCTCTGAAGGCTGGAAGATAGGTATCAGGTCTATTACAATGGCAGATAACTCAAAGCACTTTATAGGAATCTAATCTGTGCTTGATCTTTGTGAGGTGGATAAGTGGCAGGTGTTCCTGTGCCCACTTTGTACCTTTAGGAATGTGCATTTCACCGTCTCTCATTTTAACAGTTCCTATCACTTCCCTCTTCCAGACTCTTAGGAAATTTCCATCTGAATGAAGACTGAAGACATTCTGATGTGTACCGAGCAGGGTTTGTAATTTCATTCATTCCCCAGTTTGTGTGTCTTGTTTCATTTTTGCTCAGGGATGGAGAGGCCCTCCTCTGACCCTGGGTCCATTTCTTATTATTTTTTGAGTTGCAGTCCCTTTTCTCAATCTTTCATCTCTTTCACCTCTCTGTAGCATTTGGCACTAATAATGATCGCACCTTTCCAAAACTGGTTCGTGAAATTATACTCTTAGAATTCTGTCTCTGTGACTGGCTAACCCTGGTCCCGCTCATCTGTTCTCCTAAATACAGGCATGATCTGTATTTTAACCAATATATCTCTTTTCGTGGTTTTAACCAACACCAGTGTTCAGCTTCTAGTCCTGGATTAATTAATTAATTAATTTTTTGACAGTTTCACTCTGATGTGAAGGCTGCAGTACAGTGGCATGTTCATGGCTCACTGTAGCCTCAACCCCCTGGGCTCACGTGATCCTCAGCCTCCCAGGTGACTGGGACTACAGGCACACATGCCCGACTAATTAAAAAAAATTTTTTGTAGAGATTGGGGTCTCAGTATGTTGCCCAGGCTGGTCTAGAGCTCCTGACCTCAAGCAGTCCTCCTGCTTTGGCCTCCCAAAGTGCTGGGATTACAGATGTGAGTCACCACAGCCAGCCTAGTCCTGAATTTGTAACTTCTCACTTGATACTTCTTAGATTATACTGACATCATGCAAATTCCATGTATTTAGAATGGAATTTACCTCCTCTTCTCTACCCCAACTGTCCACCAGAAAAAAACATTAGTCCCTTCTGGATGAACCTAATTACGTCAGGTTCCACTAGTAGTTCAAACCTTGGTGTCATTTGAAGTTCTTTCCTTTTGTCAACCACCACATCTAATTTGTGACCTTTAACATCCTCCCCCTGCCCTGATATTCAGGTTTGCATCACGTAGTGTCAGTGGTCTCCTACTGAGTTCCCTGCCAACAATCTCAGCCCACTGCAGTCAGGTTAGCCTTCTGGAAACGTACATCTTGCTTTTTCACCACTTTCAAACCTTTCCATGGCCATCTGTTGTCTTAAAGCAATTATATTGATTATCTGTTGCTATGTAACAAACCCAAACAAAGTGGCATAAAATAACCACCATTTTATCAGACTCACAGATTCTGTGGGTCAGGAATTTGGAAAGGGTACAGTGGGATGGTTTGTCTTGGCCCTGTTATGTCTGAGGCCTCTGCTGGGAATATTCAAAAGCTGGGGTGAACTGACATCTAAAGGCTTACTTGTTCACATCCTTGGCGATTTGATGCAGCCTGTCAGCTGGGACCTCAGCTGGGGCTGTTGGCTGGAACAGTGGCCTCTCCATGTGTTGCTTGCTCTTCCTCACAGCATGGTGGCTGGCTTCCAAGAGCAAGCATTCCTAAGAAAGGCATGCTATGATCTGGTTTCAGCAGTCACAAACTATCACTGTCACCGTTTTCAGAAGCATGACTATCAAGGGGGAGGAAGTATAGAACCCCATTTCTCAATGGGAGGAGTGTCAAAGTCACACCATAAGAAAAGCATATAGGCAAGATTCTGATGCATTCCTTTTTGGGAAATACAATGCACCACAAAGTCTAGACTGTGATATGGGGGTTCCTTTAAAATCTGGCCTACCTTGCCTTTTAAATAGAACACTAGAACACTATCACTCACAGAACACTTAGTGCCAGGCGCCATGTTGAAAGCAACTTCTGCATTCTTATCTGATCTAACAATTCTGAGAGTTTAGATGAAGGAGCTGAATGGGGAAAGTTAAAGCAACTTTGCTAAGAGTCATTCAGTTAATAAGTAGCGGGGTGGGCTTTGAACTTGGAACCTTTGACTCCTGTCTGAACTTCTGGGTTATATTGTCTGCACCTCTACCAGGGCAAAAGCCTAGGTGCAGGGAGAGAGGGAAAAAAGGGATAGAAGTTATAAAACCTATTAGGAATTAGTTTTAATTTAGACTCTGAACTCCCCACTTGTCTAGTTGCAGTCCTGGAAAGCTTACAACTCAGCAGAAACAAGACTTGTTGGCTGATTGATAGATCAAGCTACCTTAGTCTTCAGACCACATATTGCCCCAGTGGACAAGAAGAGCCCAGGGAATGATCTCAGTGACTGTGTCTGCCTCTTCAGACCTTAGACGGGCGATTTTGCTCACGTGCTATCTGGAAGGCTTTCTTCTTCTGGTTCTCTCCTTATCTGTTCATTCCTGCCTGGGTCCTGGTGCCACTTAGGACTTGTTGGCCCGAGCATGTGTTTGCTTTGACCGCATGCTCATTGCAGCCCCACGTAGAGTTACAGAAATTTGTCTCTGCGTAGTCTGGCACTGGATTTGTCTCCTTCAGCTTCCCTGGGATTGCCCAGACTGAACCTGCTTACCCCCTTCGGTTGCCTCCCAACTTTGCTCAATGGTGTTTTCTCTGCAGGATCACTGTCTTTTGTCCTCTTCTTTACCTGGATGATGCCTCCTTTTCCTTCTGGTTCCTACACCCTCCCTCGAGGCTAGGTATAGCTTTTCCTCTGAGCTCCCATCATATGCTGTCTGTTCTTCTGGAATGATTTCACCCCGTTCCATACTCATCTGTTGTTTAGTTCCATGGGACCCTCACTAGCCTGGGAGCTCCAATAAGGAAGAAACTATGTGTCATCTTCACAGTTCGGAGCCCTCAGCGCCTGTTCGGAGCTAGGCATCAAAAACTCTCAGTCCTCCTGAGGGGCTTGGCCCAGTGCTGGAACACCCGTGCTAGTTCCTGTCTGTTAATGGATTGACTGGGGTGGATGCCACCAACAGAGACACTGGGGTGGGAAGAAGGTTCAGGGATCTGGAGATTCTGAAGATGTGGCTTCTCATCCTAAATACTGTTATTTGCCACTTCTCTGGGATGCAGCATCCTTATTTATGAAGTGAAGGGATTGGCCTAACCACCCTCCCAGCCCTGATACCCTGTGAAAATGACTTTATCTGATAAGCTTTTGACTGTAGGCTGCCATGGACTCGAGCAGTGAATTCTAAGTATTGGAAATATGACCCTGTATCATCATTTCCAAGGGATAGAAACTTAGCTGTTTGCATAATTTTGATTGTGCCCCTAGTGTGGAGCTGTGGCCGACTAGATTTGATGGAATCATAAACAGACCTTTTATGGTTCACAGACCTTTCCCACTTCCCACATAAACCTCAACAGATCTCAATTCTGAAGACGTAAAAGTCTCCGTTGATTTGTATTAGTTCTCTCCTGCTAAGCCAACGAGAAACGTTTCAACAGTTTTCAACTCTTATTTAGCAAAGGCAGAACAAAATGACATACCCCTTTGGGAACAAAACAAAGCATGTTTTTATGGCCAAGAGTTTTCTCTATATTAAAATGAAGGCTGATTTTGAAAACACTCTATCATAGTGAGTTCTTGTAACTCAATTATAATTATATAATTATGTATCATTATTTGCACATATATATGTTTATAGCACGTATATATGTGTACTGCGTATATGTGTGTATATTTATATAATTATAAAATTATATAAAAACACAACATCAGGCCAGAGTTCTCTACCCGCCAGCCCTGACATAAAAAGGGCTGTTCCGACAGTTTTCCAGTGAGCTATGAGCAGCTGAGGTGTCATTTCCCAGAGTCTCTGTGTAACCTCCACCAGATTGGTTTTTCTTAGTTTGATTATCTCAGGTCGGGAGCCTACCAAGCCTCTCACTTTACCTTCCCTGTTTCCACCTTCCCACCACATCACTTACTTCCAAGCTCACTGTACCACCTCCAGAAAGCACAAAATGACATAAAATTCAAAACTTAAATCCATCAATATTGCTCCTCATAAAAGCTCATCTTGCAGTTGGCTGGTAGAGGAAGTAGAAGGCAATGCTGTAGTAAAGCGTGATTCAGTCCTTGTTGCAGTTTCTTCCTTCGTTTTTGAAAATAACCCATGAAGCTGAATTACACTCATCTTGTATCTCTCTGCAGTGGCATATCCTGATGGTGATTTCCTCTTTTTGTGCCTCAGTTTCCTGTGAAATGGGGATAAACACTTGTGGCTGGGCATGGTGGCATGTGCCTGTTGTCACAGCACTTTGGAAGGCTGAAGTGGGAAGATTGCTTGAGGCCAGGAATTTGAGACCAGCCTGGGCATTGTGAGACACTGTCTCTACAAAAAAAAAAAAAAATTTTTTTTAATTAGCCAGATGTGGTAGTGCATGCTACTTAGAAGACTGAGGCAGGAAGATCCCTTGAGCCCAGGAGTTTGAGGCTGCAGTGAGTGGACCAGATGTACTCCAGCCTGGGCGACACAGCTAGACTCTGTCTCTAAAAATAAAATTAATAAAATAAAATTTTAAAAACCAAGTACTTGCCACCTGAAAGTTTCTAAGAACTGCCAAGGATGCTGGTTATTGGTAAGTGTGAGTGGTTGGTAAATAGAAGACAATCTGCCACCCAGAAGAAAAGCACCTCACAAACAGAAAACACTGCCCTGACTTGCTAAAAGAGCCTTCTTTTCAAGCAGAAAAAGCCAGGAAGAAAGCCAACATTGCTGAAGTTTACCCAGGCCCTGTTAGCCCTGATGTCAAAGGAACTCACTAGGTGGGCTGGTTCATGACTTTTCAGATGAGAGTGAGGGAGGTGGTAGACAGAGAAGAAGAAGACAGGTGCATGAGAGACCTACTTGAGGCTTACTTAGACTGATAAACTGTTTTATTAGTCTGGAGGAAACCAGCGTGAAAGTACAGTTTTTAGACAAAGACTTGATTTCCCATTAAATGCACAATTCACTTGCTGAGATGAGGAGGTAGCAAAATTAAAAGTTTTAACCATTAAAAAGAGAAAAGAAAAAAACTACTTGAAAGAAAAGTGGGCCTGGCGCAGTGACTCAGGCCTGTAATCCCAGCACTTCGGAAGGCCGAGGTGGGCGGATCACCTGAGGTCAGGAGTTCGAGACCAGCCCGGCCAACATGGTAAAACCCCATCTCTAATAGAAATACAAAAATTAGCTGGGCATGGTGGTGGGTGCCTGTAATCTCAGCTACTCGGGAGGCTGAGGCACGAAAATTGCTTGAACCTGGGAGGCAGAGGTTGTAGTGAGCTGAGATTGCACCACTGCACTCCAGCCTGGGCGACAAGAGTGACACTCCATCTAAAAAAAAAAAAAAAAAAAAATTAACTAATTAATAAAATAAAGTAAATAGGCTTTGGTGACAGTATTTACACCACGGAAATTGGCAAAAACTACAGATTGCTTTACCTCCCCCTGCAAGAGCCATTTGTTAAATATTTACCATTCTAGCACTAGATACATCTGTTGAGTGCTCTCACTTAGCTGATAGCCCTTTCTTATAGACTGTGGCCAGAGCCTGAAGACTCCTTGAAGATAGGACACAGGTTCAATGCCCTGCTTTATGCTCAGTGCCCACAAGCTCCTTGTTGATGGAAGGTTGCCGGGGGGAGAATATTTTCCTACTTTCCAGGGGATTTCACTTTAGAATGGACAGTCAGAATTATACATCTGCAGCTGTTTCCACACCAGAGTTTGAGTTTATATTTATTCAATGTGGCTTGCTTTTCTCATCTGAGTTTGTTTCTATCAAGGCTCACTTCTTTGTACTCCAACTTTTCTTCTTTCCTTCCTTCCTTCCTTTCCTTCCTTTCCTTCCTTTTTTTCTTTCCTTTCTTTCTTTCTTTTTTGAGACAGTCTTGCTCTGTCGCCCAGGCTGGAGTGCAGTGGCGCAATCTTGGCTTACTGCAACCTCCACCTCCCAGATTCAAGTGATTCTCCTGCCTCAGCCTTCCAAGTAGCTGAGATTACAGGTGTGCGCCACCACGTCTGGCTAATTTTTGTATTTTTAGTAGAGACAGGGTTTCGCCATGTTGGCCAGGCTGGTCTCGACCTCAGGTGATCCGCCTGTCTCGGCCTCCCAAAGTGCTAGGATTACAGGAGTGAGCCACCACACCTAGGCTGTACTCCAATTTTCACTCCCCAGTCAACACTCCTGGTCATTTTGCAAGCACATCCCTGCCTTTTTTCTGCTTAATTCCTAGGAATGTTCATGCAAATAAGATGAAGCAC
The DNA here is from genome assembly GCF_043159975.1 of Macaca nemestrina. Taxonomy (NCBI): domain Eukaryota; kingdom Metazoa; phylum Chordata; class Mammalia; order Primates; family Cercopithecidae; genus Macaca; species Macaca nemestrina. Next base: position 98,787,392 of record NC_092126.1, on the reverse strand, counting down.
ATGAAGGAAGAGCTCTGCGTAGGGGTGTTGAGCCTGTTGCTGCAGCAGATTGCTCGTGACAGCCATCTTGTTAGCACCTTTATTCTAGCAAACCCAATCTGTTTTGTCTTTCATACTACTGTTCATCAAAGATATGCAGTATCTTACAGTTTTGTAGAGCTTTGTCATGCCCCACTATCCTCATCTTACAAATAACTGGAATCACAAATGACTGCCTTGTGCAAATCCCTGCAATGATCTCCCATAGCCTACTGTATCAGTGCAAACTCTTCACCTTATTAAATAATGCCTCTGCAGTTGTCCCCACTTAGTATTCATCTGTCTCCCCATTAGATGTACCCTATTTTCTCTTGTCTAGACACATCTGTTTTTCCCTCTGTCTGCTTCCTTTCCCCACCCAAAGTCTTCTCTGACCATCACAGTCCTACCACGGTCCACACTGAGTACCACCTGGCAAGGCATGATTAGGGTTTGTGGCTTCCCAAGAATGTGGTCCTGTAAGCTGTAAGGAGCAGCTCCTTGGGAAGGTCTGGGAAGCCCAGAATAGCCCATCAAAATGGTGCTTCTTGACACCAAAAGATACAAGATCTTATCTCTGCTATCACTTCTGCTCCTTGTTCATCGTCTCAGTATCTCAGGTTGTGATCATGGCTTTGCTCTTCCCGTCTTCCTGCTTCCGTTTTCCACTCAGATTTAACCCTACCCATCCGCCAGTTCCAGGAGGGAGTTTCTGACTTTTTCTTTCTTTCTTTTTTTTTTTTTTTGAAACAGAGTCTCTCTGTTGTCCAGGCTGGAATGTGGTAGCACAATCTCAGCTCACCACAACCTCCACCTCCCGGGTTCAAGCGATTCTCCTGCCTCAGCCTCCTGAGTGGACAGTTAATGCCCCTTAGACAGTTAATTCTGTATCGTTTCAAAGCTCGCTCTCCAGCTCCTGTGGGCCTGCTGATTCCCAGTCTTTCTCTTGGAACTCTTGTTTGCTATAGATGTTTTTACAAGTTCTTACCCATGGGTTTCTTTTCTTCTAGTCTTTGCAAACCTTTTTTCTTGGCTCACAGATTACAGTCGCTCTATCTCTGACATTGAACAAAGATTTCTAAAACTTGAGTCCTATTCTCAGAATAAACCACTCACAGCACAGAAATTCTTCCTTCAAAGGTTTTTTTTTTTTTTTTTTTTTTTTTTTGCTTGGACAGCTCAGTTCTTGCATCATATCTATGGGAGGAAGAGGCATCTGTTCTGTCCTGGAGGGAAGTCAGCAGGCAGGACTGAAGAACTCTCGGCACTGAGGAGAATCTTATGAAGAGGCCATCTGGCCCCAGAGAAGTGAAATACATGCCAGAGTCATGTATCTGGGTGGTGGCCATGTGCCCGTTGGTCCTGATGCCCACTCTCTCTGTTCGTGGCCTCCCAATAAATAGACCAGGGTGACCAGCCCTCAGGAAACCATTCCCTCTCAGAGCTCCACGGCTGCCAAAGGCCTGCAAGAAGCCTGGTCAGAGACAGATTTACATTCAGATGATCTGAAATGACCAACATGGGCTGAACTGAGAGGCCCAGTTCTATGGGCATAAGGGCAGCCACTCCTGCTATCTGTTCACTTGTTTATAGTCATCCGTTGAACCTGTAAAGTACTGGGTGGTGGGATGAGAAAATCACAGGAGGCGGAGTCTAGCTGGGCAGCAGAGATGTAAACAGCGTTACAACGGGATGTGATAAACTCCGCAAACAAGCCACCAGGTAAGGGCTGTGGGAGCTCTGATCCAGGCTGTGTATAGCCTCTCGTCGGCCCCTCAGTTAAGGTGAAATGTTAACCAGGCATGACCTGGAAACGAAGGATGTCCTCCCACTTCCATTCTGATGACCAGCCAGCGCTGACAGGGTTGGCTTCCCCCATGCACCACCATGGCCCTGAGTAAATACACTCTCCTTTACCAGATCAGGGAGCCCAAGACAGCTGAGGGCTGGTGCTGTGCTTCCCTGCCTGCCCCTGAAGAAAAGTAGGAGGTAAATTCCTTACTGAGGACATGAGTATGGTGACCAGCCCAGCAGTCTTGGCATCTGAGGAGGGCTACAGAATAAAGCAGCCCACTCCCCACAAAGCTGTTCTTTTTATTGTTAGTGGAGACATAAGAAGAGACCTCTGAGATTTTCTTTGTTTCTGTTGAATATGGAAAGAGGGAGGGGAAAGAAAAGAGGGATATTCTGTTTTAACACAGAGCATATTTATAAGATTGTATTGTAGCGCAAAAGGCAAATCAGTTACATCAGTGTTTATTGGATAAATGCTGCAGAAAATATCATTAAAAGAATTCCAAAAATACGTTGGGCAGAGGAATCATTGTCGGAATAAGTAAATAGTTTTCTAACAGCATTACTTTGATGGAGGCCTTATTCATGTGTACTAAAAAATAAAAGTTCTGGTGGGTTGTTTTTTTTTTTTAATATCATGTTATTCAATCATACCCTCTACTAACCTAAAACACTCCTAATATAGTTAATGGATCTATTTGTTATGCTTTCAAGAAGTGTGGTAAATACCTGTTAAAAATAGAAGAGTTTTAGAATAGTAATTGGGGAGATGCTTTTATTTGAAGATACAGAGGCATTTAATTTCTTGGTTAAGTGGACCTAGCAGCCACGTGTCAAAGAGAAGTGAGGAATCAGGCTGGGCGTGGTGGCTGGTGGCTGGTGGCTCATAATCCCAGCACTTTGGGAGGCTGAGGCGGGCAGATCACCTAAGGTCAGGAGTTCAAGACCAGCCTGGCCAACATAGCAAAACACCGTCTCTACTAAAAATACAAAAAAATTAACTGGGCGTGGTGATGGGTGCCAGTAATCCCAGCTATCTGGGAGGCCGAGGCAGGGGAATCTCTTTAACCTGGGAGGGGGAGTATGCAGTGAGCCAAGACCATGCCGTTGCACTCCAGCCTGGGCGACAAGAATGAAACTCCATCTCAAAAAAAAAAAAAAAAAAAAAAAGGAAAAAAAGAAATGAGGAATCATCAGAAGACTGCCCTGATGGTGGGATATACACAGCCACAGAACAGGGTAGAATTATACTTGCACTGCAAATTTCAGAGCTATAGAGTTCTCTTTTTTGAGGATGAAAAGCCAGTAAGAAGAATATCTTCTGAGAAGAGAGTTAGTGCTGCTGGCTGTGCTCACCTGCCCCCAGTGCTTACCTGGCGTGCACTGACTCGTGTGGGGCGTGATGATTCGTGTCTGAGTCTTGGTGAAAGGTTTATCACCTTTGTGGTTTAACTCAGGAAATAGCAAGTCTTTGCCATAAGTTCTTGCCAACCTGTCCAGCCTGCTCTCTTGCCTTTCCTTGAAGCATTCTCTGCTCCTTTCAAACCGGAGGACTTGAGATTCCTCAGACTCCTGTCCCTGGCTGCCATGCTTTTGTGTGCCTCATTCCCTTACTTAGAATATCTTTCCTGATGCCTCTATGCTCTCGCTCTTCCCTTTGGCCTATTCTGCCTCCCATTCCTCAGGACTTTGCTAAGGCATTGCCTCCCCCTGGTTCCCTGCCAGGTTTCTCCTCCTGTCTGTCTTGCTGCTCAGGCACCCTCCAGTGTGGTGCAGGCTTGTCCCTTTGCAGCATGGCATGCGAGGTGCACTCCCTGCCCACTGGCCTCCTGGTTGGGAGCAGGTTGTTCACACTGTCTTTCTGCTATCTAACATAGTACATGCTTGATAAGGGCTTGTGGAATAAATGAAATGAAGTTAAGAAAGCCTGAATACTGAGAAAAAGCAAGGAAGACTTCTGTGAAGTTTCCCAGAGTGAATGGGGTGGGATAGGTTGGTTGGTTGGTTTTTTGGTAGGGATGGAGTCTTGCTACATTGCCCGGGCTGGGCTCAAACTTCTGGGCTCAAGCAATCCTCTCGACTTGGCCTCCCAAAGTGCTGGGATTAGAGGTGTGAGCCACTGCACCTAACCATAGGCTCTTTAATATATGAAAAATGATCACCCTCATTTGTAATTAAAATGCAAACAAGATAGTATTTTTCACCTATGGATGGGCAGAAATAAAAAAGTTTGATCGCTCCGTGTTTTCAGATACATGGGGAAACCGGCACTGCTTTGTTTGTTGACGTTACAATTTAGGATTTCACTTCTAGGAGTTTATCTTCCGAGATATGCTCACACATGTGCAAAGTGGGATGGATGGATGGATGGATAGATGGATGATGGATGGATGGATGGATAGTTGGTTGATAGATGGATAGATATTCATTGCAGCATTTACTTACTCTTTGGAAATAGCAAAATATTAGAAACATCTTGTGTCCATTACTTGAAGACCAGTTTAATTGTGGTACATTCATAAAATGTAATATTATGCAGCTGTCAAAAAGAATAATACTACCCTATACTAAGTGAAAAAAAAATGCATGTACAGAGCATTAATGTTTGTGTTTGGGTAAAAAAAGGAATGTATGCATATATGCTTAAGTATAGACTACTTGGGAAGGATTTTTTAAAGAAGGGGTAATGGGAACTAGAGGACTGAAGAATAGATGTAGAAGAGAGAATTTTTCTACTCTATTCTTTGGTACCTCTTGAATTTTGTGCAAAAAATATATAGTACTTTGGCCGGGCGTGGTGGCTCACGCCTGTAATCCCAGCACTTTGGGAGGCCAAGATGGGTGGATCACCTGAGGTCAGGAGTTCAAGACCAGCCTGGCCAACATGGTGAAACCCCATCTCTACTAAAAACACAAAAATTAGTCAGGTGTGGTGGTCGGTGCCTGTAATCCCAGCTACTCAGGAGGCGGAGGTTTCAGTGAGGTGAGATTGAGCCACTGCACTCCAGCCTGGACGACAGAGCAAGACTCTGTCTCAAAAGAAAATGAAAAAGAATATGTAGTACTTACTTCTAAAAGATAAATTTATTTCAAAGATACCAGTTGAGTGGTAGATATAGCTGTTCAGATTTGCTGAGATCCACCAAATCGCGATGTTAGAAATAACCAGAAAGAGCTCCATGTGATATAAATACTTCATCTGTAGGGCAGGCTATGCAACACCCTCTACTCTGTTTGTAGTAAATTTCATGAAATAACCTTACACTTTAAAAATCTGGACACCAGATATTGTACAAGAGTATCCTTGCAGTAATGAAAATGTAAGTGTAAAGCTTCCTGTTTTAGGAGAGGGAAGAAATGGGTAAGTGGAGGCTGTAGGGTCATGACACAAGTAGAGTCACAAACCCATTGTTTTTTATTTGTAAGCCATCCAGTTGTAAAATACAGTGGAGTGTGTCGTCTAACTTATTTATTGGGATGTTAAAAATTGTGACCCAAACAAAATGCAAGATTTGTTGAGAGTATTATTTTTTTTCCAAAATTCAGCATCTATTTGTAGCCTAAAGTCCATGTGGGATACCTCTTTTTTCTGCTCCTTACCTTCTCCTTGCAACAGTTCTGTTTTGCTGTCACAATGAGGTAAATCATAGATTTAGAAAGAATCTTCTCTAACTGTCTCATGGCTGAAGCATTAGAGAGGTTGAATGACTAACTCAGCATCTGTCTGACAGCTTGTCTGTGGCGAAGCTGGGATTCAAATCCTTACCTCCAGTTCCCACTTGGCATATCTCTCACTCTGCTTCTCTGTTGTGTTAGAATAATGGTAGCCTTTGGTAACAATAAAATGTTTTATTAGGAGTGGGGAGAATTGTGGAGTTAGAACATCTAGGGAATATATTTAAGTTTGTATTTTTTCTTACATCTTTGTTCCCTAGGAAATCAAGGCTTTTTCTTTGCTTAGAGACACTAGTAAATAAAAATGTTTACATTTTCATAAGTATTTGTGATTGATTATTGCAAATTCTACATTTCACACTAAGGAACAAAGGTATTCTTATTTAGTAAGTATGGTAATCAGGGTGCTATTAAGTAAAAAAAGAAGCATAATCTGTTGGTTTGATAGTTGCACTTCTCAGCTTCTGAAACTACCCTGAACTAGGTCTTTAGCCTGAATCTACAGGTCACTCTGTATAACGTTAGTAGCTTCTCTCCAGTTCAGTGCTGGCTCCAGGTCATGCCTTCTAATTAATTGCCAGATTCATTCACATTTCATAGGAAAACCAGGCACCAACTCTCCTGAGCACATCAGGACCAAAGCTGGGAATGAGAGGTGCAAGGGGAGTTTGGTGTTTGTAGAGTTTGCAGTTTGTGGAGTACTTTCTCATAATCCTGGGGCTCGATGAAAGGGAAGTGAGAAGAGAGAGCAGCAGCTCATCTACCGTGGAGACTGGGATCCTGTGAACAGCAAAGGAGAGTGCACCTGCTGAACTCTCTTCCTTCTCTCAATCATACTACTGAGGACAAGGCTCTAGGCAAGGAAAGGTCCTGAAAGTAGAAGGCACTCCTGGGCTGCATCCAGCGAAGGAAAAAGATGTAGGAAAAGGAATTTGAAGCTGTGGTAGCGGGGACTGCCTGTGGCCACCTGCTGAGCCAGGTAGGTCGTTCCCTGCTATTCAAGTCAGGTATTGACTCCCATGTGCACCTCTCTGCTTGTGGGTCCTGCTGGAGCCTGCTCAGCTGATGGTGCTGTCTTGAGAGGAAGCGATGAAAACTCAGGAACCAACTGAGACAGATGCTGTTCATTGTCTTTGTAGGACAGGGAACTCAGAAGATAGTGTGGATCAGCCGCTGGAAGGAATTCTGTGTTTAAGCACCAGAGATATTAACCCTGTCATGTTCATTCATTCATCAGGTTTACTGAGAGACTGCTGTGTACATGTCGCTAGCCTAGAAGCTGTGGATGTGCAGGGATAGGAATAGGATTTGCATAGTTCAGGAAGGATACAGGTCAGAAATCTTGGATTTCTATCAGCACCACTAGAAAAATTATTTGTGCAAAAATCTAGTCTCCCCAAATTGGTTATAAATCAAATTTGCATATTTAAAGTTATCTCTGCTCTAATTTCCCCCCTTTATAGAACTGCTTTAAAGGGATCTTCAGATGAATCCTCAAAAAGATGATAAGTTCTTTTAATAATAAGAAGAATTCATATGCTCCCTTTCCCTAGTTTGTTCATCTGTTTTTAAAGTTGGCTATTCAAGGTTTTAAAAAGTAGTTTTTATTGTATTCAAATCATGTGACATTAGGTTTGAGAGCTAATTATATTCTTCAGCATTTTATGATGATGTTCACTGATTTGTTTTTCATTGTATCCTATGAAGTGGTTTTATTTTTTTATTAGTATTATGTAAGAAGCTATTTTTCTGGCTACCCTCACCTTGTTGATAAATAACTTTTCCTAAGAGTAAAGAAAATTTCTTTTCCTTTTCCCCTCTGGAGCAAGTAACCAGAATCACCCGAGGTTTTTTGTTTTGTTTTGTTCTCTTTTTTTTTTTCTTTATTTTGAGACTGAGTCTCGCTCTATTGCCCAGGCTAGAGTGGAGCGGCGCGATCTTGGCTCACTGCAACTTCTGCCTCCCAGTTTCAAGGGTTTCTTGTGCCTCAGCCACCCAAGTAGCCGGGACTACAGGCGCCCGCCACTACGCCCAGCTAATTTTGTATTTTTAGTAGAGACGGGGTTTCACCATGTTGGCCAGGCTGGTCTCGAACTCCTGATCTCAAGTGATCCGCCCGCCTCAGCCTCCCAAAGTGCTGGGAATACGGGTGTGAGCCACTGCTCCCGGCCGGTCTTTTTGTTTTTTCTTTTACTTTCGCCAGCGTATCCCTTCCTGTAACAGAGGAAACTTTAAGAGGTTAAATGCCAAGGAGCAGACTCTGGGTGTTGGGAAAAGCTTTTCTGACACCCTTCTGGGGCAGTGGAGGTGTCCCATGCTGTTATGCACACAATACCTACCCCAGCTTTAACTTTCCCACAGTGTGTGGAAACAGTGACTCTGTGATGCCATTTGCTAGCTGTTATTACATTATAAGGCTACTGTGCAGAAATAGGCATTTAAAGACAATTGGTTCACTTTTAGCAAAAAAAAAAAAAAAAAAAAAAAAAATCTAAAAATACGAGCTAGGAAAAGGCAAGGAGTTGGATTGAGTAACCAACCCTAAAATACATTTTATTGCTTTATTGAAATTAAGTTCTCAGAATTGCTCAGATCAATATTGTCCTATTTTTGTTCTGTTCACTAGTATACCCCAACACCTAACATAAGTGCTTAGCCTATAATGAGTCCTTAGTAAACATTTATTGAATGAATTTGGAAAAGCTTTTAGTTTAATCTTAGAGACCATCCCATTCTCCAGAATGAGGTGAAATGTCTATTAACCTCTAGTCAAAACATTTGGGTAGAGGTGGTTTGGATTGTTCATTCCACCTGACCCTCAGCTAGGTAAGATGGTGCTCTCTTGTGTGAGATGGGAGATACTGTTTGATTTACATGGCAAGAGAAAGGAGTTCCTCTTTGAGGGAGGAGCAAGTGATTTGGCCAGCCCTCTCCTGTCTTTCCTGCTCTCTTGGGAGTTAGGGCTATATTACAGATGAATTTAATTTTCCTTCATCACCATAACTATAATGAATAAGATCAACATCTGTTATAACTGGTGGGAATACTTTCTTCTTTTCAGAAGTAAACTGCTGTCACTTTATCACTCATACACTGGAAATGAAAGAAATTGGCTGTTTGAAGACCAGTGTCTTTAGTAAGCACATGTTCCTCTTACAGTCGAAAGACAGAATGTGGGATGGAGTGGGCCAGGAGAAAGAAGCCAGCGTCCAGCAGCAAACACCCCTGGGGAGCTTGCTGATTGCTGCGCACGTGCTGTGCTCCAGACACTGCTTGGGCTGAAGAGGAAGGAGAAAAAAAAGACACAGGTAGTAGGGGAGGAAAGAAAGGGACAGATTCAAGTGCTGTTTGGAGAACTAAACAGAACAGTTTTTTGGAAACTAATTGACAAGATGCTGAAAGGATGGCACAGTTGGTGATTGGGCATGTGACCCTCTTGGCCTTTACAAAGATGGTTTTGTATTTACCATGTGCCACACAAGGCAAACATTTATATACTTAGATTATAGCTTTTGTTGTATCATGTTTGTACATGTTATTTATATGAGCTCAAATGATTATGTGTAAATATTTGTTTTTACCCTAGTTAGTCTTAATTACAGATAATGAGTTGAGGACCATGTAAGGGTGACTAATCACTTCTCTAGAAACCCAATTTGATTTTGTTAACTGAAACTTTCATCACAACAGAATTAAAACATTGAAGAAAATGCTTGTGGTTTTTACTCTGTTTAGGTCTTGAAAAACTGAAAGCAGGCATGCAGATTTTTGGCTCAATAAAAACTCAGCCTTACGTCCCAAAGTCTCACCTTCCTGAATCCAAATGCATGTTTGTACTCAAGCACACATGAATGTTCTTGCTCTTCTGAGGACTTTGTCTAGCTGTCTGGGATTCACTCCGCCCTTCCCTGTAGAGCAATCCATGCTTTGGGGAAGGTTCTCAAACTTGATCTGGTCCCATGAGGCTCAGCACCGCCCTGGTTGGGGGCCAGGGATAAGCAGGTGTTTCTTGTGTCACTGTTCCACCCTCAGGCCCTTCCATGTATGTGCTGCACCCCACTGTGTGCCAGGGGAGCCTGACCATCAACCAGAAGTCGGCTAATCCGTGAAGGAGTTTACAGTTAATACCTTTATCAACTCTCTAAAGAGCATTTATATTTAAGTAAATCCTTTTGAGAAGCAAAGAGTGAGCTACCACAGTGAAGTTTCCAAAATAACCCTTCCTGGAGATGTTTTCGGTCAGCAACTCTATGGTACGGTTGATGCTGAGAAGGAAAAGCTGGACATCATTCCCAAGGCATGTTTTCTTAATGTTTGTCAGTGGAGGGGGACATCTTGACCAAAATTCATTGAACTAAAATACATGCCTGAAATGTAAATTTTGTTTTTGGTGAATTAATAATTCCAGTGACATCTGAAGAGCAAAACTTTAAATGTATAAAGACCACAAGTCAAAAATATCACTCCCTAATGGTGACCCCTAACTGTGAGACTCAGACAAGGGACTCATCAGCTCCTCAGTGCATTTCTCTGAAAAATGGGAATAACAACACCTAATTCAAATGGGTAAGGCTTAAATAAGATGCTTTAGCGTCCAGGAATGTCAGTAGTAACGGTGATTTGGGAAAACCTTCATGCTAAACACGCTGTGAAGAATGCTTTGGGTTTACCTCGGAAATGTTTAATTAGACTTCATCAAATAAAATAAACTGAGAAATGGGGAAAAGATAGTGTTCAGTGAAGCCCATGGAGAAGTTCTAGTAAAACTTGAGCTAAAACTACATTTCTTTCTCTACATTGCACAGAATGAGTTGAAGAGAGGGATGGTGGAAGGGAGAGTTGGTATTATCATAGGGAATTGTACACAAACCTTGATAAGGATAATCACAATTTTTTTGTGTTAGGGTTTTTGTTTTTGTTTGATTTCCGAATGAGATCTTTGACCCCCTCCTCCCAAAAAGCTATCATCTTTCTTGGAATAATTATATGGATTTTTAGTCTTCCTTCAGTTCACATAGTCGTACTATTCACCACTATTCCAGTAAAGTAGCCCCTTGGGTGGCTCACGCCTGTAATCCCAGCACTTTGGGAGGCCAAGGCCGGTGGATCACGAGGTCAGGAGTTCAAGACCAGACTGGCCAACATGGTGAAACCCCGTCTCTACTAAAAATACAAAAATTAGCCGGGCATGGTGGTGGGCATCTGTAGTCCCAGCTACTCAGGAGGCTGGGGCAGGAGAATAGCTTGAACCCGGGACGCAGAAGTTGTGGTGAGCTGAGATTGTGTCACTGCACTCCAGCCTGGGTGACAGAGTGAGACTCCGTCTCAAAAAAAAACCCTTCATTAAACGTTGAATATAAATTTTTAAAAGCAGAATTTTAGATAGTGATGTCCTTTTTTTTTCCCGGAGACGGAGTTTTGCTCTTGTTGCCCAAGCTGTAGTGCAGTGGCATGATCTTGGCTCACCGCAGCCTCCACCTACTGGGTTCAAGCGATTCTCCTGCCTCAGCCTCCTGAGTAGCTGGGATTACAGGCACGTGCCACCACGTTTGACTAAGTGATGTCCTTTTTAAAGAGCTAAAATATTGAATCTCAACTGGGCACAGTGGCTTATGCCTGTAATCCCAGCACTTTGGGAGACTGAGGCAGGTGGATCGCTTGAGCCCCGGAGTTTGAGACCAGCCTAGGCAACATGGAGAAACCCTGTCTTTAATAAAAATACAAAAATTTAGCCAGGTGTGGTGGTGTGCTCCTGTCATCCCAGCTACTTGGGAGGCTGAGGTGGAAGAATCACTAGAGCCCAGGACACCGAGGCTGCAGTGAGCCAAGATCACGCCATTGCACTCCAGCCTGGGTGACTGGAGTGAGACCTTGTCTCAAAAAAAAAAAAAAAAAAAAATAGGAATCTCTGAGAAATCTGGTGATCTATTTCACTACAACAGTGCGTGATGGTTTCAATCTATAAGCAAGCATGCTAATTTCCTTTTAATGGGAAATGGTTTTAACCTTCCTGTTACAATTCTGTCCAAAAGATTTATAGAATCCTGAAGGTGGAATGAAACATAATGGTCATTTCATGCAAGTTCTCCTCTGACCCAATAGAGGAATTCCTTCACCATCTTGTCCAAGAGTAACCATCCAACCAGTCTTCTCATAGACAGCTAAACATCATCTAATGATCCATTGACTCGTTGATTTTTCTCCTTCCACTTGTTTTTTTTTTTTTTTTTTTTTTTTTTGCTAGAGAGATACGGTCTTACTCGGTACTCGGTTGCCCAGCCTTGAGTGCAGTGGCACAGTCACAGCTTTCAGCAGCCTTGACCTCCCAGGCTCAAGTGATCCTCACACCTCAGCCTCCCAAGTAGCTAGGACTACAGGCATGTGCTACCACGCCTGGCTAATAATTAAAAAATGAATAGTATTATGGAATTATCCACCATCTCTTTTTGTAGGGATGAGGTCTTGCCATGTTGCCCAGGATGGTGCCAAACTCCTGGTCTCAAGCCATCCTCCTACCCTGGCTTCCCAAAATGCTGGGATTACAAGTGTGAGCCACCACGGCCGGCTCTGCTCCTTTCAGCAGGAAACAATTGAGAATCTTTGATGGTTTCCTCAAAAGAGGAATCTAGAATTGTGTTAGGTCTTTTTGTGAGCTAGTAGGCTCTGAGAGGGCTGTGGAGAGAGAAATGAATTACAGTCTCAGACTATTGCTTTTTGCTGTGGTCTAAAAGTTTGTGTCCCCCCCACCCCCTGTGAATTCTTATGTTGAAATCCTTACCCCCAAGGTGGTGGTATTAAGGGCCTTGGAGAGTTGATTAGATCATAAGGTGGAACCCTCATGAAGGGGATTAGTACCTCTATAAAATAGACCCCAGAGAGATATCTAGTCCTTCCTCCATCCAGAGACACAGCTAGACAGTGCCTTCTATGAGGAACAGGCCCTAAGCAGACAGCAAATCTGCTGGTACCTTGATCTTGGACTTCCCAGCCTCCAGAACTGTGACAAATAAATTTCTGTTTATAACCTCAGTCTATGGAGTTTTGTTATAGTAGCCCAAGTGGACCAAGACACATCATATTAAGTGATTTTTTTTTCCTGTTTCATTCAAGCAATGAACTTTCATGAGTTTCTGTCTCTGAATGCCCAGGAAGCATGAGTTGTGAGGGTTGTTCTGGAGCTTATGGTTTTGTGAACATGAGTTTATAGAGCAAGGAAAATTACTGGGTTCATAACTGCAGTTCTCCTGGCTCAAACCCCTTTGTAGGGCTGGGCACGGTGGCTTACGCCTGTAATCCCAGCACTTTGGGAGGCTGAGGCGGGCGGATCACGAGGTCAGGAGATCGAGACCATCCTGGCCAACATGGTGAAACCCCGTCTCTACTAAAAATACAAAAATTAGTCTGGTGTGGTGGTACCCACCTGTAGTCCCAGCTGCTCAGGAGGCTGAGGCAGGAGAACGCTTAAACCCGGGAGAGGGAGGTTGCAGTGAGCCAAGATCGCACCATTGCACTCCAGCCTGGGCAACAGAGCAAGACTCTGTCTTGGGGGGGGAAAAAAACAAAAAACAACCCTTTGCAGCAGGCCACCACAGTATTTGATTTAATCCTTTTATGATTTGACTCATAACACTACTAATATTCACAAGGATTTACATTTATCATTTGTTTTTTCTCTCAAAAAAAACCCAAACTGATTTTTGTTCATTTTCAACAGTTTATTTGTGTTGAACACATTTAGTTTCTAATACATTTGTTTTATTTTGGATTTCATAGAGACAATTGTTCTTAGTCATGTTGCAACAAAGAAAGTGACTAAACAATTTTGTTTTCATTGACAATCAGTCTCTGTGATCCTCCTGTGTGGTGTCTGGGTTTGAGAGAAAGCGAGAGAGAACTTTAAAAGACAGTTGGACTGGGTGTGGTGGCTCATGCCCGTAATCCCAGCACTTTGGGAGGCCAAGGTGGGTGAATTGCTTGAGCCCAGGAATTCAAAACCAGCCTGGGCAATATGATGAAACCCCATCTCTACAAAAATTACAAAAAATAGCTGGGCATGGTGGCTTGGGCCTGTAGTCCCAGCTGCTCAGGAAGCTGAGTTGGGAGGGTCACTTGAGCCTGGGAGGTCAAGGCTGCAGTGAGCTGAGATCATGCCAATGTACTCCAGCATGGGTGACAGAGCAAGACCCTGTCTCAAAAAAAAAAAAAAAGAAGAGACAGTTGGGTAGAGGATTGGACTTGGCTATCACTGGTGATTTATTTGCTTCCTTGAGCAGCTCTAGGTCCTAGTTCAATTTAGCACAGGATGTCCCTTGTACAGAATGACCAGAAGTTTTTAGGTGAACTTTCAAACTAATGAGGAATAGGAAACATACACTAATGAGCGCATGCAATAGACTGGAATCTGACTGCAGCACTGAAGGGGAGGAGGGCTGGGAGCGCTGGTGGTTTCTGTCCCGGCTCGGGGTTGGTTAGCATACCTGCCTCTCTTTACAGGTAATGCATGTAAGGAAATCCCTTTTATCATCTGATGGAGCTCAGAAATGCTATGGAAACAGCTGGGACCTAGTTGGGTAGAATCCCTATTGAGACCCAAAGGACACTCTCACAAGGCCCTCTGTTGCCTCTCTTGCCCAAAAGTTACCTGGGAATCATCCAGTTCTTAGTTGGCCTAATTCTCCAATGGAAGCTGGAATCCTACAAGCTAGGTTCCCACATTCATATTAATTTGTTCTCTAGTCAGACCCACAGCATAGCCAAGGCTTGGGTTAGAGTTCTCAAGGTAGCTGATAGACTTGTGGCTAGTTGACCATATGCCTGAAAACTATGGCATTATCCTCCTCACACCAAAGCAGGTGTTTTACGTTTTGTTTTGTTTTGTTTTGTTTTTTTAAGACAGTTTCTCTCTTGTCCCCCAGGCTAGAGTGCAGTGGTTCAATCTCGGCTCAGTGCAACCTCCGTCTCCCAGGTTCGAGTGATTCTCCTGCCTCAGCCCCCTGAGTAGCTGGGACAACAGGTGCACACCACCATGCCCGGCTAATTTTTGTGTTTTTGATAGAGATAGGGTCACCATGTTGGTCAGGCTGGTCTCGAACTCCTGACCTCAAGTGATCCATCTGCCTCAGCCTCCCAACTTTTTTTTTTGTTGTTATTTAATAATACAGATGAAATGGTTCTTCAGTTTCATGAGGTTCCTCAATAATTAAATATGATTTTATTTCCCTGGCTGATTGCCTACTTACTTTAAGAAACAAATTCCACCATGACTAAATAATTTCTGCCAGGCCCTTGAAATTCATAACAGTGGACATCTAGCTTATCTGAAATTCACTCAGTTGGAACCTTCTGTTACCTCTGGGCATCTACAGCACAAAGATAACATATTATAATTATAACATGTTATAAAATGTACGCTGAGGCATTTATATGTTGAAAGTCCTTGGAACCCATCAACTGTAAATTAGTTAGATGAGCTGGGATTGCATATATTTTATTCTGTAGTTCTTTACAGTTTGATAGTCCACACATGTGAGCTATAATCACCAATTGACCAGAGTCTAGAATCGGTAAAGGTAGCCAGTTCCCCAGCAAAGCAGGATGGCTCCAGGGCTGCATTACTCGTTTCCTGGTAGGTGGCCCTTTCCCACACACTTAGTTTACTTGAATTTGAGAGTGGGAAGTTCTGAGTTCCTGAATCCGAAAGCCACAGGGAAAGAACCTGTATATTTGTATTAAAGAGCACCCTTTGCTTAACTTCAGGTCTTATTCTGCTTCCAGTTAAAATGAAGGTGAAATAAAGACATGTTCCTGCTGCTCTTTTTACTTCTGTTTGAAGGTGAGCTGAGGGAGTTGAAGGCTCATTCTGGCACACTTGTGAACTGAAGGTGGAAGGACTTGGTGTGGCAGGAGTGTTTAAAGATAGAGATGGGGAGGAGGCAGCAGCAGGGAGTCAAGGAAGGCAGGAGTAGCCCTCTCCATGTGTGGGAAAGTGACTGGCAGCCAGGTGAGGAGTGGATGGGACAGGAGGAGGTGCAGGCCAAAGACGGAGGGACCAGCTGGGAGATGGCTGTAATAGTTCTGTGGCTCTGTGGCAGTGAGGGTGAGAAATGCCTTTTATCTGTAATTAGAGAAACTTGGTTTCATTTTTAACATACTGGAACTGTGAAATTATTATTTTAAGGGACAAAGAATTATTTTCCTATTACCAATCACTTTCCTAAGTTACTGTGTGGCTTTTTTAAAGCAGGGCACAGTTTCAGGGAGAAAGATCCATATTCCCATTTGAGACTGAGCCAAATACTTTCCTTTCTTGTCTAAAGGAAGGAGGGAAACAAACACCTCCTTCCCTCTTTTGATGACTACCTGGCAAAGAAAAAAATAGACAATTCATTTTCCTGGGTGGGGTCTGGAGGGTCTTCATCATGAACAGACCACAGCCAGCAGCAGAAGTGCTCTTCTCAGCCCCTGTGTATGAGACCTCGTGCTAGACAGTGGAATAGTAAACGAGGAACCTGTCCTTGATGAAATCACTGAGGGGCTTGAGGAGGCACAGCGCTAGCAGATGAGTAATAATGGCAAAGAGTGAGCTGCCAGAAAAGCTGAAAAGTGCAGAGGAAACAGTTCTTTCTGGAGACATTCTGGAAAGCTCAGCAGGGATTATGTGTGAGCTGCGTTTTGAAGGACATGCCGAAGTCCCTCCCGGGGAAGAAGAGGACAGGCCTTCTGGGTACCCTGATGAGAAGGCATGCTGTCCAGATGATGCCACAGGAGTCAGCAGATCTCAGAGATCCTAATTGCTCATGACCCCGAAAGATAATCCCTCAGGATAGTCTCCCAGATGACCACCTGAACTCCAGGTTAGTTGGTTCTACCGTAGTGATCTCCATTTCTCTTTTTAGTTCTCAGTTCCTTTTCTTCCTTTCCATCCTGATCTGAGATTAGAAGTACGACAGTCTAGCTTTTTAGAGATTATTCCTCCAAGTGTCTGGCTTAACGAAGCAGGACATTCCCAGTTAGTGAACTGATGTCTTTACTTGAATTATTACAGGGAAATACCATTGTTTTAGATGCATTCAGTTAGTATTTGGGGTAATCAGCATAGGGCAGAGTTTTCCTACTTTTGCACTATGAATGAAGTGTTTGCCACATACATTAATAGTTCTGCGACAGTGAGGATGAGAAACAACTTTTACTTGTATTAGATTTCAAGAATACCTAGTGTAATTATGGAGAAAATGAGGCTTGTTTTTTTTTCTTCTTCTTCTTCTTTTTTTTTTTTTTTACTTAGCAGATTCCAGGATACTTTAAAAAAAAAAAAAATCTTGTATATTAAGGCAACCCTAATAGATGTTTTCATTGTTCGTGTTTTAAAGCCTGTAGGATAAGATGTGAATATATTCTCAATTAAAAAAAATAAATAAGGGGTAGGCATGGTGGCTCATGCCTTTAATCTTAGCACTTTGGGAGGCCAAAGTGAGAGGATCACTGGAGCCCAGGAGTTCAAGACCAGCAGACAACGTATCAAGACTCCAACTCTGTTAAAAATTTAATAATTTTAAAAAATATAAATAAAAAAATTAGTAGCTAAAATAACAGTATCCTTTTACCAACTAAATCTGCTTGTTGCAACCTTTTTCTGTGCATTTACACACATACACATTGAATAACAGGTAGTTTGGTTTTGTGCTTTTTGAAAGCAGGATCAACTTAATCTGTAATTACCTCTTTTCTTGTAACAGCATGCCTTGGATACTTTTCTAAGACAGTGCATGCTTGTCAACTTCATTTTTAAGAGCTGCATGATATTCTATATTAGGCTGTATTATGATGTATGTATTCATTTCTCAGTGAATATTTAGATTGTATGCAATCTTTGTTACAAATAAGGTTACAGTAGCTGTCTTTGTTCACATCTCTTTGTGCTCATTCATGAGTTTCTTCCAATAGAATATCTACCAGTAAATTGTTGGTTAGCAGTTGGAGTCAATGTTTTTATTTGGAAATAACAAAAATATTTTTCTTTAGAAATATTTTATTTTCTTGAAAATTCTGATGCCTTTTCTATACACTGTTAGACTTGGTGACATCTTCCATAGAGAATTTCTGTGTAGCCACTGTATGGGATGGTGCTGGCTGTTTTATTCTGAACTATTGCCAAAGGCCATGTTGGGAATTAGCCTTCACAGCATAGAGGTAGAAATTAGTTCTTGATTCTTTTTCCATCCTGATGTGCAATTAGTGATTCTATCTAGTCATTAAAGCAGCCCTAGTAAAGCATGAATACATTCACATTTTAAAAAATAGACAAGACTGAAGTAGTGTATGGGAGCTAGAGCAGGGGGGTTGCCCCCATGACATTCCATAAAAAGGAGCTGAGAAAACGAGCCCCTCATTTAATTCATTATTTCCCCATTTATTTATTCCATCTCTGTACCTCTCTGTGTGTGTCTCTCCTTTTCTCTCTCTGCTTGAATCGTAACATTTCTGTCTGAGGCTGGGCGCGGTGGCTCAAGCCTGTAATCCCAGCACTTTGGGAGGCCGAGACAGGCGGATCACGAGGTCAGGAGATCGAGACCATCCTGGCTAACACAGTGAAACCCCGTCTCCACTAAAAATACAAAAAAAAAAAAAAAAAAAAAAACTAGCCGGGCGAGGTGGCGGGCGCCTGTAGTCCCAGCTACTCGGGAGGCTGAGGGAGGAGAATGGCGTCAACCCGGGAGGCGGAGCTTGCGGTGAGCTGAGATTGCGCCGCTGCACTCCAGCCTGGGTGATAGAGTGAGACTCCGTCTCAAAACAACAACAACAACATTTCTCTCTGGGGCTATTGCCCAGATTAAAGCCCTGGAGAAACACGTGACTGTGTATAGCCACTGTTTAGTATCTCTGACGCCACAAGGTGGTACACCACATCCCTTTTCTGGCAACCCCCCCAAAATGGTATTTATAGGATTTCAGTGTCAAGCTCCTCTATTAAAACAACCTCTCTAAAATTTAAATGCTTTATTTCCAGGATCCAGCATTTTCTCAAAGGGGGAAAAAACTTACATAATTTATACTGTTCTTTTTCTGTCTGATTTTAATGCTTAAGTGAAAACAAGAAACAATCTAAGTCATTCAAAGCTTTCAGACCAGCGGGATGTCCTCGGGAGAGCCTCTGAATGAAAAGGCCCAAATGTCCATTAGTAGGGGATGGATTAAATATACTCCAGGATACCTACGTAGTTATGAAATAGAATGAGGAAGCTCTCTACCTCCACCTTGAGAAAGATCTTAAGAATAGGACTATTAGGTGAAAAAAGCAAGATGCAGAGAATGTGTAGAATATGCAGATATTTCTGTAAGAAAATGGTGAAAATATGAATATATATTCACATTTGCTATTATTTGCATAAAGAATCTGAAAGATACGCAAATAACATGTAAAAAGTATTTCTGGTGAAAGAAGGGGGTGGTGAGACTTTTCACAGTATAACTTTTTATAGTGTTTTAACTTTTGAATTAGGACTGTATTACCTATTCAGAAATATATATATATATATATATATATATATAAAATTTTTTTTTTTTTTTTTTTGAGACAGAGTCTCACTCTGCCACCCAGGCTGGAGTACAGTGGCGGATCTCAGCTCACTGCAAGCTCCACCTCCCGGGTTGACTCCATTCTCCTACCTCAGCCTCCCGAGTAGCTGGGACTACAGGCGCCCGCCACCTCGCCCGGCTAGTTTTTTTTTTTTTTGTATTTTTAGTGGAGACGGGGTTTCACCGTGTTAGCCAGGATGGTCTCGATCTCCTGACCTCGTGATCCGCCCGTCTCGGCCTCCCAAAGTGCTAGGATTACAGGCTTGAGCCACCGCGCCCGGCCATAAAAATATTTTAAATGACATTTTGCATTGTTAGATAAGGGGGCAGCTAAACCTGATCTTGTTGAAGCCCACTATATATGACCTCACCTGTCCTGTTTGAGCCTAGGTACACTTTGGGGTAGGGTCAGTTGCAGGCCAGTGTATTTTGAGGAAGAAGGGGATAATTCTATAAATAGAATCTGTATGATGACTTACATTCTAACTGCTTTGGTAGGAAATTGAAAAGATGAGTCTGTATTTAAATTACTGATTTTTTTTTTAAGCTTCTTGGGATTTCTTCCCCCCCACCACCCCCCAAAGTAATTGAAAACCTTAAAACATGCTCATGAGGCCAGCGCGGTGGCTCACGCCTATAATCCCAGCACTTTCAGAGGCTAAGGCAGGCAGATCACTTGAGGTCAGGAGTTCGAGACCAGCCTGGCCAACATGGTGAAACCCCGTCTCTACTAAAAATACAAAATTAGCTGAGCGTGGTGGTGCATGCCTGTAATCCCAGCTACTTGGGAGACTGAGGCAGGAGAATCGCTTAAGCCTGGGAGACAGAGGTTGCAGTGAGCCGAGATCGCGCCACTGCACTCCAGCCTGGATGACAGAGTGAGACCCCATCTAAAAAAAAAAACAAAACAAAAGCCCACAAAAATCAGGTGTGGTGGCGGGCACCTGTAATCCCAGCTATTCAGGAGGCTGAGGCAGGAGAATCACTTGAACCCGGGAGGCAGAGGTTGCAGTGAGCCAAGATCATGCCACTGCACTCCAGCCTGGAGAACAGAGCGAGAGTCCGTCTGGGAAAAACACACACACACACACACACACACACACACACACACAAATTAGATGTGGTGGTGGGCACCTGTAATCCCAGCTATTTGGGAGGCTGAGGCAGGAGAATCACTTGAACCCGGGAGGCAGAGGTTGCAGTGAGCCAAGACCACACCACCTGTACCCCACCTTGGCGACAAAGCGAGACTCTGTCTCGAAAAATACAACAACCAAACAACTGTGCTCTTGATTCACACTAGGAATTTTTTGTTGATGCCATGGTGAACACAGTGAGAAAGCAACTCAAATGACAGATTTAAGCCGGTTTTTATTATTTGCTACAGTTTGTGTCCTGGAGAAAGTGTTACAGTCTGTGGTTTTGTCTTTACAGGAGCAGGAAAATTCAGATTCGAAACATCCCTCCTCACCTGCAGTGGGAGGTAAGCCAGTGTCAAGTTTTAATGGGTTGATGAGACATTTCTCCCTTCTTTAGTTCCATTTTACATTTAGGAATTAGAGGGCCTCAGAGTTTCCCACAAAGCTTCTGCATCCTGCCTCATTCTTTTCAGTACCCTCATGTATGTGATCTGTAATGAGTTTGGGGTCGTATTTGTTTCTTTCATAGAATGTGTACTTTGATCCCTCAGGCTCTGTCTTTTCAAGTACCATGCTACCAAGCACCAGCAAATAAGCCAAGAAACAAAATATATACCTGGTTCGTGATTTGTATCTCATGGTTTGTTGGTTTGTTTGTTTGAAACAGTGTCTCACTTTGTCACCCAGGCTGGAGTGCAGTGGCCCAATCATGGCTCACTGCAGCCGGCTCCAGGATCTTCCCACCCCAATCTCCCGAGTAGCTGGGACTATGGATGCATGCCAGCACGCCTGGCTAATTTTTGTATTCTTTGTAGAGATGAGGTTTTGCTATGTTGTCCAGGCTGGCCTCGAACTCTTAGGCTTAAGCAATCCACCTGCCTTGTATCTCATGATTTTTAAAAAGATTTTTATCTTTCCAGATTATAATTTGAAAAAAAAAAAAAGTTGATGAAAAGGCAACAAAAGTAGAAAAGTCTTTGTTGGTTTTAGCAGAATTTTTTGTTTGTTTTGAATTAGTTGCTGTAATAGTTAAGATATATTTTCAGAGTTGTAAAGCTTATAAGATTTCTACCTTAAAATAAGAATATGAGGAGTGGCCTTATTGCATTATTTAAAAACAAACTGCCCCATATTTTATTCCCCAACCCAAAGAAAATCACAGTGCCTTAAAGGAAACAATGTTTTATCTAATGTTTTTATTACTTTAAAAAAAAAAAAAAAAAACAAGATTATTGGCTGGGCATGGTGGCTCATGCCTCTAAATCCCAGCATTTCGGGGGGCCAAGGCAGGAGGATCACTGAGGTCAGGAGTGTGAGACTAGCATGGCCAACATGGTGAAACCACGTTTCTACTAAAAATACAAAAATTAGCTGGGCGTGGTGACGGGCACGTGTAGTCCCAGCTACTCAGGAGACTGAGGCAGGAAAATTGCTGCACTGGAACCCAGGAGGTGGAGGTTACTGTGAGCCGAGATGGCGCCACTGCATTCCAGTGTGGGTGACAGAGGGGAGACTCCATCTCAAACAAAACAAAACAAAAAACCTGATTATTATGGAAAATTTCAAACGTACACATCCTATTACCTTGTAAAATGAAGAGATCCTTGTAAAAGAGTTGTTAAATATTTCAAGAAAGTGGAGTGAGCCTTGTACTTTATTCTGCTTCTCATTATAAGAGTAGTGTGTTCCAACCATCATGATGAATGTGATTGTTAACAGTTACTAAGATTGAAATTCTGCTGTGTAACCTTAGTGAACAGATTATTTGGGAGCCAATAAGCGAATGAAGGTCCCATATGTTGGTTCAGTTCTGTTTTTATGGAAGACCTGAAATATCAATTTAATTAGATTATTCCTATAACCATCTTTTTATTTTTCTTTAATTCATTTGCGGGGGGATATTACTGTAGTGTTTTTTGTACGTATGATCTTGCCTTCCCATTCTGACATGGAAGCTTTCTCTTTTAGGTGTTGGATGGACTTTTGGCTCAATATGGGACAGTGGAGAATGTGGAACAAGGTAATAACTGAGGAAGTTAGCCTGGTTTTGGAGTGAGATATTACCTGTTATTTCTTATAGATTAGGTCAACTCCAGGGAGAAATATTAAGTTCATATTTCTTTGAAATAAACTTCCTAGAGTATATGTATTTACATCTATGTGTTAGAGATACCTGTCTCTGTCTATGTCTATATAGTTTGCCTTTTCGAGGAATATTATTTACAAGCTGTTTCTCATATACTGTGCAGTGTGCTCAAGTGCTGTCAGGCTAGGGTAAGCTTAATTCACTTAGGAGTAATTGGATTTACACGGTTGCTACTTTCCTTTTCCTGGATAAGAGAAACAGATCCCTAATGTCTTGGACTGAGTGTTACCCAACGAATAGGACTCCTGTACCAATAATCCCTTGAAGTGTTTGTGAAATGCAGATTCCTAGGGCTTACTGTAGACCTACTAAGTAAGAGTCTTGCAGGGAAGAGCTCTTGAATCTATATTTAAAAAAGCACCCGAGGCCAGGCGTGGTGGCCTATGCCTATAATCCCAGCACTTTGGGACACCCAGGCAGGCAGATCACATGAGGCCAAGAGTTCGAGACCAGCCTGGCCAACATGGCAAAACCCCATCTATATTAAAAATATAAAATTAACCAGGTATGGTGGTGCATGCCTGCAATCCCAGCTACTTGGAAGGCTGAGGCACGAGAATCGCTTGAGCCCAGGAGGTGGAGGTTGCAGTGAGCCAAGATTACACCACTGCACTCCAGCCTGGGCGACAGAGTGAGACTCTGTCTCAAAAAAAAAACAAACCCCGAAGTGATTTTTGTGTACACTCAAGTTTGAGAACACCTGTCTCAGGAACGGTGCTGAAAATGCTCAGAAGATACTTTTCTTCCTGCCAGCTTCTTTTTTATCTTCTAAAGCATGAAATACTGTGATTTTTAAAAGAAAAACAATGGTACCTAAAGTTGTTATCTTATGTAGCTCTTTAAGAGTCCCAGAGAAGTAGATTCCAAACTCCTGACGTGACAGGCAATAATACGTGATCAAGATTATTTTTGACTTGACCTAGAAAACAGAATGTGTAAATTCAGTCATTTACTGACTGCGAACCCTTGAAAAAGTCACTTAACCTCACTGACTCACTATGCACAAGTGTAAAATTGAGAGAAAAGTTTCTACCCTTCCTGTATCACCGAATAGTTGTGGCACCCAAAGAGAACCTGTGTAAGGCGTTTGTAGACAGCAGAGTCATACATAAGCTTAAGGGATTGTTCAAGTTCACTTAGGAAAAATGGCAAATAACCCATTTTCTTGTATGTGATCTATTCTGCCAGTTTAATAGTTTAAAAGCAGTAATTATTCAGATATTATTCAGTTCCATGCTGCTGCCTGCCCATGCCCAAAGGTGAAGGGAAAGAGCTCAGAAAGAAGACATGATTACAAGGATTCTATTTCTTAGTTCTTATTTCCTTCAACATGGAAAGAAGACTCTCTTTTTTTTTGAGACGGAGTCTCACTCTGTTGCCCAGGCTGGAGCACAGGAGCACGATCTCCACTCCCTGCAACCTCCGCCTCCCGGGTTCAAGCGATTCTCGTGCCTCAACCTCCCTAGTAGCTGGGATTATAGGTGAGTGCCACCATGACTGGCTAATTTTTGTATTTTTAGTAGAGGCGGGGTTTCACCATGTTGGCCAGGCTGGCGTCAAGCTCCTGGCTTCAACTGAGCCACCCACCTCGGCCTCCCAGAGTGCTGGGATCACAGGCGTGAGCCACCATGCCCGGCAGAAAAGAAGACATTGTAGTGATTGGATGTTGTAGGCAATATGGCCTTGCAGATATGAACCTGTAAAAGTTACTAATTAATATTATATTATAAACTTAGGACAATGCTACACAAGAAAAATATATTCCAGGTCCCTGGGGCAGTTTACAGCTCCCAGGGCAGCTGTGCCCTAGAGAACCCCCAGTTTCCAGCTGCCGAACAACAACAGGATAGAACTGTTGGGCTATTGTTTTGTCCTGTTACATGAGTGATTCCTGATTCAGCAGGAAAATATTTTTAGTAGAGTTTTAGGCAACTTTATAGAACTTTCATGTCCAGTGAAATAAATTATTTGAATGGAGCTTAGCTCGTCACAGAATGAAAGAACTGCCTGATTTCCTGAAGACTAACATCTTTGAAGAACAGAGAATATGACTAAGAAGTGACCACAGAATCTGAGAATGCTAATGGATAGCTTTATTCAGGAGGTTCAAACCCAGCCCTTTCTGGGAGTCTACAGTCTCATCTGTAGCACTAGAAAGCAGCAAATATGAAACCTTTGTAGCATTCTCTGTGTCAGCACTGAGAGAGGACAGTTATGGGCTGCATCTCCCCTGTTTTGCACTGTGAGGACTTTTCTGGGTTAAGTGTTAATTAAAGTGTGCTATGGACACTCCAGGCAAAGGCCAGGGCTGGGCTCGGGTTTATTCATGTCATTCTCAGTGGCAGCTCTTTCTGAGCATTACATACAGCTCCCTGCAACCCATAAAGGCTGCAACTACTTTAAAGTTATTTAACAAACAGTATTTTTAACAGTAGTCCTTAAGTTTTTTGGAGTCTCAGGTCCCTTTGCAAATCTTATAAAATAACCAGAAAAATTCACATTTCCACAAGTTTGAATCATTTTGGAGGGGTTTATCGAATTCTTGAAGCTCAAGCATGGGTCCAGGGTAAAGAATCGTAGATTATACAGTTTGATTATTACTTTGGACAGCAGCTTTATCATAATTTTCTTGAATTCTTATTAACTTTATGTTGTTGTTAACTCCAAACTCCCAACAGCTTAAATGTCTTAAAGGGAAGAATTGATCTAGTCACCTATGTTTGTTTTGGGAAACACATATTTTTGGTGTTTAAGTTTACTGGCTTGGATTGAGAAAGTTTTCTCTGGCATTTGAATTTATTTTTAATTTCTAACTATAGAAGAAGAAGCAAGAAATTATGATCTATGATAAGACAGTTCACAAGAGTAATCCCTTATTGGCCAATCATAGAGTTTATACTTTTCCCTTTTAGCCAAGGAAATTAGAATTGTCGGTTTTAAATGAGATCACTTGGACTCGGGAAGGGGAACATCACACACCGGGGCCTATCATGGGGAGGGGGGAGGGGGAGGGGGGAGGGATTGCATTGGGAGTTATACCTGATGTAAATGACGAGTTGATGGGTGCTGACGAGTTGATGGGTGCAGCACACCAACATGGCACAAGTATACATATGTAACAAACCTGCACGTTATGCACATGTACCCTAGAACTTAAAGTATAATAATAATAAATAAATAAACAAAACAAAACAAAAGTAAAAAAAAAAAAAAAAAAAAGAACGAAGTCCAAGAAAAAAAGAAAAAAAAAGAAAAAAAGAATTGTCGGTTTCATTTATTAGATTTAATTCACACAGTCAAAAAGTTCAGTCAAAGGGAAACAAAAATAGTGATGGTTCAACCTTGTCAATGAATGAATAATTTAAATTAAAACATTTTCTTATTGTTTTATATGTATATCCAATTATTTAAGAGTTAATGCAAATTATAATTAAAACTCATACTTTGATAGTGATGCAATAAATTGATACAAACTTCTAGGAGACCAGTCTGAAAATACGCATTAAAAAGCATCGTGGCGGCTGGGCGCAGTGGCTCACGCCTGTAATCCCAGCACTTTGGGAGGCCAAGGCAGGCGGATCACGAGGTCAGGAGATCGAGACCATCCTGGCTAACATGACGAAACCCCGTCGCTACTAAAAATACAAAAATTAGTCGGGCATTGTGGCAGGCACCTGTAGTCCCAGTTACTTGGGAGGCTGAGACAGGAGACTGGTGTGAACCCGGGAGGCGGAGCTTGGCGCTTGCAATGAGCCTCGTTCGTGCCACTACACTCCAGCCTGGGTGACAGAGCAGGACTCTGTCTCAAAAAAAAAAAAATCATCGTGTTCTTTTACTGCATTACTTTTCTTCTGTGATTTTAGCCTAAAGAAGTAATTCAGAAGAACACACAATCCAGTAATGTTTGCAACAAAGGTGATTTTTAGCAACACTATTTAGAATAGCAAATAGTGGGAACAGCCTACTTGCCAACAATTGGGGAGTGGTTAGGCAGTACATTTGACTCACTGCAATTTTATATAGACATTAGAAATAAAAGATACAAAGAAAATGTACTGATACAAAATATTCGTATAAAAGTGTTTCTACAATATGTGGAAAATATGGTTCTGAGTTGTTTATACGATTAATCACGAATGTGTTATGTACAATTGATTACAAATTACTATGAACTCAGGTGAATAAACACAGACATTCAGATAACTATGGAGCCAGTGTGATGAGGGTTTTTATGTGTTTTTCTCTAAAGTTTGTCTGTTTACATTAAGCCAGAGGGTGACAGTGCTTTTTCCTATGACAGTGTAGTTTTTGCTTTTTCCCTAGTCAACACAGACACAGAAACCGCCGTTGTCAACGTCACGTATGCAACAAGGGAAGAAGCAAAAATGTAAGCAGATTTGGGCTTATTTCTGTTTAAATTTATTTGTTTTCATCTTTGAATTCCATTGAGTTCTGTGTTTTTAAATGTTTTCTAAAAAGATGCAGATCTGTGAGCTGGATATCTGCTACCTTTGATGTATCCATGGCCATCTGAGCCACCTTTGACATGTTGGTAGGGCTCCAGGGTGTTCCTGCCATCTTTCACATGTCAGTGGAGCTCAAGGACATTCGCACCAGGATATTTGTGGACTGCGTAGAGACTTGAAAAATGTTGAGCCTTGGCATCAAAACCAAGATGGGAGCTGTGTCTTGACATGATCAGGAATAGAGGGCACCATATCTGTGACACTGTGTCCCCTAGACTCTGCTTTGCCAAACACTTGGGACCACTTTTACCTAGAGTTTCCTCCATGCACCATGAGGAACCAACACAAGCCTATACCAAAACATTAATCTTGTGTGTATAACATTAAGAGGGAATCCACCTCAGTGACAGCAGCAGCTGAGAGAATTGTCTTGAGAGTGGTTAATCAGTAGCACCTGGTTTGAGTTCTTTTCTCCAATCCCCATCCTCTTTCCAGTGCCCATTCATTACTTCAGGGATGGTTAATTTTGAGCTTAGCTATTAATGGACATGAGATCAAGTCTCTTAAAATACGATGACGCCAGGCTTGGTGGCTCATGCCTGTAATCCCAGCATTTTGGGCAAGGCCGGAGGATTGCTTGAGCCCAAGAGTTTGAGACCAACCTGGACAACATAGGGAGACCTGGTCTCTGCAAAAACAATTTTAAAAATTAGCTGGGAATGGTGGCTTACACCTATAGTCCCAGCTACTTGGGAGGCTGAGGCAGGAGGCTCACTTGAGCCCAGGATGGTAAGGATGCAGTAAGCTGTGATTGCACCACTACCGTCCAGCCTGGGCAACAGAGCGAGACGCTGCCTCTCAGCAGCAGCAGCCAGATGTGGTGGCACATGCTTATAATCCCAGCTGCTTGGGAGGGTGAGGATTACTTGAAACCAGGAGTTTGAGACCAGCGTGGGCAAAATATTTGTAAGACCACTATCTCTAAAAGAACAACAAAAACAAGTTCCTTTTTTGTAGGAGGTCCTTAAAGTGCCTGTCAGGTTATTATAACTAGAATTATGGTCACATTTGGTCTTGCTTTATGGATGTGGCGTAACCTTCGCTATACATCCCAGGATTATAGTGTTCTTTTTCAACATACAAAGATATTTAATCCATTTTCATACTGCTAGTTTTCAAAATGTTAATTTTGCATTGAAAAAGGTAATAATTCAGGCCAGGCATAGTGCCTCATGTCTGTGATCTCAGCCTTTTGGGAGGCTGAGATGGGCGGATCACCTGAGGTCGGGAGTTCAAGACCAGCCTGACCAACATGGAGAAACCCCGTCTCTACTAAAAATACAAAATTTGCCGGGTGTGGTGGCACATGCCTGTAATCCCAGCTACTCGGGAGGCTGAGGCAGGAGAATTGCTTGAACTTGGGGGGCGGAGGTTGCAGTGAGCCGAGATTGCGCCATTGCACTCCAGCCTGGTCAACAAGGGTGAAACTCTGTCTCAAAAAAAAAAAAAAGGTAATAGTTCATTTAGTGTTAACTTTACCTTGTACACATTTGTAAGTGGAGATATACCAACAGCTGAAGTCCACAGCCCTTATCTAGCTGCTGCTTGGGTGGACCTCTGTACATGATATTACTTTATTGCTTTTATTAAATTCAAAAGGTGCTTTTTCATAATAAATTTACAAGTCCTAAACATTAACCTAGTAAAATTGGGTTAATTCTACTAAAAATATACTAAAAAGGATATTCTACTTCATATGTCATTTTAAGAATATAAATAATAGCACTCTGTGCATTTGAAGATTCGAGGACACAAATGCTCTCTCCTAAACTGCTATGGGATCATAAATGTTGAAACCATTCCAGGGGACCCCTGGGCAATACTTAACAATTCTGCTAGGAATTTGTCCTCTGTGCAAAGTTGTAGTTGCAAAAATGTCGATGGTGACACTGTATGTAACTGTAAAATGTTGGACACAACAGATATCTAACTATAAAGGATCAGTTGCAAAAACTATGGTAAATCAATAGAATGTTAAACAGTCATTAAAAATTATACTGATACTGCAGTTGAGTCATGTGTGAGAAAATTATACTGAAAGGTATTTAGTGATATTAAAAAGTGTTTAGAATATTAATTTTTTTAAAAGATTAGAAAATAGTATGTACAGTATTAACCCATTTTTATAAATAATATGTTTATATTTAAGACAGTAAAGATAGTGGATTAGGATTTTATTTGCACCTACATATTTCTGAATTTTCAATAATATGTATGATAATTAAAATGAGAAGAAATGAGTCATAATTTTATGCTGATATTTATAAGAGTTTTTGATAAGGGGGAAATGGCCTTGGAGTGGTGGAGAAACCAGGCTGCAATGTTGGATATGAAGCCTGACCAGGCTGATTACTTGTTTAACTGTTAACCGCAAGCCCTGAGGAAGCGGAGATGGTGTCTGTCTTGCTCATCAGTGTATGTTCAGTGCCTGGCATGGCACCTATATAGGTACCTATTAAATGGGGAGTGAATGAACCAGTCTTGCAGGAGGGTCTTTCTTGATGTTGGTTTCTGATGAAGCTCCCCTTCCTGCTGCATTTCAGAGCCATGGAGAAGCTTAGCGGGCATCAGTTTGAGAACTACTCCTTCAAGATTTCCTACATCCCGGATGAAGAGGTGAGCTCCCCTTCGCCCCCTCAGCGAGCCCAGCGTGGGGACCACTCTTCCCGGGAGCAAGGCCACGCCCCTGGGGGCACTTCTCAGGCCAGACAGATTGATTTCCCGCTGCGGATCCTGGTCCCCACCCAGTTTGTTGGTGCCATCATCGGAAAGGAGGGCTTGACCATAAAGAACATCACTAAGCAGACCCAGTCCCGGTACGTGCCTCTGGGGCTTCCTTTGCTTCCTTCTGAGGGGTCCCCTGCGTGCTGGTGGGTCTCAGCCACTCTTAGGTCACAACTGCTTACATCAGCAGTGGGGGGCTGTGCTGTCAGAAACAGTGGCTTCTTTCAACAGGACTACTAACAGACTAACATCAAGCTGGGGGCTGTGATAAGCTTTCATGCTGAGAGGCTAAAGGTTCATAAAGAGGGTACTGATAACCTCACAGCCAGGACTGTTCCTGTAAGCGAACTAATGCTTATGGATGCATCGATTTCTACAAAAGCAGAGGTG
This sequence comes from Macaca nemestrina, assembly GCF_043159975.1. Lineage (NCBI taxonomy): Eukaryota > Metazoa > Chordata > Mammalia > Primates > Cercopithecidae > Macaca > Macaca nemestrina. The sequence goes on along the minus strand of NC_092126.1, from coordinate 98,757,405 downwards.
TAGAGCTCTGCGGGATCCTAGAACCCACTCATCATAGCTCTTCCTCTTCCCCTGAGTCAGATCCCTGAGGGTGGCCATTCTTTGTGACCACGTAGGTAGTCTCACAAAGAAGTGGGTGAGTCACTGCCACGTCAAGCAAGAAATAAAGCACATTGGCCTTCTGTTTAGTTTCCTCTCTGTTCAAGGAGACTAAACTGGTTATAAGAGTTGGAGTGAATCAAATGTCTTGTGGAGTTGCTGATTTTTATATCCTCCTAAGACTGTAGCATGATGTAATAAAGCAAGCTTAGGACTTGAAAACAAAGACTCACGTTCAAGTTGTAGCACTTTAAATGGTTTTATGATCTTGGAAAAGATGTTAACCTCTCTGAGCATCATTTGCTTCTTCTATAAAAAGAGGGTTCAGGCCAGGCACCCTCTGTATTACAGAGGCTCACCCCTGTAATCCCAGCACTTTGGGAGGCTAAGGCAGGGGGATCATCTGAGGTCAGCAGTTCGAGACCAGCTTGGCTAACATGGTGAAACCCCATCTCTACTAAAAATACAAAAATTAGCCAGGTGCGGTGGCTCATGCCTGTAATCCCATCTACTTGGGAGGCGGAGGCAGGAGAATCGCTTGAACCCAGGAGGTGGAGGTTGCAGTGAGTCAAGATGGCTGCTCACTGCTCTCCAGCCTGGGCAACAGAGTGAAACGCCATCTCTAAATAAATAAATAAATAAATAAATAAATAGAGGGTTCCTGTCTGTTTTGCCAGGATTATTATGACAATTAGCATAATCAGGCAGATTGAGTGAAATAATTAATATGAAAGTACTTAAATTGCAAAGCACCCAATTACTGACACATAGTAATTATTTACATGGGCTAGTGCACTTTATTCAGGTCATTCAGTGAGTGTCTTGTAACCTGAAAGAGAAATGCTATTTTCTTCAAAATGTCTTATATATCCCCAAATAATAGACACTGATATAGATGAGTCTGCAGTGCTGCATCTTAGGAGAGAAGTGAAGAAATAGAGAGGGAGGTCACTGTTTGGTATTCCTTTTATTTTTAAATCAGCCCTGGCTTTCCCTCCAAGTTCACTGTGAAAGTGACTTTTATTTATGTCTTTTTGTTCCAAAAATCGTTTAAGGTGGCTTGAGAAAAAAAATGTAACAAGTTTAAATAGAAGTGGGGTTAGCTCTCAAAGTGTGCCCATTTTTTAGAAGTCAACCAGAGACTTGGCTCTAGGCTTTCTCACAGCCAGAGTAAAAAGGATATAATCAAGTATGTAATTTTGAAAGTTAACAAAAACAGGTAGGACCACAGCTACCCAAAGAAGTCTGATAAAGTCATCAAGCTTTTGAGCCATTAGTCTTAATGGCAGGCTGCCAATGGAAAGGAAACCAAAAACTTAGAGAGGCAGAGAGAGGGCATGCCTCTGTTTTCTATCCACACTCAAATATATAAAGCTTGCTTGAATTTGGTGTTTGGATTTGGATTAACATATGGCTTTTAAAAGCTGCAATCAGTTCAGAGACCGGCACTGTGCCAATGTGCAGTATTATCCTTCTCACTTTACTCTTCACTTCTGCAGTCATTTGAAAGACTACACAAAATACTTCATTTACCAAACTGGCTTCATTACTGAGTTGGCTTAGTGCCTTTGTCCTACAGCACTCCTGTAAGAACCGTTCCCGTCTAAATGGAGCTGCAAATAATTAAAATTTGGCACAAGACCCCTTGCACTGCTTGCCTCCTTCTTGGAGAATGGCATTGATTGCAAACGTGCTGATGACGCCTCCTTGTCTGTCTGTGTCCTTGCTGTACATTGGCTGGTGTGACGCTTTCTTGGGACGAGGGCCCTATCCAGATGACCTTGTAATCATGGCTCCTGATTCTTTTCCTACAGGGTAGACATCCATAGAAAAGAGAACTCTGGAGCTGCAGAGAAGCCTGTCACCATCCATGCCACCCCAGAGGGGACTTCTGAAGCATGCCGCATGATTCTTGAAATCATGCAGAAAGAGGCAGATGAGACCAAACTGTAAGTTTGCATTCAATGCCCAGATCACTCAACAGAGAAAAAGAGTAGATTCTCCCTCATTTAACCAAAGAGGTTTTTTTTAAAAACTCCAAATCTGTTACTCAGTAACGGAGGCAGGGAGGGAATATGTTTAAGAAATTTATTCTCAAGTAGAATGCAGTGGGAAGTAGATCTTTTGCATTTACAGTATGGCTGTCTCTCCACTTGCGTGTCTCTCTCGGTGATTTTAATGCTTCTATCACCCATTGATAGTAATTATTGGGAGGAACACATAGACTCATGCTGTCCAATAGAACTTTCTGCAATGATAGAACTATATCTGCCCTGTGCAACAGGTCAGCCACTAGCCACATGTTGCTGTTGAGTATTTGAAATGTGACTAGTACAGTGGAGGAACTGAGTGTTTTATTTTTACTCACTCAGAGTTCACTAGCTGTGTATATAGCTAATGTCCATCGTATTGGACACTGCAAGTGTAGAATGTATGTTGTCACCAAAGCTATCATTTATTGTCCTGGAAAAGGTTTCTCCCACCATGCTTCTAAACTGTTTACACTGTTAACATTGCATTACATTTCCTTAAGTAGTAGAAACTAGTTTCCACATGGCTGCTTTATTCTTCTTCCACTCCTTCCTCCCAACTTACCCTTTTTTTTTTTTTTTTTTTTTGAGACAGAGTCTCACTCTGTTGCCCCAGGCTGGAGTGCAGTAGTGCAGTCTCGTCTCACTGCAACCTTCGCCTCCTGGGTTCAAGTGATTCTCCTGCCTCAGCCTCCCGGGTAGCTGGGATTACAGGTGTGCGTCACTGTGCCCAGCTAATTTTTGTATTTTTAGTAGAGACAAGGTTTCACCATGTTGACCAGGCTGGTTTTGAGCTCCTGACCTCAAATGATCTGCCCACTTCGTCCTCCCAAAGTACTGGGATTACAGGCGTGAGCCACCGTGCCCAGCCCTTTCCCCTTATTTTATGAAGTAATTACAGGATTCCACAGTGTAGTGAGGGTTGTCCCAGTTTGAATGGCAAATACAGTTCTTACCAAACAAATTAACTTTGTATTATAAATGAATGAGTGGTGATGGAATAGATAATACAATAAAAATAGACTTTCAGGCTGGGTGCAGTGACTCATACTTGTAATCTCAGTGCTTTGGGAGGCCAAGGCAGGAAGATCACTGGAGGCTAGGAGTTTGAGACCAGACTGGGCAACATAGTGAGACCTCCATCTCTACAAAAAATTTAAAAAATTAGTTGGGTATGGTGGCGTATACCTGTAGTCTCAGCTCCTCAGGAGGCTGCAGCAGCCTTGCTTGAGCCCAAGAATTTGAGCAATGAGCTATGATTGCATCACCATACTCCAGCTTGGGTGACAGAGCACAACCCTGTCCCTAAAAAAAGAAAAAGGAGATTTTCAGTTTGGCAAAATCTGTTTGTGGGTAGCAGTGGCAGTTTTATAGAGAAGTAGTGAGAGATGAATCAAATAATGTCAAACATGAGTGTTCCAAAACCAAGAAGATGAAAATGGTCCTTAAAAGAAGAACATTACAAATCTATTCTTAGATTTCATAAGAGACTCTATCCTTTCTATTATGAAATATTTATTCTACTGGGGCTTTTGAAATCCCCCAAATGCCACAGCTTAATTTGAAAAAGACATTTCTCATCCAAGTTCCTGGGAACTTAGTAAATAATACCTTTATGGATTCTTTTTTTTTTTTTTTTTTTTTTTTTTTAAGATGGAGTTTCACTCTTGTCACCCAGGCTGGAATGCAATGGACAATCTCGGCTCACTGCAACCTCCTGTTTCCTGGGTTCAAGCAATTCTCCTACCTCAGAGTCCTGAGCAGCTGGGATCACAGGCGCCTGCCACCACACCCAGCTAATTTTTGTAGTAGAGACAGAGTTTCACCATGTTGCCCAGGCTGGTCTCGAACTCCTGAGCTCAGGTGATCCACCCGCCTTGGCCTCCCAATGTGCTGGGATTATAGGCGTGAGTCACCACGCCCAGCCACCTTCCTTGATTCTTCAACCTAGGTGCAAACAACTTAATAAAATTCTAAATTAGTCAAAAAGACTAATTTACAACTTGGATTTTTATGTTTTCATGTAGAGCCAAGATAGAGTTTGAATATCTTAGAAAAAAAAATTTTTAAGTGCCTGCGCTGTGCTAATCACTGCTGGAGGCTGAGGCTACAACCATGAGCAGGACTTGGTTCCTGCTTTTTTTGCCTTCCCCACATACCATTTTTTCACCCGTTGGTTCCTGCTTTGATGGAGCAGTCCAGTGGGAGAGAGAGTCATTAAACAAATAATGAGTAATTATGCCAGTAAATAATTAAGTGCAGCTATAAGAAATGCTACAGTGAGGCCGGGCGCGGTGGCTCACACCTATAATCCCAGCACTTTGGGACACCGAAGCAGGCGCATCACTTGAGGCCAGGAGTTCGAGACCAGCCTGGCCAACATATAGTGAAATCCTGTCTCTACTGAAAGTACAAAAATTAGCTGGGTGTGGTGGTGCATGCCTGAAGTCCCAGCTACTTGGGAAGCTGAGGCAGGGGAATCACTTGAACCTGGGAGGTGGAGGTTGCAGTGAGCCGAGATCGTGCCACTACACTCCAGCCTGGGTGACAGAGCGAGACTCCATCTCAAAAAAAGAAAAGAAAAGAAAAAAAAGAAATGCTACAGTGGAAAAATGTAGTATCCAATGATGACATGTAACTGGAGGTTCTAATGAGGGTTTTAGGGGGACAAGGGTTTGGGGGTTTCAGAGAAGGCCTCCCTGTGTAGGTGACAGAGCCCTGAAGGAACTGAATAAGAGGTAGAAGATGTAGGAGAACAGAGATCCTAAACTTTCTTTTTGTTCGTTTACCAAATATTTATTGAGCACTCACTATGTGCCAGGCACTATTTTATGTGCCAGGAACTCAGCAGTGAACAAAGCTGACAAAAGTGCCCGCCCTCTGAAAGTTACTTTCTAATGGAGCTTCTTCAAGCACCCCCTTTATTTTGAGGCAGTAGTAATGCAATCAGTTAGATGCTTTTGGTCTCAAGCAACGGAAAATACAAGTGGTGTAACCAATAAGAAAAGGATGCCATGTCACATAACAAGAAGTCCTGAGGCACACGGCTCCAAGGTCAGTTGAATCATGGGCCCGAAGACCCAAGGCATTTTTCTGCTTTATGTTCCTCAGCATGTCTCACGTTCCCTTGGTAATAATAGGATGGCTATAGTGATTTCAGATGTGCATCCCCACAAAAAGTTACAAATTGAGGGAGAGGGCATCCCTTCCTTGTGTCCTTTTTTCAGAAAACTTCTTTAAAAGTTGTGGTTAAACAACCATAACATAAAATTTACCATCTTGGCCAGGCATGGTGGCTCACACCTATAATCCCAGCACTTTGGGAGGCCGAGACAGGTGAATCACTTGAGGTCAGGAGTTCGAGACCAGTCTGGCTAACATAGTGAAACCTCATCTCTACTAAAAATACAAAAATCAGCCAGGTGTGGGGGCGAATGCCTGTAGTCCCAGCTACTTGGGAGGCTGAGGCATGAGAACCGCTGGAACCCAGGAGCCGGAGGTTGCAGGGAGCCGAGAGTGAACTTCTGCATTCCAGCCTGGGTGACAGAGCGAGACTCCATCTCAGAAAAAAAAAAATGACTATCTTAATCATTTTTAAGTGTGCTTTTTGGTAGTCTTAAGTATATTCACATAGCTGTGAAACAGATCTCCAGAACCTTCTCATCTTGTAAATCTGGAACTCTGTGCCTATTAAACAACTCTTTTTTCCCCTCTCCCGTCAGCCTCTGGTAATCACCACTTCTCTGTGAATTGGACTACTCTAGATACCTCATATAGGTAGAATCATATACTATTATTCTTTTGTAACTGGCTTATTTTACTTAGCATAGTGTCCTCAAGGTTCATCCATGTTATAGCATGTAACAAGTTTTCCTTCCTTTTTATGGCCAAATGACATTCCAGTATATGTATATACCACATTTTGTTTATCTGTTCATCTGGTGATGGACATTTTGAGCTCTTCTGCTTCTTGGCTATTATGAATAATGCTGCTATGAACATGGGTTTTCAAATATCTCTTCAAGACCCTCTTTTCAATTCTTGTGGATATGTGCCAAGAAGTGAGATTGCTGGGTCATATGGTAGTTCTGCTCTTAATTTTTTGGGGGAGGCTTCATACTTTTTCTCAAAGCAGTTGCTCCATTTTCCAGCCCCACCAATAGTAGACAGGGGTTTCAGTTTCTCCATGTTCTCCCCAACACCTATTATTTTCTGTTATTTCAATAACAGCTATCTTAATAGGTACCAGGTGACAGACAGCTCGTTGTGGTCTTGATTTGTGTTTCTCTGATGATTAATGATTGGTGATATTGAGCATCTTTTTATTTATTTATTGACCATTTGTATATCATCTTTAGAGAAATGTCTATTCAAATCCTTTGTTCATTCTCTTTTTTTTTTTTTTTTTTTTTTGAGACGGAGTCTCGCTCTGTCGCCCAGGCTGGAGTGCAGTGGCCGGATCTCAGCTCACTGCAAGCTCCGCCTCCCGGGTTCCCGCCATTCTCCTGCCTCAGCCTCCCGAGTGGCTGGGACTACAGGCGCCGCCACCTCGCCCGGCTAGTTTTCTGTATTTTTTAGTAGAGACGGGGTTTCACCATGTTAGCCAGGATGGTCTCGATCTCCCGACCTCGTGATCCGCCCGTCTCAGCCTCCCAAAGTGCTGGGATTACAGGCTTGAGCCACCGCGCCCGGCCCCTTTGTTCATTCTCTAATTGAGGTATTTGATTCTTTTGTTATAGGAGTTGTAGCAGTCCTTTATTTATTCTTGATCATTAACTATATATTAGTCCATTTGGTGCTGCTATAACAGAATACTCAAGCCTGGATAATTTATAAAGAACAAAAGTTTATTTGGCTCATGGTTCTGGGAAATCCAAGAGCGTGGTGTCAGCATCTGGTGAGGGTTATCCTATGGTGGAAAGCCTGAGGCAGAAGCAAGTGCAAGAGACAGAGAGATGAAATAGGTCCAAACTCACCCTCAGCCCACGAATTCACTCTGTGATAACTGCATTAATCCATTCATGAAGGTACTCATGACCTAATCACCTCCTAAAAGTCCTATCTTTCAACACTGTTACAGTGGCAATTAAATTTCAACATGAGTTTTGAGGGGAATTTGAAACCATAGCAAACCCCTTATCAAATAAATGATTGGTGAATATTTCTCCCACCCCATGGGTTGACCTTTCACTCTGTTGATTATATCCTTTGATGCACAAAAGTTTTTAAGTTTGATGTACTCCCACTGGTCTAATTTCGCTTTTGTTGCCTATGCTTTTGGTATCATGGTGAAACCAAGAAGTCTTTACCATGTCCAATATCGTAAAGCTTTCCCGTGTTTTCTCTTAGGAGTTTGATAGTTTTAGGTCGTATGTTTAGGTCCTTAACATATTTTGAGTTAATTTTTGTTTATGGTGTAAAATAATGGTTCAACTTCATTCTTCAATGAAGAATGTGTACGTCCAGTTTCCCCAGCACCATCTGGTGAATAGTCTGCTCTTTCCCTAACTAGTAGTCTCAGCACCTTATCAAAAATCATTGGAGACTATACGTAAGGATTTATTTCTGGGCTTTCTATTCTATTTTATTCGTCTGTTTATCTGTTTTTATGCCAGTACTATGCTGTTTTGATTATGTAACTTTGTAATATATTTTGAAAGCGGGAAGTCTGAGCCCTTCAACTTTCTTAGTTTTTGAAATCGTTTTGGCTATTCATGGTCCTTTGAGATTCCATATGAATTTTTCTATTTCTGCAAACAATGCCCGCTGTGATTTTGATAGAGCTCATATTGAATCTGTAGATCACTTTTGGTAGTATGAACGTCTTCACAATATTAAATATTCCAATCCATGAATACAGGATGTCTTTCCATTTATTCGTGCCTTCAAATTTCTTTCAGTAACCTTTTGTGGTTTGCAGTGTACAAGTCTTTTACCTCCTTGGTTAGTTTTATTCTTAAGTATTCTATACTTTTTGATGCTATTGTAAGTGGTAGTGTTTTCTTAACTTCCTTTTCAGATTGTTCATTGTTGTGTATAGAAATGTAAATGATTTTTGCATGTTGATTGATTTTTGTATCCTGCAATTTTGCTGAATTTGTTTATTCTTTTTTTTTTTTTTTTTTGTAGAGTCTTTAAGGCTTTCTACATATAAAATCATGTCATCTGTGAATAGAGATCATTTTATGTCTTTCTTTCCAATTTGAATGCCTTTTATTTCTTTTTTGTACCTAATTGCTCTGGCTAGGACTTCCGGTACTATGTGGAATAGAAATGGACAGGAGTGGGCATCCTTGCCTTGTTCCTGGTCTTAGAGGAAAAGCTTTGCTTTCAGTCTTTCATCACTGAGTGTGATGTTAGTTGTGGCCTTTTCATAAATGCTCTTATGTTGAGGTAATTTCCTTTTATTCCTAATTTTGTTGGGTGTTTTTATCATAAAAGGCTGTTAAGTTTGTCAAATGCTTTTTCTAATGACATGATCGTGTGTTTTTTCCCCCCTTCATTCTGTTAATGTGATTTATTATATTGATTGATTTTTTAAAAAATATTTGTAGAAATGGGGTCTCACTACGTTTCCCAGGCTGGTCTTGAACCCCTGGCCTCAAGTGATCCTCCTTCCTTAGCCTCCCAAAGTGATGGGATTATAGGCATAAGCCACTGCGCCCAGCTCTCCATTAATTGATTCTTGTATGCTGAACAAACCTTCCATTCCAGGAACAAATCCCACTTGATCGTGGCATATAATCCTTTTCATATGCTGAATTTGATTTGCTAGTATTTTGTTGAGGATTTTTGCATCCGTATTCATCGGAGATAATGGTCTGAAGTTTTCTTTTTTTGGGTTGTCTTTGTCTGGCTTTGGAATCAGGGTAAAGCTGGCCTCATGGAATGAGCTTGGAACTGTTCCCTCCTCTTCATTTTCTTTGGAAGAGTTTCAGGAGGATTGGCGATAATTCTTCTTTAAATGTTTGGTAGCATTCTCCGATGAAGCCATCTGGTCCTGGGCTTTTCTGTGTTGGGAGGTTGTTGATTACTGATTCTATCTCTCATTATTGATCTGATCAGACTTTCCATTTCTTCATGATTCAATCTTGGTAGGTTGTGTGTTTCCTCTAGGAATTGATCCATTTCTTCTAGGTTATCAAATTTATAGGCATACAATTCTTCATACTATTCTCTTATAATCCTTTTTCTCTCTGTAGTATTGGTAGTAGTGTTCCCTCTTTCATTTCTGATTTTAGTTATTGAATGTTCTCTTTTTTCCCTTAATCTCGCTAAGGATTTGTCAGTTTGGTTGATCTTTTCAAATAACCAACTCTTAGTTTTGTTGGTTGTATTTGTTTATCTCTGCTCTGATTTTTATTATTGCCATTTTTATGCTGGTTTTGGGCTTGGTTCTTTTCAAGTTGAAATAAAAGGATGGGCCGGGCGCGGTGGCTCAAGCCTGTAATCCCAGCACTTTGGGAGGCCGAGACGGGCGGATCACGAGGTCAGGAGATCGAGACCATCCTGGCTAACCCAATGAAACCCCGTCTCTACTAAAAAATACAAAAAAAAAAACTAGCCGGGCGAGGCGGCGGGCGCCTGTAGTCCCAGCTACTCGGGAGGCTGAGGCAGGAGAATGGCGTGAACCCGGGAGGCGGAGCTTGCAGTGAGCTGAGATCCGGCCACTGCACTCCAGCCTGGGCGACAGACCGAGACTCCGTCTCAAAAAAAAAAAAAAAAAAAAAAAAAGAAATAAAAGGATGGGGCCAGGTCTCATGCCTGTAAATCCCAACACTTTGGGAGGCCGAGGTGGGCAGATCACAAGGTCAGGAGTTCGAGACCAGCCTGGCCAACATGATGAAACCCCATCTCTACTAAAAATACAAAATTAACTGGGTGTGGTGGCACACACCTGTAATCCTAGCTACTCAGGAGGCTGAGGCAGGAGAATCACTTTAGCCCGGGAGGTGGAGGTTACAGTGAGCCGAGATCATGCCATGGCACTCCAGCCTGGGCAAAAAGAGTGAAACTCCATCTCAAAGAAAAAAAAAAGAAAAAGAAAAAGAAAAAACAATAAAATAAAACATAAAATAAAAGAATGATAGACAGCAACACAAAGCCATATGAAAATATATGGTTATCTGGTAAGGGTGAATATTAACAAATATAGTAACCTGTACTGTAGTAATTTTGGTGCATAGAATTTAAATGAAAAAACTTTTTTTTAATATAAATCTTTGTTAATGAGTATAAAAACATATGAAGATATAATTTGTGGTATTTGGGGATGGGGTGAAAGTAGAGTTTTTGTATGCAATTGAAGTGAAGTTGTTATCAGTTTAAAATAGGATGCTATGACTTTAAGATGTTTTACGTAATTGCAATAGTATCCACAAAGAAAAAATCTGTAAGAACACACACAAAAGAAAATCAAAGCACATCACTATAAAAAATCAACAAAACATAAAGGAAGACAGGAAGAAAGGAAAGAAGGGACAAAACTACAAGACATACAGAATACAATGAAGAAAATGACAAAAGTAAATCCTTCCCTATCTGTAATTACTTTAAGTGCAAATGAATTAAACTCCACATTCTTGGCTAAATGGATTAAAAATAGGATCTAACTGTATGCGGTCTACAGGAGACTCATTTTAGATATAAAGACACATATAGGCTGAAAGTAAAAAGATGGAAAAAGATACTCCATGCAAATGGTAAGCACAAGGGAGGAGTAACTATACTAATATCAGATGAATAGACTAAAAACAAAACTGTTACAAGAGACAAAGAGGGACATTATATAATATTGAAGGAACAATTCACTAAGGAGATATAACAATTATAAATATGTACACAGCAAACCTTAGAGTTCCTAAATATATGAAGTCAACTTTGAAAGAACTGAAGGGAGAAATAATTAGCAACATGATATCAGTAGGAAACTTAAGTGCCTCACTTTCAATAATGGATAAAACTACCAGATAGAAGAACAATAAGGAAATAGAATTGGAACAACACTATAGACCAACAGACATACGAGAACATTCCACCCAACAACGGCAGAATATATGTTCTTCTCAAGTGCACGTGGAACTCTCTAGGAGAGATAACATACAAAACAAATCTTAACAAATTCAAGAAGATTGAAATCATACAAAGTATCTTTTCTGATCACAATGGAATGAAACCAGAAATCAACAGCACAAGGAAAATTAGAGAATTTAGCATTTTTTGTAGAGCATGTCAAGTGGTAATAAAGTCCCTCAGTTTTTATCTGGGAATCCTAATTTCTCCTTTATGTTTGAAGGACAGTTTTACCACACATGGTATCCTTGGATGGCAGTTTCTTTCAGCACTTCAAATATATCATCCCACTCCCTTCTGGCCTGCAAAGTTTCTGCTAAGAAATCTGCAGATAGTGTTATGGAAGCTCCTTTGTATGTCACAATTGCTTTTCTCTTGCCACTTTGAAGGTACTCTCTCTTTGACTTTAGGCGGTTTGATTATAATGTGTGTCAGTGTGGTTTTCTGTGGATTTGTCCCAGTTGGAGTTCTTTAAAATTTTTGATTTGTATGTACATTTCATTCTTCATATTTGGGAATTTTTCAGCTATTCTTCAAATAAGGTCTCTGCCCCTTTGTTCCCTTTTTTCTTTCTGGGATTCCCATTATGCTTATGTGGATCTACTTGGCATGTCTCTGGGAGGCCCATTATGCTTATATTGATCTGCTTGGCAAGTCTCACAGGTCCCTAGTCTCTCTTCACTGTATTTATTTATTTTAATCCTCTGACTTGAAGACTTCAAATGACCTGTATTCAAATTTGCTGGTCCTTTCCTCTGCCTGGTCGAGTCTGTTGTTGAACTCCTCTAACAAATTTTTCTGTTCAGTTGTATTTTTCAGCTCCAGAATTTGTTAGGTTCTTTTTTATAGTTTCTGTCTCTTTGTTGATACTCTCATTTTGTTCATGCATAATTTGTCCAACTTTATTTAGTTGTCTATCTGTGTTCTTGTTTAGCTCAGTACAAGAACTCTATTGGGTGAAGAATGTTCTCCTTGCTCTTAAAAAAAGGTACAAGGGAGAGTGACGTTAGCGAGATGACAGACGAGGAAGCCACAGGTCTCTTTCCCCCTCACAGACACCTCAAATTAACAAGAGATAGACCAGAATGCTTCTGTGAGGACTCTAAAGTCAGCTGAGAAGCTATAATATGAAGTCCACTGTAAACTAAGAAGGAATTCCAGGCTGGGGCCGTGGTTCACGCCTGTAATTCCGGCACTTTGGGAGGCCAAAGTGGGCAATTGCCTAAGCCCCAGAGTTCGAGATCAGCCTCGGCAACATAGTAGGGACTATTTTTAGTCCTTACTAAAAATACTCATTGAGCATCTTTACAGTTATTTTTAATTATTGGTCAGGGAGCATGTAGATCTGTATTCTTTAGAGTCAGTTTTTGGGAGTTTTATTTTGGTCCCTTGATTGGGTCATGTTCCTCTGTTTCTTTGTATGCCTAGTAAATTTTTTTGTTGGGATTTGGGCGTTTGAAAAAACAACCACCTCTCAGGGTCTCTGTGTGCTGGCTTTGGGCAGTGGAATACCTGAAATCAGCCTAGCTAGAGGTTCTAGGACCTCTCAAAACTGTTCTAATCTCTTGATCCCTCTGGTGTCTGACTGTAGAACTGCATTTCTTGAATGCTGCTTGCCTCTGCTTTCAGCAGCTTCTGAACTCTGATGCTGATCCTGTCAGTGCTCTGAGTCAGTGACACAAAAACCAGTTTTTCTGGCACCTTCCAGACAAGCCAAAATGTTGTATGCATAATCCAGTCTTTGTTTCTATCCCAAAGGAGGAGCCCAGCCTTTAGGGTTTCCTCCCCTTTGCTCTTCAGTATGCCATGTAGGGGGTGGGGCCTTGAAAACACTGTGAATGTTCTTACCTTTTTTGCTGGAAATGTATATATATATACACACACACACATATACATATATATATATATATATATATATTCAGGAAACCAACTAGTAAATTATGATAAGTACACTGGACAACATCATGTGAAGACGTTATCTATATCTATATCTATATCTATATATGGGGGTGTGTGTGTGTGTGTGTGTGTGTGTGTGTGTGTAGTTGTTGTTGTTGTTGTTGTTTTTAGACAGGGTCTTGCTCTGTAGCCCAGGCTGGATGCAGAGGTGTGTGATCATGGTTCACAGTAGCTTTGGCCTCCCTGACTCAAGCAGTCCTACCTCAGCCTCCCCAGGAGCTAGGACTACAGGCATGCACCACTATGCCTGGCTAATTTTGTATTTTTAGTAGGGACGGTGTTTCACTATGTTGCCAAGGCTGGTCTCGAACTCTGGCGCTTAGGCAATTGCCCACCTTGGCCTCCCAAAGTGCTGGAATTACAGGCGTGAGCCACAGTGCCCAGCCTGGAATGCCTTCTTAGTTTACAGTGGACTTCATATTATAGCTTCTCAGCTGATCTTTAGAGCCCTCACAGAAGCATTCTGGTCTATCTCTTGTTAATTTGAGGTGTCTGTGAGGGGGAAAGAGACCTGTGGCTTCCTTGTCTGTCATCTCGCTAACGTCACTCTCCCTTGTACCTTTTTTTAAGAGCAAGGAGAACATTCTTCACCCAATAGAGTTCTTGTAATACCCTCATTGGCCAGATCAGCCTCATGGATCCACTTCCAACCAGTTACTACAAGGGAGTAGAATTACCATGGTTTGGCTTATGTTAATCAAAATTCATGAACTGGGGTCGGTAAGGGACCTGACCTCTCCTAAATCCCATCGTCACTTGGTACCTGAACAAATGTCTTCCATTTGTAAGAAAAAAGCAAGGTAATGGTTTTTGGGAGGCAACCATTATACCTATCTTAAAGTGTTCACTTGTTGCTTGTCTCTTTTAGAGCCGAAGAGATTCCTCTGAAAATCTTGGCCCACAATGGCTTGGTTGGAAGACTGATTGGAAAAGAAGGCAGAAATTTGAAGAAAATTGAACATGAAACAGGGACCAAGATAACAATCTCACCGTAAGCCACTTATTCAGATTAATCATGCCCAATAATGGAACACCTGAGCATTTTGATAGGTCCAGTTCATTCATCTACTTTTCCCAAAATGGGAATATAATCATAAGTGATACAATTATCTCCATCATCATTTTTTTTAAAAAATACGTAAATACTTACCAGGTAGACATTTTTCACTATGGATGTTATCTAATCACGAGTAAGATTTGAAATAGGACGGCAGGGGTTCTACACCACAGTGTGTTGTGAGAGAATTGAGTCTTCTCCCTCTTCGCCAAAACTTGTTTGTGATTTTCCTTTTTTTTTTTTTTTTTGGCATTTTATTTTTCCTGTTGAAAACAAAATTTGTCTTTTCTTCTTACGGGTCAGTTTGCAGGATTTGAGCATATACAACCCGGAAAGAACCATCACTGTGAAGGGCACAGTTGAGGCCTGTGCCAGTGCTGAGATAGAGATTATGAAGAAGCTGCGTGAGGCCTTTGAAAATGATATGCTGGCTGTTAATGTAAGTCCCTAATGCTTTCTTCTCTGCTGGTTTTCACATGTGTTTTCAGGTAGTGCTCAAGGCTCTCTTAAGAATAATTGTCATTCAGCTAATCAGGAAGTGCCTTAGGATAGGTATGCAGAATTTTTCCTGACTTCCTAGGATAAAGGCATTAAAATCATCAGGAAACCAACTAATAAATTATGATAAGTGCAGGGGACAACATCATGTGAAGACATTAAAATTATAACTTTGAAAACTGACATAAGGAAAAGCTTATGCTGTAATGTTCATTAGGAAAAGCAAGAATGACTCTGTGTGGTGGCATGCATCTGTAGTCCCAGCTACTCAAGAGGCTGAGGCAGGAGGAGCACTTGAATCTTGGGGGTTGAGGCTGCAGTGAGTGGGCATTACGTCTCTGGACTCCAGCCTGGGCAACAGAGTGAGACCCCATCTCTAAATAAATAAATAAGAAAAGCAAGATATAAATGTATGTAACTAAAGTTACAATTATGTAAAATAACATGGATCAGAATGACTGGAAGGCTACATACAAAAATGAAAATAGCTGGCATGTTAGAAAAGTGGGATTTTTTTCCATGTATGTAGCCTTCTGAACCTTATGTAATATTGTCCTGTTCCTTTTTAAATTTTAAAAACGCATGCTTTAAAGTTCTTCTGATTTTCCTCCCTTGCTTGCTGATCCGTACTTTTAGATTGTCTGATAAATGTTGTCAACCACTTGAGCCTTTACTGTGTATTTGTAGCAGACTCAATTAGGTTTGTCCTTCCTGTGATTGCTACCTAATTTTTATTCTTAATGGGGAGACGCCGATCTGGCATTCAAAAAAAAAAAATCCTTTAAAATATTTGGCCATCAGCAAAAGTCCAGCTCAGCTCAGAGGAGTAAATTTTTTCACTTTTTAATTAGATTTTTCGGACATATACAGAAGTGAAAAGGATGCTGCAATAAGCCCTCATATACCCATAATCCACCTTTTGCAGTTATCAACTCACCGTCTGTTTTGTTTCCTCTGAATCCTCATCCACATCCACTGTTCATACCTGTTGGATGACCTTGAAGCAAATCTCAGACCTGATAATATTTCCTAGAGAAATAAATGTGGACAAAGCACTCTATAGGTTAAGCCCAAGTCCCTCACTGCAGCACTTTCTGCTGTACCCTCTACTGCAGCCCAGAATCTGTCCCCATCTCACCCCAACCCCCACCTTAGCAGCCCACATCACGTGATAATTATGGGGCGTGATGAGAAGAGCTAGAGCAGGAGACTGCAGTGTGGTCTTCTCCCCATGTTTGGATATATTTGTGGAAGTATCATCTGACAATCTCATCTTCTTCCTGTGGGTTCTTGACATCTTATGATAAACATCTCTTTCTGTGAACACCTGGAAAAGCTACAGAAGGGTCTGAGTGATTCATACATCTTCACCTGAGCTTACCACTTAGGTTCATTCATGTCTGTGCCAAAGTCATGCACTGGTAGGTGAATAACAAAATTACCACATCTTATAGACAAAATGAGGTAAAGACGAAGGATATGAGCCCTGCTATTCCAAACGTTCTTAAAAAAAAAGGCAAGTTACAGAGTGAATGTAGCCAAAAATAAGAAAATAGAAAATGTTAGGAAATTGCTTCATGTTCAGGGAATGGGTGACCACGTTCCTCTGCCTCTGAAGACCTGTATGGTTAAAACCCACCCCCAGCCTGTGTGACCATCCCCATGTAGAAATGTAAAATAAGCAAGCAAGATGATCACAAAGCCAACAACTAAATAGCAGAGAGACAAAGTTGTAAACCATCCCAAAGCTGGATAATGGAGTTTACGTATGTGGGACTTTACATCATGTGAAGGATCTGATCTTTCCATGGATAGAGTTGGAAAACACTGTTAATCCAATTTGTTTTAAACAGTCATTCAACGAATATTTATCGAGTACTTACTGTGTACCAGGCACTGAGAACACAACACAAAGTAAGACAGTCTCTGTCTGCAAGGAAATTCTGGACTAAAAGGGGAAGAGGTAACTAAACAAGCTGTTCACATACCACGTAATGAGTGCTGGCATAGGGAAACAGGAGTGCTGGAGAGCACAGACAGGGCATTCGAGCTGAGCTTTGGGATGAAAGAAAGCTTCCTACATGAAGGGTCATCTCTGCTCAAGTGAAACCTGCAAGTCAGTAGGACTTAGCCAGGTGAGAAAGGAGAAAAGCACTTCCTTGCCTAGGAAATAAATAGCATGTGCAGGGGCTCAGAGGTATGTAGGGAACAGGACTGACCAGGTTGGAGATGAAGGGTTAGCAGGGGTGAGGCTGGCAAGGTGGCTGCCATCCCCAGGAAGAGCCTCATTTTCCATGATAAGATATGTAGACATGCCCAAGGGTGGCAGAGAAGCCTTGAAGGAACACCATGGTCAGGTTGAGATGTGGCACCCACCTCTGATACAGGGTAGGAAGAGCCTGGGCAGAGCTGATTGGGAGACGCTGGTGCCATTCAGACAAGAGAGGGAGGTTGACCCAGGCGTGCGGGCCTCTCTGGTCTCCTCCCTTCATCTTTTTTCTCCATTTCTATTCCCAGCAACAAGCCAATCTGATCCCAGGGTTGAACCTCAGCGCACTTGGCATCTTTTCAACAGGACTGTCCGTGCTATCTCCACCAGCAGGGCCCCGCGGAGCTCCCCCCGCTGCCCCCTACCACCCCTTCGCTGTAAGTAGCTCAGCTTGTGGAGGTTTGCTTATGCGCTGGGCACCTCCAGGCAGCAGCATGACTCTGCTATGTGGAATCAGAACGGAAGCTTTCATTTAAAGGCCATGCTCGAGTAGAGATGAATCCAATGTAGGTTGAACTCAACATTTCTTAGGACTTCTTCCTAATGGGCAACTAACTTAATATTAAACCATCCTCTAAACACATGTTCTTAAATATAGTATGTCACAACTAGCAAAGAAAGAAACTCACAGCAAATTCATCAACTAGAAGCTAATTTATTATAAAAAAAGGACTTGTTAGCTCAAATAAGAACATTTCTTGAGTGTTGGTCATTTGTTAAAGTATATAGGGTACCTGGATGATTCTTAGATATATATCTACATACATACATGTGCAGCTTCTACCTATGTTTACAAGTCAAATGTATTGTTTATTAATAGGCAATTTTTAAAAGAAAATATTACATACATTGTTTATATCTAAACACTTAGCACAATGCCTGGTATTTAGTAAGTTCTCAATAAGTATTTGTTCACAACAGAAGAAATGTGAATTTTATGAGTGTTTTACTTACTGTTTTCATTCACAAGCATTATTCAAGATTAATGCATTATCAAATTGGGGCTCAGGATGCTTGACAGCTTTTTTTGATTCCTAATTTTTCTCTACACAGACTGCTTATTTTTAAAGCAAACTTTCTTTCCCCCAATGTTTATGCTGTTTAAATGGGAAGAATTGGGTGGGTGAACATTGCCTCAGCCATTCCGTTCTTTTGAGAAGTGCTTTCTGGGGTAGGCTTCCCATTGTGTGAATTCCCAGTCGTTTTTTGGGTTATCAGTAGAGAGACAGGATGAATCCCCTGTGTCATACTGCCAACAAAATGCAGTCACACACTGACACCCACATCCTCAGTCACATATATGCACACATTCTGCATTCCTGCTTATATATGACTCTTCTGAGTCTTTTTTTTTTTTTTGAGGTGGAGTCTTGCTCTGCCACTAGGCTGGAGTGCAATGGCACAATCTTGGCTCACTGCAACCTCTGCCCCTGGGTTCAAGTGATTCTTGTGCCTCAGCCTCCCAAGTAGCTGGGATTACAGGCACGTACCACCACACCCACCTAATTTTAGTAGAGATGGGGTTTCACCACGTTGGCCAGGATGGTCTCGATCTCCTGACCTTGTGATCTGTCTGCCTCGGCCTCCCAAAGTGCTGGGATTACAGGTGCCTGGCACCCTGAGTTATTTCTAAATCTCTCCATACCACCTCTTTAGTTAAATCCATTTCCCCTTAAACTGAAGGAGGGGACTGACACTGAGCCTTGTGTGTTGAGCAGCCTAAAGATGCAGTACGAGGGATTGTGGCAGCTGTCAGTCACATGGCTGTGCCAAGCAGTAAGAATAGCTTGAGAGTTTCACATCCCCATATTTTTGCTGTCAGATCTGAGAATGGCCCAGTGAGTTACAATTAAGTGGCATTGAGGCACGTATCATTTCTTGGGAGAGAGGCTGTACATACAGCCCCACAGAAGATAACCTCAAACGTTAGGCTACCCTCTCAGTATAGGTAATATAAGTGGGGAGAGAAAAAGAGCATAATAAATTAGACCAATTCTAAAATTGGTAATCTAGGCCAGGCATGATGGCTCACGCCTGTAATCCCAGCACTTTGGGAGGTTGAGGTAGGCAGATCACCTGAGGTCAGGAGTTCAAGACCAACCTAGCCAGCATAGTGAAACGTCTTTACTAAAACTACAAAAGTTAGCCAGGTGTGGTGGTGCATGCCTGTAATCCCAGCTACTTGGGAGGCTGAGGCAAGGAGAATCACTTGAACCCGGGAGGTGGAGGTTGCGGTGAGCTGAGATCATGCCACTGCACTCCAGCCTGGGCGACAGTGTAAGACTTCGTCTCAAAAATAAATAAATAAATTAATTAAATTAAATTGGTAATCTCAAATATAGGAGTGAGCATGCTACAACCTGAGGACCAAATCTAGCTCACCATTTATTTTCATCAATAAAGGTTTTTAGGGGACACAGCCACGGTCGTTTATATACATATTATCTATTCCTGCTTTCCCCCTGTAGTGGCAGAGCTGAGTAGGTGCATACAGATCACATGAGCCACAAAGCCTAAAATATTTATGATTTGCTTCTTTACAGAAAAAGTTTGCTGACCCCTGAACTAAATTTAACAAGGAGATAATTTTTCTTTTGATAGCAGAATATTTCTAAACTTGAAAATAGGTTTTGCCAGTTGGAAAGCTTCCTTTGCATCTCAGATTTTTACTAAAATAGTAGAATAACCATTTTGCTAAAATATGTGGTCCCTGTTATTCATAAAATAGGTTTTAAATTAAAAATTGTTAAACTAAAAACAAAACAAAAACAACCAGGTAATTCGGATCTTGATCCCATGGGTCAATATTAGAGTAGATTCTAATCCAGTTGCCCTGACTGTCTGAGACATGGTGGCTTCTACAGACATCTCCTTCATGCAGCTGCAGAAGTGCAGGTCCAACAGCATGGAGACGGCCCTCACTGCCCAACTGTGCAGGACCTAGGCTATTCCTGGAGCAATACCTGGGAAGTCCACACCACAGGCTTGTAGGCTTCCCTGGTGGGCCCAGGACTCCTGAGAACAGCAGCATAGGGTGGTGGAGACACTTTAAATACTGACAGTGTTGTTTTCCTGTCACATAGGCATTCAGATTTCAAGGAACCAAGGTATTTCTTGGTTGCTTTTATATATCACAAAGCTCTAATACTTTTGCTTTTACCATCCAAAGGTCAGGGAGTCTGTGTCCCTCCTTATAACTGGCTCATCCACACCTAGGTTGGTCTCCAAACTCTGGAATTTTTAATACATATGTGTGTATATGAAAACTTTACCACTTTTTTTTTTTTTTTTTTTTTTTTTTTACTGTTTTTCTGGTTATAAAAGTAATACGTGGATAGTATTTAAGAAGCAGGGAGTATGTACTTTTGAATTTTCAAAAAAAAAAAAAAAACAACACATTTCTCTGATCCTAAAAAAAAAAAAAAAGAAAGCAGCAAATAATACAGAAATGCAGAAAGTGCAAGTTTTTTCTTAACCTAGACATAAGCAGTGTTTCTGTGTAGGTATGTGCATGTGTGTGTGTATATTTATATGTGATTTATAGTTTTTCCCCCAAATTTTCACTCTGGAATGGAAATCCTTGTGTGTATACATCTTGATTCATTTATCCAATTATTTCCTCAGAATAATTTCCTGGAAATAGAATCAAAGAATGTGTTCATTTTCTATGCTGATACATAGTACACAATTTTGATACAAAAAAGGTATATTACTTTTCATTCCCATCAAGAGTGTGTGTAACAGAGCAGGACTTTTTCTTCCACACCAGCACTCCCAATTATTCCTCACAGTCTGATACTTTAAAATACGCGGTTTTTAAAATTATTATTATATGACTGAAAAATTTTGTATTGGCCATTTTTGTTCTCTCTGATAAGTTGCTTTCTGTATTTTTGGCCCCTCAGTCTATTGAGAAGTAATATAACTTAGGTTCTAGAGCAGACTGTGTGCATTTGAATTTCTACACTGTCACTTGCTGTTTTTAACTTTGAGCAAGTGACTTAAGCTCTTCAGATCTGGGAGAAATAATAGTACCTACATTAGGGGATGGTTATGAGGGTAATTAAGTCAGTTAAAACCTACATACAGTAACTGCTATGTAAATCATAGCTGCTATTATCATCATCTTTTTATTTCATCTTTTTCTTAATGATTCATCATAGCTAATTACATATTAAGGCTGCTAACCGCTTGTCATGTTGTAAATATTTTCAACAAATATTCTCTTTGCTTTATTTGTGGTGTCTTATGTCATAAATAATTATATGTATATATTATATATATGTTCATTTATAGTGAACAGTAGTTCATAGTTCAACTTAAAATGCCAACTTTGTCATACACAGAATTCCCACTTAACTATATATGTAGTTCACTATATATATATATATATATATATATATATATCTTGAATGAACTTCTGTTTGAAGTTAAATGTAAACATTTCCCTTTAGCCTTTCTTCTTTCAGCCAAATTTCACCCAATACCCTCTCCCTAGAAGTGTAGTAGTTATAAAAAAGTTTTCTCGGCATACATACAAACATATTATTAAAAAATACAAATGAAATTATGCTGTACACAGGGAATTACAACTTTTGTTTTTACATATTCTGGGCATCTTTCCATAGCTAGACCTAGTTTTATTTAATGGCTGCATAATATTCCATTAAATGAGTTTATCATCATTTTTGTAACCAGCACACTAGTTTTACACATTTGGGTTGATTCCAAGTTATTAGTATTACAGACAATGTCAAAATCAGTATCTTTACAGGCATATCTTGAAGATACTGTGGATTCATTTCCAGGCCTCCATAGTAAAGTGAATAACATGATAAAACAAGTTACACTTTTTTTTTGTTTGTTTCCCAGTTCATATAAAAGTTGTGTTTATACTATACTGTGGTCTGTTAAGTGTGCAATAGCATTATGTCTGAGAAGACAACAATATCCATGCCTTAATTTAAAAATATTGCTTAAAAATGCAGACACAGAAACACAAAGTGAGCATGTACCTTTGGAGAAATGATACCAATAGACTTGTGTGACATAGGGTTGACACCAGCCTTCCAGTTTGTAAAAAACACGATTATCTGCAAGGTGCAATAAAGCCAAACACAATACAGTGAGGTGTGCCTCTACATAAATCTTTGCACAAGTGTGTGAGTATGTATATCTGAAAGTAAATTCTCTAAGACTGGAATTATTATTTCAAAGCGTATATGTATTTTAAATATTCACAGATTTCTCTCCACCAGAATTCATGCAGAAAACTTAAAAATTAAGGTAGTAAAATGATTGATATTTTCCTTTTCAGTTTCTGACCTTTGACATCATGCTAAGGAAAAAAGCCTTCTCCCATCCAAGACTGCAAAAATAAAATACTCTCCCGTATTTTCTTTTTCTTTGTGTAAGAGATTGTGCTATGTTGCCCAGGCTGGAGTACAGTAACTGTTCACATGCACAATTATAGCACGCTACAGCCTCGAATTCCTGGGCTCAAGCAATCCTCCCGCCTCAGCCTCCTCAATAGCTGGGACTACAAGCACTTGCCACCACACCTGGCCCATGTTTTCTTACACTAGTTTTTAGTTGTTGGCTTTGGAGGATTGTATATGTCTGCAATTCATGGGGAATTTATCTTGACTTATACTGAGATACAGATCTGGCTTTATTTTTTAAGTTTTTAACTTGATTTTGTTCATTTATATTTTCCTATGAAAATATAAATTTTTTCCACTTAATTTTTCTTTTTATGTGTATTGATATAAAGTGATACAAAACAGACTGTTGCCTTTTAAATATCCAAACTTGTGGTTACTTCTCTCTCTTAATTTCTTTAAAAAAAAAAAAAATATATATATATATATATATACACACACACACACACACACACACACATATATATATATGTTTAGTTAGTTAGTTATTTAGATGGAATCTTGCTGTGTCGCCCAGGCTAGAGTGCAGTGGCATGATCTCAGCTCACTGTAACCTCTGCCTCCGAGTTTAAGCAATTCTCCTGCCACAGCCTCCCAGCTGGGATTACAGGTGCCCACCACCACGCTAGGCTCATTTTTGTATTTTTAGTAGAGACGGAGTTTCACCATGTTGCCCAGGCTGGCCTCGAACTTTGACCTCAGGTGATCCACCTGCCTCAGCCTCCCAAAATGCTGGGATTACAGGCGTGAGCCACCACGCCCGGCCTAAGCTTGCTTTCTTAATAAATACACAACCGTATAGTCCAGTTATTTAGAATTAACTAAACTTTTACTGGTTTCATTGCTCACTGCAGACAGCTTCTTGTGTTCCACACCCTATCAATTTTTTGAGTTATTTATTTGAATTTTTTGTTGTTAAATGTCTGGAGTATTTTCTCAAACAAGTTTTAACAGAAATAGCACGAGTATGATTCCTAAACTTTTTCTGTATCTGAAAATGCCCTTCTTTTTCCTTCACATGTGAATGAATTCTGGGTAGAAATTCTTGGGTCATAGTTCCTCTATCTATCTGTCTGTCTGTCTGTCTATCTATCTATCTAATCTGTATCTATCATCTTTCTAGAGACAGAGTCTCTCTCTGTCACCCAGGCTAAAGTGCGGTGGTGCAATCTTGGCTCGCTGCAACCTCCACCTCCCAGGTTCAAGCGATTCTCATGCCTCAGCCTTCCAAGTAGCTGGGACTACAGGCATGTGCCCCCACACCTGGCTAATTCTTCTATTTTTGGCAGAGATGGGATTTTGCCATTTTAGCCAGGCTGATCTTGAACTCCTGACCTCAAGTGATCTGCCTGCCTTGGCCTCCCAAAGTGCAGGGATTACAGGCGTGAGCCACCACGCCCAGCCCATAGTTACTTTAGAACTCTAAAAATGTTACTTCTAGCACTGTTTCTTTCATAGATATCTTTTTTCTTCTTCTTCTTTTTTTTTTTTTTTAAGAAACAGGGTCCTGCTCTGTCTGTCATCTAGTAGGCTGGAGTGCAGTGGTGTGATCCCAGCTCACTGCAGTCTTGAACTCCTGGGCTGAAGCGATGCTCCTGCCTCAGTTTCTTGAGTAGCTGGGACTACAGGTGCACAACACCACGCCTGTCCTTTTTTTTCCCCCTGGTGTCTATAAGTTTTTTTGCCTTTTGTAATAATTTGCCTGGAATTCAGGAATCTGAATCTGAGTGCTTTGATCTAAAGATCCGTGTTTTTCTTTGGCTCAGGAGAATGTTTGCCTTCCGTAATTAATTTTAGTGTTGCTTCTCTGCCATCCACTTTATTTTCTCCTTATGGAGTTCCCACTCCAGAGGAGGAGAGTTATAGCAAACCTCACTCTACTCTTTGTGTCTGTCCACTTCCCACTCTTTGTCTTGGTTTTGTGTGGTTTAACAGTCCCATGCACTGATGGGCTTTTCAGCAGTGTCTTCCCTACTATTTACACGTCCTCTACTGAGTTTTTACTTAACCATGTTTTTCATATCCAGGGTCACTCTGGTTCTCTGATTGTTCATTTCTCATAGCAGTCTATATACAAATCATTGAGGCACTGTCCTCTTGAATCTCACTAGGAGATCAAATCACAATTTTGTAAAAAGCTCTCCCTTCTCCCTCCATTCACTCACTGGGGTCATTCGCTTGTCTTGTGCAGCTGGGCTCCTCTCCTTCATGCTGCTGATTCTTTATATATGTCTAATGGATTTTAATTGTCCATTTATGTATTTAAATGCACTCAACAGCATAATTACAATCCTAAGGGGAGTTTTTTCTTAGCATGCTCCCCAGACCCCACCTGAACCAGTGAGTTTAGAATGTCCCAGGGGAGCTCAGCAGTGAGTGCAGTGGTTTAGATCTTGGGCTGCAGAGGCAGACACAGAGATCTGTGTTAACATCTTGGCTCTACCTCTTGCTGGCTCACCATTTCCTAGCTCCCTCCAGCTTCTAAGGTTGTCCCGTGAGAACACACAGAGCAGGACAGGCAGCTCCACGTAAGGAGACACTTTGACAAGCTGGCATAGAGCAGTGCACCATCTGCATCTTAGAAAGCTATGTCACAACACTGAACCCTCTGGCCAAGTTGTCGCCCCTTCCTAAGGCCCATGTCCCTGGTGCCCAGAGGGAGCACCTGCCAGCTTTGCAGTCTGGTATCACTCTGTTATCACACTAAAACTATTTAAATATTTGAACATAATTCATATATATGCCTTAAAATGCTAGCAAACTGAATTCAACAGTACATTAGAAAGACCATTCATCATGACCAAGTGGGATTTATCCCTGGGATGCAAGGATGGTTCGACATATGCAAATCAATCAATGTAATACATCATATCAACAGCAAAATTAGTAGAAGAAAAGAAGTAATAAAGATCAGGGTGGAAATAAGTGAAATTGGAATGAAAAATACAATACAAAAGATCAATGAAACATAATTCCTATGCCTGGTCCTTGCCCTCTGCACTCTCCCCTTTCCCACCCTCCACTCTTCCCATCCCCTGATTTCTTCATGCTTCAGAATATTACCTAAATTGTGTATCAGATGGTCACACATTGCAGCTTGAACCCTGCAGTTCTCCCAGGAAAAGGAGGCTCTGCTGTTTATAATTCCCTTTTCTAATTTTCACAAGTGTGTTTGATATGTACTCCTGTACCTACCCCCGAGAAGAGTCAAACTCAGAGAAAAGGCAGACACCAGTGTTCCTGAAGTTGAGAGTTTGAAACAAGCCTGTGGATAATAATTACCCACCTCCCTCTGCCTCTCAGTTAGTGGGTGGGGGGCCAGGGGGTGAGGACGCACCTGGCAGGAGTGCCTTCACCACCACACCTCCTTTCCCCCTCCCCAAAATGCTTTTGAAACACTCAAAAATAAAGTAGCTCCTCCCTCATAAAATAGGTGAGACTCTTGAACTGGGACAGTGAGTCTAGCGGCCACATCAGGGTCAGGGTTCCCTACCAACCTCCCTATCCCTCGGGGCCTTGAACCAGATGGCAGATGACTACAGCCTGCTTTCCCATTAAAATGGTTATTTGAGTCATTGCCAAGTTACTTTTTCTGACCATTATAAATAAGCAAGATTTGAAAGCCCCCTTCCATTTGAGGCTATAGACATCACCTAATAGAAAGTATGGGAATGGGGCCAGATATGGTGACTCACTCCTGTAATCCCAGCACTTTGGGAGGCCGAGGCAGATGGATTATTTGAAGTCAGGAGTTCAAGATCAGCCTGACCAACATGGTGAAACCCTGTCTCTACTAAAAATGCAAAAAAATGAGCCAGCTGCAGTGGCTCACACCTGTAATCCCAGCACTTTGGGAGGCCGTGGTGGGAGGATCGCCTGAGGTCAGGAGTTCGAGACTAGCCTGGCCAACATGGTGAAACCCTGTCTCTACTAAAAATACAAAAATTAGCTGGCCATGGTGGTGGGTACCTGTAATCCCAGCTACTCAGGAAGCTGAGGCAGGAGAATCGCTTGAACCCGGGAGGCAGAGTTTGCAGTGGGCCAAGATCATGCCATTGCACTCCAGCCTGGGCAACAGAGCTAGTCAGTCTTTAAAAAAAAAAAAAAAGTATGGGAAGGGAATGGGCATTAGAAAGTACGCTCTGATAAGACACTTTTTTTTTTTTTTTTTTTTTTTTTTTTTTTTTTTGAGATGGAGTCTCTGTCTGTCACCCAGGCTGGAGTGCAGTGGCATGATCTCGGCTCACTGAAACCTCTTGTCTCCCGGGTTCAAGCGATTCTCCCGCCTCAGCCTTCTGAATAGCTGGAATTACAGGTGCCCACCACCATGCCTGGCTAATTTTGTATTTTTACTAGAGATGGGGTTTTGCCATGTTGGCCAGGCTGGTCTTGAACTGCCGACCTCAAATAGTCCGCCCGCCTCAGCCTCCCGAAGTGCTAGGATTACAAGCGTGAGCCACCGTGCCTGGCCTCAAATGCCTTTTGAATGAATGAATGAACAAACCCTCACAACAATACTATAAGAACTAGATATTATTTGAGTCTGTTTGTGGATAAGGCTCAGAAAGGTTAAATAATTTTATCCAACTTGCAGAGGTAGTGGTTCAGAGACTCAGATCTTCTGACTCCAAAAATGAACTTCTATACACAGGGGCTAACGGCAGAGCCTTCGCTGCAAACAAGCTCCTAATTGCAGAGTTCAAGATTTTTTCCCTGTGACAATTTTCCAGCTGTGACTCATGAATAAAAGAGAATTTGTCCTTTTTATCCTTTGACAGCTAATTTTAAAGATCTCTTTCTTACCCTGAGTTCCTAGGAAGTCTAAATTTGATAGTATTTATGTGAGAAGTATTTGAACCCCAAATAGGAGCTACACTGTGGCTTGTCTATTCCCGGCCTCACATGAGTTTTGTAAGGAAATGGTAAGT
Source organism: Macaca nemestrina (assembly GCF_043159975.1). NCBI lineage: Eukaryota > Metazoa > Chordata > Mammalia > Primates > Cercopithecidae > Macaca > Macaca nemestrina. The sequence continues at coordinate 98,730,073 of NC_092126.1, read as the reverse complement.
CATAGTTCAAAGGAATTACTATTTCTGCCATGAGACCTGAAGGAACGATTCTTCACGCGGGAGGAGGGCTGAAGTGCCCTTTTCCCAGAGTAGAGTTTTGTGCAGAGGAGTTGCATGAATTCTTCCCCAGCTCTTCATGGCCCAGGACACGGACCTGCAGAGAAAGCTCTGGAGCTGATGTTCTTTCCAGGGGGTCCTTAAGAAAGAAGCAGAGCCAAAAGAAACTGCTTCACCCACCTTCCTGCAAAACTTGAGGCTGCCAGGAGACTGCTGATCTCTTAGCGCCCTCTTGTGGGCGTGAGGGACCGCTGCAGCCCCTTTGCAAGTCAAAGCAAGGCTAGCACCACAGCCATGTTAAGTAGAGCTCTGTCGCCGGCTGCGTGGCTGGTAACCTACAGCTCCTCAAGTTGTTCACATCTCTGCCTTCTCGCTCCAAGCTCAAAAAGGGCAACGGTTTCATTTTGTCCCTATTGGGTCATAAGGCAACGTTCTAACCTTCAGGAGATTCGGGGGATGGAGGGCATGCCCGTCACTGTGAGATTTGCTCAGGGGTCCTCAAATGAAAGCTGGGCCACCAGACTCCAAGCCTCGGCCACGTCTGACCGCTGTTGGAATCGTCTTCCTGGGGGACTATCTGGCAGGGTGGGCCTGTGGGAATTGGTTCCATGGTGCCCAGAGCTGTTCACCTCCTTTCCTAGAGCAGTGATGTCAGTGTTGACCCAGCCTTATGTAAAGCACAGCTAACGATTCTGCTGACTCAGGTCAGCGTTCTGCCTGTAAGAGTATGTCAGACCAGGCGCGGTGGCTCACGCCTGTAACCTTAGCACTTTGGGAGGCCGAGGCAGGTGGATCACTTGAGGTCAGGAGTTCAAGACCAGCCTGACCAACATGGTGAAACCCTGTCTCTACTAAAAATACAAAATGATCTGAGCTTGGCATATGCCTGTAATCCCAGCTACTTGGGAGGATGAGGCAGGAGAATCACTTGAACCTGGGAGGTGAAGGATGAAGTGAGCTGAGATCACGCCACTGCACTCCAGCCTAGTCTACAAGAGTGAAATGCTATCTCAAAAAAAAAAAAATATATATCAAATCAGACAGTTTCCTCTCATAGGACTCTTGTGAGGATTAAAAGAGTTTATGAATGGACACAAAATATCTATGTTAGTATCTAGTACACAGTACTTATTCAGTAAAAAGCAGCTACTTGGCGGGGTGCAGTGGCTCACGCTTATAATCCTGTCATTTTGGGAGGCTGAGGTGGGTGGATCACCTGAGGTCAGGAGTATGAGACCAGCCTGGCCAACATGGTGAAACCCCATCTCTACTAAAAATACAAAAAATTGGGGCCGGGCGCGGTGGCTCAAGCCTGTAATCCCAGCACTTTGGGAGGCTGAAATGGGTGGATCACGAGGTCGGGAGATCGAGACCATCCTGGCTAACACAGTGAAACCCCATCTCTACTAAAAAAAAAAAAAAATACAAAAAACTAGCCGGGCGTGGTGGCGGGCACCTGTAGTCCCAGCTACTCAGGAGGCTGAGGCAGGAGAATGGCGTAAACCCGGGAGGCAGAGCTTGCAGTGAGCTGAGATCTGGCCACTGCACTCCAGCCTGGACCACAAAGCGAGGCTCTGTCTCAAAAAAAAAAAAAAAATGCAGAAAATTAACCAGGCATGGTGGCAGGCACCTGTGATCCCAGCTACTCGGGAGGCTGAGGCAGGAGAATCACTTGAACCAGGGAGGTGGAAGATGCAGTGAGCCAAGATCATGCCACTTCATTCCAACCTGGGCAAAAGAGTGAAATGCCATCTCAAAAATAAATAAAAGCAGCTAGTTTATAAATTTCTGTTTTCTTAATAGCTCTACTTTTTTTCTGTCCATATCTGCCCTCCTGTTCCCTGCTTCTCTCTCTCCACATTCATTTTCTTTCTCTCCTCTCTCAGTCTCTCTCTTTTTTCTTATGGAGACAGGGCGTTGCTCTGTCACCCAGGCACAGCACCAGTGCAGTGGTGCAATCATAGCTCACTGCAGCCTCAAATTTCCAGGCTCAAGTGATCTTCCCACCTTGGTGTCCTGAGTAGCTATGACCAGAGTGCGCCCTACCACACACAGCTAATTTTTTATTTTTTATTTTTTTTATTTTTATTTTTATTTTTTTTTTTTGAGACGGAGTCTCGCTCTGTCGCCCAGGCTGGAGTGCAGTGGCCGGATCTCAGCTCACTGCAAGCTCCGCCTCCCGGGTTCACGCCATTCTCCTGCCTCAGCCTCCCGAGTAGCTGGGACTACAGGCGCCCGCCACCTCGCCCGGCTAGTTTTTTGTATTTTTTTTAGTAGAGACGGGGTTTCACCGTGTTAGCCAGGATGGTCTCGATCTCCCGACCTCGTGATCCGCCCGTCTCGGCCTCCCAAAGTGCTGGTATTACAGGCTTGAGCCACCGCGCCCGGCCTATTTTTGTTTTTTATAGAGATGGGTCTCTCTATGTTACCCAGGCTAGTCTCAAATTCCTGGACACAAGTGATCCTCCCATTTCAGATTCCCAAAGCTCAGTCTCCTTTTACATTTCTCCCTTCTCAGGATTCTTTCCATTCCTTCTAGAATTCTCTGATGGAGCTGACTGATCTGTCTCCCCAGGAACACATTTGCTTGTTGTGAATAGCTCTTGGGTATTGTCCAGCACACTCTGTTCTTTTTCGTCTACGACTCATCATTCCCCAGAAAGTGGAAGGCCCTGGCCCCGTCTCTCCACCCGAGGGCAGGTTCAAAGAGTGTGTGGGTGCAAGTGTCAGTGGGTGTATGTGTGTATGTGTGAGTGCGTTCACACCGCTGGTATGTTCCTAGGAAGCCTCAAACATGACTCAGTTTAGAAATGATGAATATTTAGCCCAGGACCCACTGCAACCAGGGGACATCTTGCCAAGCATTCAGTGGTCTCAGTGGGAAAGGTGGAGCAGAGATCTGAGACACAGAGGGACAGGTGTGTAGACACGACAGTGGAGCCAGCTGATGCCACAGAGAGCCTGTGTCGCACGTGGGAAATCTTGCCTCCTTGAGGACACTGATGGTCCCTGAGGGCACCCGCCCACTGACTCTTTCTCTCATGCTGCAGACCCACTCCGGATACTTTTCCAGCCTGTACCCCCATCACCAGTTTGGCCCGTTCCCGCATCATCACTCCGTAAGTGCCCCTCAGTTCAGCCGCATCTGCCACTTTTCCTTCTCCTGGGGCTGGGCCCACATGGCCCTTGATGACCAGTGAATGTTCATAGTGCAGGTCCTGTCTCCTGTGGTTCTGGGTCGTCCTGGGAGTGACACACCTCAAAGCATGAGCACGCCAAACTCCCCAGCACCCGAGTGTCCTTGAGGTTTTTCAGAGGCCTGTGCCGTTCCTGTTGCACAGTCCTGTGGATGCTCGCACACCTCACAGGTCGCAGGAGCTGCTGCAGATGGGCAAGCAGGCCAGATGAGGAGGTGCTGTTGGCACTGAAAAGCAGAGTTTCCAAAGATCTTTGAACAAAGTCTAGCAAATGAGGTGAACGTCATTTGCACAGACCCCATTTGCAAGGAACCCTGGCAGCCTTGCCCAAGAGCCTCTGCCTTTTGTCACAGGGTCCCAGGAGGGATGGTTCACCCCATTTTCCTGGGCAGTCACCATGCAGCCAGGTCAGGGCAGGTTTAGTTGTGAAAATGCTTCTCTGGATACCAGGTGGGTTGGGCAGCTTTCCATTCCCTTCATCAGAATGCCTTGGGGCCGTCTGCAGGCCAGGTATGTTTAATAGCTGTTTTCATTTGTTGGATGAAGACACAGGAGAGATACAGATCACATTTGTATAAGACAGAAAACCTGTGAACAGACAGCTTTTGGAATCCAACAAATTGAGATGCTCAAGAGGAGAATGCCCTTGACTGTCACGAGTGCTGCCTGTGCTCAGGTCCCTTCCTCAGGCTTCACACCTGCAGAGCCGCAGGCCGCAGAAAGATCCCGTGCACCATTTTGGCCATTTCCTTGGGTGGCGGGGCCTTCCCACCCTGGGGTTCATGGTAAGGCGCTTGGCACCTGTGGAGTGCCTGGAGGAGAGAGCCCAGTTGGAATGATGTCTTCTGTCTTGTCTTTTTTGCCCTCCCAGTATCCAGAGCAGGAGGTTGTGAATCTCTTCATCCCAACCCAGGCTGTGGGCGCCATCATCGGGAAGAAGGGGGCACACATCAAACAACTGGCGAGATTCGCCGGAGCCTCCATCAAGGTGAGGCTGCTCCCGATGGCCCTTGTGGCCCTTTCTACCACCTCCCCTCACCCCACGTCCCTTGTGCCCTCTCAGTCCCAGGCAGTGCCACACCATGCAGAGACAGAATCCCACAGGGATCTAGAACATTTGCCCCAGGACTATCCCTGTCCGCTCTCATCTTTCCTTTTCTTATTCCTTTACTCTTCAACTAACCACTGAATTAGAAAAAAATGTTAGTAGCCAACAACCCAATCCAGTCCTTTTTGTTTTATCATTGTTGTCCTCAAGAAGATAAAGAAAGGATGAGGATTTTCCCAAACTAATGGAAGGGACTGCAGTGAAGTGATAACTTAGCAGGTATCAGTGTACGGTGCTTTAATGAGTCTCCACTTCACAGGCCCTGAACTATGTGAAAATAATATGAATAAAAACTCTTTAAAAGCAATGATAAAATCATAAACAAAAGCTGAGGATCTAACTGAATAAGCAGCCCAGCCTGAGCAGAGCAGCTCAGGAAGGAAGGTCCTTGACTTATGGAAAGGCTGCAAATGCAGACGTGGCTGCATCTCCAGGCCCACATCCTGCCTCCTTGAGCACAGTGTGGAGAATCATCAGAGAAGCTGAAAGGGGAGGATTATTTGCCCCTGGTCCTGCTCCAAGACCAGCTATCAGCTCTGACTCACGGGCAGAATGCTGAGCACGTCCCAAGCCTCACGAAACATTTTCGGAAACAGAGTTTTTGTTGTTATGCAAAATAATTTGCTACCATGGGACAACCCAGAATTCCAAATGAGAAGTCTCATGACTTGGAGAGAAAGAATGCTTACACTTTCTCCTCAGGAAGAGCTGGAATTTCTCCCACAGCAAGTGTGCTAGAGAAAAAACAAAAAATATTCTGAGTAGTACAGAACAAGGGTTGCACTGAGACCATCAGAGAATTTCATTTTGGTGAATCATTTTCCCTCTCAGGCCTCATTTATCTCATCTGCAGAGTGGACAGACAGGATGAGAGCCCTGAGGTGTGGGGGCCCTTGTGCCCAGCAGGCCTGCTGCAGGTGAGATGCCAGCCTAGGCAGATAGGCAGGTGCTGGCCTGACCCCTGAGGGTAGGCGGAGTAAAGTGTGGAACACGCCCCCAGCTGGCTGCAGCCTTGGGCCTTACCCAGCTTTCAGTCCTGCAATCTGAGATGCCGGCAGGAGAAGGGACCATTTCAACTAAAAGGGACTTGAGGGACCATCTCATCAAATCCCCCTCTTGTTCAGCAGAGAAAAGTGAGGCTCAGATCGTGCTGGGACGTGGGCAAGGCACACATGTGGCAGGGCTGGCTCTGAGATAGAAATTCTGCTGACTTCTGGGATATCCAGTACCTCCTGGGGCTCACCACCACAGGACCTCTTCATTTACTATTGCCCATGAGGAACTGGGGCCTAGGGAGTTTTCACTAACTTGTCCAAAGCCACAAAGCTGAAGAATATGAGAGCCAAGATTTGCCCAGGTTATTCTGTTTCTGGTCCAGTGTGTTTTTCCACCATAGCAACCTAACTGCGATACCAGAGTAATTCCCAGCAGGGCCTCTAGGAAAATAAGAGGGAGATCAGTCCCATGGGCTGCATCCCACAGTTCCAGGTCCCAGCAAGGTCGAGTGGTGATGCGTCACTGTGCTCCTGGCCTCTGTGATGGGCAAAGACAGCGGTGTTGCATCAGGAGGACAGAATGGGCTTTACAGCTTAGGAAGGTCCAGATAGTGTTTTTTATGCTGGGCTAACAGTCTTCTCCAGCAACCTTCTACTTCCCCAGCTCCTGCCTCTCTCCATAGCATAAACCAGGGAGGCCAAGTATTTGCAAAGGAAATTTCCAAATTTTTAAAATCAATCAGCCGGGCATGGTGACTTATGCCTGTAATCTCAGCACTTTGGGAGGCTGAGGCGGGTGGATCACCTGAGGTCAGGAGTTGGAGACCAACCTGGGCAATATGGTGAAACCCCATCTCTATAAAAATACAAAAATTAGCCATGCGTGATAGCGGGTGCCTGTAATCCCAGCTACTCGGGAGACTGAGGCAGGAGAATCACTTGAACCTGGGAGGTGGAGGTTCCAGTGAGCTGAGATCATGCCATTGCACTCCAGCCTTGGTGATAGAGCAAGACTGTCTCATGAAAATAAAAATTTAAAAATCTGTTTTTTGCTAGATTCCCTTTGTCTCAACAGGTCCCTGAAAACATCTGTCTCTAAAGCAAGATGGATGATCTCACTACCCTAGTTTCTACTGGGCCAGTCTTTGGGGGCCACAGTGAGGGGCACATTTGATGCTGCTGGGCGGGGAGAGAGCCTTACACTCATCCATGGGAGCAGAGTGCCCAGAGGAGGTGGACAGAGCTAAGATCTGGGTGATGCACTCCAAGAGATGCTTTGGTTGCAGGTGAGAGCTGAGCTCACATCACCTGCCTTTCCTGTAGAACAGGCTTCCAAATGCTGCACAAAATTAATTCAGCCAGTGACATCTAATTCCAGATCCTTGCTCCAGCCCTGCTTACCCTGGGATCTTGGCAGTTATCTCTGCGCCCCATTTACTTCAGTCATAAGATGGGGTCCTCATTCCTGCCCCTTCAGAGGGAGCGTGCCCATAGACTGACATTCCAAAACTGCAGAAGTGCACAAGTGCACAAGTAGCACAAGCAGAAGTGCATAAGTAGCCCTCCAACTTCTGGTCTAGGCTGGAGAATCTGAGCAAAGCAGCCACAAGTCACTAGGAAGTGGACGGTGATGACAGAACTGATTTGGTCAGTGTGAATCATGAATCAGCCATTCACCCTTCTTGGTTTGGGTGGTGGTAGGAGCTGGGAACCACACAGCCATGATCCACTCTGTCTTATTTACTCTGAGGTAAGGACCAGGTTTAATGCCAGGTATAGATCTCAAAGTAGAGTCAAGGGATCCTGCCGGAAGTCTCAATGGCCAGGCTCTGTGTGATCTACCAGAGGGTGTCAGACCCCTCGACACACTCAGATCTGTATTTTTTGGCTGAGGCCCTGCCAAGAAATGGCTGCCCACAGCAAAGGAAGTCCCTCAAGAAGCTCAGCTGTTGGTCACCCGAGTCTCACGTTTATCTTCATGCCACCAAGGAGTCAAGGCCAGAGAACTCTTTGCAGATCCCATGAAGGGGTCCCTGCTTCCAGAGTGGGATGGGTCTGAGCATGTCTTGGCTGTGTACTCACAATAAAGCTGGAGCAGCCGCCCTGGACCCTGAGGCCCATGGATGGATCTGGCTTATAGGACACACTGAGAGGAAACAAAATTGAACCCTCTGGCGCTGGAGGTCTTCCTGGAGGAGCCCAAGTGACACAGTGGTCCAGAGGTGATCTCTGCACAAATGCAGCACCGAGAGTGAATCCCGTTTCACTCAACAGATCTTTCTCGAGACCTAGTCTCAGGAATGGCACCTCCCTTGAACCGCTACTTGGGTTTTGCCTGAGAACATGATGACCCTGTCATTGACCATGTTTCTTGTTTCGTATTTGATCTTAGCGTAGAACTGCATCTGCGGCCAACCTGGGGCAGGTGTGGAGGACCTTAGGAGATGTGTGTTCTGACCTCAGTCTGGGCTCATCCTTACGTTCCTAAATGCCTGGTGTGCACTCATTTTCCTTTTTTTTTTTTTTTTTTTAAAGATGGAGTCTCTGTCATCCAGGCTGGAGTGCAGTGGTTTGATCTCGGCTCATTGCAACCTCCACCTCCTGGGTTCAAGTGATTCTCCTGCCTCAGCCTCTCAAGTAGCTGGGAATACAGGTGTTTGCCACCACACCTGGCTAATTTTTGTATTTTTAGTAGAGACGGGGTTTCACCATGTTGGCCAGGCTGGTCTCGAACTCCTGACCCCAGGTGATCTGTCCGTCTCCGCCTCCCATAGTGTGGGGATTACAGGTGTGAGCAACTGTACGCCTGGCCTCATTTTACTTTGAATGACGAAATGTGTGGCTTTTGCTACAATGTGTTAATAAGTTTTGATTTTGTATTTATTTTTAGCTAAAGTTTTTTGGAATAAAACAGGCTATGCAGAAACAAATATATAACAAGGATCTCTCTAACAAAAATGCCTGTTCAGCCCAGGGTTTGAGTAGTGTGGCAAGAGAACCTGAACTCACAGAAACTAAGAGAAGGAGGCTGGGCGCAGTGGCTCACACCTGTAATCCCAGCCCTTTGGAAGGCCCAGGTGGGCAGATCACTTGAGGTCACTTGAGCTCTTCTTTGGAGGACTTTGAGACCAGCCTGGCCAACATGGCGAAACCCCATCTCTACTAAAAATACAAAAATTAGCTGGGTGTGGTGGCGGATACCTGTAGTCCCAGCTACTTGGGAGGCTGAGGCAGGAGACTCACTTGAACCTGGGAGGTGGAGGTTGTAGTGAGCTGAGATCACGCCACTGCACTCCAGCCTGGGCGGTAGAGTGAGACTCAGTTTCAAAAAAAAAAAAAAAAAAAAGAGGAGATTTGGAGCTTGCCGGGCCCAGCCCCCATGTTTCACAGATGAGGGAATGGAGGCACAGCAAGGGGAGGGATTTGGAGGATTTGCAGAACCAAGACTGGAACCAACGTGCCCCCATTTCTGCTCTGCTGCTGTTTTACTTAATGACCCATTTGCCGTGGAGGAAGCAGTCCTGACCACACATACGCTAACTCAATTGTCACTTGCAGCTGACTACCCCCGCAAGCTGAGAATTAGAACCAGAGATACCTTTGCTGCAAGCTCGACTCCAATTTAACACCTTGGTGGACCTGCCCTTCCTTCCCTTTGGGCCCTAGGTGGGTTGGCAGAGCCTATACGTCCCTCTTCCTAGAGCTTTTGACTCCCTGGTTATTTCCTAAAACTTGACTCTGTGAGAGGAGGCCCGTCACAGTTGGTGCTCGGGGCAGGGACAGGCAGTAACTACGGGCCTGTGTCTGACTCTCCCTGGGTGGCCAAAAACCCAAATTTGATACTGGGCATTACAGCCATGACTTCCTAAGACCAGGGTGGAGGCAGCATGGCATCAGACAGAGCCAGGGGTAACGGCAGAAGCAAGACCGAATTTCTCCTGTTGGTGTGCTTGCCGTCCACTTAGACTTGAAAGAGGGGCTAGGGAATGCAGCTGAGCGTCAGCGTTTTCCTCTCCTGTGAACCACAGATCGCCCCTGCAGAAGGCCCAGACGTCAGCGAAAGGATGGTCATCATCACCGGGCCGCCAGAAGCCCAGTTCAAGGTTAGTGCCAAGGGCCACCTTAGCCCTGCAGGCTCTGGGCACAGAGCAGCTACCTCAAAGGCACATTCAAGGCTCTTCTTTGGAGGCCCAGCCTCCATTTTCCTCCCTGCTACTGCCCACTGGGCTCAGGCTCACCCTGTCGTCCCCACCTCCATCCTGGCTGTTCCTTCTGCACGTTTGCCCTCTGCTGGGAAGCCCTCTTCCCCTTCCCTCCTGTGGAAAAGTCGATCATCTGTCGGTGCCCAGTTCGAGTGGTACCTCCTCTGGCACCTCTCATCTCTTAGCCCTGGTTCTGAGGATGGATGTCTCCGGCTCATTTAGTCATTTCTACCCTTCAAGCCACAGAGGACTAACCAGGTGTAAGGGGAAATAGCATGGTTTGTTGGAAGTTCTTTGGTGAGGTGTGTTTTACTTTGTTTTGTTTTTACCTTTTTTTCTTCCCTAGGAAAATTATAACTTGAGCTTTCTAAAAGTGAGAAACATGTATTTATTTATAAAAGTACAATCCTTATCATTAAAGATATTTAAACTTTAGCTGAGCAGAGGAAATTCACACATGTGGAACTGCTCAAAAGCAATAGCCTCGGCCAGGGGCAGCAGGTGGTGGCATCCTCCTGTAGTTCCAGCTACTCGGGAAGCAGAGGCAGGAGGATCCCTTGAGCCCAGGAGTTTGAGAACAGCCTGGGCAATATAGCAAGACCTCATCTCTAATGAAAAGAAAAAGATAACAAAAAACAGTAATGCTTCAACTCAATATTGGACAACATGTGGAATATCCATTTCACAGAATATTATTCAGCCATAGAAAGGAATGAAGTACTGATGCATGGTGCAACATGGGTGACCATCACACGAAGTAAAAGAAATCAGACAGCAAAAGCCCTATATAAGCCAGGTATGGAGGCTCATTCCTGTAATCCTAACACTTGAGGAGGCCAAGGCAGGAGGACTACTTGAGCCCAGGAGTTTGAGGCCAGCCTGGGCAACACAGCGAGACCCCCATCTCTACAAAAAAAATTTTAAAGTAGGTGGGTGTGGTAGCATATACCTGTAGTCCCAGCCTACTTGGGAGGCTGAGGCAGGAGGATCACTTGAACTCAGAAGGTCAAGGCTGCAGTGAGCTGTGATCATGCCATTGCACTCTAGCCTGGGTGACAGAGCAATTCTGTCTCAAAATAAATAAAGGCCATGTATGAAATTATTTCATTTATATGAAATGTCCAGAATAGGTCAGTCCATAGAGACAGAAAGTAGATTGGCAGTTGCCAGAGAATAGGAGGAGTTGGAACTAACTGCTAATAGGTATGAGGTTTTTATCTGGGGGAATGGTATGGAAATGTTTTGAGTAGATAATGGTAGTGATTGCACAACATACCACTGAAATGGATACTTTATTTTGTTTTTTAGTTTTTATTTTTTGAGACGGAGTCTCCCTCTGTCACCCAGGCTGGAGTGCAGTGGTGGCATCTCGACTCACTGCAACCTCCATCTCTCGGGTTCAAGTGGTTATCGTGCCTCAGCCTCCCAAGTAGCTGGAATTACAAGCGCATGCCCACACACCTGGTTAATTTTTGTATTTTTAGTAGAGATGGGTTTTCACCATGATGACCAGGCTAGTCTTGAACTCCTGGCCTCAAGCAGTCTGCCCACCTCGGCCTCCCAAAGTGCTGGGATTAGAGGTGTGAGCCACCATGCCTGGACTGAAGTGTATACTTTAAAATGGTGACTTTCAGATTATGTAAGTTATATCTCAGTATTTTAAGTAAAGAAAAAAAAAAAAAGAACGTTGTAAGCTGTGGTTCTTTTTCATTAAAAAAAAAAAAAAAGAAAATAGGTTCTTGGCTCCTCTACCTTTGGAGTTAGACATCAAAAAGAAAGATCATGTTGAATGTAGTGACACACCTGTAATCCCAGCATTTTGGGAGGCCAAGGTGGGAGGATCACTTGAGGCCATGAGTTCAAGACCAACCTGGGCAACATAGTGAGACCTCTTCTCTAAAAGAAAATGAAAACATGAACTGTGATCATGCCACTGTACTCCAGCCTGGGCACAGAGCAAGACCCTGTTCTCTATCAAAAAATTTTTTAATTTAAAAAAAGCAACATCAGGCTCCTCAAATCCCATTACCATCACCATCACCTCCATCCTTTACTAACCAGGGCTATGACCCTGTGGTGATGGGAGTTAAGAATCCCCTGAACAAATTCAGTCAATCAAGCAAACATTTATAGCTGATAATATGGAAATAAGACAGAGTTCCATCCCCTCACCCATCCCCTTAGCCCTGACACACAGAAAGCTTCCTAGAGGAGGCAGTCTTCTGCAGACCACTAAAACATGAATGCCCATGCACATTTTTCAAAGTGCAGCCATCGGACGTGGCGGGAGCAGCACCCCCCGGGTCTGTGAGAGAGCAGAGGCTGGGGCGCACAGCTTCCTGTGTGTCCCAGGGAGTGTGGGAATGGGACTGACCCGTTGTCTGGGCTCTCCAGTGCCCTTGGCAGCACTGAGGAAGTGGCCTGCTGCTGGCTGACTGAGAGTCATTAGTCATGTCTTGCTCTCTCAGGCCCAGGGACGGATCTTTGGGAAACTGAAAGAGGAAAACTTCTTTAACCCCAAAGAAGAAGTGAAGCTGGAAGCCCATATCAGAGTGCCCTCTTCCACAGCTGGCCGGGTGATTGGCAAAGGTGGCAAGACCGTAAGTGTGCTCCGCTTCATCACCTGGGCCGGATTCCCCACTCTGGCCTTGCCCGAGTTCCCTCAGTCTCCCATTTGGTGCCTTCTTTCCCAATGTAGTCAGGGTCTTTGGCAGACAAACTCAGGCTCTCCTGGCATCTGAGCCCTTTGAGGCATGAGGATCCCAAGAACAAAAGTGTCATCAGCTTCACTCCACAACTTAGGGCCCCCAGTCCATGGTGCTATAAGCCCAGCACCAAAAACACCACGTTCCTGTGCCCAGTAATACCCATCTTGGCTCCAGGGTAAATGAAGGTCTCCACTCCCCGAAAACAGAAAGACTGTCTTCTGTCCCCTTCTTTATACTCACACGTAGCAGCCATTAAATAGGAAAGGGGGGAGTCCCACCGAGAGAGATGCTAACCCGCTTGGCAGACCACCCCTTCCCTGGATTTCACTCAGGCCTGTGCCCTGCACTCTCTCCTGACTCTCAGCCCTCCTGACAGATGCCCCCAGTCCCTAACTCTCCCTCCACAGGCTCCAGCTTCTGGCTGTTTCCCAAACATGGCTGTAGGGGAGCTAGTTTAGCAGTAGGATGGTGGGCAAGGAGGAAATCGTTTTTTAAAAGATCATCTACATTTTCTACCAGAAGGTGGCAGAACAAACGCAGTGTAGTTTGAAAAGTGCCAGAGCATTAACTCTGAAGCTTGTGGGAATGAGCAGGTGGTCTGTAGACCCAGGTATGTTCTGGAATGTGACTTACCTGGGTGGGGAGATGAACACTGGGAAGTTCCAGTAGAACCTAGTGCAGGCTGCCTGGCAAAGTAGCAGTGTTGGGTGGCAGGAACTTGCAGGGGGCTCTTGAGTCCTGTGTATGTACGTATATATATGTATATGTGTGTGATTTGCTGTTTTTGTAAAGCTTTTTTTTTTTTTTTTTTTTGAGACAGAGTTTCGCTCTTGTCACCCAGGCTGGAGTGCAGTGCCGCCATCTCTGCTCACTGCAACCTCCACCTCCCTGGTTCAAGTGATTCTCCTGCCTCGGCCTCCCCAGTAGCTGGGACTGCAGGCACTCGCCACCACGCCCAGCTAATGTTTTATATTTTTAGTATAGATGGGGTTTCACCATTTTGGTCAGGTCAGGTTGGTCTCAAACTCCTGACCTCAGGTGATCCCCCCACCTCAGCCTCCCAAAGTGCTGGGATTACAGGCATGAGCCACTGCACCCAGCTGTAAAGCTCTTTACATAGAAACTCTTAAAAGGAATTCAAAACCAAGTTCTAGATATAATGAGTCAGCTTTATACGAAAGAATGAAGCAGTGTGGAATCAGAAGATTCCCTGTCTCCAGAATGCTTTCGGCCTTCCAGGGCACACACTGCGCATTAGGTGGAGCTGGAATGTAGGAGGCAAAAGAAAGACGGATCAGCAGGGAGTAGAATCCCCAGCCCCTGGGTGTCCTGTTTGGCTATTTCAGAACCAGTCACTGAATTCTCTGCATCCTCTAGACTGTCAGGTTTCCCCTAAAGCACATGCTGAACCATCCTGTGAGCTCGGCATCAGGCCAGAGGGCCAGAGGATGGGGTCCAAGCCCTCGGGAAGCGTGCAGTCCTGATGGGAAGCAGGCCCAGTGAGGCAGCGGGGAGGAGAAACAATGCAGGCAGTGGTTGGAGACACAAGAAGCTCAGCATGGGCTGGAGGCTTCGTGGAGGTGGGCCTGGGGTGGGATCCAGTGGCTGGGAGAGAGGACAACAATCCAAGGGTAGGAACACATGAGCAAGACTGTGTTCACAGGAGGAGTGAAAACGAGGAGGAGGGAACAGCAGGGCTGATTCGCAGGGACAGTTAACCAAGTGGAGGTTTGGGCTCGTGGTCAGCACCCAGGAGAGCATGTCCAGGAGTAATGATCTTACGGGGTAGGGATGGGGAGTGGGGGTTATGGGAAAGCCTGGGGTCTCTGTGAGCATGGGCAGGCCTGCACTGATGGGAACTCCAGAAGAAGAGAACTTTGTCTCAGAAGCAGCCCCAGGAGTCCGTGGCTGGACTCCCTCTCCCTGTCACTGAGCCTGGCAGGGCCCAACCAACATGGCCCCATGTGCCCAGGGGCAGAGGAGCCCCCAGGGGTGTCCTCCTTCCCCTACTCCACCTCTTCCACTCTGTCCTGAGCCCACCATGCTGACGGGCAAGGAACCTATCCAACCCATTGCCTTTTGTCCCTTCACAGGTGAATGAACTGCAGAACTTAACCAGTGCGGAAGTCATCGTGCCTCGTGACCAAACGCCAGATGAAAATGAGGAAGTGATCGTCAGAATTATCGGGCACTTCTTTGCTAGCCAGGTACTGTGCTGTGAGGGCCCCGTCTCTCCTGCAAGTCTCTTTTCAGTTCTCTGCTAAGCTACTCATGGCCTGTCAGGTGGCCACAGCCCTGAGCACCAATCCCTGCCAAGATGGAACCTCTCCCTGGTTCTTCCCGGCTCTTCAGGGATGGCCCCCAGGGCAGGGATGTTGTTTCACACTTCTCTCCACTATCATCCCCAAGGTATGTATGCCAGGAGCTTGAGGGAGAGTGGAGAGTTAAGCCCTTAAGCAAAGCCAAGCAGGTTCCAAGCCCCCTGCAATGCTTAAGGGCATGGTCTCAGCTTCCCTCACCCTCTCTCCTCAGGCCCCAGTGCCAGCCTGGGAACCAGGCAAGCCCACCCTCTGGATTCCTCCCCCAAAGCCTGAACACTTACTGTGAAAGGCTATATGCTCATGGCAAGAGAGCCTCGTTTCTCATTTCTCTCTCCTCCTCTTCCGTCTCACCGCAACCCACCCTGTCAAAATACTGCACCTCCACACAGCTGCTTCTCTTTCACTGGGAAAGGCCAGCACCTGGCCACTTTCTCTTTGGTGCTTTTGTAAACTGAGTTTTGGAAGACAGCATTCCTGCTCTTTGTCCTGAATTAGTGAAGACAAACGGTGTACTTGGTGTAAGCAGACACTGAAGGTTTGTCTAAGCTGTCAGCCTGCTCTCCCAATGCCTGTGCCTGTGCCAAGAGACCTGATGGTCCAGGAAAGGGCACCTGCCACACTGTGGTTCCCCTGCCACCCACACACACACCCCCCCAGTGCCCTTCAAAATTCTCACTTGGGTCTTCTGCAGTCAGAGTCCCTGGCCACGCCCCTTGTCTGCTGTCTCCCCGCTCCGCTCAGCTCCTCGGTGACCTGGGAATGTGTCTGAACAGCCAGTTCCTACAGGAGTTCAGTCTGCCAGGGAGCTGCCTGCAGGCACAGTGCTGGGCTGGGTGAGGGGACAGGTTGGGGGTTCATGTGTGTGCTCCAGCTGTTCAGGGTGGAGCATCTGGGTTCAGTTCCTCCCTCCCTCCCCTGTCCATCACACTCATGCCCTTCTAGCCACTGTAGAACGGGGGTAGGACCAGCATGGGAGCCCAAGTGTAGCATCTGACTCTGCACAGCCCCGTGTTGCCGGCTGCCTGCTTCTGCTTCCTGGCCTGTCCATCCAGCAGTGAACTGGAGGCTGCCGAAGTCCCATCCCCTTACCCTGGACCTTGGGGTGGGAGTTGGTGGGGGGCCTCTGCCACTTACTTCGCGGCAGAAAAGGGCCCGGAGTAAGGTGCGGGAGTGGGTAGGTGACGCTTGTCTGAACATTCCACCCTTCTTCCCTAAGCCCCAGAGCCTCCCCTGCCGTTTGTCCTCAGAACTGGGTTCCTTTTTTCCCCTGTCCCTTCCTCTCCCTTCTCTCCCTTGCTGCAGACTGCACAGCGCAAGATCAGGGAAATTGTACAACAGGTGAAGCAGCAGGAGCAGAAATACCCTCAGGGAGTCGCCTCACAGCGCAGCAAGTGAGGCTCCCACAGGCACCAGCAAAACAACGGATGAATGTAGCCCTTCCAACACCTGACAGAATGAGACCAAACACAGCCAGCCAGATCGGGAGCAAACCAAAGACCATCTGAGGAATGAGAAGTCTGCGGAGGCGGCCAGGGACTCTGCAGAGGCCCCCGAGAATCCCAGGGGCCGAGGAGGGGTGGGGAAGGTCAGCCAGGTTTGCCAGAACCACCGGGCCGCCTCCCGCCCCACAGGGCTTCTGCAGGCTTCACCATCCACTTCACCATCCACTCGGATCTCTCCTTAACTCCCACGACGCTATCCCTTTTAGTTGAACTAACATAGGTGAACGTGTTCAAAGCCAAGCAAAATGCACACCCTTTTTTTGTGGCAAATCGTCTCTGTACATGTGTGTACATATTAGAAGGGGAAGATGTTAAGATATGTGGCCTGTGGGTTACACAGGGTGCCTGCAGCAGTAATATATTTTAGAAATAATATATCAGATAACTCAACTAACTCCAATTCTTAATCAATTATTAATTTTTTTTCTTTTTAAAGAGAAAGCAGGCTTTTCTAGACTTTAAAGAATAAAGTCTTTCTTTGGGAGGTCTCACGGTGTAGAGAGGAGCTTTGAGGCCACCCACACGAAATTCACCCAGAGGGAAATCCCGTCGGAAGGACACTCACGCAGTTCTGGATCACCTGTGTATGTCAACAGAAGGGATACCGTCTCCTTGAAGAGGAAACTCTGTCACTCCTCATGCCTGTCTAGCTCATACACCCATTTCTCTTTGCTTCACAGGTTTTAAACTGGTTTTTTGCATACTGCTATATAATTCTCTGTCTCTCTCTGTTTATCTCTCCCCTCCCTCCCCTCCCCTTCTTCTCCATCTCCATTCTTTTGAATTCCCTCATCCCTCCATCTCAATCCCGTATCTATGCACCCCCTCTACCCAGGCAAAGCAGTGCTCTGAGTATCACATCACACAAAAGGAACAAAAGCGAAACACACAAACCAGCCTCAGCTTACACTTGGTTACTCAAAAGAACAAGAGTCAATGGTACTTGTCCTAGCGTTTTGGAAGAGGAAAACAGGAACCCATCAAACCAACCAGTCAACCAAACAAAGAAAAAATTCCACAATGAAAGAATGTATTTTGTCTTTTTGCATTTTGGTGTATAAGCCATCAATATTCAGCAAAATGATTTCTTTCTTAAAAAAAAAAAAAAATGTGGAGGAAAGTAGAAATTTACCAAGGTTGTTGGCCCAGGGCGTTAAATTTACAGATTTTTTTAACGAGAAAAACACACAGAAAAAGCTACCTCAGGTGTTTTTTACCTCAGCACCTTGCTCTTGTGTTTCCCTTAGAGATTTTGTAAAACTGATAGTTGGAGCATTTTTTTATTTTTTTAATAAAAATGAGTTGGAAAAAAAAATAAGATATCAACTGCCAGCCTGGAGAAGGTGACAGTGCAAGTGTGCAACAGCTGTTCTGAATTGTCTTCCGCTAGCCAAGAACCTATATGGCCTTCTTTTGGACAAACCTTGAAAATGTTTATTTAAAAAAAAAAAGATGACAAAGAAAAACAGAGAGAGAGAATATTGGAGATGTCCTGAATTTTCATAGGGTACGCGCCATTAGGGCTTTTGCGCTAAAGGATGAACATGTACTGGTTTATGTGGACAAGCCATTATACCACCAGACTGCAATGCCAGTTTCCTCTACTGCAAACAGTGTTCTGTGACAAAAAAAAAAAAAAAGAAAAAAAAAAGAGAAAAAAAGAAATATATCCAGCTAACAAGATCCTGGTGTCTTGGTGTTTTATTTTACTAAGTAAGCATTGCCTCATCCCAGGTGTCAGCTGAGTCCTAACTGAGGGACCTGGGGAGGCAGGCGGCGAATATGACCAGGATCTGCACAGCTACTCTGAGAAAGCTGGTTTTTCCCAGGAAAGTCTTTGGGAGAAGCTAAACTAGATCGGTGGTCAAAGTGTAGTCCCCAGACCAGCAGCTATCACCTGGGAACTTGTTAGAAATGTAGATTCTTGGGGTCCACCTTGAATCAGAAATCCTGGGGGTGAGGCCCAGCAACCTTTTCAGCAAGGTTTCTGGGTGATTGCTGTGTGCACTGAAGTTTCAGAACCCCGGGGCTAGAAGGATGGATCGACTGCATGTCAAGCTAGGGAAGACCAGTCTATCCTTAAGGAACTTCAAGCTTGGCCAGGCAAAGCTGCTTTCTAAGTGGAGGAAAGGGGGAGGATAATATGCCCGACAGTTCTGGGAAGAGGCACTTCAGGCCTCCACGGGAAGCTCACTTTTAAGTGCAGGCATACCTCAGGGACGTTGCAGGTTCAGTTCCAGACCACCACAGTAAAGCGAACTTGGCAATAAAATGAGTCATACACATGTTTTAGTGTCCTACAGCATGTGAGTTATGTTTACACTATATTAAGTGTGCAATAGCATTATTTCTAAAACTGTACATTTTTTGTGTTTTTTTTATTTTTGAGACAGTCTTGCTCTGTCACCCAGGCTGGAGTGCAGTGGCGCAAGCTCGGTTCACTGCCACCTCCGCCTCCTGGGTTCAAGCAGTTGTCCTGCCTCAGCCTCCCCAGTAGCTGTGACTACAGGCATGTGCCACCACACCTGGCCAACTTTCTGTATTTTTAGTAGAGATGGGGCTTCACCGTGTTAACCAGGACTGTCTTGTGATCTGCTTGCCTTGGCCTCCCAAAGTGCTGGGATTACAGGCGTGAGCCACCGCGCCAGGCCCCACGGTGTACATATCTTAATTAAAAATACTTTATTGCTAAAAATGCTAATGATCATCTGAGCCTTAGGCAAGTCGTACTCTTTTGGGTCATGAAGAGTTTTGCCTCAATGTTGATGGCTGCCGACCGATGAGGGTGGTGGTTGCTGAAGGTACAGGTGGCTGTGGCAGTTTCTTCAAATAAGACAATGAAGTTTGGGGCATCGATTGACTCTTCCTTTCACAAAATATTTCTCTGTAGCATGCGATGCTGTTTGACGTAGTGCTTTATCCACAGAACTTCTCCCAAAATTGGAGTCAGTTCTCTCAAACCCTGCCGCTGCTTCATCAGCTAAGTTTATGTAATAATCGAAAGCCTTTGTTGTCCTTCCAACAATGTTCACAGCATCTTCACCAGGAGTAGATTCCATCTCAAGAAACCACTTTCTTTGCTCATCCATAAGAAGCAACTCCGCCCATCTGTTCAAGTTTGATTATGAGATTGTATAATTCGGTCACATCTTCAGGCTCCACTTCTAGTTCTCTTGCTGTTTCCACCACATCTGCAGTTACTTCCTCCACTGAAGTCTTGAACCCTCAATGTCATCCATGAGGGTTGGAATCAACTTCTTCCAAACTCCTGTTAAAGTTGGTATTTTTACTTCCTTCCATGAATCACAAATGTTCTTAATGACATCGAGAATGGTGAATCCTTTCTGGCTTTTCAATTTGCCCAGATTCATCAGAATCATCATCATCTATGGCAGCTGTAGCCTTATGAAATGTACTTTTTTTTTTTTTTTTTTTTGATGGAGTCTCACTCTGTCACCCAGGCTGGAGTGTAGTGGCCTGATCTCGACTCACTGCAGCCTCCACTTCCCAGGTTCAAGGAATTCTCCTGCCTCAACCTCCCAAGTAGCTGGGATTACAGGTGCCTGCCATCACGCCTGGCTACTTTTTGTATTTTTAATAGAGACAGGGTTTCACCATGTTGGCCAGGCTGGTTTCGAACTCCTGACCTCAAGTGATCCTCCTGCCTCGGCCTCCCAAAGTGCTAGGATTACAGGCATGAACCACCACACCTGGCCAATTTATTTAAAAATTTATATCTTAAAAAAATTTGAGACTGGATGCAGTGGCTCATGCCTGTAATCCCAATACTTTGGGAGGCTGCGGCAGGCAGATCACCTGAGGTCAGGAGTTCGAGACCAGCCTGGTCAACATGGTGAAACACTGTCTCCACTAAAAATACAAAAATTAGCCAGGCGTGGTGGTGCACACTTGTAATCCCAGCTGCTTGGGAGGCTGAGACAGGAGAATTGCTTGGACCTGGGAGGTGGAGGTTGCAGTAAGCCGAGATTGTGCCAGTGTACTCCAGCCTGGGCAACCAAGTGAGATTCTGTCTCAAAAAAAAAAAAAAAAAGATTTGAAGTTTGAAATTTTCTTTTGATATATGGGCTACAGAATGGATGTCGTTAGCTGACATGAAGACATTCGTCTCCTTGTACAGCTCTTGGGTGACCAGGTGCGTTGTCAGTGAGCAGTAATCATTTGAATCTCAATAGGGGGCTTAAAATACTCAGTAAACCATGCTGTAAACAGATGTGCTGGCACCCAGGCTTTGTTACTCTATTTCTAGGGCACAGGCAGAGTAGATTTAGCATCATTCTTAGGGGTCCTAGGATTTTTAGAATGGTAAATGAGCATTGCCTTCAACAGAGTTACCAGTTGCATTAACCCCTAAGAGTCAGCCTTCCTTTGAAGCTCTGAAACCAAACATTGACTTTTCTGCTTTAGCTATAAAAGTCCTAGATGACATCTTCTTCTTATAGAAGGCTGTTTGATCAACATTGAACATCTGTTGTTTGGTGTAGCCACCTTCATCAGTGATCTTAGATCTTTCAGATAACTGCTGCAGCTTCTCCAGCAGCTCCCGCTGCTTCACCTTGCACTTTTGTATTACATGTGGCTTCTGTCCTTAAACCTCATGAACCAACCATTGAAGAG
This sequence comes from Macaca nemestrina, assembly GCF_043159975.1. Classification (NCBI taxonomy): domain Eukaryota; kingdom Metazoa; phylum Chordata; class Mammalia; order Primates; family Cercopithecidae; genus Macaca; species Macaca nemestrina. The sequence continues at coordinate 98,709,348 of NC_092126.1, read as the reverse complement.
AGTTAGGGCCTTGCTCTGGACTAGGCTTTGGCTTAAGGGAATCTCATGACTGGTTTCATTTTCTATCCAGATCACTCAAACTTTCTCCCTATCAGCAGTAAGGGTGTTTCACTTTCTTACTGTTCCTGGTTCACTGGAGTAGCACTTTTAATTTCCGTCAAGAACTTTTCCTTTGTATTCATTTGGCTGTTTGGCACAGAAGGCCCAGCTGTCAGCCTGTCGTAACTATCAACATGCTTTCCTCAGTAAGCTTAATCACTTTTCTTGCTTTCCATTTAAAACAAAAGATGTGTAACCCTTCCTTTCACTTGAACATTAAGAGGCCATTACAAGGTTATTAAGTGGCCTGTTCCAATATTGTTTCTTAGAGAATAGGAAGGCCGGAGGAAAGGGAAAGAGATGGGGAATGGCAGGTCAGTGAAGCAGTCAGAACTCACACAAATTATAGGTTTTTTGCCACGTGGGCATGGTTTGTGGTGCTGAATTATGAAAGTGATATAAGAGATTACTGATCATAGATCATAATAGTTAATATAATGAAAAAGTTAGAAATAAATATTGCAAGAATTACCAAAATGTGACCCAGAGATACAAAGTGAGCATGTTGTTGGGAAAATGCCAATAGACTTACCCAAGGTTGTTACAAATGTACAATTTGTAAAAACTGCAGTGTCTTCAAGTGCAATAAAGCCAAGTTCAATAAACAGGGAATGCCTGTATTCTGGGAGGTCAGAAGGGCAGGATCAGCCTTGGACTGAGGAGTGGGTGCTCTACCTGGCACTGCCACCAACATGCTGTGCAAAGGTTGGACGAGAAAAGCCCTGCTCCATTTATAAGCTTATGTTCATAGACTTGGAGAGCCTACGAGAGATGGCTGCCATACGTCCAAGTGATCTGAGGAATACAGAGTTAACACTGACTGCCAGAGATAGCCAGTTCAGCTTTTTGGGATGACAGTTCAGGGCACATGGGGGCAGATGACGGTGAACTGATGGGATTCCAGAGTAGCCACATTCCCCGTATACCATGTAAAATGTGTTCCTCACTGATGTCCTCACTCATTTTCTCATTATTTCCAATTTCAGTGATGCTGACTTGACTTTTGAAGTTTTATGGCATGGAGATGTCCAGCTGTTCGCCCTACTGTTACTCTCACTGCTGTGGTTGGCATGATGGACAGGGACAGCCTGGCCCTTCATGTGGCCAGTAGAAGCCCCTGTACCTGTGGCTCCACCTTCGCCCTCCCCTGTTTAGGACTCAGACCCACTGCTTTCACAAGCCATAGGTGCCAGCCAGCCCAAGAGAAGTTGTGGGATTCTTGGCAGCCACAGTCATTACTGAAAGGTGTTCCCTAATTGAGGTATCCATGTCAAATGAGCAAGAACACTTTTCTGTTTTTGTTTTTTTTTTTTTTTGAGACAGTGTCTCGCTCTGTTGCCCAGGCTGGAGTGCAGTGGCGCGATCTCGGCTCGCTGCAACCTCCGTTTCCCCGGTTCAAGCAATTCTCCTGCCTCAGCTTCCCGAGTAGCTGGGATTACAGGCACCTGCTACCACGCTTGGCTCATTTTTGTATTTTTAGTAGAAACAGGGTTTCACCATGTTGGCCAGGCTAGTCTCCAACTCCTGACCTCAGGTTACCCACCTGACTCAGTCTCCCAAAGTGCTGGGATTACAGGCTTGAGCCACTGCACCTGGTAGAAACAGCACTTTTTTTTTTTTTTTTTTTTTTTTTTTGAGTGGAGTTTCACTTTTTTTGCCCAGACTGGAGTACAGTGGTGCGATCTCGGTTCACTGCAACCTCTGCCTCCTGGGTTGAAGTGATTCTCCTGCTTCAGACTCCCCAGTAGCTGGGATTACAGGCATGCACCACCACGCCCGGCTAATTTTGTATTTTTAGTAGAGATGGGGTTTCACCATGTTGGCCAAGCTGGTCTCGAACTCCTGACCTCAGGCGATCCTCCCACCTCGGCCTCCCAAAGTACTGGGATTACAGGCGTGAGTCACTGCACCCGTCCTAGAACAGCACATCTTTAAAGGAAGGGCTTTAAGTATAGGCCCAAGAACTTGGTGATGACTCTCAGGATGAGGAGGACATCTGGGAGGGGGAGAAGTGACACAGGAACCTCCAAAAGTGGACCCCTTTGACTCCACCTATCAGATTTCATTGTTTGACCCGTATTACAGGTGACAGAATTTCAGGTTTCACTTTTAAAGTGCCCATTTCCAAACCATTTGTCTATGAATATGTGCAAGAAAGACAAGAGAAAAGGGTGCTGACATGATGCCCGACTTGCCCTTGCATGAAGCACCCCTAAAGTGTCCTAGGCCTGCAGAAATGAAGGGGAGACCACAAGAAGAGGCAGAAGACAGGAACAAGACCAGCTCGCTTTGTTCCTAAGCAAGGACTTTTCTCCCAGCAGCCCATTTCCAGGGAACCCTGGATTATTTTGCAACTGGGTTCAACTCTCGAGTTTTCTGAGGGCAGCACCAGCATGAGACCATCCTTTACAGGACGGCGTCCTGTTCCACCTTACAGTGAGTAAGAAGTTTCATGTATGTGAACTGGGCTCTGATGAACTGTTCACATGTGGGCTCAGACCACCACAATCAATTTCTTCAGCTATAAATCCCAGTCTTGACATGACAGTCTGACATCCCAGAAAGTCCTAACTGCACATGATTTTACACTAAAATAGTAGTTGTTAAATGGAGATTTAGCTTAACTACGAAGGTTTTTATTCATTAGCGAACATCACTCCAAAAGCCCCTTCCTACCACCTTAGATTGAATCCCCTGAAAATCTATGATGCGTAGCGGTCTGTTAATCTAAGCCTGAACATCCCTTTTGTCCTGTTCATCCCCCCACCCTCTAGCTCTGACCGGTGCCATTCTTGGTTCCTCGAACATGGAGCTCTGGAAAGGAAGGACTGATACAGGCTGGCTGTAGATCAGAAGAGGATTCCAGCATAGAGAGAGAATTTAAAATATGAGAAAAGGAGAATTGATAGAAGTTTGGAGGAGTTTCAACGAAGAACCAAAGCAAAGGATGAGCTGTAGACAGGAAGACAGCATCTTGACAGTGACGGGAGGCACGGGTGAGAGAGAACGCTGGGCTGCTGAGGACAGGCAGGGAAGACCAATAACCTTGCACCAATTGGGATTCAAATGGCTGAGTAGACAGAGAAGGGAGAAGGACTTGAAGACTATGAAAAAAATTTGGCCTAGTCTTATCCCTACCTCCCTGGGGAAGGATGTGGGCCACAGAGGTATCTCCATGTTTCTATTATGAAGGGAGCCCACAATTCCAGATGGCTAGAAACCTGCCTAAATCATATGGGCATCCAAACTTCTGTGCCTTGGGGCCTCCTGGAGCCTTTTTGGCCTACTACCATGACTAACAACACGGCTAGCAAATTCCCCAGAAGTTCACGGTCAGTTCCTGCTGCTGCCCTTTATTTCCTCCCTTCACTCCCCCTAAGATGATGAACAAAAATTGAAGATGCATCCCATACAGGTTCATTTTCTGTTTTTTTTTTTTTTTTTTTTTCTTGAGACGGAATCTCGCCCTGTCACCGGGGATGGAGTGCAGTGGCGTGATCACGGCTCAGTGCAACATCCGCCTCTCAAGTTCAATGATTCTCCTGCCTCAGCTTCCCAAGTAGCTGGGATTACAGGCGCCCGCCACCATGCCCGGCTTATTTTTGTACTATTAGTAGAGACGGGGTTTCACCATGTTGGCCAGGCTGGTCACCATTCCTGACCTCCAAGTGATCTGCCTGCCTTGGCCTCCCAAAGTGCTGGGATTACAGGCATGAGCCACCGTGCCCAGCCCATTTTTCTAATCTAGCTCATATCAGCCACAGAAAGTCATTGTCTCTGGAAACCCTAATTGAGTGTTCTTAACAGCTCTTGCTGTCTCAGAAACAGCTGGCATGACGGGAAAACCTCAGAGACAAAATTACATTTTTTTTTTTTTTTTCCCTTTGGACAAAGGTTCTTCCTCTGTTGCCCAGGCTGGAGTGCAGTGGCACAGTCATGGCTCACTGCAGCCTCAACCTTCTGGGCTCAAGCAATCTTCCCACCTCAGCCTCCTGAGTAGCTGGGACTACAGCCATGCACCACCACACCTGGCTAATTTTTTAAATAATTATTTTTATTTCAATAGTTTTTTTTTCGGGGGGGGCTGGTGGCTCACACCTGTAATCCCAGCACTTTGGGAGGCCAAGGTGGGTGGATCACTTGGAGGTCAGGAATTCGAGGCCAGCCTGGCCAACATGGTGAAACCCCGTCTCTACTAAAAATACAAAAATTAGCCAGATGTGATGGCGCATGCCTGTAGTCCCAGCTACTTGGGGGGCAGAGGTGGGAGGATTGCCTGAGCCCAGGAAGTCAAGGCTGCAGTGACCTGAAATCATGCCGCTGCACTCCAACACAGGAAACAGAGTAAGACCCTGTATCCCAAAAGAGGAAGAAAACATTACCTACACAGGGTAAGAAACAGGGTGAAGCCAACAAAACTACTGAGAATGCATTTGGGTAGTTTTTGCTCTTGAGCTGGTGTTTATTTTTCAGAACTACAAAACAAAAGCAAAAAGCAAATCCCTAAATACTAAAAAAAAAAAAAAAAAAAAGAATCCAACCGTGTATCAAGTTGACAGCATAATCAGAGAAAAAAGTATTTTGATTTTAAAAACAGTATTTTCATTGAGAATCTCTAGTGGGATGTATTCTAAGAATAAAAATAATTGCAGGCCAGGCACGGTGGCTCACGCCTGTAATCCCAGCACTTTGGGAGGCCGAGGCGGGTGGATCGCGAGGTCAGGAGTTCAAGACCAGCCTGGCCACCATGGTGAAACCCCGTCTCTACTAAAAATACAAAAATTAGCCAAGCATGGTGGCAGGCACCTGTAGTCCTAGCTACTCGGGAGGCTGAGGCAGGAGAATCACTTGAACCCCGGAGGCAGAGGCTGCAGTGAGCTGAGATTGCACCACTGTACTCCAGCCTGGGTGAGACAGAGCAAGACTCTACTCTGTTTAAAAAATAAAATAAAAATGAAGGGATGATTCATGTCCCACCAAGGATGGAGCAGAATGGTGAGAGATTTTATCATGTTACTCAGAATGGTGCACAATTTAAAACTTACAAAGTGTTTATTTCTGTTATTTCATTTAATGTTTTCAAACCACGGTTGACCAAGAGTAACTGAAACCATGGAAAGCAAACCACAAGGGGGGGTTTCTGTACTATTCCATTTTGCCTGAGTCCTGAAATCCCAATAATAAAAGGTTTTTTTGTAAAGTAGTTGAAAGAAGGATAAAATGGTTGACTAAAATGAGATATTAAATCCCTCCGAATGAACTGAAGGCCTACACATGAAAAATGTTATAAAACTTAAATCAGGCCGGGCGCGGTGGCTCAAGCCTGTAATCCCAGCACTTTGGGAGGCCGAGACGGGCGGATCACTAGGTCAGGAGATCGAGACCATCCTGGCGAACACGGTGAAACCCCGTCTCTACTAAAAAATACAAAAAACTAGCCGGGCGAGGCGGCGGGCGCCTGTACTCCCAGCTACTCGGGAGGCTGAGGCAGGAGAATGGCGTAAACCCGGGGGGCGGAGCTTGCAGTGAGCTGAGATCCGGCCACTGCACTCCAGCCCGGGTGACAGAGCCAGACTCCGTCTCAAAAAAAAAAAAAAAAACTTAAATCAGTGGAGACGCAATCATCCCATGCTGGAAGAAATGAAAAAGTCAAAATACCAATGGGTAATTATCTTTTTCCTGATTTTTAAAAATATACATAACTTTTAACCCAGAAATTGTTATGCTGAGTTTCTTAGAATAACCCAAACATTGTGCAAGACGTTATATTCAATAATACTGGATTAAATAAATGTTATAGCCATATAGTGGAATACTGTGCAATTAAAATGAGATTTATTGACATGAAAATGTTCAAGTGGAAAAGGAGTTTATAATCATTTATATAGTTCTGTATTTGTTAATAACAAGTTATATACAAACACAAGCCTGGATATGTATTCACACACCCATGAAGGGGGAAGGCCAGGATATATACACCCTCTTCTTTTTTTTTTTGAGACGGAGTCTCAGGCTGGAGTGCAGTGGTATGCTCTCTGCTCACTGCAACCTCCACCTCCCGGGCTGAAGCGATTCTCCTGCCTCAACCTCCCCAGTAGCTGGAATTACAGGCACCCACCACGACACTCAGCTAATTTTTGTATTTCTAGTACATATGGAGTGTCACCATGTTGGTCAGGCTGGTCTTGAACTCCTGACCTCAAGTCATTGGCCCAACTCAGCCTCCCAAAGTGCTGGGATTACATGTGTGAGCCACCGCACCTGGCCCAAATGTTAAGAGGTATTAACTCTGGTTGGTGAATTTGCAGAATTAATATTCTTTACCTTATCAGTATTTTCTTTGAACACGTATTACTGATATAATTAAATAAAAATCAAAGGAGACAGGGTGGTAGTGTGGGATCAAACTTTATGATCGCCATGAGGAGGGGTGTTCCTGGGAGGCCGTGGAAGGGGAGTGGTAAGGTTGCCCCATGTGTTCTTCAAGTACATACTGCCAAGAACTCTCTCTGTTGCTTCTCCTGGCACTTTCCTAAGTGTATTCCATAAAATAGTTCCATAGGTGTCTCACAGAAAAGGGTTCAACGTCCAAGTTTTAGGAAAGGCTAGGTTAAGACATAATTCGTTCATATCAAACTTCTTATGATGTTTGTTATGCATCCCCAAGAGGAAAGGACATGGTACACATATTCATTGGCCCACAGACCCTTTGCTTTATTTCTTTAAAAAAAAAAAAAAAAAAAAAAAAAGGCTGGGCGCGGTGGCTCACGCCTGTAATCCCAGCACTTTGGGAGGCCGAGGTGGGCAGATCATGAGGTCAGGAGATCAAGACATCCTGGCTGACACAGTGAAACCCCGTCTCCACTAAAAATACAAAAAAATTAGCGGGGCGTGGTGGCGGCGCCTGTAGTCCCAGCTACTTGGGAGGCTGAGGCAAGAGAATGGCGTGAACCCGGGAAGTGGAGCTTGCAGTGAGCTGGGATCGCGCCACTGCATTCCAGCCTGGGTGACAGAGCAAGACACCGTCTCCAAAAAAAAAAAAAAATTGGGGTCTTGCCATCTTGCCTAGGCTAGTCTCAAACTCCTGGGCTCAAGCGATCCTCCTGCCTCAGTGGCCCCCAAAGTGCTGGGATTACATATTTTTTATACAAGTTACAAGACTTAACACATTTTAGGAAATGCCCATCTAAGGACCTACAATTTAAGGATTGTTTCCACCACATATTTCCATCTAGGGTCTCAAAGCTGCTAGCCTGTTTTCCTAGATTTAGATGGACTCATCTCAAAACAGCCTCACATTTATAATATATATGCTTTTTTGTTTTTGTTTTTTGGTCTCAAGCTTTATGGTTTTAAACAGAATTTGTATCTTGTGGTCAGGTCACTTAGAGCAGTATTTTCCTTCCCTGAATTATCTGTCCATTAGTGGGCAGAGAAATCAACTTGGTGGTCACAACCTGAATTTTTTTAAAAACTGAAATAAAACTATCAGAGTATAGTAAGAATATGTATTACTTCACAAAAGTACATGTGAAATTTTTGTGTCCATATATAATCACACTATGTGTGTGTGTGGTCACAACATAAAATACACTTATTCCTATGAGTTGCAATAAAAGAAAAGTGAAAGCCACTGAATTAAAGAGATGAATTTATTGGTAAATAGATAAAATTAACACCTATTTTAATATATCCAAACCCCTTCCTTATATATATTAGGTAAATTAAAAGAAAAGAAATTATCAAAGCAATAATACAGCCAGCTAGATTGCCAACTTACAAACGAGTAAAGTACCATAAGTTTGTTTGAATATCAGGTGCTTAGGAGTTTTTCTCAAAGAAAGAGTTATAAAAGAGAATAGGTTCCCAATTAGTTCACAAAAGCCAATGTAAAGGATGTAGCTTAACTATAGTACTGAGGTTGTCACACATTTAACTTTCGGTCTCTTGCTTATTTATTCATATCTGAGGTTCACTATTTCTACTAGGACACATTCTGCCCACACCCACACCTTGGTCTCCACATCGAGCAGCTCCTCACAGCAGGCAGACATCTGCTATCGGACATGATGTTCCCGAAGTTGTGCTTAGGATTTCAGAGGAGGAAAAGTTCAGAGGTTCTAATAGCCTTGGGTAACTGAGGTAGAATATGGGGCTCCCAAGAACATCTTCCATATGTCCCAAATCTGTTTGCCTCCCACTCCCATCCAGCTCTGTTCAAGGTCAAGCTTGGGAAAGATACTTGCTCTCAATGGTATATTTTAAAAATCAACACCAATTTTTAATAGACTACCTGCTAAAAGGGAATAATGGCTCACTGCATCTTTTATCAGTCCAGTATAAAAAACACATTGGTGGGACAGGCGCAATGGCTCAAGCCTGTAATCCCAGCACTTTGGGAGGCCGAGGCGGGCAGATCACTTGAGGTGGGGAGTTCAAGACCAGCCTGACCAACATGGAGAAACCCTGTCTCTACTAAAAATACAAAATTAGCCGGGCGTGGTGGTGCATGCCTGTAATCCCAGCTACACAGGAGGCTGAGGCGGGAGAATCGCTTGAACCCAGGAGGCGGAGGTTGCAGTGAGCCGAGATTGCGCCACTGCACTCCAGCCTGGGCGACAAGAATGAGACTCTGTCTCAAAAACAAAACAAAAAAATAAAAACAACAACAAAAAACAACACTGGCTTTAATGGTGATAATTTGCTACTAATAAAATCAATAGCTGTTTTTTCAACTGAACAAAAAACCGTACTACTAACATGTTTCTTTATGCCAAGGGAGACATTCTCTAATGCCTAGAGAAGCATGGCCTGTGATCTCTCACATTCAATTCAGGAACTCAGGGTCAAGCAGAAGGCCATGCTATAGAGTTCAACACTCTGCTCTTCCCAATTTCATTATGTCCTGGAAGTTTTAAGAGCCGTCCAGAAGAGTGTATGTTAATGGAAAGCTCAGTGAGAACTGCTCTTAAGAAGCCCCTCAAATAATACATTAAGCCCAGCATAATTCATGTGGGCGGAATACAAACTGCCATTCCTAACAGGACTTACCTAGCATGGAATCAATCTTAACCATGGTACCAAACTCTCAAGTGAAGCACGCTGATGCCCAGTGAAAGCCAGGTGTTTGGTATAATGCTGACCTAGTGACCTCTGGCCTTTTTGGCTGTGCTCATTGCCTGGTCCCAGTAGTCACTCAGTGCCAGGAGCCCAGGGAAAGGAGCAGGGGCTGCAGGAAGGAGGGAGGTGTAGCACAACCTGCTCCCACTTCAATCATCACCCAACCACATGGCCTCTGGCTGACCATCAAGTAGGCCCAGCATTTTCAATCCACACCACAGGCCCATGTCCTAAACCAGGATTTTACAAGTCTCAGGGAACTGGCTGCAATAGCTATAACCAGTATACCTCTGGGACCAGCAGCCGGAGCACTCCAAATGGCAGGCATGTAGATTCATAGGTAACACATGCCCAATTTTTCCAGTTTTACCTCTTGCTTTTATGAACCAGAACAAGTTTGGGAGGTTGAAGTAGGGAGAGGGTTGGAAATCATTTCAGCATATACTTTTTTAGGTTCTGCCAGACAACCTTTTATTACATCAGAAAAGCAACACTAGGCACTAGATCTTGCAAAATATGTTCCGACCAACTCTAAACTTTCTGAAGTTATAACCACATCAGTAAGGTTTTTAATGAACAAAAAAGTTAAATACAAACTTTCATATGCAAAATAGATTATTGTATAACTGGCAACCTCAGAGCCAAGTACTAAATTTTCTTCCACAAATTTCAGTGGGGATGGAGTGGGGAGATGTCAGTCTTAATGAGTAGAAAACTTAATTTAGGCTTAATATATAGAAAACAAAAACTCTGAGGAAAAATAGCTTTAAATTGAATAGTATCTTTTGAATTAAACAGCTCAGGCCAGGCCCTATAATTCTGAGGTTTATACTCAATCAGATCTGGGATGAAAATGAAGATTTAGGGTTTACAGTTACTTCAAATCCATGAATCCAGTTTCAAGACTAAGCCAAGTCACCTCATTTCCAGAAAGGGAAGTCTCTTTAAGATGACAACACATCTCTTCGGAAGATGCTTGGATAGTCAGAGTTCCTTGGGCACAGGTCCACTGTTCATGGCACTGTGCCAACGCTGTAGTGTCAGACTTCCTCTGAAAGGCAACGGGAGCCCTATCCCACAGCATTTTCATTTCTCCCAGCATTTTTGAGCCTCAAAAAAACAAAACAAAAAACAAAATCCCAAACCCTCCAGCTTCATGTTGGCAGTTACTGCTCCAGCTCCACTTCCTTCCGCCCCCAGTGAGAGTTCCCTCCTGGTCTTCAGCAGGGAGTGGCAGCTTGAGTAACATTCCTTTCAGAAATAAATAGTTCAAACAAGTAATTTAGAGCTAACTGTAAAAGAGCAGCAGCAAATGACCACTGCCCATTATGTTTGCAAACGAGTGAGTGAATGAATACGCTGAACAAACACACAGAAAACAAACAATTCACAGAGTAAATCCTGCATTTCCCACATTCATAGGGAAAAGAATCTCTTAAAAAAAATAGTAGTTAGCGTTTGTTCTTGTGTGGGTTGAACAGTCCAAAGCTCTGAGCAGGCACAGCCTTACAAACAGGATTGCAAGCAGCCCTCTGCACCCCAAGTCAGGACTAGGGTGCAGTGAGAGGCCTTCATGCACTTTTGACAGCTCAGTACCTGTGAGAGAACAGAAGTGATGCAGGGACTTTTTAACCCACAATGCATGAGGTATATGGAAATGTCTGTGAAAGAACCACCAGCAGCTAGAGGGGACCAGGCAAAGTTTTCTCACAGCAACTGCTGATGAAGGATTTCCCACACCATCTTCTTCCGGAAGAGAGGCATCTGGTGCTGCAAAGAATCCCATAAACAACACACGCATTACATCATAATGTGCACAGCAGCACAACCTTCAGGTGTAATCATGTCAATAAAGCAGGATGTCCATGTTCTTTTTCTAAATGTTGACATTTTTAGATCATGGAACATACTTATCAAACCATTAAAAGGCCGGGCGCAGTCCCAGCACTTTGGGAGGCCGAGGAGGGCAGATCATAAGGTCGGGAGATCGAAACAATCCTGGCTAACACGGTGAAACCTCGCCTCCATTAAAAATACAAAAATTAGCCGGGCATGGTGGTACATGCCTGTAGTCCCAGCTTCTCAGGAGGCTGAGGCAGGAGAATCACTTGAACCTGAGAGATGGAGGTTGCAGTGAGCCAAGATCATGCCTCTGCACTCCAGCCTGGGCAACAGAGCAAGACTCCGTCTCAAAATAATAATAATAATAATAATAATAATAATAATAATAAACTAGTGATGTCCTACCTAGGGGTGGGGGCTAAAAAGTCTTAACACATGATTCTTAAATTATTTTAAATAGTTCAAAACATCTAGTAAAAACTGCACATTTGCTCTTAGTAAAACTGCTAAGACTAAGCAATAAATGCCTTTATTTTTTACTGGAATTGTATTAATTCAGCATGGGAGTCCTAGTTACTTCATGTAATACAGTTTGTATTATAGTTTGTATTCATGTAATAAATACAGTTTGCTTGGTAGACAACATCTATCAAAATAAAGTCTGTGGATGAAAAATATATATATATATTTTTTGAGACGGAGTCTCGCTCTGTCGCCCAGGCTGGAGTGCAGTGGCTGGATCTCAGCTAACTGCAAGCTCCGCCTCCTGGGTTTACGCCATTCTCCGGCCTCAGCCTCCCGAGTAGCTGGGACTATAGGCGCCCGCCACCTCGCCCGGCTAGTTTTTTGTATTTTTTAGTAGAGACGGGGTTTCACTGTGTTACCAGGATGGTCTCGATCTCCTGACCTCGTGATCCACCCGCCTCGGCCTCCCAAAGTGCTGGGATTACAAGCTTGAGCCACCACACCGGCCTGAAAAATATTTTTAATGAGGTTGTCCTCAGTTGTAAAAAGGTTGAGAATCCACTGTTACAAATTCTCAAGAATTCCCAACATACTTGAGTTTCCAATCAAATGCAGAGCCATGGAGAATTAAACAAACAAAAGAGCAGAACAGAAAGGAAGAACAGTATTCACAAGTTACATCTTAGACCTGTGACTTCAGTGCTCACAGGCCTGTTTTTCCCTTGCTATTAAATACTGACATACCTCTTTCTTTGGCTAGAAATAATAATACACAGGAACCAATGAATGCCAGAGTTCAGAGGTTTGCAATTTGTGCCCATTGTGTACCAAAGACTAGGATAAACCTGAGAGCAGATAAAATAACAAACCCTGATTCTGGCAGGGGTAGGGCTAAAACCAAGATTTACAGCAATAAGAATAGCACAGCTACTACTATTTTTTTTTTTTTTTTTTGGGAGATGGAGTTTCGCTTTTGTTGCCCCAGGCTGGAGTGCAATGGCGTGATCTCGACTCCCCACAACCTCCACCTCCTGGGTTCAAGCAATTCTCCTGCCTCAGCCTCCCTAGTAACTGGGATTACAGGCATGCGCCACCACGCCTGGCTAATTTTGTATTTTTAGTAGACACAGGGTTTCTCCATGTTGGTCAGGCTGGTCTTGAACTCCTGACCTCAGCTGATCCACCTGCCTTGGCCTCCCAAAGTGCTGGGATTACAGGCATGAGCCCAGCTACTATTATTTATTTATTTTTGAGACAAGAGTCTCACTCTGTTGCCAAGACTGGAGTGCACTGGTGTGACCTCGGCTCACTGCGACCTCGGCCTCCTGGGTTCAAGCGATTCTCCTGCCTCAGTCTCCTGAGTAGCTGGGATTATAGGTGTGCACCACCACAACTGGCTAACTTTTGTGTTTTTAGTAGAGATGGGGTTTCACCGTGTTGGCCAGGCTGGTCTTGAACTCCTAACCTCAGGTGATCCGCCTGCCTCGGCCTCCCAAAGTGCTGGGAATATAGGTGCGAGCCACCACGCCTGGCCAGCTACTACTACTGAGAGCTGAACATGTGCCAGGCACTGGCCAAGTGCCTTATCTTGCTTAGTAACAAGTAAATGAATGAGGAGGGTCTTCACTCACCTGAGTAAATGTGATAGGTTTGTCCCTAGAAATATAATCTGCATATTTACAAGTAAACATTCCACAATCACTCCCATTCAACTGTTGAGGAATCTCCTAAAATTACAAAGAAAAAAGAAGGGAGGAAAGGGTAAAACATCATTATATACAAATCCCTTGGACTTTTTCTAAATATTGCTATAAACAATATTATAAAGGTAAATATTAAATCAGGTATTACCTAAACACACCATCATACACAAAAAAACACAATTATTCTTACTCTGTGTGGTATAAAACATAGATCATAGCAAGGGAAAAACAGGCCTTGTGAGAACTGAAGCCACAGGTCTAAGATGTAACTTGCGAATACTGCTTTTCCTTTCTGTTCTGTTCTTGTGTTTAATCTTCCATGGTTCTGCATTTGATTGGAAACCCAGACTATGAGATGGAGAGCGTGACCCCATAGGAAAAATGTTTTTCAGAAAAGAAAAAAACAAAGTGAAAGTTCCATATCTCAGCTCCCATTCAAAGAAACCAAATTGAAAGGAGGTTTACTACCGGGAATGCTAGTCAGAATTATTTCAGAAGCATTTATTAATTTTAAAAAGGGCCAAGTGTGGTCAATCAGAAATGTAATTTCTCTAGCTAAGAAAATAAGACTACTGCTTTGGACCCTTACAGCTTCAAGGCGGACGAGAGAAGTTCCTGAATAGGCTTTAACCAATCAGGATCTTGCCTTGACAGATCAGTTATGCCCTAAGGCAAAAACAAGACTTGCTACAAGCAGCACTAAAAGCTTAATAAGCCAAAGGTGGTGGATTCTAAACCCACTGAGCTCACACCTTCTCCAGGCCTGTGTTGCCCTAACCTTGGCGGTTCCTGACACACACTGGCTGTCAGTCACAAGTAGCACAAGTTAGTAAGAATATGGGAGAGGCCGCTTCCACTGCTGGAAAACACACTAGATGACAAAAGCTCAATTTTTATTCAAAGAAATGAAGTTAATTATGATTTTTAAAGTTTGCTTAAATACATACCATCCATACATACGCAGATACCTCACACTTTTCTCTTGAGCCTAGCATCTCTCACAGAATGGACAAAACTACAGACTACAATATACAAAGAAAGGCAATTTGCTTGCTTTATTCCATTTCCCATACCAGAACACAGTATTCATCCTAACAGACTCTTCCTTACATCTGTGCTCTCCTTAGGAAATTTCAAAGCTTATCCCTCAAATTTTTCTTTTTTTTTTTTTTTTTTGAGACGGAGTCTTGTTCTGTCACCCAGGCTGGAGTGCAGTGGCCGGATCTCAGCTCACTGCAGCCTCCGCCTCCCGGGTTCACGCCATTCTCCTGCCTCAGCCTCCCGAGTAGCTGGGACTACAGGCGCCCGCCACCTCGCCCGGCTAGTTTTTTGTATTTTTTAGTAGAGACGGGGTTTCACCGTGTTAGCCAGGATGGTCTCGATCTCCTGACCTTGAGATCCGCCCGCCTCGGCCTCCCAAAGTGCTGGGATTACAGGCTTGAGCCACCGCGCCCGGCCCTCTTTTTTTTTTTTTGAGACAGTCTCGCTCTGTTGCCCAGGCTGGAGTGCAGTGGCGCAATCTCCACTCACTGCAACCTCTGCCTGCCGGGTTTAACTGATTCTCCTGCTTCAGCCGCCTGAATAGCTAGGATTATAAGCATGCGCCACCAGACCCAGTTGGTTTTTAGTGGTGACAAGGCTTTGCCATGTTGGCCAGGCTGGTCTCAAATTCCTGACCTCAGGTGATCTGCACACCTTGGCCTCCCAAAGTGCTGGGATTACAGGTGTTAGCCACTGCACCCAGCCCAAATTTTTCAGTTTAGAAATTAAAATGCTTTTTTTGGAATGGGATCCTAAGATTTAAATAAACAAACTCCCAAATTTTGGAAAAGAAATGTAAACTTTCATTAGCACCAACAGGGAAATTAGCCAACTTGAATTTATTGGGTTTTTTCCCCAATTCTGTGAGAGATATGCAAGCATATGGTTAACATTACATTTGGCGCAAGAAGATGAAAGCTAAGCAACCATCTTAGTTAAATTAATTGCTAAAGATTTAGAAGCAGATCATTCTTAAGATGTATACTCTGGGCAGGCATAGTGGCTCACACCTGTAATCCCAGCACTTTGTTTTGGGAGGCCAGGAGTTTGAGACTAGCCTGGGCAACAAAGCAAGATCCCATCTCTACAAAAAAGAAAGAAGAAAAAAGATGTGTACTTTAAAAGTATGCAGGGAGGGAGGAAGGGCAGAAAGGGAGCCAAATATGAACAATATACTATTAGTAAATGCAACAAACTATGTCAAATATAGATGATTGTCACTCACATGTGGTTTCATGCTGTAATGGGTCCACTCTAAAAGATTCAGATCAGTATTTCTTTTGGTCTTACTTTCATCCTGTAAATACTGACTAAAAAGCAAAACAAAGAAGGAATACAACAATAAATCCTTACAGAAACTAACCATTATGGTTACAAAGGGCTTTGTGATGTTAAACAGATATGCCATTCTCAAATCCATATTCATTAGCTTTTTAAAAACGTGACTGCTTTCTGGACTTTTTTTTTTTTTTTTTTTTAAGATAGAGTCTTGCTCTGTCGTCCAGGCTGGAGTGCAGTGGCGCGATCTCAGCTCACTGCAACCTGTGCCTCCCAGGTTCACGCCATTCTCCTGCCTTAGCCTCCCAAGTAGCTGGGACCACAGGCACCTACCACCACGCCCTGCTAATTTTTTGTACTTTTTTAGTAGAGACGGGGTTTCGCCATGTTAGCCAGGATGGTCTCGATCTCCTGAGCCTGTGATCCCGCCTGCCTCAGCCTCCCAAAGTGGCTTTCTGGATTTTTAATTTAATTTGGGGAGGTCTGCTTATAAAAATTGTACATGCTTGTTTTTAAAAGTTGAAATATATATCAGGTTGATAAGCATTAGATGCCCCCACTAAAATTAAGATATAAAAAATAACATAGGCCTGGTGCAGTGGCTCATGCCTGTAAATCAACACTTTGGGAGGCCGAGGCGGATGGATCACCTGAGGCCAGGAGTTTGAGACCAGCCTGACCAACATGGAGAAACCCCGTCTCTACTAAAAATACAAAATTAGCCAGGCATGGTGGCACATGCCTATAATCCCAGCTACTTGGGAGGCTGAGGCAGGAGAATCACTTGAACCCGGGAGGTGGAGGGTGTGGTGAGTCGAGATCACGCCATTGCACTCTAGCCTAGGCAGCAAAAGTGAAACTCCGTCTCAAAAAATAAATAAATAAATAAGATAAGATAAAAAGCCAAAGACCACCGGGCACAGTGGCTCACGCCCGTAATCCCAGCATTTTGGGAGGCTGGGGCAGGCGGATCACCTGAGGTTGGGAGTTCAAGACCAGCCTGACCAACATGGAGAAACCCTGTCTCTACTAAAAATTCAGAAATTAGCCGGACACAGTGACGGGAGCCTGTACTCCCAGCTTCTTAGCAGGCTGAGGCATGAGCATCACTTGAACCCAGGAGGCAGAGGTTGCAGTGAGCTGAGACTGCACCACTGCACGGGGTAACACAGTGAGACTCCATCTCAAAAAAAAAAAAAAAAAAAAAAAAACAGCACGAATGTAATAAAATATGAGTTTTCAAATCCTATTATAAGCAACACATCAAACTATACTGTATGATCCCAGTAAGAACATTTCTATACATGGGATAATATATGTATATGTATGAACGCAAATGTATGTGTGTACAATTTATACACATCTTACAAAGAAAAGACTAGAAGAGAATCATTTTATAAACAATTTGGTGTATCTTACAATTTTTAGAATTGTCTTCTCTATACTTTTTATTCCAGATAAACAACCATAAATAAAAATAACCTTTTATACTAAACAATATTGAATTATTGTTAGCAACAACTTTTCTTCACAAGATTAATTTGTCCTTAGTAAAAGTTAAAAGAAGGAACTTCATTGCTTCTAGTGAGCAGAAAAGGAAAAATGGACCCATCTTACTGATGCATTTTCTCACTTAACTCATGTCACTACTTTACCTAGCTAAGAAGTAGCTATGCTTTAAAGACCAGTTTCTATTATAGCAATTACTATTCGGAACAGTCCCCTGAAACCACACACTTTAAACATCGCCCCTGGGTTCTGAGATAAACTCAACTCTCATGGAAAGCATAAAGATATGAGTGGGCTTAAGAATTTGGAGGACTAACACTCCCCAACTAACAGCTCCTTAGAACATTCAGAATAATGCATCAATCCCAAAGAAATCTAATGCAAATCACAGGATTCTAATAAGATCTATTTTACATCATAATACATGACAAACTTGTTTTCAGTGATGCTACTAAACATGTTTTCTCAGTTGCAATCAGCTATTATTTTTAGACAAAAAAAAATAAAATGCATTCTAAGTCCTGAAATAGCCTTAACTATACATAAGACTACCATCCACACAGCTTCCTAGGATGAGATAGAAGAGAGATCACCTCAACAGGGGGTAGTGAGGTTTTCAACCTTTACTTACAGGAGAATCTCACAGATCCTGTGGCCCTTTTGTCCCATAGAATCCAAGTATTTAAGACACTTTTTTCTTAGGTCTATCACCTATAATGGAAAAAGATAACATCCAGAAACATTTTAAATGTAAGAGGAGTGAGAATTTTACTTCCAAAAATAAAAGCATCTTTTAAAAAATACATGTAACAATATAAATGGATTTCTAAGATACATAAAAAATGTATTATGTATCTTAGAAATCCAGGGCCAGGCATGGTGGCTCACACCTGTAATCCCAGCACTTTGGGAGGCCGAGGCAGGCGGATCATGAGGTCGGGAGTTTGAGACCAGCCTGACCAACATGGTGAAACCCTGTCTCTACTGAAAAATACAAAAATTAGTCGGGTGTGATGGCACGCGCCTGTAGTCCTAGCTGCTCAGGAAGCTGAGGCAGGAGAATCACTTGAATCTGGGAGGCAGAGGTTGCAGCGAGACGAGATTGTGCTACTGTACTCTAGCCTGGGTTACAGCGAGACTGTCTCAGAAAAAAAAAAAAAAAGAAAAACGATATCCACTTATATTGGTACATGTATTAAAATTTTTTTTAGTTAAAAACATATCTTATGTAACTTTAGTAAAAAAGTGTATTTTTAAGTTAAAAAATTAGTGGTCCTCTCAGAGTGATGAGACTTTTTTTTTGAGACAAGATCTCACTCTGTCACCCAGGCTGGAGTGCAGTGGTGTGATCACAGCTCACTGCAGCCTTGACCTCCTGGGCTCAGGGAATCTTCCACCTCAGCCTCCCAAGTAGCTGGGACCATAGGTGTACACCACCATGCCCAGCAAATTTTTAAATTTGTATATAGACAGGGTCTTTCCATGTTGCCCAGGCTGGTCTCAAACTCTTAGGCTCAAGCAACCCCTCCTGCCTCGGCCTCCCAAAGTCTGGGATTATAGGCATGAGCCACCACAACTGGCCTTATAAGTGCATTTTTCTACAATAAACCTGTACTATCTTGTAAACAAAACTAAATAAATATAATAACCCTTATGTGTACTAAGACTCTTTCCTATTAAAAATGAAAGCTCCTCGCCCGGGTAAGGTGGCTCACACCTATGATCCCAGCACTTTGGGAGGCTGAGGTGGTGGATCACGAGGTCAGGAGTTCAAGACCAGTCTGACCAAGATGGTGAAACTCCGTCTCTACAGAAAATACAAAAATTAGCCAGGTACGGTGGCCCACACCTGTAATCCCAGCTACTCAGGAGGCTGACGCAGGAGAATCGCTTGAACCCAGGAGGCGGAGGTTGCAGTGAGCTGAGATTGCGCCATTGCACTCCAGCCTGGGAGGCAGAGCAAGACTCCATCTCAAAATAAATAAATAAATAAATAAAATAATTAAATAAATAAAAAAGAAAGCTCCTCAAGTTCAAGGGATTTGTTTTCTAGGTTACTAAGTTGTTCAACTCAAGAACTAAAAAGGAGGCCCGGTGCGGCGGCTCACCCATCATTTTGAGAGGCTGAGGTGGGAGGACTACTTAAAGCCAGGAGCTCGAGACTAGCTTGGGCAAAAAAAAA
The DNA here is from genome assembly GCF_043159975.1 of Macaca nemestrina. Taxonomy (NCBI): domain Eukaryota; kingdom Metazoa; phylum Chordata; class Mammalia; order Primates; family Cercopithecidae; genus Macaca; species Macaca nemestrina. The sequence goes on along the minus strand of NC_092126.1, from coordinate 98,690,109 downwards.
CAAGACTCTGTCTCTACAAAAAAATTAAAAATGAATTTAAAAAAATTAGCCAGGCATAGTGGTGCACATCTGTAGTCCCAGCTACCTGGGAGGCTAAAGTGAGAGGATCACTTGTGCCCAGGAGGTGAGGTTACAGTGAGCTATGGTTGTGCCACTATACTCCAGCTTGGGTGGCAGAATGAGACCCTGTCTCTAGAAATAAAAATTAAAAAAAAAAAAGAAAAAGAAAAAGAAAAAAAGGCCAAGCATGGTAGCTCACACCTGTAATACCAGTACTTTGAAAACTGAAGCAGGAGAACCACTTGAGGCCAGACGTTGGATACCAACCAGGGCAACATAGCAAGACTCCATCTTGCCAAATAAGTAAATAAATAAAATTAGCCAAGCATGGTGGACCATGCCTGTAGTCCTAGTCACTCAGGAGGCTGAGGCAGGAGGACCACCTAAGTCCAGGACTTCCAGGCTGCAATGAGCTATGATCACACCAATTCTCTCCAGCCTGGGTAACACAGCAAAACCTAGTCTCTAATTTTAAAAAATAGTAAAATAAAATAAATATAAAAATTTTTAAAGAATAAATAAATAAGAACTAAAAAGGGTTGGGTGAAGGAGGAGACATTAAAAAAAATAAAAAATAAAAGACTCTGCAGGGCATGCTTATAATATATACTACTGGCCTTTATACACAGGGCAGAAAAGGGCAGCATTTTTTTTTTTTTTTTTTGAGACAGAGTCTCGCTCTGCCGCCCAGGCTGGAGTGCAGTGGCCGGATCTCAGCTCACTGCAAGCTCTGCCTCCCGGGTTTACAGCATTCTCCTGCCTCAGCCTCCCAAGTAGCTGGGACTACAGGCGCCCGCCACCGCGCCCGGCTAGTTTTTTGTATTTTTTAGTAGAGACGGGGTTTCACCGTGTTAGCCAGGATGGTCTCGATCTCCTGACCTCGTGATCCACCCGTCTCGGCCTCCCAAAGTGCTGAGATTACAGGTTTGAGCCACCGCGCCCGGCCAGGCAGCATTATTTTTAAAAAATGGTCTTTATCCAAAGTCCAACAATTAACCATTAACCCTCTCTACTCACCACCAGGCTCCAATGTACCTTCCGATGAATAGGCACCAGAATAATTTCTTGTTCAAAGAGATTTACCCCTTTGGTCCATCGTTTCACTGCTTGGTAACCCCCAGACTTTAATTTAGGATAGAAGAAAGTACTAAATACATGAAGTGCTGGATAGCCTTGCTTTCTATTTCTTTCCACCAGAAGATTCATGTAAAAATTAATGACCTACAAAATACCAAGGGAACAAAAGTTGGAACATGGCAAATATATTATCAAAACTAAATTTCTACCTGAATAAGGATGAATTCGAAGGTAAGGTACTAAAGAAGGGGATAAAAGGACTCTCTATAGTAGAAGACAGGGAAAAAAGTGATCAGTGCAAAATGGAACACATGAAAATGGAATGAAACTCTACTTTTAAGGCATGTAAGTAACACTTAACGGCCAGAAGATGGAATCCAGGAAGAAAGTCTGTGCAATAATGAAAAGATCTACATAACTGTAACACAGCAAAAAAATGCAAAAATATTAACAGTAAGTGAATTTTACTATATATAAATTAGACTTCAATTTTAAAATATAAACTGGAAGGACATACACCAAAATATTAACATTTTATTTATCTTTAAGTGGTGGTACTTTTGAACAGTAATATTTTTTACTTTTCCTGTATTTTCCAAATGTTCTACAATAAACAAATTACATTATAATGTAAAACAAAACATTCCTGTTTTCAAAGAATGTGTTTATAAGTAACTAGTCATAGGGGATTTCCCTCAAAGAGAGAAGATGCAGGGGCTAAACAGTTCGGGAAAGAACCCACCAGAAAATTGTCAAAGAACTTAAGAGTTAGCTTCTGCTAAATGTAATAAGGATACAAGATGACAAGTTAGGCAAAATTTTTCAGCTATCACTCAAATAAAGAAAAATACATACAGTATATAGTAATCAATATATCCTTTTATTACTCAAAAAATAAAACAGGCCAGGCGTGGTGCCTCACGCCTGTGATCCCAGCACTTTGGGAGGCCAAGGTGGGCAGATGACCTGAGGTCCAGAGTTTGAGACCAGCTTGACCAACATGGAGAAACCCTGTTTCTCCTAAAAATACAAAATTAGCCGGGCGTGGTGGTGCATGCCTGTAATCCCAGCTACTTGAGAGGCTGAGGTAGGAGAATCGCTTAAACCCAGAAGGTGGAGGTTGCATGGAGCCAAGACTGCACCATTGCACTCCAGCCTGGACAACAAGAGCGAAACTCTGTCTCAAAAACAAAAAACAAAAACAAAAAAACAGCTACTATAAGAATTTACCTAAAATACAGTATCACTTGCTGCTTCCTCCCATTCATCAGTTGTACCCAGGGTTTACTGAAGACCAGTAAATGGAGTGGTGGATGTAATAAAGTACAGATGCAGAAAAGGGAAATATTGCTAATTAAAGGAAGAAAATCAGAACTAACCATCTTTTTAAGATTTAAGATGTTTTTGTTTTAATTATAACTAAAAGTTGCTTTACCAACCTCTTATAACTGGGTAGAAGTCACTTTGATTACAGATAATAAATAAATAGTTAAAATTAATGATGGCCAAAAGGGGGAGGGAATACAACTTACTTCATCATTGAGCCAGTGATAGTTCTTTAATGTCTGAATATCTCCTCGAGTAATTCGCAATTTGAAAGCACAACTTAGGATTTCATCCTGTGGGCCATGGCCTAGGGCATTACTGATTTCCTTTTCCATGTCCTGAATTAGAAAGTCCAGAAGTTGTTATTTTAATATAGAACCCATTATCAGTTATTGAAAACTCTGAGACTGAAAAAAGTTTTTCATCTCGGCAACACCTGACTCTTGAGAAAAATATACTATCAAAGACTTACTATAGTATGAAAACATTTTTTTCTTATTTTTTAGTAATAGAGATGGGGCCTCATTATATTGCCCAAGTTGGTTGCAAACTCCTGGGCTCAAGCAATACCCGCCTTGGCCTCCCAAAGTGCTGAGATTATAGGCATGAGCCACCACACCAACCCTGCAAATATTTTAACTTGTAACTACAAAGCAATCTTACTAATACAACAAATGCTGGTTCACTTATTAGCTTGTGGAAACAATAATAATAATATTTACATCTAAAGTATGGTCTCAATTATCCTACTACTATGTATTAACCACTATGAGCCAAACATGGTGTTAGATGCTTGAAGCACATCATTAATCCGTATTAGTGGGGAAGATATTATTACCATTTTATAGAGAAGAAAACTGAGAATTTATTTTACATATTCAAAGTCATATAATTATTAAAAGGTAGAACAAATATTTGAACCCAGGTGTGTCTAATTTCCTGGCCTTTGCTCCCTTCATAATACTAAAATCCTGATTTCCACTTTAAACTTTTATTTTTTTTTTGAGACAGAGTCTCACTTTGTCACCCAAGCTGGAGCGCAGTTGCATGATCTCACCTCACTGCAATCTCTGCCTCCCGGGTTCAAGCGATATTTGTGCCTCTGTCTCCTGATTAGCTGGAATTATAGGTGCGCACCACCATGCCAGCTATTTTTTTTTGTATTTTTAGTAAAGACGAGGTTTCACCATGTTGGCCAGGCTGGTCTTGAACTCCTGACCTCAAGTGATCTGCCTGCCTCAGCCTCCCAAAGTGCTGGGATTACAGGCGTGAGCCACTGCACCCATTCTCTCCTTTAAACTTTTAAAACATCAAAATAGGCTGGGTGCGGTGGCTCACGCCTGTAATCCCAGCACTTTGGGAACCCAAGACGGGTGGATCATGAGGTCAGCCTGGCCAGCATGGTGAAACCCCGTCTCTACTAAAAAGACAGAAATTAGCTGGGCATGGTGGCATGCACCTATAGTCCCAGCTACTCAGGAGGTTGAGGCAGAAGAATCACCTGAACCTGGGAGGCAGAGGTTGCAGTAAGCTGAGATCGTGCCGCTGCACTCCAGCCTGGCGACAGAGCGAGACTCCATCTTAAAAATAAGTAAATAAAACATCAAAATAAGATTAGGACATCTAAGGGGTTATACCATCCTTTTTGACATGAAGAGAATAAGCAAACAGGCAGAAACTTGGAAACCAGGCAGCAATTTAGCAATTGACTCCTTATGGAATAAATGGCTTCATCATACTAAAGAATTATGCAGATAAATGCATTATTTAGAATACAAAACTAAATCCTTTAACCCAATAGAAATTATTTTCCTCTAGGCCCGGGGCAGGGACTCGCGCCTATAATCCCAGCACATTGGCAGGCTGAGGTGGGTAAATCACCTAAGGTCAGGAGTTCGAGACCTGCCTGGCCAACACGGTGAAACCCAGTCTCTACTTAAAATACAAAAATTAGCTGGGTGTGGTGGCAGGTGCCTGTAATCCCAGCCACTTGGGAGGCTGAGCATGGAGAATCACCTGAACCCAGGAGGCAGAGGTTGCAGTGAGCCAAGATCGCGCCATTGCACTCCAGCCTGGGCAACAAGAGTGAAACTCCATCTCAAAAAAAAAAAAAAAAAGAAGAAATTATTTTCTTCTAAATATATGCTTCCTCCCCCAGCACACAGCTTCACTATTTTATGGATCTCTCTCTCTCTCCACCTGCATGCCCAATATAACAGTAAGTATTCAAGAGATTTGCCTACTAGGGCAACATTGTAGAGGAAGCCAAGATGTGGCACATCTTTAAGAATTTTAACTACCGGCCGGGCGCGGTGGCTCACGCCTGTAATCCCAGCACTTTGGGAGGCCGAGGCGGGGGGATCACAAGGTCAGGAGATCGAGACCACGGTGAAACCCCGTCTCTACTAAAAATACAAAAAATTAGCCGGGCGCGGTTGTGGGCGCCTGTAGTCCCAGCTACTCGGGAGGCTGAGGCAGGAGAATGGCGTGAACCCGGGAGGCGGAGCTTGCAGTGAGCCGAGATTGCGCCACTGCACTCCAGCCTGGGCTGGGCGACAGAGCGAGACTCCGTCTCAAAAAAAAAAAAATAAATAAATAAATAAAATAAAAATAAAAATAAAAAATAAAAAAAATTAAAAAAAAAAAAGAATTTTAACTACCTTCATTCTTCATGTTCTGTAAATTTTTATTATTTTCAAATGCAATAATCAGCAAAAGGGGCATTTTAGTAAACTGTAACCACTTTTTTAAAAAATGCAATGAACTTATTCCTAATGCCAAACCCATACTATATAACTCAACATATTTGAAGGTTAGAATTTACAAAGAATCTGTTGTATTCCAAGATATGAGATGATTGTGTTGACTCACATTTGCTAAATATCAATCTGATCCCTTAGGCCACTAATGATCATGACTCACTAAAGATCAATGTAGTCAAAGTGAATAAACAGACTATGGACCTGATTTGTTTTCATACATTCATCTCTAGTCTGGAGAAAGTCCTCAAAACAAAATATTCAAGTTTAGAATAACTGAGGTTATTTAAAGACATGCCTCTTTTTAGGATCAATACAAAGAACAATACCTCTGTGAGTTCAAGGAGATCGTCCGTTCTTCTGTCCCTCTCTTTGCCTGAGCAATTCTTTTCCTTTGTCTCAATTGACACTTTCCTCCTGAGTAAGCCATTGCTTCCGCTGCCCAGGCGGAGTCGGGCCGACACTTCTTCTGATAGGTCGGGCTCCAGTTGGTATCCCCTCCTCTGATCAAAAAAGTATCTAAATTCTACTGACATGTTTGATACTTGCAAATATAAACACGGATTACACATGAAATATAAAACTGCCACTAATGTGAAAGAAAAGAGAATTAGCAAATCCCCCAAGTGAGTAGATTTACCATATCTGTCTGTCCCTGCAAGGGGGAACAAAAAAAGCTCCAGACCTAGGCCTCACAGGACCCTCAGTTACAAACCATGAAACAGAACACTCACCACCTTCCCTGGAAGTAGCAAGAAAAGTATTTTCAGTTCTCCTATCACAATTAAAAACAGTATGTTTAAAAGATATTATGAAAGTTTTAAACAGCAAAAAATATGACCCACAATCCCATCACTCAGAATAAATCCCTACTATCTTTACCGTAACTAAACTTGGTTCTAGTTCATCCTTGTAAAAAGTCATTTTATATGACAGAAAATGCACAAAACATTAACATACCACTTACTTCATTTTTGTAAAATGAACAACTATATAACCACAATTGTGGTAAACAAATAGAATTCTGCCAGCACCCCAGAACATATCATCTCTTTCCAGAGATGTATGACTTTTAAGAAATTCTCCCTAAGAAGCCATAAAATGTAGGTAATGTGTTGGTATGGAGGCAGGTTGGTCTCTCATAAACAAAGGTGGCTACTGTAGAGGCAAAACTCCAACAACTCAGAAGGCAGAAAAAAGTTGTGTATTTTCAATGTTTCCTGTTGCTTTGTTGCCTTTTTTTTTTTTTTTTTTTTGGAGACAGAGTCTCACTGTGTCACCCAGGCTGGAGTGCAGTGGTGTGATAACAGCCCACTGCAGCCTTGACCTCTTGGGCTCAAGCGATCCTCCCACCTTAGCTTCCCGAGTAGCTGGGACTACAGATGTGCCACCATGCCTGGCTAAGTTTTAAATTTTTTTGTGGAGACAGTCTCACTATGTTGCCCAGGCTGGTCTCAAACTCCTAGGCTCAAGTGATCCTTCTGCCTTGGCCTCCCAAAGTTCTGGTATTACAGGTATGAGCCACTGTGCCTGGCTGGCTTGCTGCTTTTTTAAAGAAAAACAACAGAATTAACAATCAAAGTAACACACATATATATATGCTTTTTCTTGCTTTTCATGGGCACCAAAACATAAGTTATGTAAGAACACAGATATCAAATGTAACGGGGATTTTCACTTACACTTTCATTTTCAAATCTAATTCCGATCATCTTCTCCGTATCAGAAATTTTCCCCTTTGAACACCTAAGGAAACAAATTGAGAGATGACAGACTTCTGCTAGATGACTTACATCCTAGTTTTAGAAATAAGATTTCATAATTTGTAAATAAAAATTGCCTTGAGTTTATACAATACTCTAAACCAAGAGTCGACAAACTTTTCTGAAAAGGAACAGACGGTATTTTAGGCTTTGCAGGTTTTATGGTCTTGGGCACATCGTGGCAACTCTGCCACTGTAATTTAAAAGCAGCCATAGATAGTGTGTAAATGAATTCGCATGTTCCAGTAGAAATTTACTATACAAAAATAGGTAAGTAGACCAGATTTGGCCCATGGGCCATAGTTTACAAACTCTGCTGTAAACCATCATCCCAAAATCCTAAAGCATGCAGAGCTGCCTTTACTGTTCCTATCCTAAAAACACTGATCACTAGACATCCCCACACCAACCAAACTCCCATCTAAGAAGCATATGTTTCTCCCAACCACTGATGCCTGAGAGATAAAGGGCACCCCCCAACCCACCAGGCTAGGGTGGGCATCTGACACAAGAGCTAGCTACCTATCTACCTAAATATGCTGACCAACTACCAGAACTCAAGAGAGTTCACAGTTCCTCAGAACTGCTTACTCATAAATATGGCTTAGAAAATAAGAAAATATATATTAAAAGAATGAACTGAATATACATACCTCTTTTCACTTCTCAATGAACATAGAGGTCCCTTTGTTTCAACAAGTCTATCTGTGAGGATGGTAAAGAAAAGATTAAATGTTTCCTTCATTAATGAATAATATAGTTAGAATTTCAGCTTACAGAGTTTCCACAATGTCAAGACATTCCTATACACTGAAATGCTACAGTGAATTCCAAAGACACTAGCCTCCCTATACACTAAGTTGCCTAAAAAAATGCATACATATCTTTGCTACATATCTTTGTTGTTTAAATATAATCTTTACTATAAACTGAGTGATATCTCCTCATTTGGTAAGCTGTCATTTAGTGGACAGTAAGTGGAGAAATATAAGGAAATTGTTATATAGGGAATATAATAAAATTTCAGCTCACAAAAGAGTTGCTACTATCTAGCAGCTTAAGGATAATTATCCAGAGCCATGTTATGAATCTACTTCACCTTGAAACAGCTGTTCTACTAAACTCCTAGATAAGCCCCAGTCAATGCTGTGAGGTTTTTTTGTTTTTGTTTTTTTGAGACAGAGTCTCGCTGTCGCCCAGGCTGGAGTGCAGTGGTGTGATCTTGGCTCACTGCAACATCCACCTCCCAGGTTCAGGCGATTCTACTGCCTCAGCCTCCCAAGTAGCTGGGATTATAGGCAAGTGTCACCATGCCTGGCTAAGTTTTGTATTTTTAGTAGAGATGGGGTTTTACCATGTTGTCCAGGCTGGTCTTGAACTCCTGACCTCAGGTGATCCACCTGCCTTGGCCTCCCAAAGTGCTGGGATTACAGGCGTGAGCCACCACGCCTGGCCCAACGCCGTGAGATTTGACAGTATTTTGGTACACCATCTACACTTGAATGTCAATTTTCTACCTCATATGAACACTGTAACATGAAATAAGGTCAATATATTAAGACAAGGCTAAATCTAGGAACTCACATTGTTTTGGAACAAACTGAGTTGTTTTGACTCCGTGATTTTGCTCTTCCCCCCAGCCTTTGGTCTTTAATGTGTCCATCTGACTTCTTTGAGAACTTAGAAACACAAAAAGTGAGGGAGATCAGATACAAAAGCAAAGTGTATCATTAATATGCATTATCTCTGTCCAGCAAGCTTCTCCAAATAGGGGTGATTGACTACCCAATTATATCAAATTACAACAGAAAGGAAACAACTACATGGGACTAGGATAAAAGGAGTCTAATCCTGACTCTAATAATATTTCAGCCAAGTTACCTGAACTCCAGTTTCTCTATTTGTAAAATCAGAGGTTCTGAATCCCCAGTGACGCATTAACCAAAAAATCTCAGTGTGACAAAACTCAGATTAAAAGATAAAAAACGGCCGGGCGCAGTGGCTCAAGCCTGTAATCCCAGCACTTTGGGAGGCCGAGACGGGCGGATCACGAGGTCAGGAGATCAAGACCATCCTGGGTAACACGGTGAAACCCCGTCTCTACTAAAAAAAAAAAAAAACTAGCCGGGCGACGTGGCGGGCGCCTGTAGTCCCAGCTACTCGGGAGGCTGAGGCAGAAGAATGGCGTAAACCCGGGAGGCGGAGCTTGCAGTGAGCTGAGATCCGGCCACTGCACTCCAGCCTGGGTGACAGAGCCAGACTCCGTCTCAAAAAAAAAAAAAAAAAAAAAAAAAAAAAAAAAAAGATAAAAAACTTTTTAAGCTATATATTTAAATCGATCCTGAAACAATACATTAAAAGCAAGAACTCAGCCAGGTGTGGTGGCTCACGCCTGTAATCCCAGCACTTTGGGAGGCCGAGGCGGGCGGATCACGAGGTCAGGAGTTCGAGACCAGCCTGACCAACATGCTGAAACCCTGTCTCTACTAAAAACAAACAAAAAAAATTAGCTGGGCATGGTGGCACGCGCCTGTAATCCCAGCTACTCAGGGGGCTGAGGCAGGAGAATTGCTTGAACCCGAGAGGCAGAGGTTGCAGTGAGCAGAGATGGAGCCACTGCACTCCAGCCTGGGTGACAGAGGGAGACCCCATCTCAAAAAATAAAAAATTTAAAATTTAAAAAATAGAAAAAAATAGGCCGGGCGCGGTGGCTCAAGCCTGTAATCCCAGCACTTTGGGAGGCCGAGACGGGCGGATCACTAGGTCAGGAGATCGAGACCATCCTGGCGAACACGGTGAAACCCCGTCTCTACTAAAAAATACAAAAAAAACTAGCCGGGCGAGGCGGCGGGCGCCTGTAGTCCCAGCTACTCGGGAGGCTGAGGCAGGAGAATGGCGTAAACCCGGGGGGCGGAGCTTGCAGTGAGCTGAGATCCGGCTACTGCACTCCAGCCCGGGCGACAGAGCCAGACTCCGTCTCAAAAAAAAAAAAAAAAAAAAATAGAAAAAAATAAAAGCAAGAACTCTTTTTTTTGTTTTTTGTTTTTGAGACGGAGTCTCACACTGTCACCCAGGCTGGAGTGCAGTGATATGATCTCGGCTCACTGAAATCTCCACCTCCTGGGTTCAAGCAATTCTCCTGCCTCAGCCTCCCAAATAACTGGGATTACTGGCGCCCACCACTACACCTGGTTAATTTTTGTATTTTTAGTAGAGATGGAATTTCGCCATGTTGGTCAGGCTGGTCTCGAAGTCCTGACCTCCAGTGACCCACCGGTCTCAGTCTCCCAAAGCGCTGGGATTACAGGTGTGAGCCATCGCGCCCGGCCAAAAGCAGGAACTTTCAAAAGCATAAATAGTTTGAGGGTTTCGCCAACATGACAAAGCCAAGAGATCATTAAACATACTGCTGCTTCCAACATGTGGCTGCTCAAAATGGAGAAAATACTGACATTCTGACTAAATCTAAAGAATTTTTTTAAAAGTTCACAACTGATTATTCTCAAATAATCTGTTATTTCTGCATTCAAAAGCTAGATAGTAGGCCGGGTGTGGTGGCTCACGCCTGTAATCCCAGCACTCTGGGAAGCTGAGGCGGGCGGATCACCTGAGGTCAGGTGTTCGAGACCGGTCTGGCCAACATGGCGAAACCCCGTTTCTACCAAAAATACAAAAAATTAGCTGGGTATGGTGGCGGACGCCTGTAATTCCAGCTACTCAGGAGGCTGAGGCAGGAGAATTACTTGAACCCAGGAGGCGGAGGTTGCAGTGAGCCGAGATTGCATCATTGCACTCCAGCCTGGGCAACAAGAGTGAAACTCCGGCCAGGCACGGTGGCTCATGCCTGTAATCCAGTACTATGGGAGGCCGAGGCGAGCAGATCATGAGGTCAGGAGTTCAAGACCAGTCTGACCAACATGGTGAAACCCCCATCTCCACTAAAAATACAAAAAATTAGCCAGGCATAGTGGTGCGCGCCGGTAATCCCAGCTACTAAGGAGGCTGAGGCAGGAGAATCGCTTGAACCTGGGAGGTGGAGGTTACAGTGAGCTAAGATCATGCCATTGCACTCCAGCCTGGGTGACACAGCGAGACTCCATCTCAAAAGAAAAAAGAAAAAAAAAAGAGTGAAACTCTATCTCAAAAAAAAAAAAAAGCTAGATAGTATTGCGTGACTTTTTAACCTTCAATTTGCTATTTATATAATTTCTGGGATCCCTGTGTTTTCTCACACCACTTGTTAGAATTACCCAGCGTACCTCAGTCCTGAGCTCACACATTTTTTGTCCTCCTTTCATAGGCAAATACAAGGCCAGATATCACTTCCCTCTGTCACTCTCATCTATTAATATTTGCTCAAATCATTAGAGTATTTAATTAACAAGCTGTATTATAAGGAAAATTATTATGACCTGGGAGACTTTAATCTTGCCTCTAGCGGGTTTCCAAATGTGCTAAGATTCAATCTCTATGCTGCCACAGGGACTAGGTGTGTCTCATGGGGTGGGGGTGAGGCGGGGGAAGGAAAAAAGACAAAAAGAAAGACTGTGAGGAGGTGAAGGAGAAAGGAAGGAAGGAAGGGAGATGGGAGAAATGGAGAGATGGGCAGGAGCAGGGTGGGGAAGGGAGGCAGAGAGAGAGATTGTGGGAAATGTATGCTGGGAAGGTTGAAGAAACTCTCTGCCTCCTGGGAGACCTACTTCAACCAGTGATCTACTTTTTTATATAAGAGTTTAAAGTAAAAGTTTACTTCAACAAAGGGTCCTAAAGGTAACATAAAATTTTACTTTGCAAACCACTGTTATATATTATCCATTACTAGATAAATATCCAGGCAAATGACAGGGCGAGTTCTCTCAGGTTTAACCTCTTCTTTCAATAAAGCCCTTCCCACCAATACTTTCTCCAAAAACAAACCAAAAAAAGATGCCTAGCAAAGCATTATCTATTAGCTCATTGTTACCTGTGATAACCTGAAGTTACAGGACAGACAGAGTTTCCATGACCACTTTCTTTAAGTCGTTCCAATAACCTTCGGTACTTCTCCCTTTCCTCTTTTTGAACACCCTAAATAAAAGAAAGCATGTTAGATAAGTACCAGCACATTAAATTTATAATTAAAAGGCCAAATGTAACCCATAGATGTGTTTTATTTGCCAGCACTGTGTTTTTAATATTTCTTTGAATTAATTACTAACTTTATACATTTTTTAAAAATCAAAAAATCTGGCCTCCTTCAATCAACTGAATCCACAATCTATAGCTATGTAGGGCTATCCCATTTAGATGAGCCACTGCTCTCCAGGCCACTTTATTCATGTTATCTGCTAAATTCTGATGGCATCTAGGTTTTTGACAGAACTGGGTTGAACAGAATTAGGTTAACTACAAAAAAACTCAGCAGAAATCATCCACTTGCATAACGAGAACATGCAGCTTCCAAAATGAATTGGCCTCACCAACATCACCAGTAACCCCTATGGCTACATTCAACAGACACTTTTCCAGTCCTTATGTTACTTGATCTTTCTTCAGCATCTCACCCTGCTGACCTGCCTTGCCTTCCTAGACAATAAGTTCTTCTGATTCTTTTTTCTGTCTCCACTACAGATTATTCCTTCTGCCTACATCATACTGATGGTTTTGCCCATATCTCTTCTTGCACTACATTCCTTCCCTGAATAATCTCATCAGGTCCCTTGATTTAAATAGCAGCAATAGGTTAAAGATTCAGAAATGTGTCTCCTCCTCAAAATTCCCATCACCTATATCCATGAGCTTCCAGGAGAGGTTTTCTTGTGGGTTTCACAGGGAGTTTAAACAACGTCCAAAACTGGAGTCATCATCTTCCCCGTAAACATAGGGTTATCTTGGTAAGTGACACATAGTGACTCCAAAACTGAAATCTGGGACTCAGACCCTTCTATGTACTTTATATCACACTTAATCAACAGATACGTCCTTGCTAATACTACTTACCAATATTTCTAGAGTGTATCTTCTGCATATTCCCCTGTAGATATTTGCTCAGACCCATTTCTGACTTGTCATCTAAGAGACTGAAATATTTAATACATCATCTTTTTTTTTTTTTTTTTTTTGAGACGGAGTCTTGCTTTGTCACCCAGGCTGGAGTGCAGTGGCGCGATCTCAGCTCACTGCAAGCTCTGCTTCCCGCGTTCACGCCATTCTCCTGCCTCAGCCTCCAGAGTAGCTGGGACTACAGGCGCCCGCCACCACGCCTGGCTAATTTTTTGTATTTTTAGTAGAGACAGGGTTTTACCATGTTAGCCAGGATGGTCTCGATCTCCTGACCTCGTGATCCGCCCACCTCGGCCTCCCAAAGTGCTGGGATTACAGGCTAAGCCACCGCGCCTGGCCTTTAATACATCATCTTAAAACCCCTTTCAGGGCTATGGTTCATTCCCCTCTCTCTGCCTGCTCATCAAATATCAACTATTTATGTATAAGCTCTTAGAGGGCAGGAACCGCATTTCATTTAATCTTGAATTGCTAGCACAGTACAACTAGCACAGTACCTGGGACCCAAATAAATATTTCTTTGATGAACTAAATTAAACAAGTGACTCAGAAAACTAGCTGGCAAGTGAAATAGCAGATGGTCCTAGGGAGTGCCAGATACAGGAATAATTCTAAATTTTCCTGGAATAAAGGAAAACCTCAAAAGGAAAGTAAAAAGATTGACTCTTCACCATGCTGAGTGCTCTGAAAGGTGAAGGAAAAAGCAGAGATGCACACCATTTACTTCCCTTCCTTAGTCACAGTTATTAAAGTTTATAAAAAGAAACAAGTTAGGGCTGGGCACGGTGGCTCACGCCTGTAATTCCAGCACTCTGGGAGGCTGACGCTGGAGGATCGCTTGAGCCCAGGAGTTTGAAACCAGCCTAGGCAACATAGTGATATCCCATCTCTCTCTATAAAAAAAAAAACTTGGTAATTGTTTTAAAAAAAAGCAAGTTAGACTAATTCAGGTACCCAAAAAGAATCTAATCTTGGCCAGGTGCAGTGGCTCATGCCTGTTATCCCAGCACTTTGGGAGGCTGAGGTTAGTGGATCACCTGAGGTCAGGAGTTCGAGACCAGCCTGGACAACATGGTGAAACCTTATCTCTACTAAAAATACAAAAGATTAGCTGGGCGTGGTGGCACATGCCTGTAATCCCAGCTACTTGGGAGGCTGAGGCAGGAGAATCACTTGAACCTGGGAGGTGGAGGGTGCAGAGAGCCAAGATAGTGCCATTGCACTCCAGCCTGGGCAACAATAGCGAAACTCTGTCTCAAAAAAAAAAAAAAGGATCTAATCTTATCTCTTCCTAATATGACTCTTTTTTCTTCCCTATAATAAAAATAACTACATCTAAAACTTGACTAAATTATAGGTATCTAGAATATCTATAGAAGAATACATATAGGTATCAGAGGTTACTTGCCAAGAAGTAAACATGGTGGTGGAAGCCAGGTATGGAAGGGAGTCTGAGAAACTTAGTCACTGTACATACTTTAGTACCCTTTGAAATATATGACATGTGCTGGAACATGGGAGACAGAGGTTACAGTGAGCCAAGACTGCACTACTGCACCCAGCATGGGTGATAGAGTCTCACTCTGTCTCAAAAAAAAAAAAAAAAAAGGAAAAAAGAAATATATAACATAGTAGATATATTATTTGCTCCCAAAAATATTCATTAAAAATTATTTTTAGTCTTCTAATTTTTATTACTCAAAAAAGTTTCATTTTTAAATTTAGCTGTCTGACTGTGTGTCTGTGTCTTCAGCACTTTCACAACGATTTTCTGCTCCTTGATAAGCAACATGCTTGATCCTGTCACAGACTCATTGAGCACACATGGCCACTATAGGCCCTGCTAATGGGATCTGGACAATCTCATAAGAACTTTAGGTCTCATAGCATGAACCCCTCAAAGTCTGCCTGGGCACAAGCTGCATGCAGATTTTTGGTGCATCTGGGTTTGAGACAGCCTCATTTTGTTAAAGGCTGTATTGTAGGAAAACCTACAATGGTATGTCAAACTTTGAACCATTCTGAGTGTCTCTAGGCAGCATCTTCGGGAAGAGCTGTAAAATTTTTTTTTAAACAAATCAAGCTAAAAAGGCTTACCTCCTCCACAGTACAATGGGGACGCCTCAGACCCTTGCCACTCTCTTCAGAAATCATCTCTGTTACAGCCTGTTCCTGAGGTTTCCACATTAAAGAACTCTCTGGATTACCTTTGCTATGGCGACGGCCACCTGGTCTTCTATTATAGCCTTCTGAGTTCAAAGTAAAACTGAGCAACAGAAAAAAAAAAAGAAAAAAGTATCATCATGCTGCTTAAATTGCTGGAATCTAAGCTCTAGACCATCCTGTGATTAAGTTGCTTTAGGTGAAGCTTACTCCTGGCAAGTCAGACAAGTACAATTATGCAAAAGTTAGATCTATCCCTAGAGCACAGGGCACCCCAGCATTCCACTATGGAATGTCTGTTTCTAAACTAGAACTGCCACACAAAGAAAGCCTCTGCCTTCCTCTTCATGCCCATTTCCAACCCCAACTCTAGATTTAGCTCCCCTATTGCACATACCCCTTCTGATAACTGCATTTTTCCTTTAGTCACCTGGAACCACTGAAATTCATTATTGGTGTGATTTATTTAATGTCTATATGCCACACTAAACTTTTAAATTCCATGAAAAGAGCTTACATCCTTTCACCACTGTATCTTAGTACAGGGTCTAAGCCAAAAGGCCCTCAATGAATATCTGCCGAATGCTAAATTAATAAATGCCGAAAGAACTGAAGCCTGGAATTTGCACCCAGTCACAGTTGCTGGTGACAAAATCTGCCTTTCCTGCCATTACCAACAATGTGACAAACTGACATCATGCCCTTCTTTCCTTGGGTGACACTTTTGAAATGAATACCACTTATGTGGTGTTTCAAAAAAAAAAAAAAAGGCATAATCTGAAACAAATCATCAGTAAATATCAGACAAAATTAAAATATTAATGCCAATGAACACAAAGAAAGGGCAAGGAGTTGTTGCAGAATAAAGTAGATCAAAGAGACATGAAAACTATGTGCAATACACAATCTTGCACTGGATCCTGTATTAGGAAAAAGAAAAAGCTGTAAGAGAAAAATTTAAATAAGACCTGTAGATTACATAATAGTATTATATCTATGTTAATTTCCTGATGTTGGTAATCCATGATCATGTAAGTGAATGCCCTTATTCTTTTTTTTTTTTGAGACGGAGTCTTGCTCTGTCGCCCAGGCTGGAGTGTAGTGGCACAATCTCGGCTCACTGCAACCTCTGCCTCCTGGGTTCACACCATTCTCCTGCCTCAGCCTCCCGAGTAGCTGGGACTATAGGCGCCCGCCACTACGCCCAGCTAATTTTTTGTATTCTTTAGTAGAGACGGGGTTTCACTGTGTTAGCCAGGATGGTCTTGATCTCCTGACCTCGTGATTCACCCGCCTCGGCCTCCCAAAGTGCTGGGATTACAGGCGTGAGCCACCGCACCTGGCCTTTTTTTTTTTTTTTTAAGACAAAGTCTTGCTCTTGTCCCCCAGGCTGGAGTGCAATGGTGCGATCTCAGCTCACTGCAACCTCTGCCTCCCAGGTTCAAGCAATTGTCCTGCCTCAGTCTCCCGAGTAGCTACGACTATAGGTGCCTGCCACCACGCCTGGCTAATTTTTTGTATTTTAAGTAGAGATGGGGTTTCACCACGTTGGCCAGGCTGGTCTCAAACTCCTGACCTCAGGTGATCCGCCCTCCTCGGCCTCCCAAAGTGCTGGAATTACAGGCGTGACCCACCGCACCCAGCCTTGAATGCCCTTATTCTTAAGAAATAAACAGACTCAGCCAGGCGCAGTGGCTCAGTGAGCCTAGATCACACCACTGCACTCCAGTCTGGGCGACAGGGCGAGACTCCTTCTCAAAAAAAAAAAAAAAACAAAAACCAAAAAAAAAACAAAAAGCATGGAGCAAAAACTAACAAAGCTGAAGGAGAAATAGACAAATCCACAATTTTGGTAGAAAACTCAATTCCTGACTTATCAATCAATAAAAAAGTCGGCAGAAAAATCACTAACACCTGGAAAACATTATCAACCAACCTGACCTGACATTTAGGTCACTCTACCCAACAACAGCAGAATATGCATTCTTTTCAAGTGTACATGGAACATCATCCAACTGGACCATACTCTAGGTCATAAAACACACATTAAAAAACTTAGCCGGGCGCGGTGGCTCACGCCTGTAATCCCAGCACTTTGGGAGGCCGAGGCGGGCGGATCACAAGGTCAGGAGATCGAGACCACGGTGAAACCCCGTCTCTACTAAAAATACAAAAAATTAGCCGGGCGCGGTTGTGGGCGCCTGTAGTCCCAGCTACTCGGGAGGCTGAGGCAGGAGAATGGCGTGAACCCGGGAGGCGGAGCCTGCAGTGAGCCGAGATCGCGCCACTGCACTCCAGCCTGGGCGACAGAGCGAGACTCCGTCTCAAAAAAAAATAAATAAATAAAAAAATAAAAAACTTAAAAGAAATGAAATCATACAAAGCATATTCTCTAACCATAATAGAAGCTAGAAATCAATAACAGAAAGATATCTGCAAAGTCCCAAATATTTGGAAATTAAAAAACATATTTCTATTCTTTTAAACCACAGGTCAAAGAGGAAGTAAAACAGAAATTAGAAAATATTTATTTATTTATGTATTTATTTGAGACGGAGTCTCACTGTGTTGCCAGGCTGGAGTGCAGTGGCGCAATCTCGGCTCATTGCAACCTCTGCCTTCTGGGTTCAAGCGATTCTCCTGCCTCAGCCCCTTGAGTAGCTGGGATTATAGGTGCGCAACCCCTCGCCCGGCTAGTTTTTTTGTATTTTTAGTAGAGACGGGGTTTCACCATGTTAGCCAGGATGGTGTCGATCTCCTGACCTCGTGATCCACCCGCCTCAGCCTCCCAAAGTGCTGGGATTACAGGCTTGAGCCACCGCGCCTGGCCGAGATCTCTTATAATAACCACAACATAATCACCAAATTCAGGAACTTTTGCAATAGTATAACGTAATATGTAGCCCATATTCAAACATCTCTAAAGCTATTAAAAAATAACCTTCATAGCAATTTTGTCCCATCTAAAATCTAATCCAGGATCTCACATTGCATGCATTTAGTTATCACCTATCTTTGATCTCCTTCAGTCTGAAACAATTTTTCAGCTTTTCTTTATCTTTTTAATGAATACAGACCTATTGTTTTGTAGAATAAACATTAATTTCAGTTTAACCAGCTTTCTCATAATTAGAGTCTATCGTTTTTGCAGGAATGCTGCATTTAGTGATGATGTCTTTCTCAGGACAATACATGTGAATGCCATGATGTCAGTTTGTCCAACTGCTGGCAATTTCACTTTGATCTCTTGGTTAAGGTGGTGTCAGTCGTGCTTCTCCACTTTATTTTTCCCTTTGTAATTAATAAGTAATGTGGGCTGGGCGTGGTGGCTCATGCCTGTAATTCCAGCACTTTGGGAGGCCGAGGCGGGTAGATCACCTGAGGTCAGGACTTCGAGACCAGCCTGGCCAACATAGTGAAACCCTGTCTCTACTAAAAATACAAAATTAGCTGGGCATGGTGGCGTGTCCCTGTAGTCCCTGCTACTCAGGAGGCTGAGGCAGGACAATCGCTTGAACCTGGGAGGCAGAGGTTGCAGTGAGCTGAGATCATGCCACTGAACTCCAGCCTGGGCGACAGAGCGAGACTCCATCTCAAAAAAAAAAAAATAATGTGAAAGGAGATATTTTGAGTTTATGTAAATTTCAGTGCCTCATCAAACTTTTTTTTTTTTTTTTTTTTTTTGAGACAGAGTCTCACTGTCTCCTAGGCTGGAATGCAGTGATGTAATCTCAGCTCACTGCAACCTCTGCCTCCCGGTTCAAGCAATTCTACTGCCTTAGCCTCCTGAGTAGCTGGGATTACAAGTGCGTGCCGCCACATCTAGTTAATTTTTCTATTTTTAGTAAAGACGGGATGTCACCATGTTTGGCCAGGCTGCAAACCTATTTACTAGTTTTTGGCTCAATTGATGATTCCTGCCCATATCAGTTACTACCATGACAGTTACAAAATGGTGATTTTCTAATTCTATCATTCCTTCCACTTATTAGTTGGCATTCTACTATAAAGATCTTTCCCTCCCCAACCATATATATTTATTTATTAGCATCTGAGTCCCTGTCTTTATTCATTTTGATGTTTAAATTATCCCATCTGGCCAGTGAAAGCCCCTTCGAAATCTCCTCCTCTGTCAGGGTGGCATGCCCCAGTTTTTGAACACTCCTTTACTTGCTGGCACAAGATGTTCAGACTCACTTTATACTTTCCTTCCTAGCCCTACACTCAACCATTACTCCACTCCAGAGGGCGCTAGTTTTTAGCTCCTCATCCCTATATATAAGTGGATAGCCAAGGAGTACCAAGTATCTGAATAAAGACTAACCTGAAAGATCAGACCAAAATAAACAAACAGGGAGAGGGCACAAACCAGAAGGGAGCACTCAAAACATATTTTAAAATAATAAACAGCTTTAGAGAGATAAGGAAAGATTTTGCATCCTTATAAGAACAAGATGCTTAGAGAAAGAAAAAAAATATTGGGAATAGGCAGGGGGAGAACTTTTCTAACTTAAAAACTGAGTCAAAAAAGAATTAGTAAAAAATGTTTTTAAAAAGAGCAAGAAGGCCGGGCACAATGGCTCACGCCTGTAATCCCAGCACCTTGAGAGGCTGAGGTGGGCGGATCACCTGAGGTCAGGAGTTTGAGACTGGCCTGGCCAACATGGTGAAACTCTGTCTCTACTAAAAATGCGAAAAATAGCTGGGAGTGGTGGCGTGCCCCTGTAATCCCAGCTACTCGAGAGGCTCAGAATTGCTTGAACCCGGGAGGCAGAGGCTGCAGTGAGCCGAGACTGTGCCACCGAACTGCCTGGGTGACAGAGGGAGACCCCATCTCAAAAAAAAAAAAAAAAAAAAAAAAAAAAGCAAGAACAACAGAAGGAGAGAATGTATGGGAAAATTAGATAAATCCAGAAAGTCTAATGTCCAAGCAATAAAAATTCTACAAAGATATAGAAACAGGAGGGAAGAAAACTATTAATAATAACATTTCACAGAATTGATGGCTATGACCACTGTATGAAAACTAACCAGGCCATGTACACTTATAATTTCAGCACTCTTCTGTATGCATAATTATATTTTTAAGTTGAGAATAAAATAAGTGACAAGTCTTTCTAAAACAGTTTTCAAAATCAGATGCTATGGGCATATAATACAGTAGAAAATGTAAGGCCGGGCGCGGTAGCTCACATCTGTAATCCCAGCACTTTGGGAGGCCAAGGCAGGCGGATCACCTGAGGTCAGGAGTTCGAGACCAGCCTGGCCAACATGGTGAAACCCCGTCTCTACTAAAAATACAAAAATTAGCCGGGCATGGTTGTGGGGGGCACCCGTAATCCCAGCTACTCAAGAGGCTGAGGCAGGAGAATTGCTTGAACCCAGAAGGCAGAGGTCACAGTGAGCCAAGATCGCACCAATGCACTCCAGCCTGGGCGACAGAGCAAAACTCCATCTCAAAAAAAAAAAAAGAAAATATAACACACACCTAAGCTCAAGTCTCTCACTGGCTGCATGACATTCAGCAAGTTACTAACCTCAGAGTACTTAGTAGGACTACATAATAGAACAAAAGTGAGACTGCCTAGCAAGCATGAGCACCTAATAAATGCTAAGTTTCCATTTACAGAAAGACAGAATTTAACACTTACCCAAAGGAAGGCAGGACTCTGCGTGGCTGATCTCGGGTTACTGTCACTCTGATCTTTGGATAGTCACTTATTCCATTAGGAGATTTATTACCTATTTAAAAAATGCATTTGTAATTGTGAAATGAAAAATCACCTGCAAACAGTCTGCATAAGGAAAGAAAAAAAATCTGTGAGCAACCTACATCATAGAGCTAAATAAACACCTTGTTTTTCAATTTCTATTAAGAGCACAGGAGTCAAGCACAAATTTTGTAGAAGTTAAAGGAAAGCAATAGGGCTTAGTTTGTTTTTGATCTCAGACAGGTAATAACAGAATTCACTAGCAGGCTTTGCTTATTTTGCTTGATGGAACTATTAAGAGGCCATGAAGAACTCAAAGATTATAACTCTCTGTAATCTAATCAACTGGAGTAAACTGTTCAAATTCAAACCAGCCATATGTTTGGCTGGTAACATACCTAAAATATGAAAAATTCTGAATTCCTAAGCACATCTCGCTCCCAGGGGTTGCAGATAAAGAGATTGTGGACCTCTTTACACAAGAAACCTGCCCTAGGAATACATGGGCTTCTCTGATTAGACTACACAAAACCCACAGAAACACAGTAGTGCCAGCATCTAGAGGCACAAGATAAATCTACCATCCCTCACATATGTCAATTTTAATGGTAAACAACTCTAAACAAATATTCCAAACAGATGATAAAATTCAATTTCTATTAATTTTCTAAATAAAATAAAAGGCTTCAAAGAAATATCATCTTTGGGCCGGGCGCTGTGGCTCACACCTGTAATCCCAGCACTTTGGGAGGCCAAGGTGGGCAGATCACCTGAGGTCAGGAGTTCAAGATCAGCCTGACCAACATGGAGAAACCCCGTCTCTACTTCTAAAAATACAAAATTAGCCAGGGTGGTAGTGCATGCCTGTAATCCCAGCCACTCAGGAGGCTGAGGCAGGAGAATCGCTTGAACCCGGGAGGCAGAGGTTGCAGTGACCCGAGATAGCACCATTGCTCTCCAGCCTGCGCGACAAGAGCGAAACTCCATCTCAAAAAAAAAAGAAAAAAAAATATCATCTTTGTTCCAAGATTTTAGGAGCTAGCTTCTCAGACATACGGGTATGTATTTATTCTCCTTTGCTTTTCTCTACCCCTAGAGGTACTTTTTAAAAAAGTTTGAAAAGCACAACTCTAAGTCTTCTATCATTTTCTTAACTTCTTCCACTTTTGAATTTTAAACCTACAACTTCTCTAAGCTCATTTTCCCTAACTTCCTTCCCTTCCAGTTTTACAAGCCTACCTGAGTGGCAGACATCACAACTATTTTGCAGGATTCTGGCTTCTTCCTACTTTTCCCCACCACAGCATTTTGTATAGTGCATATATATAATAATGACAATTCAACTTTAAGATCTAAGGATGACATGGAAGTCCCTAGTCGATAAAACTGTGATAACTGGGAACCTAAGGCTGCTCCCCAACTAGATGATGAACTCCTAAAGGACAGGAATAAGGTTTTATTATTTTGTTATTCTTGATAACTTAGCTCAGGACCTGGCACAGAGTAAGTTCTCAGGAAATGTTTTTGCTTTTTTCTTTTTTTTTAAATGAATGAACCTTTTTAATATGACCTTGATCTAAGTCACATTGAGGACACTGATAATACAAACAAAAAACAACAGTAAATTGAAAGACAACAATTCTGAAGAAAAGCTATTTGCTTTTTAGAACAGTAGAAAGAATGTCTTTCTCATCCCAATCCAAATCAGTGTTTTCCTTTCATATTTTCAAAATGTAGGAAAAAATGGGCAGAAGGAGGTAGGGGGGAACAGAAATATTTTTGACCACCTCACCCAGTTTCAGCATGTTGTTCCAGGATCCAGAACCTGTCAGTTCACAAGATGAAGAGTTCGAAAATACCTTAAAATCAAACATAATCACTTCTGTAGCATCTCAATTTTGTTATCTAAGTAAGTTTCTATTATGAAAACAAAACTTTTTCTTAGGTAGCTCACAGAAGAGATACCATCAATAAGACCTAAGGTTTAATTTGTCAAGACTCACAAAATGATGTAGAAATAACAATTCCAAGGCCAGGCGCAGTGGCTCACGCCTGTAATCCCAGCACTTTGGGAGGCTGAGGAGGGCGGATCACAAGGTCAGGAGTTCCGAGACCAACCTGACCAATATGGTGAAACCCCGTCTCTGCTAAAAATACAAAAATCAGCCAGGAATGGTGGTGGGTGCCTGTAGTCCCAGCCACTTGGGAGGCTGAGGCAGGAGAATTGCTTGAACCCGGGAGGTGGAGATTGCAGTGAGCCAAGATCATGCCACTGCACTCCAGCCTGGAAGACAAAGCCAGACTCTGTCTCAAAAAAAATAAAATAAAATAAAATAACAATTCCAGTTTCTTTGTACAAACTTAAATAAGAAGGCATATGTAATAATATTTAGCTCCTTACAAACACGTTTTAAATGTTCAATGTATTAACCTTTAATTTCTTGGCCTTTATATCACAGCTAATAAAGATACAAGTATTTCTGGAAAAATGTAATTGTATACATTAACTCTCAAACAGATAATTGTCTAAAATGTAATGATGAAGTATAAAGATCAGTATTCCTAATGGAGTCTCATCCCCACTGACCTCTCCTGAAGGGGCCACATTCCGTGTTCCATTACAAGCAGAAGTTACCATGGGCTTTGTGGTCAGCTGGAATGGGAATCCAAATAAGCTGGCAGCATTGTAGAGACTGTTTTTCACTTGGTGAATAAAGCAATCTAGAAAGTTTTAACAAACTGTAAATATAGAGTAATAAACTTCCAGCAAAAAAATAAAACAATATTTTAGAAAGAGCCTCTCTCAATTTTTATTAAAAGTTCTATTGGCTGGGTGTGGTGCTCACACCTGTAATCCCAACACTTTGGGAGGCTAAGGTGGGAGGATGGCTTGAGCCCAGGAGCTCGAAACCAGCTTGGGCCACCATAGAGAAACCCCATCTGTACAAAAAATTAGCAGGAAATGGTATTGCACGCCTCTAGTTCCAGCTACCTGGGAGGCTGAGGTGGGAGGATCACCTGAGCCCAGGAGGTTGAGGCTGCAGTAAGCTGTGATTGTGCCACTGCACTCCAGCCTGGGCAACAGAGTGAGACTCTGTCTCCAAAAACAAAAATTAAAAAAAGTCCTATTTTCAACCATTGAAATAAAAAGGTATTTATAAAAATAATCGTTTTCTAGGTCAGGTGTGGTGGCCCATGCCTGTAATCCCAGCACTTTGGGAGGCCAAGGTGGGCAGATCACCTGAGGTCGGGAGTTCAAGACCAGCCTGACTAACATGAAGAAACCCCATCTCTACTAAAAATACAAAGAATTAGCTGGGCGTGCTGGCACATCCCTATAATCCCACCTACTCAGGAGGCTGAGGCAGGAGAATCGCTTGAACCCAGGAGTCAGAGGTTGTGGTGAGCCAAGATTGCTCCACTGCACTCCAGCCTGGGCAACAAGGGTGAAACTTTGTCTCAAAAAAAAAAAAAAAAAAAAAAAAATTAGGCCAGACTCGTGGCTCACACCTGTAATCCCAGCACTTTGGGAGACTGAGGAGGGTGGATTACTTGAGGTCAGGAGATCGAGAACATCCTGGCTAACACGGTGAAACCCCATCTCTACTGAAAATACAAAACATTAGCCGGGCGTGGTGGTACACGACTGTAGTCCCAGCTACTCAGGAGGCTGATGTAGAAGAATCTCTTGAACCGGGGAGGCGGAGGTTGCAGTGAGCCAAGATCACACCACTGCACTCCAGCCAGGGCGATAGAGTGAGACTCCATCTCAAAATAAATAAATAATCTTTTTCTAACTGAATAACTGGAACATCAGTATTGTAATTGTGTTTTTAAAATAAAACATCTGAACATAAAAACATAAAACCAAGGCCGGGCGCGGTGGCTCAAGCCTGTAATCCCAGCACTTTGGGAGGCCGAGACGGGCGGATCACGAGGTCAGGAGATCGAGACCATCCTGGCTAACATGGTGAAACCCCGTCTCTACTAAAAAATACAAAAAACTAGCCGGGCGAGGTGGCGGACGCCTGTAGTCCCAGCTACTCGGGAGGCTGAGGCAGGAGAATGGCGTAAACCCGGGAAGCGGAGCTTGCAGTGAGCTGAGATCCGGCCACTGCACTCCAGCCTGGGTGACAGAGCGAGACTCCATCTCAAAAAAAAAAAAAAAGAAAAAAAAAAAAAAACATAAAACCATCACTTTAGCAAATCCGTACTGATTCACACACATACACAAAATGTTCTGAAATGACAGCTGTTAAGCAATGAGTTCTCCAGGATATATAAAATAAATTTTTGCCAGGCGTGGTGGCTCACGCCTATAATCCCAACACTTTGGGAGGCTAAGGCAGATGGATCACGAGGTCAGGAGTTCAAGACCAGCTTGGCAAACATGGTGAAATCCCATCTCTAAAAAAAATACAAAAATTAGCTGGGCTCAGTGGTGTGTGCCTGTAGTCCCAGCTACTTGGCAGGCTGAGGCAGGAGAATCACTTGAACCTGGAAAGTGGAGGTTGCAGTGAGCTGAGATCGTGCCATTACACTCCAGCCTGGACGTCAGAGTGAGACTCTGTCTCACAAAAAATAAACAAAATAAATAAATAGATAAATTTTTACCACAGAGATGAGGGCATGATTAAACAACAAGGAGCATATAGCCACCAAGTATGGTGGAATTCTGTCATAGTCTCACTAGTTTGTCCTTACTTCCCAGGCAAGTAACAATGTACTGTAGTTACCCTAAACAATTATTTACTAAGCCCCTATTAAATCTTGGCTAAGTATAAAATATGCAGCTTTTTTTTTTTTTTTTTTTTTTTTTTTTTTGAGACAGGGTCTTACTCTGTCACCCAGACTAGAGTGCAGTGGCATGATCACTACTCACTGCAGCCTCAACCTCCCGGGCTCAAGTGATCCTCCTACCTCAGTCTCCTGAGTAGCTGGGATCACAGGCATGCACCACCATGCCTGGCTAATTTTTTTTGATTTTTTGGTAGAGGCAGGGTCTCACTATATTGCCCAGGCTGGTCTGGAACTCCTGGGCTCAGATGATCCTTCTGCCACAGCCTCCCAAAGTGCTGAGATTACAGGTGTATGCCACTGCACCTGGCCTAAAATATGTAGCTTTTAAACATCTAAGATGGAACAAGACTATCCCTCTAGTGGAGATGTGTTAGAAGATCTTAGGCCGGGCACCGTGGCTAATGCCTGTAATCCTAGCACTTTGGGAGGCAGAGGCAGGCAGATCACTTGAGGTCAGAAGTTCGAGACCAGCCTGGTCAACATGGCAATATCTCGTCTCTACTAAAAATACAAAAATTGGCTGCGCACAATGGCTCACTCCTATAATCCCAGCACTTAGGGAGGCCGAGGCAGGCAGATCACTTGAAGCCAGGAGTTCAAGACCAGCCTGACCATCATGGCAAAACCATCTCTACTAAAAATACAAAAATTAGCTGGGCATCATGGCACACACCTATAATCCCAGCTACTCTGGAGGCTGAGGCAAAAGAATCGCTTGAACCCAGGAGGTGGAGGTTGCAGTGAGCCAAGATGGCACCATTGCACTCCAGTCTGGGCAACAGAGTGAGACTCCATCTCAAAAAATAAATAAATAAACAAATAAATTAATTAAATTAGCTGGGTCTGGTGGCACATGCCTGTAATACCAGCTACTTGGGAGGCTAAAGCAGGAGAATCATTGGAACTGGGAAGTGGAGGTTGCAGTGAGCTGAGATCATGCCACTGCACTCCAGTATGGGTGACAGTGGGAGACCCTGTCTCAAAAAAAAAAAAAAAAAAAAAAAAAAAAATCTCAGGCTCATCCCCTTGCCACCAAAAATAAAAGGAAAGGGTTGGTTTCAGTGCTTTCCTCACTTCCTCCTTTTATTACACTACCTCTTTCTCACTTTCTGTATATCTGATGTAAGCTTTCTACAATTTCCTATTTCCTAATTAAGGGTATTTGAAAACACTAGTTTGAGAAAAACAGAACATCACGTTAGCCAATCTGCTTTAGAGAAAGATAGACTGCAATGGTAGCTTTTAAGCAGTGCTCCAGAACATGTAAAATACTTTCCAGAAACACAGGGGAATAACAAACAAAAGAGAAAAAGTAATGGCCAGGTAAAGCACAATCCAATTTGAGTAATTTGCTAATAGTTATAAGTACCAAACGATGCAAACAGTTGTTTTTCATTTTAGGAATCACAGAGAATTCCAGGTTATCCCCCTCTAATACTGCTGAGAGATATTACACACTCTGCTGTGCTTTACAAGGAGGAGAAAAAGAGCTTTAGCGATTGATGCTTAACCACAGTCATCCAGACCCTAGAGGACAAGAGTACTCTTGGTAACACAGCAAATTGTGGCTACTAAACAATATCATAATATTTGTTTTCCTATGAGTGTTATCAAAATCTGGATATGTCCCTGAGATTATGTCAAAAGATCTCACTGATTTTTTTAAAAAACAGAAGGCCTGCCTCATCTGTAAAATGGGGAAAAGATCACCTTACTTTTCTGAGACTGAACTACATAGATCTCTTAAAATCCCTTTCACCTTTAAGGTCATGAGCCTGAGCCAGGTACGGTGGCTCATTTAATCCTAGCACTTTTGGAGGCCAAAGTGGGTGGATCACTTGAGGTCAGGAGTTTGAGACCAGCCTGGCCAACATAGTGAAACCCTGTCTCTACTAAAATACAAAAATTAGCTGCACTTTGGGAGGCCATGGTAGGTGGCTCACTTGAGGTCAGGAGTTCAAGACCAGTCTGGCCAATATGGTGAAACCCCATCTCTACTAAAATACAAAAATTAGCTGGGCGTGGTGGTACACACCTGTAATCCCAGCTACTCAGGAGGCTGAGGCAGGAGAATCGCTTGAACCTGGGAGGTGGAGGTTGCAGTGAACCGAGATTGTGCCACTGCACTCCAGCCTGGGTGACACAGCGAGACTCCGTCTCAAAAAAAAAAAAAAAAAAAAAAGATCATGAGCCTGAAATTCTGAGGTCTTCTTTTACCCTTGCTTTGCTTTTTTTTCTCTCAAAAGCAACCAGTGGAGTTGTACTGTCCAACACAATAGCTAGTAGCCAGATATGGTTACCTAACTTAAAATTTTATTAGAATCAAATAAAATTTAAAATTCAATTCCTCAATTGAACTAGCCACATTTCGAGTGCCCAACAGTCATCACTGCAGAAGTTCTCTTGGACAGCACTCTACAGACCTTTACAAACTCTGCTACCCACTGCCTACCCTTTGGCTTAGATTTCCTTCTACAATTTGCCATTCAGAAAATCATACTACACAAGTTTGCATTTTCGACATTAGTTTACTTTTTAATTAAAAAAAAAAAAAGTAAATCATACTACATATTTAATAGGAATGATGTAATAAGTGATCCTTAACACAGAAGTCCATAAAACAGAGGATTATCCTAAGTAATTCAATCAGAAACCTTCTGTAACACCAAAGTTTGTGTTCTTGGTTTGTTTTTTTTTTTTTAACCACATCCAAGTACAAGCTGTTTATATTTTTCTTTAAAACTGACTTCCTTTTTTGGCTTTAAAAAAAGATAATTTTAAATTACTACTGCATATGTAAAGCCAACATCACCTGCCTTATAAAGAAATGAAAACACAGCCCGGTGCGGTGGCTCACACCTGTAATACCAGCACTTTGGGAGGCCGAGGTGGGCGGATCACTTGAGGTCAAGAGTTCAAGACCAGTGTGGCCAACATGGTGAAACCCTGTCTCCATTAAAAATACAAAAATTAGCCGGGCATAGTGGCAGGTGCCTGTAATCCCAGCTACTGGGGAGGCTGAGGCAGGAGAATCGCTTGAACCTGGGAGGCGGAGGTTGCAATGAGCCAAGATCGTGCCATTGCACTCCAGCCTGGGCAATGAGAGCGAAACTCCATCTCAAAAAAAAAAAAAAAAAGAAAAAAGAAATGAAAACACAATAATACTAAGTTCTAGTTGGGCCTGTTAAAAAATGAGAGATTAGCGTATATTAGGCAAGTATTGAAGATATACTAGCATTAAATCAAGATTTTCTGTTTGAAATAAACAGGATGTGAGCACCTCAAATAAATAACTGAAAAGGATACACCTTTCTTAATACATAATCACAATTCAAATGTTACACAATACTGTGAATGTGGAATCCCCTAAAATCATTTCCTAAATTGGTATCTATCCTGTGCTTTGGGAAATGCTGTTCTAATGAATTTAGTATAAATTCCTGTCATTCGAAAATGCTTGGCCGGGTATGGTGGTTCGCGCCTGTAATCCCAGCATTTTGGAAAGCCAAGGTGAGAGCATCACTTAAGCCCAGGAGTTCGAGATCAGCCTGAGCAATATAGCAAGATGCTGTCTCCATTAAAAAACAAAACAAAACAAAACAATAATTTGATCTACCTGTCTTCAGCCATTTTTTTTCCCGAGCTCTATTCGCTATTTCTTGAATTTGCACAACTTTCCCATACTGTTCCCTCTGCCTGGAATATTTTTCCTTCCTATTGCTCTCCTTTGATATCCTATCCACCCTTCAAAACCTGGGCTAACATACTAACTCATACTAACTCCAGCAAACATTTACTGAGCCTCCATGAGATGAAAATTGGATAGGATTTTGTTACTACCTTTTTTTTAAATTTTTTATCATATTTTCATTGACATTAGCATTATTATGTGCTTGTCTTATACCCCTACCATATAATCATGTAAGGTCCTTAAAAATGGAAACCCAGGCCGGGTGCAGTAGCTTATGCCTGTAATGCTAGCACTTTGGGAGGCCAAGGCAGGTGGATCACTTGAGGTCAGGAGCTTGAGACCAGCCTGGCCAAGATGGCGAAACCCTGTCCCTACTAAAAATAAAAAAATTAGCCGGGCGTGGTGGTGGGCACCTGTAGTCTCAGCTACTTGGGAGGCTGAGGCAGGGGAATCACTTGAACCCGGGAGGTGGAGGTTGCAGTGGGCCAAGATTGTGCCATTGCACTCCAGCCTGAGCAACAGAGCAAGACTCCATCTAAAAAAAAAAATGGAGACCCTGTCTTACTAATTTTTGTATTTTCTGTAAAACCTAACACATTGGTTAGCACTGAGACATGTTCAATAAGTACTTGCTGGCCGGGCGCGGTGGCTCAAGCCTGTAATCCCAGTACTTTGGGAGGCCGAGACGGGCGGATCACGAGGTCGGGAGATCGAGACCATCCTGGTTAACACGGTGAAACCCCGTCTCTACTAAAAAATACAAAAAACTAGCCGGGCGAGGTGGCGGGCGCCTGTAGTCCCAGCTACTCGGGAGGCTGAGGCAGGAGAATGGCGTGAACCCGGGAGGCGGAGCTTGCAGTGAGCTGAGATCCGGCCACTGCACTCCAGCCTGGGTGACAGAGCGAGACTCCGTCTCAAAAAAAAAATAAATAAAATAAGTACTTGCTGAATTTAAACAAAATATTAACACAAATATGTCCACACTCAGTTACCACATCTGGAGGTAGACCCAAATTTATCAACATTTTTGAGAAGAATATATTATTATAGTATTTTATTATGCCTTTTTTCCTTTAATCTACTTTTCTTTATCCATTCACATATACTGAAGTATAAGACTTGGCTGGGCACAGTGGCTTATATCCATAATCCTAGCTCTTTGGAAGGCCAGGAGTTCCGAGATCAGTCCGGGCAACATACAGAGACCCAGTATCTACATATAAAATAATCTTCCAGGTGTAGTGGTACCTGCCTGTAGTCCCAGCTACTCAGGAAACTGAGGCAGGAGGATCGCATGAGCCCAGGAGTTTGAGGCTGCAGTGAGCTACGATCGTGCCACTGCACTGCACTGAAGCCTGGGCAACAGAGTGACACCCTTGCCTCTTACAAAATTTAAAAAAAAACAAAAACTGTTGATGACAAGATCAAGACAGAGCAAGAGCCTGTCTCAAAAAAAAAAAAAAAAAAAAAAAAAAAGGAAAGAAAAAAAAAGAAAAATATTACTGCTTCCTAAAGATAGGAATATTCTTTCAAAATGCCACTGCTGCCTATTTTCAGCCTGGGCAATATGGCAAGACCCTGTTTCTACAAAAATATACAAAAATTAGCTAGGTGTGATAATGCGCCTGTAGGCCCAACTAACTACTTGGGATGCTGAGGTGGGAGGATCACCTGGGCCCAGGGAGGTGGAGACTGCAGTGAGCCATAATCATGCCACTGCATCCCAGCCTGGGTGACAGAATGAGACCCTGTCTCGAAAAAAAAAAAAAAAAAAGTAAGATGGGTTCCCTCAGCCATCTGAACTAGAGTCACCTCAGTTTGAAATATTAACAACATTTCCTCCTTAAAAATAAAAAGTATCTTCTCTTTATAGGATTTAGAATTTTAAAATGCACAGTCTGCACCTAGGCTTATTTACCTGCAAGGATTAGACAAGTCCTTGGTAACAGTAGTTACCTCTAGAAAAGATAAGGAAGGGACAGGAAAAAGACTTTCTTTCTTTGGTGTTTTTTTTTTTTTTTTTTGAGACGGAGTCTCGCTCTGTCACCCAGGCTGGAGTGCAGTAGCAGAATCTTGGCTCACTGCAACCTTCGCCTCCCAGGTTCAAGTGATTCTCATGCCTCAGCCTCCCGAGTAGCTGTGGCTATAGGCATGCGCCACCTGGCTAATTTTTAATTTTTAGTAGAGATGGGGTTTCACCATGTTGGCCAGGTTGGTCTCAAACTCCTGATCCCAAGTGATCCTCCCACCTCAGCCTCCAAAGTGCTGGGATTAAAGGTTTGAGCCACCGCGTCCGGCCAGAAAAGAGACTTTTCTTTTTCTTGACACAGTCTTGCTCTGTCGCCCCAGGCTGGAGTGCAGTGGTACGATCTCGGCTCACAGCAACCTCCACCTCCCAGGTTCAAGTGATTCTCCTGCCTCAGTCTCCTGAGTAGCTGGGATTACAAGTGCCTGCCACCACACCCAGCTAATTTTTGTACTTTTAGTAGAGACGGGGTTTCGCCACGTTGGCCAGGCTGGTCTCAAACTCCTGACTCAGGTGATCCGCCTGCCTTGGCCTCCCAAAGTGCTAGGATTACAGGTGTGAGCCACTGCGCCTGGCCAATACTTACTTTTTACCACATACTTTTTACCTTTTGAATTTTGTTCTATGCATATATTTTTCCTATTTAAAAATTTTTAAAATTTATATTCAGTACCTAATCTTGGTCTTTTGGCTGGTATTTCATCAGTGTCCACTGTAGAAAACAGAGTGCTGAAAGAGACAAAGAAAAAAAATATATATATATTTATGCACACATTCATTTATGTAAACTTACTATTCATATAACACATCCCCCTTCTGTCACTTTGTCATAAAATGAGATCCAACTGATGTTTTAAAAGACAATGCTGGTGGGACGCAATGGCTCATGCCTATAATCCCAGCACTTTGGGAGGCCAAAGTGGAGGATTGCTTGAGCCTTGGAGTTTGACATCAGCCTGGGCAACAAAGTAAGACCTCATCTCTATGAAAAAATAAATAAATAAATAATTAGCCAGCGTTGGTGGTACGTGACTGTGGTCCCAGCTACACGGGAGGCTAAGACAGGAGGATCACTTAAGCCCAGGAAGTTGAGGCTGCAGTGGGCCCAGGTCATGCCACTGCACTCCAGCCTAATCAAGAGTGAGACCTTGTCTCAAAAAGAAATAAAAATAAAAATAAAAGCAAAATAAAAGAGAGAATGCTATTCTATAGTAGGTTTTTCACATTTGAAGACTTACTGCTACAGTTTCAACTATTTGAGAGAGACCCAAACTTCTCAACAAATAATAATTTGCATCTGGTTAAAGTACAAACTTAAAACTGGCCAAAGTCATTTAGCTAGTAAATGAACCCAGGTAAGAGTTTAGGGCTAGTATTTTCTCTTTCACTCTAGAAATGATTTAAAAGCAACAAACAGGCCGGGCGCGGTGGCTCAAGCCTGTAATCCCAGCACTTTGGGAGGCCAAGGCGGGTGGATCACGAGGTCAGGAAATCGAGACCATCCTGGCTAACATGGTGAAACCACGTCTCTACTAAAAATACAAAAAAAAAAACTAGCCGGGCCTGGTGGCGGGTGCCTGTAGTCCCAGCTACTCGGAGGCTGAGGCGGGAGAATGGCGTGAACCCGGGAGGCGGGGCTTGCAGTGAGCCGAGATCGCGCCACTGCACTGCAGCCTGGGCGAGACAGCGAGACTCTGTCTCAAAAAAAAACCAACAAACAAACAATTTCCTTTTGAAAATGATCCCCAAAGAAAGTCATCTTTTACTTTAAGTGACAGTATTAATATGAACGGCCTTAAAAGACAATTCTTTTTTATTGTTTTTTCTTTTGTGTGTAAGGGAGTTTAAAAAAAAAACTTCTACAAGTTAAAAAAGACAAATCTTAATCAAGGGTTATATTTAACTTCATTTTTATCACGCAAACTATATTATGGTGGTAATAAAGAACTTTGGAATTGTGGAAAGTTTCAGGACCCAGATGTCAAGAATGGTAAAGGGTCATATCATATTACTTATCATCTCTCTGAACCCTTCTGATCAATTATATTCACACATGCCAAAAAAAAAAAAAAAAAAAGAATAGAATAAAATGAGATCCCAGGATTTTATTCAACTCAGCTTTATACATTCCAACAAGCCCTGCTGGGCTTCATTTTGACTGAAAAATGGTTTACACCGAGAAGCGTTGTTTTGGATTAAGAATGTGAACATCTGAAGTATAGTAAAAATCAAGGTTTTGATCACCAAACCATGTTCCACCGACTAGCAGGGATTCACATCAAAGACAGGACAAGGGAGAGGAAATTAGCTTTCCCTTATTCGATAAATAGGGACCAAGTGCTTATCATGCACCAGACTCTGCAAAAGGCCCCAGGGTAGAATAGACAAACACTACCCTTATATACAGTAAGCATCAGTTTAGGCACTTCACACCACATCAAATGATCATTATCAAATGATCCTCACATCAACCCTACAGAAAGATAGGAGAGAAAAATAAGGCAAAACCATGAATCTCTGGAACACATGATACAATTTAGTTAACAACCAATCTCATCAATAACCTGCATTCTCAGTCTAATGTATTAGACATCTTGTTCTCTCAAGCTCCCACAAATGAACACTTCTTCCACTTTTCTTGATATTGAGGCTTAGTTAAAAAAATGAAATTAACAGCCGGGAGCGGGAGCTCACGCCTGTCATCCCAGCCTTTGGGAGGTCGAGGCGGGTGGATCACGAGGTCAGGAGATCCAGACCATCCTGGCTAACACGGTAAAACCCCGTCTCTACTAAAAATACAAAAAATTAGGCGGGCGAGTCCGGGCGCGGTGGCTCACGCCTGTAATCCCAGCACTTTGGGA
Organism: Macaca nemestrina; assembly: GCF_043159975.1. Lineage (NCBI taxonomy): Eukaryota > Metazoa > Chordata > Mammalia > Primates > Cercopithecidae > Macaca > Macaca nemestrina. The sequence goes on along the minus strand of NC_092126.1, from coordinate 98,655,830 downwards.
GGCCGAGGTGGGTGGATCACGAGGTCAGGAGTTCAAGACCAGCCTGGCCAAGATGGTGAAAACCCATCTCTACTAAAAAGTACAAAAAAAGTAGCTGGGTGCAGTGGCAGGAGCCTGTAATCCCAGCTACTAGGGAGGCTGAGGCAGGAGAATCGCCTGAACCCAGTGGGCAGAGGTTGCAGTGAGCCGAGATCGTGCCACTGCACTTCAGCTTGGGCAACAAAATGAGATTCTGTCTCAAAAAAAAAAAAAAAGTTAGCTGGGTGTGGTGTTGGGCGCCTGTAGTCCCAGCTACTCGGGAGGCTGAGGCAAGAGAATGGCGCGACCTCGGGAGGCGGAGCTTGCAGTAAGTCGAGATTGCACCACTGCACTCTAGCCTGGGGGACAGAGCGAGTCTCCGGAAAAAAAAAAAAAAAAAAAGAAATTAACATTTGATCACTAAAGTTGGAGAGGGGCACAGCATTTGTATAGTATTTTATTTTCTAGATTTTCAGGCAAGGAGGTCGATACAATAAAAATGGGACACTCCAAAGAGTAGATGCTAAATAAGAACAGCTTTTGGGGCCGGGTGCAGGGGCTCATGCCTGCAGTCCCAGCACTTCCAGAGGCTGGGGTGGGCGGATCACTTGAGGTCAGGAGTTCAAGGCCAGCCTGGCCGATATGGTGAAACCCCATCTCTACTAAAAACACAAAAATTAGCCAGGCATGGTGGTGCACGCCTGTAATTCCGGTTACTTGGGAGGCTGAGGCAGGGGAATCGCTTGAACCCAGGGAGGGGGCGGGGGGAGGGGGGAGGCGGAGCTTGCAGTGAGCCGAGATCGCGCCACTGCACTCCAGCCTGGGCGACAGAGAAGACTCCGTCTCAACCAAAAGGAAAAGAAAGAAAAGAACAGCTTTGAGTTTCCCCCACATTTTAACCGAATTTAAAAGTACAGACTAGTGATTGTTTTAAAGGAGTGAGGCACCTAAGCCTTTTTACTCATTCACTAATTCTAAAGCACAAAACCCTTCTGGCCCCAAACACACAGACTGTTTGACAGCTGTTTTAGAACAAAACAGCTGCTGTTTCTTGCTGCAAGGACAGTACTTGCAGTCAAAACGGCTTTGGGCAAGCTATGAATCTCACTTCCTTTAACTGCACTTAATGTCTGCAGATGACACTTGGGAGGGTGCTTTGTAAACAGTGAGCCACAACAAAGACAGTATTCCTTCAATGTTAGTGTTCAGCCTAAGAGCGGCAAAGCCCCATTTGTTATCAGCAACCAGCTTGGCCTCTGACAAGAATGTCAAAGACCCTGCCATCACCGGCCGCTCCGAAGACGACCAGCTCCTCCTTCATCAGGAGCTGCCTCCCCACAGCCCGGCGGGAACGACTACGTCACTAGGATCCCGGCGACCTGCTTCGGGTGAGCCTGGCTGAATCAAAGCTATCACGGCCGAGGAGCCTGCTGTGGGGGAGGGGGTAAGGCCAGGCCGGCGCTCAGCCCCCTCTGGTCTCACCTGTCTGAGCGCCGCCTCTTCAGGAGGGCCCGGGCAGGGGGCACCGACCGGTCGCAGAAACGGAAAATGGTGCCGAGAATCCTAACCAGCCATCTGTACATACCAGGCCCGAGCAGCAGCGGCGGCCGACACACCCCGAGACGCAAACCCCAGAGCTGTCGCCGCCGCTGCCGCCTTCGCCGTCTCAGCCACCACCGCCAGAGTTCGGTCGCTGATTTGTGACGCGGTTGAAGGGCCCACAGATACAGCGTCCCCAGGGCTACCAGAGGCCCCCGCCCGCCACCACTCCTGACGTCACCTCCTCCCGCCCGACCGGAAAGCTCCATTCTCAATCTGCGCACGCGCAACCTAGCACCGCTCCCTATTTCCGAGCCCAGCAACAAGAGTAATTGTGGGACGGTGCCGGCCCCAATCGCTGACGAGATCGAAAGGGCTGTCGGCAGGGTTTTCTCTTCGGCTGAGCCAATCCCGAGCCGGCCCGTGGGACAAGGCCCACAGGCCTCACGTGAGGCTGCACCACTCCGGAGGAGGCGTTCCAGGGTCCCAGAGGAGAATAGGTGCTCAGTGTTTGCTGAGTGCACACGTAAAGGTAGCTCAGGTTAATTAACACACAAATACCGTTTTAGGCGCCCTTTATTTTGCACTTACCTTTTGCCTCGTACTTTTCATGCATTGTAACCTTAATATGCCCAGCAACGGCATATGACAGTCTTATGCCAATTTTATAAGTCAAGGAAATTGAGTCATAGAGCGATTATTTGCCTAAGATCACAAAACTAACTAGAGATGCAGCTGGAACTTGAACCCGGGGTCTGAGTACCAGCGCCAGTCCCTTGCCCTTGAGGTCAGTCTACTTGGAGACGTGTACATAGATAATTACAAGTTACAATACACTGTAAGTGGTTACTGTGATAAAGGTGTGTGCAGAGTGCAGTGGGAGCCAGAGAAAGGAAAACCACACACTGAGGGCGAGAAGGAAAGGACAGATGTCCTCAAGAAAGGCTTCACAGAAATTTAAGGATGAAACCTGCGGCCCACTAATGTCTCCTACCCTGCGCTAGTAATGAGTCTCGTTACCCTCCCTCTATAATTCCAACGTCATATTTCTAGTTAATTGTCAACTATAGGCCGGGCGCGGTGGCTCCTGCCCTTAATCCCAGCACTTTGGGATGCTGAGGTGGGCAGATCGCTTGAGCCTAGGAGTTTGAGACCAGTCTGTGCAACATAGTAAAACCCCGTCTTTACAAAAAATACAAAAATTAGCCGGGTGTGGTGGCATGCACCTGTAGTCCCAGCTACTTGGTAGGCTGAGGTGAGACGATTGCTTGAGCCCAGGAGGTTGAGGCGGCACTGACTCGTGATCATGCCACTGCACTCCAGCCAAGGTGACAGAGTGGGACCCTGACGCACCCCATCAAAAAATTACCAACTGAAAACAAATCCCACCCTACTTAGTGACAGAAAATTCAGTCCCCTCTTCCAAACAATCCTGAGAATCCTCAAAGGTTTTCATGCCCCACAAATCCATTCCTGACTAACTTGTTTCCTACTCGTGATTCAGTTAAGGCCAGAGTTTTACACTTGCTTGAACTTCAACCCTGGCATTCCCCAGTTCAGCCTCTTCCTTTCCTCAATAGACAGCATTCCAGGCCGGGTGTGGTGGGCTCATGCCTGTAATCCCAGCATTTTGGGACGCCAAGGCAGGCAGATCACTTGAGGTCAGGAGTTCAAGACCAGCCTGGCCAACATGGTGCGACCCCCCATCTCTACTAAAAAAGAAAAATACAAAAATTAGCCAGACATGGTGGTACACTCCTGTAATCCCAGCTACTTGTAAGGCTGAGACAGGAGAATTGCTTGAACCTGGGAGGTGGAGGTTGCAGTGAGCGGAGATCACATCACTGCACTCTAGCCTAGGCAACAGAGCAAGACTCTGTCTCAAAAAAAAAAAAAAAAAAAATTCCAGAATTCTGCTGCAAGCCACCACCTAGAGCTTCAGAATCACCAGCCACACACCTGCAGCTACCACCACTCTGGCCTGGGGGCTGGGGTCATATCCTAGAGGATGGAAGCAAATCTTAAGTGTGGACACAGCCCCCTCCCTTATTCCCCTAAGCATAGCAAACACCAACCAGGCTGTTGCTGAAAGTTTGGGGCATTACAAAGCTGAGAAGACTTAGAAGTGGCTATTAGATTATGCAGCATCTATAGTCCCTGGCCTGTCTCGCAAAGGAATTCTCTTCACCTCAAGGCCATCCCTTTACTCTTAACACCTTTGGCAAGCTGTCAACAGAAGGGACTTTTCCCTCTACCTCTATCCCGACATATTTCAGGCTGGACTCCCCGTAAATGTAATCAGAGTCAGGACTCCTATTAACAAAAGACAACCATTGGCATTATTGTGCAGAGCAGTTCAGTTACGTCTGTCCCTTCCACTCACTATGAGTGTTGGGTTTTGCCTTTGCCAAACCAAGAAGCCCGCTCAAGTACTGGAAGAGGATTCTCCCAAATAAAAGAGCAGTCTTCATTTAAACACAAATCATACGTCCTAAGAGAACAATTTTTTTCCAAGTTAAAAAAAAAACACATAAATCAGAAAACTACAAGCTGCTGCCGGGCACGGTGGCTCACACCTGTAATGCCAGCACTTTGGGAGGCTGAGGCAGGCAGATCACAAGGTCAAGAGATCGAGACCATCCTGGCCAACATGGTGAAACCCCATCTCCACTAAAAATTAACTGGGCGTGGTGGCGCGTGCCTGTAATCCCAGCTACTCTGGAGGCTGAGGCAGGAGAATTGCTTGAACCCGGAGGCAGAGGTTGCGGTGAGCCGAGATCACACCACTGCACTCCAGCCTGGCGACAGAGTGAGACTGTCTCAAACAAAACAAAACAAAACAAACAACAAACAAACAAAAACTACAAGCTGCTTTTGAATAGCAACCTATTCCAGGTCTGGCCACTGAGATTTAAGAAATATTGTGGTAGGCTAGGTGTGGTGACTCATGCCTGTAATCCCAGCACTTCGGGAGGTCCAGGCCGAATGATCACTTGAGCCAGGGAGTTTGAGACCAGCCTGGGCAACACAGGGAGACCCTGTCTTTAAAAAAATTTTATTTTTAATTAGCCAAGAGTGGTGGCATGTGCCTGTAGTCCCAGCTACTTGAGAGACTGAGGTGGGAGGTCAAGGCTGCAGTGAGCTGTGATTTCACCACTGCACTCCAGCCTAAGTGACAGAGTGAGATTTATAATCTCAAAAAAAAAAAGAAAAGAAAAAGAAAAAAATATATTGGGGTCACACTTGATAGCCCTGAGGTGCAACACAACACCACATTTTTTTTTTCCTTTTCCTGCCTCATAAATAGCACCCTTACAAACTCAATACTGAAACACAGGCCATCTGCCAGGAAGAGTGAGAAGGCTTCAGAATTACAGATCTCAGTCAGAATCCCAGGGCCCCAACAGCAAACAATAACTCAAGAAACGAACGTGGCAATCCTCAGCCTCCCACCATGCATGCTCCCTCCATATCCCCTTAGTTACCCTCTAGAAGGAAGAAAAGGAGACGCATCCTTATACTCGCTCCCACCTGGGACTTGTCTGCCGATTGGTGCCTTCGCTGTCCCGTGGTCCACAGTAGAGACATGGGTGACTGTCCAGCCACTGGCCAAGTGGGATTATCCTTAATCCCAACCCCACCACTGCCACAGCCTTGCCAGGACCCAGCAGCTCTTTACTGGAAGGCCATAGGAGAATCCCAAGGCCATATGGAGTAACAAGGACATTGAGATATCTGCCCTTGGCTTGGATAATTTTCAGCTTTGTACTGCAAGAGGGGCACAACCTCATTGCTTAAGCTTTTGTAGGTGTTCCAACCAGATGCCACAGTTCTCCAAGAAGATGCTTATCCCCTTCTAGCTGAGAGCAGCTCCTTGAAGCCTTTTCAGGGCCCCACCCCCTTCTTCCTCCAAACCTACCTCCCCTCCAATCCATTCTTTAGTCTTGCAAATTTCCCCTTTTAAAGCATTCAAAGAACGTTAACGAATTTCTTCTCAACTTTGTTTTTCCTGACCCCTGGACAGAAAAGAATTCTAGGCCATCTGTGGGAAGGGGTAAGGGCACCTAGAGGAGGTCGTGTTGGCTTAGGCCTAATGTGCCTAAAATCCAACATAATTCACCACTCTGAAGAGTAATTTCTTTCTAGGTACCAACTCTTCTGGTACTTAAGAAAAACGTGTCCTCCTAATACTAAGTGACAGAGTGAGATTTATAGTCTCAAAAAAAGAAAAAGAAAAAGAAAAAAATATATTGGGGTCACACTTGATAGCCCTCCAGTGCAACACGACAACACACGAAGACTGATCTCATTCAATCTGTGCAATAATAACCTGGGCCATACTATACCAAAGGTGAGTACACCCCTTTTGTGTCATAAATTTCATCATAAAACTGGCCAACATTGACTGCAAATGGCCCAGCCCACCTCCTATGGAGACATAGCGCCACACCTTACCTAAGCCTGCGTCCTGATCTATAAAATGGAGTTAATAAAACCTGCCTCTCAGATCTATGGATAGTTAAATATGTTTGTGAGCCAGGCGCAGTGACTCAGGCCTGTAATCCCAGCAGTTTGGGAGGCTGAGGTGGGCAGATCACTTGAGGTCAGGAGTTCCAGACCAGCCTGAGCAACATGGTGAAGCTCCGTCTCTACTAAAAATACAAAAATTTAGCCGGACGTGGTGGTAGGTGCCTGTAATCCTGCCTACTCAGAAGGCTGAGGCATGAGAATCGCTTGTACCCGGGAGGCTGATATTGCAGTAAGCCGAGATCACACCACTACACTCCAGACTGGGCGACAGAGGGAGACTGTCTCAAAAAAAAAAGAAAAGAAAAGAAAAGATGATGGGCATTGTGGCTCACACCTGTAATCCCAGCACTTTGGGACACTGAGGAGGGTGGATCACGAGGTCAGTAGTTTGAGACCAGGCTGGCCAATATGGTGAAACCCCATCTCTACTAAAAAAATACAAAAATTAGCCAGGCGTGGTGACGTGCGCCTATAGTCCCAGCTACTCGGGAGGCTGAGGCAGGAGAATCACTTGAACCCGGGAGACAGAGGTTGCAGTGAGCCGAGATCGTGCCACTGCACTCCAGCCTGGGTGTCAGAGCAAGACTCCCTCTCAAAAAAAAAAAAAAAAAAAAAAAAAAAAAAAAAAAAAAAAAAAGGAAAAGAAAGAAAAGAAAAGGAAGAAAAGGAAAAGTGTTTATATAGACGAAGGGCCTAGTCAGTGCCCAGCACAGCTAGCTGATGCTTAACATTTCTCTTGCCTCTCCTTCCTTTTCATATCTAATAAATCTTAACTTGCCTGGTCTGTATCATTCCTCTTTCCAAACCTATCAGAACTACAGTCCTTCCTTTTTTTTTTTTTTTTTTTTTTTTGAGACAGAGTCTCCCTCTGTTACCCAGGCTGGGCAGTGGTGCTATTACAGGTGCCTGCCACCACATCCGGCTAATTTTGTATTTTTTGTAGAGACGGAGTTTCACCATGTTGGACATGCTGGTCATGAACTCCTGGCCTCAAGTGGTCCACCCACCTCAGCCTCCCAAAGTGCTGAGATTACAGGTGTGAGCCACCTACCGCACCTGGCCCAGAACTACAGTCCTTTATAGGGGCTGATCATTTCTCACACGGTTGCAATAGACATTTCTGCTTCTGCCTTTCATCTTGTTAACTTATGCTGTTTGCAGGATGATCTCTCTTGTTGTCTTTTGTCTTTTGTTCTTCTGTTGTTGTTAAGGAACTAAATTTTATACTCTTATTTATTAAGAAAGGTAAATTTATAAATTAAGTTTCTCTTTTTCTATTACCAAATGACTAAAAATGGTTGGATTGATTTTCACCAAATTTGGGAGGTTTGTTTGGGGTGGTCTGACTTAAAATATAGAGCATATGGCAACCTTTAAACAATTTTTTTTCTTCTTTTGAGACAGGGTCTTGCTCTGTCACCTAGGTTAGAGTGCAGTGGAGTGATCTTGGCTTACTGCATCCTTGACTTCCCTGGGCTCGAGCCATCCTTCCTCCTCAGTCTCCCAAGTAGCTGAAGTAGTTAGGACTAAAGGCACCCTCGCCACCATGCCCTGCTAATTTTTGTATATTTAGTAAAGACAGGGTTTTGCCACGTTGCCCAGGCTGGTCTGGAACTTCTGAGCTCAGCCCATCTGCCCACATCGGCCTCCCAAAATGCTGGGATTACAGGTGTGAGCCAGCGTGCCTGGCCAACCCTGAAATTAACTTTGGATGGCCCTGGGGAGAGCCTAGAAAAGAGAGACAGTTATCTCTGGAAGCAGCCGCAATTTAGGAGCAGCCAGAAGACAGGGATTCCTCAAAGTGAGAAATGCCGTGCAGAGTGAAAGAGCATGAACCCCTTAAATGGTTCATGAAGGTTCTAAATGATGGCCCAAGAAACGTCATAAGGATCAACCTTCCAAATTATGGAAATTTTCCGTAGACTTGCTTCTCATGTGGAGAGACAGCCCTTCATGCATGCCACAGGAAACAATTGTCTAACAAAGGCTCCCAGTTTCATGACCAAAGCTCGGGAAGCCAGTTAAGTAAAAATAACAACAGAAATCTGGCCCTAAAAATAATATTTTAAAATAACAGTTCAAGATCCAAGTACAGGCCGGGTGCGGTGGCTCAAGCCTGTAATCCCAGCACTTTGGGAGGCCGAGACGGGCGGATCACGAGGTCAGGAGATCGAGACCATCCTGGCTAACACAGTGAAACCCCGTCTCTACTAAAAAATACAAAAAACTAGCCGGGCGCGGTGGCGGGCGCCTGTAGTCCCAGCTACTCGGGAGGCTGAGGCAGGAGAATGGCGGGAACCCGGGAGGCGGAGCTTGCAGTGAGCTGAGATCCGGCCACTGCACTCCAGCCTGGGCGGCAGAGCGAGACTCCGTCTCAAAAAAAAAAAAAAAAAAAAAAAGATCCAAGTACATTTAAAATATGTGGCACCAATTGAACACTTCCCTCAAATTTTTATTTATTTATTTAAACTTTTTCAGGCTGGGCGTGGTGGCTCACATCTGCAATCCCAGCACTTTGAGAGGCCAAGGTGGGAGGATCACTTGAGGTCAGGAGTTCAAGACCTGCCTGGCCAAATGATGAAACCCCATCTCTACCAAAAATATAAAAATTAACCGGGCGTGGTGGTGCGTGCCTGTAAACCCAGCTACTTGGGAGGCTGAGGCAGGAGAACTGCTTGAACCTGGGAGGCGGAAGTTGTGATGAGCCAAAATTGCATCACTGCACTCCAGCCTGGGTGGCACTCCAGCCTGGGTGACAGAGTGAGACTCCATCTCAAAATAAAAATTATGGCTGGGTGCGGTGGCTCACGCCTGTAACCCTAGCACTTTGGGAGGCTGAGGCGGGTGGGTCACCTGAGGTTAGAAGCTCAATACTAGCTTGACCAACATGGTGAAACCCAGTCTCTACTAAAAATACAAACATTAGCAGCCGGGCGCAGTGACTCACACCTATAATCCCAGCACTCTGGAAGGGCGAGGAAGGTGGATCACCTGACCTCAGGAGTTCAAGACCACCCTGGGCAATATGGTGAAACCCATCTCTACTAAAATACAAAAAGAAAAATTAGCCAGGCATGGTGGTACACACCTGTAGTCCCAGCTACTCAGGAGGCTGCGGCACGAGAATCACTTGAGCCATGGAAGTGGAGGTTGCAGTGAGCTGAGATTGTGCCACTGCACTCCAGCCTGGGCTACAGAGTGAGACTCTGTCTCAAAAAAAAAAAAAAAAAAAAAAAAAAAATTAGCTGGGCATGGTGGTTCGGGCCTGTAGTCTCAGCTACTGGGGAGGCTGAGGTGGGAGGATCACTTGAACCTGGGAGGTGGAGGTTGCAGCAAACCGAGATTGTGCCACTGCACTCCAGCCTGGGTGACAGAGTGAGACCCTGTCTCAAAACAAAAACAAAACCAAACAAATTACAAAACCAAAAAAAAAACTTTTCAGTGGGATGCATTAAATTAAAAAAAAAAAACTTTTAGTAGGCCAGATGTGGTGGCTCACGCCTGTAATTCCAACATTTTGGGAGGTGAAGGCAGGAGGACTGCTTGAGCCCAGGAGTTCAAGACCAGCCTGGACAACATTGTGAGACCCCCCTCTCTACTTTAAAATTTTAGGCCAGGCATGGTGGCTCACACTTGTAATTCCAGCACTTTGGGAGGCCGAGGCAGGAGGATCACCTGAGGTCAGGAGTTCAAGAACAGCCTGGCCAACATGGTGAAAATCCGTCTCCACTGAAATTACAAAAAATTAGCTGGGCCGTAATCCTAGTTACTTGGGAGGCTGAGGCAGGAGAATCACTTGAACCCAGGAGGTGGAGGTTGTGGTGAGCAGAGATTGTGCCATTGCACTCCAGCCTGGGAGACAGAGCAAGACTTCGTCTCAAAAAAAAAAAAAAAAAAAATTTAAAAAGTGAGTTTTCAGTAAGAAAAGGCATTTTGTCTCTGTCTTACTAGTGTGTATACTGGTCTTGTTAGAGCCATCTCTCCTTGAAATGTTCTGTGCAGCACTCTGAAAACAAGCAGTAACTGACAGGGTGGACTTGAATTGATCGTATTTGATACATTGTCTGTAAAGAAGTCATGGTAGCTCTGTGCCATGAACAATACTTTGTAAGTAGATTTTAATCTTTTTTTTTTCTTTGAGAAATAGTTTGCTCCTGCTGCCCAGGCTGGAGTGCAATGGCAGGATCTCGGCTCACTGCAACCTCCGCCTCCTGGGTTTAAGCGATTCTCCTGCCTCAGCCTCCGGAGTAGCTGAAATTACAGGCATGTGCCACCCAGCACGGCTGTTTTTTTTTTTTTTTTTTTTTGAGACAGAGTTTCGCTCTTGTTGCCCCAGGCTGTAGTGCAATGGCACCATCTTGGCTCACCACAACCTCCGCCCCTCCGGGGTTCAAGTGATTCTCCTGCCTCAGCCTCCCGAGTAGCTGGGATTACAGGCATGCGCCACCAGGCCCAGCTAATTTTGTATTTTTAGTAGAGATGGGGTTTCTCCATGTTGGTCAGGATGGTCACGAACTCCCAGCCTTAGGTGATCCTCCCACCTCGGCCTCCCAAAATGCTGGGATTACAGGTGTGAGCCACTGTGCCCGGCCTAATTTTGTATTTTTAATAGAGACGGGGTTTCTCTATGTTGGTCAGGCTGGTCTCGAAATCCCAGCCTCAGGTGATCCGCCCGCCTTGGCCTCCCGAAGTATTGGGATTACAGGTGTGAGCCACCACGCCCATCTGATTTTTTTTTTTTTTTTTTTTTTTTGAGGGGAAGTCTCGTTCTGTCACCCAGGCTAGAGTGCAATGGCATGATCTCAGCTCACTGCAACCTCTGCCTCCCAGGTTCAAATGATTCTCCTGTCTCAGCCTCCCTAGTAGCTGGGATTACAGGTGTACACCACCACAGCCAGCTAATTTTTGTATTTTTAGTAGAGATGGGGTTTCACCATGTTGGCCAGGCTGGTCTTGAACTCCTGACCTCAAGTGATCCATCCGCCTCGGCCTCCCAAAGTGCTGGGATTATAGGCGTGAGCCACCACGTCAGGTCAGATTTTAATCTTAAATAGATTTTTCCTTCTTTTTTTTTTTTTTTTTTTTTTTTTTTTTTTTTGAGACAGTCTCCCTCTGTTGCTCAGGCTGGAGTACAGTGGCGCCATCTGGGCTCACTTCAACCTCCACCTGCTGGGTTCAAGCAATTCTCTTGCCTCAGCGCCCCCTACTGGCTGGGATTACAGGCACGCGCCACCACGCTCGGCTAATTTTTGTATTTTTAGTAGAGACGAGGTTTCACCATGTTGGCCAAGCTGGTCTTGAACTCTTGACTTCAGGTGATCCACCCACCTCGACCTCTCGAAGTGCTGGGATTACAGGCGTGAGGCACCATGCCCAGCCTTTCCTTCTTGTGTTGTAATAAATGACCAACGTTTTTTGTGTATATTAATGTTAATAAGTTAACATACAGATATGTTATATTTGATATTATGTAGTATAGTATATATTATGTATTATATTATATTCATTTGTATTATTATATAATAAAACATATCAACTTATAAATGAGTTAACAAGAAGATGGTCAGGTTCCTACCACCCTGAAGGTAAAATCCAATATCTTAAGCAAGGCTATGAAGTTCTTCACAGACTATCTTCAAATTACTTTATCATTTCCCTATTCATACACACCAAACCCTTAAGCTGAACTTCTTTATTTCTTTTTTTCTTTTTTTCTTTTTTTTTTTTTTTTGAGACGGAGTCTCACTCTGTCGCCCAGGCTGGAGTGCAGTGGCACGATCTCGGCTCACTGCAAGCTCCGCTTCCCGGGTTCACGCCATTCTCCTGCCTCAGCCTCCCCAGCAGCTGGGACTACAGGCACCTGCCACCACACCTGGCTCATTTTTTGTATTTTTGTAGAGACGGGGTTTCACTGTGTTAGCCAGGATGGTCTCGATCTCCTGACCTCGTGATATGCCCGCCTTGGCCTCCCAAAATGCTAGGATTACAGGCATGAGCCACCGCGCCCGGCCAGCTGCACTTCTTTCATGACTTCATGTCTCCTGGTCTTTTCGTTTTGCCTGGAACGCCCTTCCCCCACTTTCTGTACCTCATGAACACTTACCTAGTTTTTGGAACCCAGCCCAAGGGCACCTCCTCCGTGAGACTTTTACAATGCTTACGGTGTCTGGGATTCCCCATATCTCATTGCTTGCCCATCTGTTCTCCTATAGGATTTGTGTCCATGTCTCTATATATGATTTTTTTTTCTTTCTTTCTTTCTTTTTTTTTTTTTTTTTGTTAAGATAGGGTCTCACTCAGTTGTCCAGACTGGAATGCAGTGGCACAATCTTGGCTCACTGCAGCCTCCACCTCCCAGGTTCAAGCACTTCTCCTGCCTCAGCCTCTGGAGCAGCTGGGATCACAGGCACCTGCTTCCACGCCCGGCTAATTGTCGTATTTTTAGTAGAGACAGGGTTTCACCATGTTGGCCAGGCTGATCTCAAACTCCTAACCTCAGGTGACCCACCTGCCTCGGTCTCCCAAAGTATTGGTGTAGAGCTTATAGCTTGCAGTGAACGCCAAGAATGAGTTCTCAGACAATTCCAGCTGAGCAGGGCGGGGGCGGGGGTAGCTCTTCTAAGAGAGTCAACCTTAGCATCCGTCCGCCAAGTATTTATTGAAAGGGCTTGTTAAACCACAAACATCCACTAGATGGCTTTTTTGAGGTCGGGTCGTGAGGCACCTGTGGCCTTGTAAAAACACTCAAACTGCATTCTCAGGAGGCTGTTTTCAGCGTTCCTTATCACACCACACACTCCACTCCTTGTCCTGTTTTCAGGGTCGAGTTTCATTCTCATGCACAAATAACATACACACAACGCCTCAATATTTTTCCATGCCCCGACCTCGAATGCCTTGTACATAAGCTTGAATATGTTGCCATGTGCCCCCCATATCTCCCCCTTTTTTAATTCTTAAAGCTTGCTGGTCATCTCATGCAAGGTAAGCTTCTATCATTCTTCCCTGGTCATAGATGCATCAGGTGGCAGTATAGGGCCTTCTGCAAATGCCTAGCAAACAGATACAAAAAAGAATAAGTACAACAGCCATCATCCAAATGCATATATTTAAACCAGACAACCAAGTGTTCGGGTTTAACCATTGAAAGCCTCTTGTAATTGCTGAAGAGTACTTGTTTGTAATTGCTGCGACCATTCCTCAAGTTGTTTCTTTAATTCACACTCAAGAGTGGAAATTTGAGAACACAAATGGTGGTGATAAGCCCCTTGCAGATGTGCTTTCACTCTCTCCCAAGCATATTGGAAGCTATTATGTGTCAGGGGTGTGATACAGAATGATATTGCCAATCACAATGTAAATGTTGACGGGTAATGAATGCCTGCTGTTGATTCCCCAGCTATAGAACAGCGGCTTCAAGAGCCTTCAGGTGAGACAGAATAGTTTTATCAATATTTACCTGTTCTTGAAATTCATGGGTTACATTATATACCATGTGGTTCACCACTGAGGCTGTGTGAATAGATTCTGTCAGAGAAACAGCTGCAGTAGCAGCAGTTGCTAATATAATAATAGCTGAGACTAAAAAGGCAATTAAAGTGGCCAGAAATCTTTTATTTTTTCAAGTATGAGACAGTGCTTTTCTAAACAGCTGCAGGGTGGAATCTGCTTCCCAGCTCCGGGTTAAATTTACAGGTAGCCACAATTCCACACATCATTTTAAGATCATGACATAGGTTATATTCAACTGCGTAACATTTCGGTGAGACAAGCATGTAGCACACCAACTACTGGAAGAGACTTTAATACTGTAAAAGGATTGATTCTGCTCTACGTTAGGAACACCTTACCCAAACAAAATTATATAAGGGTGCATAGTACAAATCAGGAGAGTGTCAGTAACATTATTACGCAAAGAGAGGGTATAGTTGCCACTGCTGGTAATATACTCACCATGTGAAAGAACCCGTTCAAAAAGGGAAATCCGAATCTCCAAATTTGGGTATGAGCAGGGCTTAAAGCTTGTTTCCCTTTCAGTTGTAATACTGGTCCTGAAAGGCCACACTCTGACTAGGTAATAGAACTATTGGAGGGACTTCTAAATCCAATAGTCTGATTTGCAGACAGAAGATTACCATGGGGACCCCAATCAAATAAGGTGCCATTATCAAACAGAGGCCCTTGACACGGTGCAGGCTGTCTGTACGGTGACCACTGGACAGCCTCAAACTTATATCGCCAGTCCCTACTCGGATGGCATATAGGAAGATCAGGCACTTGTGAAGCTTCATTAGAGACCTCAGTAAGATTACTGGTAATAGTAGAAATAAAAGTCAAGTTTGCAAGCTTAGCATCCCTTTTAGGCTTATAGTAAAGATACTCCTGAGGGATGAGAGTAACACACTTATGTGCTATTGTGGAAAAACAAAGAGGGGGATTACTAGACAATAAAATCAAGGAGTAATTAAATTTAATTCATCCCAAATTTTCAGTTAAGGGATAAGACAGGGGCATCCATCAGTCTCCTGTCCAATAAGTATCATTAGATGACAAAGGCAAGTCAGCATCCCACCATGTAATAACATTAAAAATGGGTGTGGTGGCTCACGCCTGTAATCCCAGCACTTTGGGAGGCTGAGGCAGGCGGATCATGAGGTCAGGAGATGGAGACCATCCTGGCTAACATGGTGAAACCCCATCTCTACTAAAACTACAAAAAAATTAGCTGGGCGTGGTGGGGGGTGCCTGTAGTCCCAGCTACTTGGGAGGCTGAGGCAGGAGAATGTTGTGAACCCGGAGGCAGAGCTTGCAGTGAGCTGAGATCGCGCCACTGCACTCCAGCCTGGGCAACAGAGCAAGACTCTGTCTCAAACAAACAAACAAACAAAAAACCAGGGGGATCTAGAACATGACTCCAATAAACATGTTCTTGAGCTGATCCCAATTGGCAAAGAACAAGAATTACCAGCCACCCCAACATCCATGTCTGTCTTACTTTCTCAGAAGTTTCCCTAATTACCATCAGATACACAAGAAACCAATTCTCTGCAGTTGCAGGGCCTTCCACGTCTGCAAGCTGAATAGATGCCTGTTGATCCAGTTTCTTTAGCTGTCTCCAGGTAATGTCAGGTGCCTTCCGAGTCATCACCGTCATTGTCAGCTGGTTCTCCAACGACAGGTCCTGTTCTCGAGAAGAGAGTCCCATATTCCCCCTTTTTTGTTTATTAAGATATACTTTAAGAGTTTGATGAGCACATTTAACAATGGCCTGATTGGTTGAGTTATAAGCAATACCAGTTTTGCGTTGTATGTGCCAAAGTTGCAGTGCATATGCAAATTGAGCGCTAAGATAGCAAGGTCCATTATTAGTTTTTGTTTTTGTTTTATTTTTTGGTGAGACGGAGATTCACTCTTGTTGCCCAGGCTGGAGTGCAATAGCGCCACCTCGGCTCACCACATCCTCCGCCTCCCAGGTTCAAGTGATTCTCCTGCCTCAGCCTCCCGAGTAGCTGGGATTACAGGCATGTGCCACCACACCTGGCTAATTTTGTATTTTTAGTAGAGATGGGGTTTCACTGTGTTGCCCAGGCTGATCTTGAACTCCTGACCTCAGGTGATCCACCCGCCTCGGCCTCCCAAAGTGCTGGAATTATAGGCCACTGTGCCCGGCCCATTATTAGTTTTTATAGTGTGTGGAAGGCTTAGAGTTATAATAGATTTAAACAAATGAGCAATTGCATCTTTGTTTTTTTCTCTGGTCTGGAGGGTGGCATGTATCAGGTCTGTATAAGTGCCCATGGTAACATGGAGAAATTTGAAACATCCAAAGGGTGGATACTGAGTAACATCAGTTTGCCAGATAGCATTAGGTACCAGACCTCGTGGGTTGGCACCAAGGCCTAAGGAAAAGGGGGAAGGAGATGTAGCAGGACGAGCCGCAGACAAAACTCCTCAGACACCGGATTAAAGAAGGAAGAGGTTTTTTATTCGGCCGGGAGCATCGGCAGACTCGCGTCTTAAGAGCCAAGCTCCCTGAGAAAGAAATACTTGGCCTTTTTAAAGCCTTACAACTTTAAGGGGTCCACGTGAAAGGGTCGTGATAAATTGAGCAAGCGTGGGAAACGTGACTGGGGGCTACATGCATCAGCTAACAGAACAAAAAGTTTTACAATGCTTTTTTCATACAGTGTCTGGAATTTACAGATAACACAAGTAGTTTAGGCCAGGGGTTGATGTTATTATTACTACTTTGTTTAACTCCTAGGGCCGGGTGGTGGTGCCAAGGTTGTCTGGCTATTTATCTTACTTTTGTTTCTTTCTCTCTTTCCTCCTGTCTTGTGAACTAGGCAAGGTAGGGGGAGGAGGGCAGCAGGAGTAGTAGTGGTCTCCTTCCTTAGAGAATGCCGTCGGCAATCAGGACAAGTTTTAATAATCATGCGAGCTTGAGTAAGTGTCAAATGAAACTTGTTTAAGACTGCGGACATTCTGATGAAAAAAAGCAAGATCAGCTTGAGCTCGCAAAAAGGCAGGTGAATTTGCAAAGCACACGTATGGTCATACCAGAGCATCAGCTCGAGCGTTGCCTTCTGATAAGGGACCAGGTAACCCAGAATGAGAGTGAATATTATGTCTTGGTGAGGACCAGTTTGTAAGGCCAATATCTGGGCACCTAATTCCACCTGTTGCGTAGTTTTTAAAATGCTCCTGGATTTTGTGCTGCCAGTTCTGCATGGCATCTTGCCACATTACAGCTGCTTTTTCAGTTTTGTTTTTTTTTTTTTTTTTTGAGCCACCTGTAAAGACAGTGGTGGCATGAAGTAAAGGCTCAGAGACAACAATAGATACAAATTTAACAGGTACAGTTTGTAAAAAGTTCAGGAGCTTAGAGGCTGGTAAATGAAAGCTGATATTACCAATAAAGTCAGCAATAAAGCATAGCTACTTGCCAATCAAGATCATAAGCTAAGAAAGTATGAAATTGTTCCTTGCTTAAAGGTAGGAAAACAATAGCAGGGTCATATCCTGACAGCCAGATGCAATACTGGCATCCCTTTATGAGAAGAGAAGCTATTAAATCTGTAGTCTTTTGTATATGTTTAGGGGGATTATGAGACAGGTACATAACATATAAAATACAGAAATGGCAAAAGATAAAGCCAGCTGTTAAACTAAGGCATGATATTTTAAGTAATTTTCACTATATTTTGGCCCTTGAAAGTAATTAGAATGTGACTGCAAGTCGCCAGGATAATAAACCTGCATTGAGTTAACTTAAATGTGTAAAAAAAAAAAAAAAAAAAAAAAAAAACTTTTAAAAATGTCCTTTGGTGTTGGCCATTTTCCTGCAACAGCCTTTAACTGGAATGTCTTAGAAGTGAGCTTGGGAAAGTAGGGTTGTGGCTGGTTTCTTTTTATTCGTTCTGGGCTCCTTAGGCAGCTTCTCTTTTTAATAGCCTGCCACTTGTTGCTGTCCTTATCCTGAGAGGAAGGAAGGAAGACTACAAGTGGCAGTAAGAGGTTAGAGAATGACCGGGTGGTAAAGTGCGTGTGTAAGTGGGAAGGCTGGAGGCAAGAGGGTAACAGGCTGGGAGAAAAACCATTCCCCGTATCTTCTAGGCCACCGACGCCTGGAGCCAACCCGGTTAGGTAAGGTACTGAAAATATGCTGGGCTTTTTATTACTTTTACCACCCCCAAGCAGAGAGGCTCAGGGGAGGAGCAGACATGCAGCACAGGGTCTGCTTTGAAGTTTCTTAGCCACAGTGTTTTTAAACATTTTATAAAAAAGCAAAACAAACATTCCTTACTGCTGCGTCTATCGTCTGAAGATGACAACAGGTGGCAGATCTCGTCCACCTTAGCCTAGTTAGCTACAGGAGAGCGCCCCTTACTAGCGGGCTCCTCCCCCCAGGGCTCTGTCCTCTAGGCTGCTCCACACTCCTTTGCCCACCTTAGGCTAGTAAGGTCGGGGTGCACATGGACTGTTTCTTAGCCCTTTCCCTAGGGGGCCAGGGAAGACAAGGAATTGCTTGTCAACTGAGACATGTGAGGGGTGGCAGCGAAGGGCAGAAGTAGGAAAAGCAGCAGCACAGCAAGCAGCAGGCCACTTCCTGGGCGCAGTTACTAAGGCACGTGACGGTGGTGAGGTGGATCCTCAGGACGGGGCTGGAGCTGCCAGCTCTGTGCTTTTTGGCCTCCCCTCTGTCACCACAAACCCAGAAAGGGGTAACCTGCCCAGACTGCCAGTGACCAAATGGGCACTCCCTGGCATCTTAGCAACTCTGCTGCCCCAGGCCTCTGTGGGCAGCAAGAAAGCTAGAGCTAGCTGGGATAAAACCCAGGAAGTAGCATGCAACTTCCCCTTATACTCCAGAAAAACAGAAAAAAGACAAGGCCAGAAAGGCTGATGCTGGAAGTAGGAAATGGGAACTTGCATGTTAGGAAGACAATCATAATCACCCACTTTCCTTTACTCCTGGCGGCACCCCTCCAGCAGGGAAGTTTGTTGAGGAGGCGCCGCCACCCGATTATACCCACGTCGCTGACCAGGGGTTTTAATCTAAGAACTGTCCCTGGGGCAGCCTCCAGTCTCCTTAAGGGGGATGGGAGATGCTGTTGGCTGAACAGGGCCAACAAATGCAGGTCCCTTTAAGGGTAGAGGAAAGGAGGGCAATGGGTTTTCTATACGGGGAGGAAAAGGCTCCGGTCCGTCCTTATCCTCACTAGAAAAAATGTCCTCCTTAGGCCCCTCTACAGAAGGGACTGAAGTAGAGAGAGGAGCACCGCCCCGCCCCCGCTGTTCTGGTTCCTGTTTTTCCTCACTAGAAAAAATCTCGTTATTCACCATAGAAGGGAATGAAGTGGGGAGAGGAATCTCTCCCTTCAAATCTTCTGAATTCTTTTCAGGTGGAGATAATGGGCCGTCTAACCGCGATCTGACAGATAAAGAGGATACAACGCCCAGGTGGTCAAAATAGTAAAATTAGTAAAATGACCTTGCTCATGTCCTCTTTTCAGGCAGCGACCTACCTGCTCCCATAGCTTTAAATCTAAGGTTCCTTGATCAGGAAACCAAGGGCATTCCTGCCGAATTAAAAGCATGAGCTTGTGTAGAGCTCCAGGCTCTACAGTGCACTGGATAGCCTTAAGTAGCTGTTGCACTGTTAAAAAATACTTTCTGTTCTTTGGTCATTTCCTGACCCACGGTAACCCAACCCCTGATATTTTACGTGTGGGTCGCGTCCTCCTGATGGGAGTCAGGACTGTCCCTTACCGGGATTCCCCCAAAATTGATGAGCTGGCCTCCTTCACACGGAACTTCAAGGCGATCATGTCGGGGCACCACTTGCAGAGCTTATAGCTTGCAATGAATGCCACGAATGAGTTCTCAGACAATTCCAGCTGAGCGGAGCAGGGAGTAACTCTTCTTTTTTTTATTATTATACTTTAAGTTCTGGGTTACATGTGCAGAACGTGCAGTTTTGTTACATAGGCATACACGTGCCCTGGTGGTTTGCTGCATCCTTCAACCTGTCACCTACCTTAGGTATTTCTCCTAATGTTATCCCTCCCCCAGACCCCCACCCCACAACAGGCCCCAGTGTGTGAACAGACACTTCTCAAAAGAAGACATTTATGCAGCCAACAGACATATGAAAAGATGATCATCATCACTGGTCATTAGAGAAATGCAAATCAAAACCACAATGAGATACCATCTCACACCAGTTAGAATGGGGGTAGCTCTTCTAAGAGAGTCCGCCCCAGCATCTGTCCACCAAGTATTTATTGAAAGGGCTTGTTAAACCACAAACATCCACTAGATGGCTTTTTTGAGGTCAGGTCGTGAGGCACCTGTGGCCTTGTAAAAACACTCAAACTGCATTCTCAGGAGGCTGTTTTCAGCGTTCCTTATCACACCACACACTCCACTCCTTGTCCTGTTTTCAGGGTCAAGTTTCATTCTCATGCACAAATAACATACACACAGCGCCTCCGTATTTTTCCATGCCCCGACCTCAAACGCCTTGTACATAAGCTTGAATATGTTGCCCTGCACCCCCACAGTTGGCATCACAGGCATGAGCCACCATGCTGGCCTATATTAGCATTATTATCACCACTTTCATTATTAATGTGTCTGTCTTCTTGATGTAAGGAGCATGTTCTATTTCTTCCTTATTTCTTGTACTGAGAGCTCTAGAAATGTTCGATCAATGAGGGACTGATGAAATGAAACGAATAAATGGAATTGGGGAAAGTTACCCTTATCTCTTTGCAGGATATGAATTGAAGAAACTCGCTTATCTTTCCAAACTTGGAATGAAAGTGAGAAATGGCAGGGTCACTGATGTGGAAGGGAAGGCAAAAGGGTGTTATAGTGAGTCATATGCCAGCTTGGAGCCCTAGACCTGGGCAGGTGGGGACACAGGTCACCTTTCTTGGCTGTCAAAACAAATGAGAGTTATAAAACCTCCACCCCTTAGTTCCATTACACTTCATACCTGTTTTTCCTGTCCATGTGTTTGGAAGCTTGCCTGTACCTTTTAAATACGCTTTCTGTAGCAAGTGACTTCTAGGTTTAATAAAGAAGAAGAAAAACCCAGAGGTAATACTAGATTGGAAAATAGGAAAACTGGTATTCTTGAGTTGTAATCAGGAGGTGACAGAATTGAGAAAATCTTAATTAACGGATTGGAAATGAAGAAATGCTTTTTCTTAGAGTACCTTTGAATAAATGATTTCAAATGATTAGGAGTTGACTCATCTTTTAAAATTGTGGAAAACTTCTTTTTTTTTTTTTTTTTTTTGAGACTGAGTCTTGCTCTGTCACCCAGACTGGAATACAGTAGCGCGATCTTGGCTCACTGCAACCTCCACCTCCTGGGTTCAAGTGATTCTCCTGCCTCAACCTCCCGAGTGGCTGGGATTACAGGCGCCCGCCACCATGCCCGGCTAATTTTTGTGTGTGTGTATATATATGTGTGTGTGTGTGTGTGTGTGTGTGTGTGTGTGTGTGTGTGTGTATATATTTTTTTTTTTTTTTGAGATGGAGTTTTGCTGTTGTTTCCCAGGCTGGAGTGCAATGGCACAACCTCAGCTCACTACAACCTCTGCCTCCCAACCTCTGCCTCCTGGGTTCATGTGATTCTCCTGTCTCAGCCTCCTGAGTAGCTGGGATTACCGGTGCATACCACCACACCTGGTGATTTTTTTTGTATTTTTAGTAGAGACGGGATTTCATCAGATTGATGAGGCTGGTCTCAAACTCCTGACCTCAGGTGATCCACCTGTCTTACCCTCCCAAAGTGCTGGGATTACAGATGTGAGCCACCATACCCGGCCTGAAAAACTTTATTCTGAAATAATTTTTGGGCCGGGCGCGGTGGCTCAAGCCTGTAATCCCAGCACTTTGGGAGGCCGAGACGGGCGGATCACGAGGTCAGGAGATCGAGACCATCCTGGCTGACACTGTGAAACCCCGTCTCTACTAAAAACTACAAAAAACTAGCCGGGCGAGGTGGCAGGCGCCTGTAGTCCCAGCTACTCGGGAGGCTGAGGCAGGAGAATGGCGTGAACCCGGGAGGTGGAGCTTGCAGTGAGCTGAGATCCAGCCACTGCACTCCAGCCTGGGTGGCAGAGCGAGACTCCGTCTCAAAAAAAAAAAAAAAAAAAAAAAAAAGAAATAATTTTTGGGTCGGGCATGGTGGCTCACACCTGTAATTCCCAGCACTTTGGGAGGCCGAGGAGGGTAGATCACTTGAGTCCAGGAGTTCGAGACCAGCCTGGCCAACATGGCAAAACCCTGTCTCTACTGAAAAATACAAAAATTAGCTCTGCATGGTGGCGCATGCCTGTAATCCCAGCTACTTGGGAGGCTGAGGGGCAGTAGGATAGCTTGAACCTGGGAGGCGGAGGTTGCAGTGAACTGAGGTTGCACCACTGCACTCTAGCCTGGGCTACAGAGCAAGACGGTGTCTCAAAAAAAAAAAAAAAAAAAAGAAAAGTAAAAGAAAAAAAAAAAGAATTATTGGTTCTCAGAAAGTTACAAAAATAGGTGCAGTGGCTTGTGCCTATGGTCCCAGCTACTCAGGAGGCTGAGATGGAGGATCAGTTGAGCCCAAGAGTTGGAGGTTGTGGTGGGTGACAGGGTGAGACCTTGTCTCAAAAAAGTAAAAAAAATAAAAATAAAAATAAACAAAACAAAAAAATTGACCCTGGTTGACAATCCACAGACCTCATTTAGAGTTTCATATGCAAGTGTGTGTAGTTCTGTGCTATTTTATCACCTTTCCACCACCACATAGCTGCTACCACAATTAAGATACACAATTGTTTCATCACTAAAAGATGATTTTCACTAAAAGATGATTTTTTTTTTTTTTTTTTTTTTTGAGACGGAGTCTTGCTCTGTAGCCCGGGCTGGAGTGCAGTGGCCGGATCTCAGCTCACTGCAGGCTCCGCCTCCCGGGTTTACGCCATTCTCCTGCCTCAGCCTCCAGAGTAGCTGGGACTACAGGCGCCCGCCACCTCGCCCGGCTAGTTTTTTGTATTTTTAGTAGAGACAGGGTTTCACGGTGTTAGCCAGGATGGTCTCGATCTCCTGACCTCGTGATCCGCCCGTCTCGGCCTCCCAAAGTGCTGGGATTACAGGCTTGAGCCACAAGACGGAATCTTGTTCTTGTCACCCAGGCTGGAGTGCAATAGCACGATATTGGCTCACTGCAACCTCTGCCTTCTGGGTTCAAGTGATTCTTCTGCCTCAGCCTTCCAAGTAGCTGGGATTACAGGCACCCGCCACCATGCCCAGCTAATTTTTGTATTTTTAGTAGAGTCAGGGTTTTACCATGTTGGCCAGGCTGGTCTCGAACTCCTGACCTCAGGCGATCCACCTGCCTCAGCCTTCCAAAGTGCTGGGATTACAGGCATGAGCCCGGCCAACTAAAAGGTTCTTGTACAGTCACATCTATTCTCCTCTCCTCCCTGCCTCTCCTCTCTCCCATTCTTGGGACTGTTTTATGTTTTCTTATATTTGATATTTCTCACTATTGTAAAAAAATAAGGGACAGTTTCTCCCATTGATTTTTGTGCTGTTCTGAATGCCTAAAATAGAAAGGAGCACAGTTAAGAAGTTAGAGACCTTCTGTGCCCACCAGCAGGAAAATCATTAATAGTAACACAAAGAGGCCAGGCACGGTGGCTCATGCCTGTAATCCCAGCACTTTGAGAGGCCGAGGCAGGAGGACTGCTTGGGGCCAGGGGTTTGAGACCAGCCTGGGCAACACTGCGAGACCCCATCTCTACAAAAACATTAAAAAATTAGCCGGGCATGGTGACATGTGCCTGTGACCCCAGCTCTTCAGGACGCTGAGGTGGGAGAATCTCTTAAGCCCAGGAGGTCAAGACCAGTGAGCTGTGATCGAGTCACTGCATTCAATTCTGGGTGACAGAGTGAGACCCTGTTTCAAAAACAACAAAAACGACAAAAAGTAGCACAAAGAGTCCTCCCAACAGAAATGATTCCCATTCCTATAACTGGATAGTTTCCAGAAAAATGTACATTAGCTCCATGTAGATAAGCACTTGGCATGGTACTGAAAACTCATAGGACCTCAACAAATATTTATCAGGCAAATACACTGAACAGGGAGCAAGGCATTCCCTAATATGTTCCTAAAAGAGATGTGAAACAAGTCTCCATTTATTCCAGAGGGCAGTTGTTTTCAAATTAGTAAAGCTTACAGAAATAAAAGCAAATTTTTTCCTCTGAACTAAACAAAAGCTGAGCGAAAAATAGACAGGCTTACAAGCTATCTCTTTGGTTTTTCTTTTTTTGTTGTTGTTGAGACAGAGTCTCACTCTGTCACCTAGGCTGGAGTGCAGTGGTACGATCTCGGCTCACGGCAACCTCCGCCTCCCGGGTTCAAACGATTCTCCTGCCTCAGCCTCCCAAGTAGCTGGGATTATAGGCCTGTGCCACCATGCCTGGCTTACTTTTGTATTTTTAGTAAAGATGAGGTTTCACCATGTTGGCCAGGCTGGTCTCAAACTCCTGACCTCAGGTGATCCACCCACCTTGGCCTCCCAAAGTGTTGGAATTACAGGCGTGAGCCACCGCGCCACACCTGGCCTATTTTGTTTGACTTATTCACAGTTCCTTAATTTATTTCTCCAAGCAGGAGACAAAACAAAAACCAAAAACAGGCTGACGTGGTGACTGAAGTCTCTTAGCTGAAGCACCAAGACTTAGGGTGACCCCAGTCGTAAAAATCCCATCTGAGTCTCTCTTCTCAACACTGTGCTGGCTGCCTTCTGCTGGGAAGGAAAGGTACAGATGTGTGGCCAGCTAGATAATAACAACAGTTATCAAGTTGCCAGAGCGCTTACCTTAGCACAGTGCTAAGGACTTTAGCTGTAATATCTCATTGAGTCCATATAACAACTCTGTGAAACTTGTGATTTTATTATCTTCATTTTACAGCTAAGAAAACAGACTTTAAGAACCTAAATGTTGGGTCAGGCACGGTGACTCACGCCTGTAATCCCAACACTGAGAGGCTGAGGTGGGAATATCACTTGAATCTAGAAATTCTGAGACCAGCCCGGGGCCATGTAGCAAGCATCCCATCTCTACAATCAAAAAATTAGCCGGGCGTGGTAGCGTACACCTGTAGTTCTAGGGAAGCTGAGGCAGGGGAATCACTTGAGCCTAGGAGTTTGAGGTTACAGTGAGCTTGCACCACTGCACTCCAGCCTGGGTGGCAGAGTGAGACTTTGTCTGGAAAAAAAAAAAAGCCGCGGGCTGGGCGCGGTGGCTCACGCCTGTAATCCCAGCACTTTGGGAGGCCCAGGCGGGCAGATCACAAGGTCAGGAGATCGAGACCATCCTGGCTAACACAGTAAAACCCCGTCTCTACTAAAAATACAAAAAATGAGCCGGGCGTGGTGGCAGGCGCCTGTAGTCCCAGCTACTGGGGAGCCTGAGGCAGGAGAATGGCATGAACCCGGGAGGCGGAGCTTGCAGTGAGCTGAGATCACGCCACTGCACTCCAGCCTGTGTGACAGAGCGAGACTCCACTCCGTCTAAAAAAAAAAAAAAAAACACAAAACTTAAATGGTTTGCATAAGTCTACACAACTAAGCTAGTGGAAGACAAGGGATTTGAACTCAGGTTAATATAGTAAGTCAGCCCTAGGGAGTCTTGGCATTCATTAGATCTGACGTGTGAAACAGAAATCTGCACGCAGTACTTTTAAAACCTCCCGGGTGATTCCGATTTACTGACTTCTTGGGAAGCATTGCTAGAATCTACTTCCTGCAAAGGAATCTCTTGCTATTCAAATGATGTGGGAACATGAAGAGAACTAACAGTTAAACTTATATGAGGGGTACTATTACTTCACAAACCCATACTTCAGGTAGACAATGCTAAATGACTAATTGCTTTTGCCTGATGCTTTGGATGAAATGTATTCTTAAGTTGTGTCTTTATTATTTATTTATTTATTTCTTTAGCGACAGGGTCTCACTCTGTCACCTAGGCTGGAGTGCAGTGGTATGATTTTGGTTCATGGCAACTTCCTGCTTCCCAGGCTCAGGTGATCCTCCCACTTCAGCCTCCTGAGTAGCTGGGACCACAGGTGCACTAAAGAATGCTTGTATTTTTTTTCAGAGACGGGTTTTTGCCATGTTGTCCAGACTGGACTGGAACTTCTGGACTCAAGCGATCCACCCGCTTCAGCCTTCCAAAGTGCTGGGATTTCAGGCATGAGCCACCGCACCCAGCATGTTAATTTTTTAAAAATTATTTATTATTATTATTATTTTTGAGACAGAGTCTTGCTCTGTCGCATAGGCTGGAGTGCAGTGGTGCGATCTTGGCTCCCTGCAAGCTCCGCCTCCCGGGTTCACGCCATTCTCCTGCCTCAGCCTCCTGAATAGCTGGGACGACAGGCGCACACCACCACGCCCGGCTAAATTTTTTTGTATTTTTAGTAGAGATGGGGTTTCACCATGTTAGCCATGATGGTCTCGATCTCCTGACCTCGTGATCCGCCCACCTCGGCCTTCTAAAGTGCTGGGATTACAGGCATGAGCCACCGTGCCCGGCTTATTTTTAAGCTCATCAGACCACCAGAAGCCTGAGTTAGTGTTGCAAGCACTCTCATCAGAAAGAGAATTAAATTACCTTGGAGCTATGCAGCACAAGTTTAGTTACCTCTATCACTGAGATGCATAGATTCTGGCATGTCTCTCTATTTGAAAATTTTCCATTTATTTTTCCTTTTTATTTATGTATTTATTTTTTGAGACAGTCACTCTGTCCCCCGGGCTGAAGTGCAGTGATGTGATCTTGACTCATTGCAACCTCTGCCTCCTGGGGTCAAGCAATTCTTGTGCCTCATCCTCCTGAGGTAGCTGGGACTACAGGTGCGTGTCACCACACCTGCTAATTTTTGTAATTTTAGTAGAGACAGGGTTTCACCATGTTGGCTAGGCTGGTCTCAAACTCCTGACCTCAAGCAGGCCTCAGCCTCCCAGAGCGTTGGGATTACAGGCGTGAGTCACGACGCTGGCCTATTTTTCCTTTTTAAAAAAGAACTATTAGAGATGTAGAAATTCTAGATAGGAAGAAATACAAATAAAGAGATATAATACCAAAAAAAGTTTCCTTTAATCTGAAGCATACATATATTTTGGCAAAAGTAGATATATAATTGGACCTAATGAAATGTTCTTTTTTTTTTTTTTTTTTTGAGAGGAGTCTCGCTCTGTCACCCAGGCTGGAGTACAGTGGCCGGATCTCAGCTCACTGCAAGCTCCGCCTCCCGGGTTTACGCCATTCTCCTGCCTCAGCCTCCCGAGTAGCTGGGACTACAAGCGCCCGCCACCACGCCCGGCTAATTTTTTGTATTTTTAGTAGAGACGGGGTTTCACCGTGTTAGCCCGGATGGTCTTGATCTCCTGACTTCGTGATCCGCCCGTCTCGGCCTCCCAAAGTGCTGGGATTACAGGCTTGAGCCACCGCACCCGGCCAAAATGTTCTTAATAAAATCTAAAGACTGCCCTATGATGAATGAGTGTATGAATTAATGTAAAAACTGGTTTTGTATATACAGGCCAACAGATACAAACTGGATTTGTTATTTCATTCACAGGAACCAAGGGGGAAAAGATCTCAAGTCACACTGGATTTCAACACACCAAGCCAAACAACTAATAAACCGCCCACAAAGAATGAAACTATTCTGAACTCGTCATTCTGCAAATGCAGATTATAATACTAAGATATGCATAAAATTTTATAAAGTAGACAGTAACCGACCTTTTATTGAAAAGAGGAGGAGTCAAAGCTCCTGAAAGGGTTGGGACTGCCTGCAGTCAGTCCCTAGGGAACTTCCTGTTGTCACCACACCTCTGAGTCGTCTGAGCTCACTGTGAGCAAAACTCCGCAGTGGAAACTCTTAAGCCTCTGTGAAGTAAATCATTCTTGTGAATGTGACACACGATCTCTCCAGTTTCCATATGTTGAGATTCTACTTATTCATCAGTTTGATGTGCTTGGCAAGATCAGGTAGGTTATTTACTAACTGGTTTTCTTAACTGCTTAAAAAATATAATTAGTTGTGTTGTCATTTTGCATGTCATCATTCCACTTCCTTCAGTGAACTTTTTAAGTTCCATAGAGTCGTTTTTAAGGAAAAAGATATAGGAAGCCTGTATCATTTCCTTAGCTTTTCCTTAAAAGAAAAAAAAAAAAAAGATACAGGTTAGATGAACTTTCTAATCCTGAAAAAAAATTCTCAATAATAAAAGAAGCTATTATGTCTTCAAATTAATTTCTTCTTATGTACAACAATCAAATCTGCTGTAAAATCTAGAAGTCTTATTTTCTTTCTTAGTCTTTATCTATGCCTTTCTAGTTCTGTGAAATGAGATGATTTATTATCTGGAAATACAAAAATTTATCTTGTATTTAATATATCGAGGGTTGGTTTTTACATTTTCATACATCGAGAGTTTATTTAAATTATTCTTAGAGAAAACATAATTTAATATAGATAAACTACTTGGAATGGTTCCTGGCATACTTATAACTTAAAAATTGTTAATCATAATGAGGAAATCAAAATTAAAACCCTAATGTACCTGATAATGTAACAAAAACAAAGTGAAATGCTTAAAAAAAATAAAATTCGACACTTTGCAACCTTTTTAAGTATTCAGTTTTGTTTCAGATAGCTATGGTAATGAAGGTTGATATAATTTTTTTGAAGGGCAAAGGGTAAATATGTTATATATTCAGACCCATAAAAATGTTCCTGTACTTTAGGCTAGTAAAACCACTGCTGGGAATTTATTCTAAATGAATAACCTTTAAAAGAGAAAAGCCTCCTATGCAGAGATAAGTCTAACTATATTACTTGCAGTAACTTGAAACTAGATATAACCAAAATGTTTCTACATACAGGAATGGATAAAAGACAGTATATCAACTTAATTTTTTTAAAGTAGCCTTTAAACTAATTCTGACGCTATGCAGAAATAAGCAAACATTTTTAAAGTAACACCAAGTAGAAAAAATAGAACTTAAATTTGTTGGTAAACTATGATTACAACTATGTTAAAATCATGTATGTATGCATGTGAATGAAGTTTAGAAGGGAAATGGAAAAATAGTATTAGGATTTCTGGCCTATAAATTTTTCTTTTATATATGGTTTTGAAGTTGATTTTCTAGTAAGTTAAAATCATAGCAATGATGATATTTTTAACTGAGAATTCGACTTTTTAAAGTATATGTTTGTTATCTTTTTTTTTTTTTTTTTTTTGAGGCAGAATCTCACTCTGTCACCCAGGCTGGAGTGTAGTGTTGCGATCTGAGCTCACTACAGCCTCTCCCTCCCTGGTTCAAGCGGTTCTCCTTGCCTCAGCCTCCCAAGTAGCTGGGACTACAGGAGTGCACCACTGTGCCTGGCTAATTTTGTATTTTTAGTAGAGAGGAGGTTTCACCATGTTGGCCAGGATGGTCTCAATCTACTGACCTCGTGATCCACCCACCTCGGCCTCCCAAAGTGCTGGGATTACAGGCGTGAGCCACCGCGCCCAGCCTATTATCATTTTTAAATTAAAAAAAATAAGCATAAATGGCCAGGCCCAGTGGCTCACGCCTATAATCCCAGCACTTTGGAAGGCCGAGGCGCGTGGATCACCTGAGATCAGGAGTTCAAGACCAGCCTGGCTAACATGGTGAATCCCGTCTCTACTGAAAATACAAAATTAGCTGGGCCTGGTGGCATGTGCCTGTAATCCCAGCTACTCGGGAGGCTGAGACGGGAGAATCTCTTGAACCTGGGAGGCAGAGGTTGCAGTGAGCCAAGATCGTGCCACTGCATTCTAGCCTAGGCAACAAAGTGAGACTCCTTCTCAAAAAAAAAAAAAAAAAAAAAAGAATATAAAGGTAGAGGTATCTTAAGTGGGTCAGGGCCAACCCTAACACAAAAACATGAGATGGCTTGTGGGTACCTTCTTCCAGTCTTTCATTATACATCTCCATTTATAAAGTTGAAAAAACAGCAACTTAATTTTTTTGTGACCTTCCTTTTCCTTAGCATCTTCTCAGAAGTAAAGTCTTGTTTTACATGATTCTAGAAGACTGTCACTGCTGCATGATAGAATCTCAGCAGACAGAGACACACAAGAATAAACTTCTGTACGTAGAAGGAAAAAAATAGTATAGCTGTAAGCTAATTCTAGTCTTCTCAGTGTCTAGGAAACCATAAACTTGGAACTTTCATTAGGGAGGGTGTTGGATAATATTCATCTGGTAGCAGACATTATTAATCTCAAATGCATGCACTTTCTGTTTTTCCCTTCTGCTTGCAGTCCAAAAATTACCAAGCATTAAAATGAGCTTCAGAAATCCCAAGGATACAAGTCATTCAGTTTCAGAGATCTTTGTTTTGTTTTCTAATCTTTGTGAAACCATGTTAGGAATGTTTGCCATAATCTTACCAGTGAACAAAGCAACAGCTAACAAACTAAAGTACACTAGAATCCCCTGAGGTCTTGATTAAAATGCACTCCACCTCCAAAAATCCAAACTTAGTAGGTCTGGAGTGAGATCCTGGAATCTACATTTTAAACACTTTTCTGGTTGGTCCTAGGGGCTCACACCTGTAGTCCCAGCACTTGGGGAGGCCGAGGCTGGAGGATCGCTTGTGCCCAGGAGTTGGAGGCTGCAGTGAGCTATGACTGTGCCTCTGAGTAGCCATTGCACTTCAGCTGGCTGAACAAGACCCTGTCTTAAAAATTTTCTCACCCTGTCTGTATCTGGAACTTACAGGCACATACCATTGTGCCTGGCCTGGAAACTGCATTTTTAACAAGCCTTCAGGGTTTTTCAGCTACAGGTGGTACAACAAACACAGGTTTTAAAATATTGTTCTAAATTAAGGCTGCTTGACATAAGTATTTTTTAAAGTTACTCTGCTATCAATATTTTGGCCCTAGCAACTGTAAAACTAGGTAGATATTTTCCCAGAGGAAAGTGTTTAGTGCCAAAACCAGAATTATTTCCTCAGATATTTGTAATCCTCTAGAATGATTTAGAACTATTCCTGTATGGTGACTCATCTTTCTCTAACAAGTTGGCAAAGGTGAATGAGGGGGTGTGAATGTGCATATTTATGCACATGATTCAGAAGTGAGAATGAGAAAATTTGGCATCTCATTTATTTTCTCGGTTGCATCCTAAAGAAATACAGCCAGTGGTTTAAAGCAGACATATCCTTCTAATCAAGAGGGCAATCTGCCTATATGCTTCTTGCCTGTCTCTGCCCAGGGTAAAAAAGAAACAAATATTTTCTTTCCTTTTCTTTTTTTTTTTTTTTTGAGACAGAGTCTGGCTCTGTTGCCAGGCTGAAGTGCAGTGGCGTGATCTCGGCTCACTGCAACCTCTGCTTCCTGGGTTCAAGCAGTTCTCTGCCTCAGCCTCCGGAGAAGCTGGGATTACAAGCACCCACCACCATGCCCAGCTAATTTTTGTATTTTTAGTAGAGATGGGGTTTCACCATGTTGGCCAGGCTGGTCTTGAACTTCTGACCTTGTGATCCACCTGCCTTGGCCTGACAAAGTGCTGGGATTATAGGTGTGAGCCACCACGCCTGGCGAAACAAATGCTTTACAAGGTTTGACCCTGTCCAACTGTAATCCTTTCACAATCTGGCTCAGGATGAGTTTTGTTTTGTTTTTGAGGTAGAGTCTTGCTCTGTCTCACCTAGGCTGGAGTGCAGTGGCGTGATCTTGGCTCACTGCAGCCTCTGCTTCCCAGGTTCAAGTGATTCTCCTGCCTCAGTCTCCCAAGTAGCTAGGACTACAGACATGTGCTGCCACGCCCAGCTAATTTTGTATTTTTGGTGGAGATGGGGTTTCACCACATTGGCCAGGCTGGTCTGGAACTCCTGACCTCAGGTGATCCATCTAACTCAGCCTCCCAAAGTGCTAGGATTACAGGCGTGAGCCATCGTGCTCGGCCTAGGATGAGTTTTTTTGTTTTGTTTTTTTTGTTTGTTTGTTTTGTTGTTGTTGTTTTTGAGACAGTCTTGCTCTGTTGGCCAGGCTGGAGTGCAGTGGTGCGATCTCAGTTCACTGCAACCTCCGCCTCCTGGGTTCAAGCAATTCTCCTTCCTCAGCCTCCCAAGTAGCTGGACCTACAGGTGTCCACCACCACGCCCAGCTAATTTTCTTTTTCTTTTTGTTTTTGAGACTGAGTCTTGCTCTGTTGCCCAGGCGGAGTGCAGTGGCGCGATCTCGGCTCACTGCAAGCTCCGCCTCCCGGGTTCACGCCATTCTCCTGCCTCAGCCTCCTGAGTAGCTGGGACTAC
Organism: Macaca nemestrina; assembly: GCF_043159975.1. NCBI lineage: Eukaryota > Metazoa > Chordata > Mammalia > Primates > Cercopithecidae > Macaca > Macaca nemestrina. The sequence continues at coordinate 98,623,858 of NC_092126.1, read as the reverse complement.
AGGCACCCACCACTACGCCTGGCTAATTTTTTGTATTTTTAGTAGAGATGGGGTTTCATTGTGTTAGCCAGGATGGTCTCAATCTCCTGACCTTGTGATCTGCCCACATCAGCCTCCCAAAGTGCTGGGATTACAGGCGTGAGCCACCGTGCCCAGCCTGCTAATTTTTGTATTTTTAGTAGAGACAGGGTTTCACCAGGTTGGCCAGGATGGTCTTTATCTTCTGATCTGGTGATTCGCCCGCCTCGGCCTCCCAAAGTGCTGGGATTACAGGCTTGAGCCACTGTACCCAGCCCCAACTCATTTTCTAACACAAGGAAGGCAAAGTTTCTGGCCTAAAAAAAACTTCAGATTTTTATTTCTTGGACTTTTGGAAATTCCTTTGGAACAGTGTTTTCAGGCAAGCATAAGAGTGTGCTCATGGCCGGGCGCGGTGGCTCAAGCCTGTAATCCCAGCACTTTGGGAGGCCGAGACGGGCGGATCACGAGGTCAGGAGATCGAGACCATCCTGGCTAACACAGTGAAACCCCGTCTCTACTAAAAATACAAAAAAAACTAGCCGGGCGTGGTGGCGGGTGCCTGTAGTCCCAGCTACTCGGGAGGCTGAGGCCGGAGAATGGCGTAAACCCGGGAGGCGGAGCTTGCAGTGAGCTGAGATCCGGCCACTGCACTCCAGCCTGGGCGGCAGAGCGAGACTCCGTCTCAAAAAAAAAAAAAAAAAAAAAAAAAAAGAGTGTGCTCAAGCATAGGTTACTGTGAACATTTTGGCATCAACGCGTAATGAGCTTGTATCCCAGATACTAACATCCATTGCCAATCATGCAGATTACTTGAAAATGTATCTCTTAATCTTTATCTGGGTTTCAGTAAATACTTTCTTTCTTTCTTTCTTTTTTGGAGAGGGAGTTTCCCTCTTGTTGCCCAGGTTGGAGTGCAGTAATGCGATCTCGGCTCACTGCAACCTCTGCCTCCCAGATTCAAGCGATTCTCCTGCCTCAGCCTCCCGAGGAGCTGGGGAGTACAGGTGTCCGCCACCATGCCTGGCTAATTTTTTGTATTTTTAGTAAAGACGGGGTTTCACCATGTTGGTCAGGCTGGCCTGGCTGGTCTCAAACTCAGGCGATCCACCCTCCTCAGCCTCCCAAAGTGCTGGGATTATAGGCGTGAGCTACCATGCCCTGCCTTCAGTAAATACTTTCAGGCAGCATCAAGTCAGTAAACCTGACTGTAGACCTCTGTTCTAAAGAAGTTATTAATACACATCTGTCATGTGTGGGGGCAGGGTGGAGGGGTAGAAAGCTCAAGCACACCTTAGAAAGCAAAACTCCAGATTAAAAAGCAGTATGAGTCAGGGCTGTTTTACTTCCTGACTGGGCACTACATGTCAAGATTAATTTCATGTAGGACATGAAATTGACGTGAAATTCTGTCATGTAGGACTTCTGTCATATAAGTTTGGAGGTCAGTGGACCAAAGGGTCCAAGGCACCTTCATCAACCACAGGTCTGAGATACCTTAGTTTTTGGGGACGGAGTCTTTCTGTCACCCAGGCTGCAGTGCAGTGGCATGATCTTGGCTCACTGCAACCTCCGTCTCCCGGGTTCAAGCAATTCCCACCTTTGCTTATTGACTGTCGTAGAATCTCAGAACTTCCTCTCCTCTGTCCACAATTCTGTCTTCTTTTTACACAGATACTTCTTTGGATATGAATGAGGAGTCTCCTCTCTTTAAAGAGGTTTTCTCCCAATCAGAAATGTGGGAAATAAAATTAATTCCTCCAAAATGAGGTAGAAGCTAAGAAGCCAGAGCTGAGTGTGTATCTGAGACAGCATAGGCAGCTTTTCTTTTTTTTTTTTTTTTTAAGACAAGGTCTTAACTCTGTTGTCCAGGCTGGAGTGCAGTAGTGTGATCACAGCTCACAGCTCACTGCAGCCTTGATTTCCTGGGTGCAAACCAACCTTCTGCCACAGGCTCAGTGTAGCCGGGACCACCAGCACGTGCAACCACACATAGCTAACTTTTTGATTTTTTGTAGAGACAGGGTCTCACCTTGTTGTCTGGGCTGGTATTGAACTCTTGGGCTCAAGTGATCTTCCCACCTTGGCCTCCAAAAGTGTTGGGATTATAGGTGTGAGCCACAGCACCGGGCGGGAATTTTTTATTTTTATTTTTTTATTTTTGAGACAGAGTCTCGCTCTGTCGCCGAGGCTGGAGTGCAGTGGCACAATCTTGGGTCACTGCAAGCTCCGCCTCCAGGGTTCACACCATTCTCCTGCCTTAGCCTCCTGAGTAGCTGGGACTATAGGCACCTGCCACCACGCCCAGCTAATTTTTTGTATTTTTAGTGGAGATGGGTTTTCACCCTGTTAGCCAAGATGGTCTCGATCTCCTGACTTCGTGATCTGCCCCCCTCGGCCTCCCATAGTGCAGGGATTGCAGGTAGGAGCCACCGCGCCCAGCCTTTTTTTTTTTTTTTTTTTTTAAACAGATGGGTCTTGCCATATTGCCCAGGCAGGCTTTGAACCCTGGACTCAAGTGTTTTTCCTGCCTCAGCCTCACAAGTAGCTGGACTATATAGGCCTGCACCACCACGGTGAGCTTTAGAAATTTTTTCTTTTCTTTTTTTTTTTTTTTTTGAGACGGAGTCTCACTTTGTCGTCCAGGCTGGAGTGCAGTGGCGCAATCCTGGCCCACCACAACCTCTGCCCTCTGGGTTCAAGTGATTCTCCTGCCTCAGCTTCCTGAGTAGCTGGGATTATAGGTGTGCACTACCACACCTGGCTAATTTTTGTATTTTTATTTATATTTATTTATTTATTTTTGAGACAGAGTCTCAGTCTGTCACCCAGGCTGGAGTGCAGTGACTGGGTCTCGACTCACTGCAAACTCTGCCTCCTGGGTTCAAGTGATCCTCTTGCCTCAGCCTCCCAAGTAGCTGGGATTACAGGCATGTGCCACCACACCCAGCTAATTTTTTTTTTTTTGTACTTTTAGTAGAGATGGGGTTTCATTCTGTAGGCCAGGCTGGTCTCGAACTCCTGACCTTAAGTGATCCGCCTGCCTCAGCCTCCCAAAGTGCTGGGATTACAGGCATGAGCCACTATGCTTGGCCTATTATGATTATTTTACAGATGCAAAGCTGAGGCCCAGAGAGGTTAGGCAATTAATTACCAGAGGTCACATAGCTAATAGGCAGTGGAGTTGGATGTCAAACCTAGGTCTGACTCCAAAACTCCTGCTCTTTCCAAGGTCGTGTTTTGTTTTTTTGTTTTGTAGAGATGGGATCTCACTATGTTGCCCAGGCTGTCTCGCACTCCTCCCCTCAAGGGACCCTCCCATCTCGGCCTCCCAAAGTGCTGGCATTACAGGTGTGAGCCACCCATGCTTGGCCTGTATTTGTGTTTAGGACATTAGACTAGGGTTGGCAAACATTTTCTGTAAAGAGACAGATAGTAAATATTTTCAGCTTTATGGACCATTAGTCATAACCACTCAACTCTGCCTTTAGAGCAGGAAAGTAGCCATGGACAATATATAAATGAGCATGGCCAGATTTGGTCTGCAGGAGACCATGCATTAAATTGCAAGAAAACATCTCAGGCACAGTTATGCTAAAGAAGTTACAGTCAGATTGCCCTGGTATCCTACCTGGATATGTTTCTTTTTCTTTTAAGAGATAGAAAGGAATAAATGATAATCATGCCTGTTCTAAATAGGAGTCTGAATTCCTTATCAAAGTATATTGGAAACACCACTCATCCAACTGTAATTTTCCAATGATCAACAGGAAATGGTATTTCAGAGTAAATGAATTTCAGAGTAGTTTGAAAAGGACAGGCAAAATTTCCCCTGTTTCAGATAAACTCTAATAGAAGAAGTTAAGCTTTAAAAACCACTTTAACATGTTCTGTGGTCACTGGTTATATGTGCTCTGTTGCACTACCTCTGAACAACCTTGACTTTGTACCATAACAATAAAATAACTCAAAAGGGTTTTGCTTTCTGAAGGCATACAAGTACCTGATGACTTCGGAAATACCAACAGAAATGAATATTTAAAGAATGAGGCCGGGTTCAGTGTCTCACACCTGTAATTCCAACACTTCGGAGGATCTGGTCTCTGCAGAACATGCTAACGTGTTGATATTCATTTGTTCAATCAACATTTATTGATGCTAACTCTGAACCAGGCCCTGTTCTTGGCACTGAGAATACAATGGGTGGAACAGATGAATTATCCTGGAGCTTCTACATCATTGGGGAATTTTTCTGGAAAAAGGAAATAAGGCTTCAGGAATGTGGTAGGAAAAATGCAGTGATATAAAAAGGAGAAAATTCTTGCCCAGGCTCAGTAACTCATGCCTGTAATCCCAGCACCATGGGAGGCCAAGGCAGGAGGACCACCCAAGGTCAGGAGTTCGAGACCAGCCTGGCCAACATGGTGAAATGCCATATCTATTAAAAATACAAAAATTAGCCAGGCATGGTGGTGGGCGCCTGTAATCCTAGCTACTGGGGAGGCTGAGGAAGGAGAATCGCTCCAACCTGGGAGGCAAAGTTTGCAGTGAGCAGAGTTCAAGCTATTGCGCTCCAGCCTGAGTGGCAAGAGTGAAACTCCATCTCAAAAAAAAAAAAAAAAAAAAAAAAAAAAAAAAAAGTGAGGAAAATTCTCCAGGGTGAAATTCAGTACAAGAAAATAGAATATTGATCTTTCCTGAAGGAAAGAATATGGTTCAAAGCCAGGTCATCATTTAGGCTAAGGAATTTATTCCCAGATACAAACGAATTTAGGGATTATATTAACCATGAACCCTCCTTGAAAAGATAGTAAGAGCATCGGTCATGGTGGCTCAAGCTTGTAATCCTAGCACTTTGGGAGGTCGAGGCGGGTGGATCACCTGAGGTCAGGAGTTCGAGAGCAGCTTGGCTAACACAGTGAAACCCCGTCTCTACTAAAAATACAAAAATTAGCTGGACGTGGTGGCATGTACCTGTAATTCCAGCTACATGGGAGGCTGAGGCAGGAGAATCGCTTGAACCTGGAGGTGGAGGTTGCAGTGTGTCAAGACCATGCCATTGCACTCCAGTCTGAGAGACAAGAGTGAGAAACTCTGCCTCAAAGAAAGAAAAAAAAAAAAAAAAAAAGACAGCAAGAGCCAGTCACATAGTGGTGAAGGGAGAAGCTTAGGAAAAGGACTCAGTGAGCAATGGACATGTACTTTATAGAACTAAAACTACATAACTGGAGCAGTATGATTTCAGAAGATAATTACAAAAAAATAGAGATGGAATCTTGCTATGTTGCCCAGGCTGGTCTCAAACTCCTGGGCTTAAGCAATGCTCCTGCCTTGGCCTCCCAGAACACTGGGATTACAGGCGTGAGTCCAGAAGATAATTTTTATATCCAGCCTGTTCTCGTTATTTGTGTTAGTTATGCCCTATTAAGCAGCCTCAAACACTGACTTAGCAAATACTGAACCATTGCTCCTAGGGGAAGTACAAGGTTAGGTTTCTGCAAGCCTCTGGTCACAATATTTTTGTCAGCGGATCAATACATAACTTTCTGTGTGTTTCTGTTTAAAGGCATCTGATTTAATACATACTGTTGATTCATTAACATTGGACTTATGGCCAACAGCACTCTAACTCATGCTTGAATGAAGCTTACCTAACACATGTATTTTCTCTATAAGGCACATCATAGCCTTCTCCTGCTGAGAAACATTAGACAGCACTTTAGCATTATGCTTGGGTACCATTTTATTTATTTATTTATTTATTTATTTATTTATTTATTTATTTATTTATTATTTTTGAGGTGGAGTCTTGCTCTGTTGCCCAGGCTGGAGTGCAGTGGCATGATCTCAGCTCACTGCAACCTCTGCCTCCCAGGTTCAAGCAATTCTCCTGCCTCAGCCTCCCAAGTAGCTGGGATTACAGGAGTGCACCACCACGCCTAGCTAATTTTTGTGTTTTTAGTAGAGACAGGGTTTCACCATGTTGCCCAGGCTGGTCTTGAACTCCTGAGCTTAAAGTGATCTGCCTGCCTTGGCCTCCCAAAGTGCTGGGATTACAGGCGTGAGACATCATGCCCAGCCCTAGATATATTATTTAGCTCTCCTTCATAAGTGAGAACACGCAGTATTTGTGTTTCTGCATCTGTGTTATTTCACTTAAGATAACGGCCTCCAGGCCGGGCGCGGTGGCTCAAGCCTGTAATCCCAGCACTTTGGGAGGCCGAGACGGGCGGATCACGAGGTCAGGAGATCGAGACCATCCTGGCTAACACGGTGAAACCCCATCTCTACTAAAAAAATACAAAAAACTAGCCGGGCGAAGTGGCGAGCGCCTGTGGTCCCAGCTACTCTGGAGGCTGAGGCAGGAGAATGGCGTAAACCCGGGAGGCGGAGCTTGCAGTGAGCTGAGATCCCGCCACTGCACTCCAGCCTGGGCGACAGAGCCAGACTCAGTCTCAAAAAAAAAAAAAAAGATAACGGCCTCCAGTTCTATTTATGTTGCTGCAAAAGACATGATTTCATCCTTTTTTATGAGTACATAGTATTCCATTGTATATATACATCATATTTTCTTTTTCCAATCATCTGTTGATAGACACTTAGGTTGATTTCGTATCTTTGCTATTGTGAATAGTGCTGCAATAAACCTATGAGTGGACACCATTTTAAACAGTGAAATAACCAAGAAAAAGCACAGGAAGTGGTTGGGCATGTTGGCTCACGCCTGTAATTCCAGCACTTTGGGAGGCTGAGGTGGGTGGATCACCTGAGTTCAGGAGTTCGAGACCAGCCTGGACAACATGGTGAAACCCTGTCTCTACTAAAAATACAAAAAGTAGCGGAGCGTGGTGGTGGCCGCCTGTAATCCCAGCTACTCAGGAGGCTGAGGCAAGGAGAATCGCTTGAACCTGGGAGGTGGAGGTTGCAGTGAGCTGAGATCACGCCACTGCACTCCAGCCTGGGCAACAAGAGCAAAACTCCATCTCAAAAAAAAAAAAAAAAAAAGAAAAGAAAAGAAAAGAAAATGGAAAGAAAAAAGAAAAAGCACAGGAAGCAAAAAACGTGGCACTAAGTGACTGTCACCTAAGTGTCCGTGAAAAGGATACCTGTTTAGAGTGTGAGAGCTGAAACAAATAAGAAGGCAGAGTGTTGCTGTCTCTGACCTCAGCTGAGATCATGCATGTCAGGCAACACAATTTTTTTGCCATTCTACACATGTCCATGAATGACTGAAAAGGTTCCTCGAGTATTGATTTTGGGGTGATGAATAAATCTGCACATAAGAAATCCACAAATATGGCCAGGCACAGTGGCTCACGCTTGTAATCCCAGCACTTTGGGAGGCTGAGGCAGTCTGATCACCTGAGGTCGGGAGTTGGAGACCAGCCTGGCCAACATGGCGAAAACCTGTCTCTACTTAAAATACAAAAATTAGCCAGGCGTAGTGGCACACGTCTGTAATCCCAGCTACTCGGGAGGCTGAGGTGGGAGAATTGCTTGAATCCGAGAGGTGGAGGTTGCAGTGAGCCAAGATCACGACACTGCACTCTAGCCTAAGCAACAGAGTGAGACTCTGTCTCAAAATAATAATAATAATAATAATAATAATAAATAAAACACCAAAACCAAAAAGAAATCCACAAATGTGGCTGGCTGGGGTGGCTCACACCTATAATCCCACACTTTGGGAGGCTGGGGCAGGAGAATCATTTGAGCTCAGGGGTTCAAGACCAGCCTGGGCAACATGGCAAGACCTCATCTCTACCAAAATTTAAAAAAAAATAGTCGGATGTGGTGGCACTTGCCTGTAGTCTCAGATACTTTCAGGGCTGAGGCAGGAGGATTGCTTGAGCCTAGGAAGTCAAGGCTGCAGTGAGCTGTGATCGTGCCACTGCACTCCAGCCTATGTGACAGAGTGAGACCCTGTCTCAACAAACAAACAAAAAAAAAAAGAAGAAAGAAAGAAAGAGAGAGAAAGAAAGAAAAGAAGGAAAGAAAGAAAGAAAGAAAAGAAAGAAAGAAAGAAAGAAAGAAAGAAAGAAAGAAAGAAAGAAAGAAAGAAAGAAAGCAAGCAAGCTCCAGAAATAACGAGAATCGACTGTATTTGACAATGGGAAGAGAGTGCGTGTTTCTAGGGGTGTATGTATGTATTCTGAAGGAAGGATCAAGGAGGATTTGAGAGGCAATATAGGTGTATTAACTTTCTCATTTTTCTTGGTAGAGAATGAGTTGATAGAACAGATACAGTAAATAGAACAGAAACTCTGTGACTGATATATCAATACACAGAGGCTTAAATATTTATTCTGAAACTATATAAGGAATCACCAGGTGAGCTAAAAATAATGTTATAACTAATAAAAATCAGAAGGTAGAAGTCTGGTTAGTGGAGAGAAGTATTAAGTGTGTTAATGTCCTCGTCACATTATCACAAATAATCATTAGATATTGTCTCAAGGTACTAACGCCAGGGCTAGAGTAGAGTCAGGAAAGAGCTGTTCTGACAAAGATCAGCAGCAGAGCACATGGCAGAAGTGGGCAGCGCACTCCGAGTTGGAAATCCAGTTTCCAGATGCCCAGAAATCCTTGCCAGGGGTTGCATGTTGGTGAATAATTAAGTGTGGATAGATGTATTTCAGTCTGGAACAGTTCTGCATGTAGTCTACTTCTGGCATACAGGTCACACATCTACATTCCATGAAAAAGGATTTTAATTTTTTTTTTCTTTGAGAGGGAGTCTTGCTCTGTTGCCCAGGCTAGAATGCAGTGGTGATATCCTGGCTCACTGCAACCTCTGCCTCCCAGGTTCAAACAATTCTCCTGTCGCAGCCTCCCGAGTAGCTGGGACTATAGGTACACACCACCATGCCTGGCTAATTTTTGTATTTTTAGTAGAGACAGGATTTCACTATGTTGGTCAGGCTGGTCTTAAACTCCTGACCTCAGGTGATCCACCCACCTCGGCCTCCCAAAGTGCTGGAATTACAGAAGTGAGCCACCGGGCCCAGCCGTAAATATTTCATATAGAGTTATCAAGGTGTTTACCAGAAGAATTAAAACAAGCTATAAACTTCCCAATATGAGAAAGAATACATACATACAAAAGAACCCCCGAGAAAACAACAACAAAAAAGAAGAAGACAATCCATAAAGCAAAAGATAGTGAACCTAGAAGTCACTAACCCTGGAAAATATAGCATTGCAGAATTCAATTCAGTTGTGTACATGTGGGACCTCTGAGAAGATGGGGATGGATGTGCAAGAGATCTATTTCAGAGAGTGTGAAGGATAAAGGAGGAGGGAGTGGGAATAGGCAGAGGGAGGCTTCACACCATGATGCGGGCAGTTTGGCACCTGAGAATGGAGAGGAGAAAGGAAAAGTTGGGTAGGAAGAGCCTCAGACCCCAGCACAGTTCTGAGGATATTTCAGCCAGACTGATGGGGAATCCTTGAGCCAAAGTTTCCAAGTGGAGAGTGCCACATGGGACAGGAATGACCTGCCTGGCCTGGCTCAGTGATTGGTGGGGAGCAGCATCGGGAGCCATGGCTTCATGGGCTATCGGCCAACTCAGCTGTACTTCTTCCAGAAGTTTCTCTGAAAGGCAGGTCTTAGGCACTTCTGTGGGTACCACGCCAAGTATATGTTATGCCAGTAAATGTAAAAGGATATACTCATTTATCTTTTTTAAAGGATCTGAGAGTGGGTCATAAAATAAAACCCAATTTGATCCTATATATATGATCCATAAAATGGGGCCAGGTGTGGTGGCTCACGCCTGTAATCCCAGCACTTTGGGAGGCTGAGGTGGGTGGATCACCTGAAGTCAGGAGTTCGAGACCAGCCTGGCCAACTGGTGAAACCCCCATTTCTACTAAAAATACAAAAAAATAGCTGGGCATTGTGGCGGGCACCTATAATCCCAGCTACTTGAGAGGCTGAGGCAGGAGAATCGCTTGAACCCAGGGGGCAGATGTTGCAGTGAGCCAAGATCGCACCACTGCACTCCAGCCTGGGCAACAGAGTGGAATTCCATCTCAAAAAAAAAGGTCTGTAAAATAAAGGGATTCAGAAGGTAAAAAGGATAAAGACATAGTAGGCAAATGCTGATGAAAAGAGAGCCCAGTTATGATAAAAATATCATTTGAGGCTGGGCGTGGTGGCTCACGCCTGTAAACCCAGCACTTTGGGAGGCTGAGGCGGGAGGATCACAAGGTCAAGAGATCGAGACCAGCCTGGCCAACATGGTGAAACCCCATCTCTACTAAAAATACAAAAATAGCTGGGCATGGTGGCGCACGCCTGTAGTCACACCTACTCGGGAGACAGGCAGGGGAATCACTTGAACCCAGGAGGTGGAGGTTGCAGCGAGCTGAGATCACACCACTGCACTCCAGCCTGGCAACAGAGCAAGACTCTGTTTCTTTCTTTTTTTTTTTTTTTTTTTGAGACGGAGTCTCACGCTGTTGCCCAGGCTGGAGTGCAGTGGCGCGATCTCGGCTCACTGCAAGCTCCGCCTCCTGGGTTCACGCCATTCTCCTGCCTCAGCCTCCTGAGTAGCTGGGACTACAGGCACCCGCCACCGCGCCCGGCTAATTTTTTGTATTTTTAGTAGAGACGGGGTTTCACTGTGGTCTCGATCTCCTGACCTTGTGATCCGCCCGCCTCGGCCTCCCAAAGTGCTGGGATTACAGGCTTGAGCCACCGCGCCCGGCCTTAAGACTCTGTTTCAAAAAAAAAAAAAAAAAAAAAAAAAAAAAAAAATATATATATATATATATATATATAAAATTTGGTGGAATTAAAGGTAAAAGGGGCATATAAAATTAAAAAGGACATAACACCTGAGACATTAAGTATAGGTAATAAAATAAAAAAACTACAAAAATAAAGCTTAATAGTTTGGGTAACTTGAATTTGCCCAACTGTGATGTTATCGTACTTTGATGTTATGTTTTTATTATTTAAAAAGAATCCCCCATTGTTGGCATTTAGATACTCATTATTTTCAGAGGATGCAAGAGAAAGAAGATTCCTGATTCCCAGACCAGACCAAGCTCCCTATTTAAGTTCTCATCTTACACTCTATCTCCTTTACATGGCACATATCACAGGTAGCAGTTTTATACTTATTTGTGTGTATTATTTCATTACTGACTGATTCTTCCTCTAAAATGCCACCTGACATAGAATCTAGGATAGAGTAGATTCTTTTGGAATGAATTGCACATATTCTCTGAGGATGAGAGATAATATATGTAAAGCTCTTATAATATTTAGTATTTAGGGGAACAAGGAAATCCATTTCACTCAATACTTATGATGGACTTCTCCAGGGGACAGTGCCATTACAAAAATAACTAAGGCTTAAAAAAAATTATGTAGGGCTGGGCGTGGAGGCTCACGCTGTAATCCCAGCACTCTGGGAGGCCGAAGCAAGTGGATCGCTTGAGCCCCGGAGTTCAAGACTAGCCTGGACAACATAGCGAAAGCCTGTCTCTACAAAAAATATAAAAATTAGCCAGGCATGGTGGTGTGCGCTTGTAGCCCCAGCTACTTGGGAGGTTGAGGTGGGAGGACTGCTTGAGCCCAGGAGGCAGAGGTTGCATGAGCCGACATCGTGCCACTGCACTCCAGCCTGGGTGACAGAGCAAGACACTGTCTCAAAATGCAAAACAAAACACAAAACCAGACAATTAAACAGTCCTCTTCTTGGGAAATGAATCTTTGTCTTCTCAAGTATGATCTCATTCAGATTAGTCTCCCCAGGATTCCTCTCTTGGGCAGATACGTGGCAAGTGAAAGATGACATAATTTCCCCCAGGCCACTTGGTGAGTCAGTTGTACACCCAGGAACAAAACCCAGCCTTACTGATAGCTAAGAAGGAGACACTCAGCCCTACCCCAAGACACTTCCTGATCAATAAGAAGATGACTAATTACACAGGCAACTCTTTGCTCTGGGTCTTTCTCTACAAACAACTAGGCAAGTCCCTGTTCCCAGGAGCATGCAACTTACAGGAAGAGGAAATGAAAGAGGCTAATGGATGGAGAAAATGTTTACATCACGAGCATGCCTCACTACACATGCTACTTGATGCAGTAGAGTAAAAGGAGGATTGCGTGCATTTGGGGTTCAACATTAACCACCTGTTTTCTAGGATGAGGGATTTCAAAGCCTCCTTAACTCTTTTTTTTTTTTTAAGAGAGAGAGTCTCGATTATTTATCTACCTGATTTACCACAGTTTTGAGCACTAAACAGAGGATGCAGATAATTTTCAGATTCCAAGAAAAATTATTTAAAATGGCGAGCTTGGCTGGGCACAATGGCTCACACCTGTAATCCCAACATTTTGGGAGGCTGAGGCGGGCAGATCACCTGGGTCAGGAGTTCAAGACCACCTTGGCCAACATGATGAAACCCTGTCTCTACTAAAAATACAAAAATTAGCTGGGCATGGTGGCAGGTGCCTGTAATTCCAGCTACTTGGGAGGCTGAGGCAGGAGAATCACTTGAATCCTGGAGATGGAGGTTGCAGTGAGCCAAGATTACACCACTGCACTCCAGTCTGGGCAACAGAGCAAGACTCTGTATCAAATAAATAAATAAATAAATAAAATAGGAAGCTTTTAGTCCTAGATAAGTCTTTTTAACTTCATGAAAGCAGAAATCCTATAGACGGTGTTTTCTGGGAACAAATTTCACTAATTGTGAAGTAACGATAAGAACCATCAATTTAAGTGTAACCAACAAGTAACATCTACTCACATGTAAATTTCCTTTAAGTTCATTTAATTTTTATTTATTTATTTATTTACATATTTATTTATTTGGGGGGTCAGTTTTGTGCTGATTCTATTATGAAACTTCACTCACTCCTGAGTACCAGAGCCTTTGCGAAAAGTTTCAATAAATGCATACATGAACAAACTCAGGTTATTAAAGATGGGCAGGGACCCCAAGACGAAGGCTACTCTGAGGCTTCGAATGAAGGAGAATAATTCCTGGATGTGCAAATGAAGATTCATTGAGAACAGGGACCCAGAGCAAATGCTTCCTTTGGAGGGAGTCAGACAGATGTTTCCCAGGGCACTCTTGTCTTCTGTTGGCCCATTGCATGTTAACAGCCTTCCCTTTTTGCTCTTGGCCACCAAGAATGGCCATCAGTAGTGCCTTGCCTCTTCTGAGTATCTTACAGAAGATACTCATCATCTCCCACTTGGAGCTGGGGATAACTTGCTGTTCCACATGTTATTGAGTCCTCTACCATGTGCTGGGCACTATGAGGGATATACAAGTAATGAGCTGCCATTTCAAAGAGATTGCATTCTAGCAGGATAGACACATATGTACATAGATACCTATAATGCATGCCTGAAAGTGGGTTTCCATTGTGTCATCAACGAGGTGCATAAAGGGAGTTTTGGGAGTTCTGGGGTGAAGCATAGTACTTATGGCTGGGAGGGTCAGAGAAGGCTTCATTAAGGTGGTTTTTGGGTTAAACCTTGAAGGAGGATAGGATTTGGAAGAATGGTTTTCTTCTTCTTTTTTTTTGAGATGGAGTCTTGCTCTATCACCCAGGCTGGAGTGCAGTGGTATGGTCTCGGCTCACTGCAAACTCTGTCTCTCAGGTTCAGGCGAATTCTCCTGCCTCAGCCTCCTGAGTAGCTGGGACTATGGGAGCTCGCCACCACACCCAGCTAATTTTTTGTATTTTTAGTAGAGACAGGGTTTCACCGTGTTAGCCAGGATGGTCTCGATCTCCTGACCTCGTGATCCACCTGCCTTGGCCTCCCAAAGTGCTGGGATTACAAGTGTGAGCCACCACACCCGGCTGAAAGAATGGTTTTCTGGTGAAGCAAGAGGTCACTACATACAAATATGATTTTGTTGGCCAGGCATGGTGGCTCATGCCTGTAATCCCAGAACCTTGGGAGGTCAAGGTGGACAGATCACCTGAGGTCAGGAGTTCGAGACCAGCCTGGCCAACATGGTGAAACCTCATCTCTTCTAAAAATACAAAAATTAGCCCAGCATTGTGGTGGGCGCCTGTAATCTCAGCTACTTGGGAGGCTGAGGCATGAGAATCACTTGAACCCGGGAAGTGGAGGTTGCAGTGAGCTGAAATCATACCACTGCACTCGGGCCGGGGCAACAGAGTGAGACTCTGTCTCCAAAAAACAAAACAAAACAAAACAAAGCAAAACAAAAACAAAAACAAGAAAAAAACAAATATGGTTTTGCAGCCAGGTGCAGTAGTAGGCTCAGGCCTGTAATCCTACCACTTTAGGAGGCTGCAGTGAGTGGATCACTTGAGGTCAAAAGAGTTTGAGACCAGCCTGGCCAACATGGTGAAACCCCGTCTCTATCAAAAAATACAAAAAGTAGCCGGGCATGATGGCGTGTGCCTGTAGTCCCAGCTACTCAGGGAGGCTGAGGTGGGAGAATTGCTTGAGCCTGGGAGGTGGAGGTTATAGTGAGCTGATATTGCGCCACTGCACTCCAGCCTGGGTGAGAGTGAGACCCTGTCTCAAAATATGTATATATGATTTTGCAACTTAATTCAACTGGATCCAGCCCTTAACCAGGTCCTATCAGGAACATAGGAAGAACTCCTACAAATATAGAACAACACTCTTGCTTGATACCCAACTAAGGAAAGACCTGTCGTGATGCCATCTCATTTTTATTTTCAGACACAGAAGAAACATGTCCTTCATTCACCAGGCTGAGCTTTCACAGTGCAGTGGTTGGTACGGGACTAAACGTGAGGCTGTTGCTCTACACAAGGAGAAACCTAACCTGCGCACAAACCATCAACTCCTCAGCTTTTGGGAACTTGAATGTGACCAAGAAAACCACCTTCATTGTCCATGGATTCAGGCTAACAGGCTCCCCTCCTGTTTGGATGGAGGACTTAGTAAAGGGTTTGCTCTCTGTTGAAGACATGAACGTAGTTGTTGTTGATTGGAATCGAGGAGCTACAACTTTAATATACACCCATGCCTCTAGTAAGACCAGAAAAGTAGCCTTGATCTTGAAGGAATTTATTGACCAGATGTTGGTAAGAGAATTCTTGTAGATGATTCAGAGCTATGTTGAAACTGGCCCATTATCTGAGGGCTTAAAGCTAAGAGATAGCTACAGTGAGCAGGAGGCCTATTTTGCAACATTTTGCAAATATGAATAAGCCCCAAGGAAGGTGGGATGAGGGGCTGTGCAAAAGGCCAGTAGGTGTTTGTTAGGCTGTGCACTGCACAGGGCACCCATGTAAGGGAGCACCCTTGTCATTGTGACATTGTAGATTTATATATTTGTTATGATAAATTTCCAGCAGATGATGACAAAGTGTCTTGAGGAAGGGACATTTTTTTCCCTCTCACAGTAAAGGTGTCTTACAGGTAGGAAAGGTTCTGTTTAGGAGTTCTTGGTTTAAATGCCTAGAGATTCCTCAACTTCTTCTTTTTTTTTTTTTTTTGAGACGCAATCTCACTCTGTCGCCAGGCTGGAGTGCAGTGGTGCAATCTCGGCTTGCTGCAACCTCTGCCTACGGGGTTCAAATGATTCTCCTGCCTCAGCCCCCCAAGTAGCTGGGACTACAGGTACACGCCAACATGCCCAGCTAATTTTTGTATTTTCAGTGAGGTGGGGTTTCACCATGTTGGCCAGGCTGGTCTTGATCTCCTGACCTCGTGATCCTCCCACCTTGGCCTTCTAAAATGCTGGGATTATAGGCGTGAGCCACCGCACCCAGCTAATTTTGTATTTTTAGTAAAGACACGGTTTTTCCCTGTTGGTCAGGCTGGTCTCAAACTCCCGACTTCAGGTGATCTGTCTACCTCAGTCTCCCAAAGGGCTGGGATTACAGGTGTGAGCCACTGTGCCCGGCGGACAGACTATTTTGAATCCTGCTCTGCTCTCTCCCCATTTGCCTGATCTGGGGCAGATTACTTCAACTTGGGGCCTCAGTTTCTTCATCTGCATAATCAAAAGAATAGTATTTACTTTGCATGGGTGTTGTGACCTTTAAATGAGATAATAGATGTAAAGTGCTTAGAATTACTTCTCCAAAGTCAACAGCCAGGAAATTTCTACAAATGTTGTTAATTCCTTGGCCCCTTACAATTTATAATGATGGACCTCTTGAAATTCCAGGCAGAAGGAGCTTCTCTTGATGATATTTACATGATCGGAGTAAGTCTAGGAGCCCACATATCTGGGTTTGTTGGAGAGATGTACGATGGACAGCTGGGGAGAATTACAGGTAAGCGCCTGTGAATGGGCATGGGGTGGTGGCCTGGGCAGGGTGTTCACTGGGGGAGCATTATGTAGGCCAATCCAACTCCCTGGGTTCAAAGCCAGCTCCAATTACCTAACCTCTCTGAGCACGGGTCCTTGCGTGCAAAAGGAAGATCAAAATAATATTGACCTCAGGCTATTATGTAATAAAACATAAGTAAAGCATTTTGTAAATTGTATATACTATAGAAAAGATTGGTCGTGACTTTATTTCTGTTGTGGCTGGAAAAACAGCTATGTCCCATTCAGATCTGTGTGCCCCAAGCAGTTGGTCCTCTTCCTTTTATTTAATCCAGGAGACCCTGAACTATAAACCTAATAAGCGTCAGTCCCCAGGCACAGCTGGAGTCTCATGATAAGAAAATGAGATGAGAATTTTGATGGCTGGGGCTTATTCTCTAAATATCAGCTTTCAGGCCAATACTGAATGAAAACGTTTGGAAATGCAGCAGATCAAATCCCAAACAAAGACTCCCTTGCTGGAATCTCTTGCCTAGTAGCTTTCCACAGTGGCTCTCTCTTTCAGAGTCTCAAAGCCTCTCCCATTTCTCCTTTCCCAGAATCCATCCTCATACCTAGAGGGCTATTTTAAATCTATGGAAACTGAAAAGGCAGACGTGGATGGAAAAAGGGGAGAGGTAAATGATTAAAACTGCATTTAGGAGGTAAACTTTTAGGGCTGCAAGTTTTTAATTTTATTTTTAATTAAATTTTTTTTTTATTATTTATTCATTTTTGAGAAGGAGTCTTGCTCTGTCCCCCAGGCTGGAGTGCAGTGGTGCGGTCTCGGCTCACTGCAACCTCCAACTCCTGGGTTCAAGCGATTCTCTTACCTCAGCCTCCCGAGTAGCTGGGATTACAGGCATGTGCCACCACTCCTAGCTAATTTTTGTATTTTTAGTAGAGATGGGGTTTTGCCATGTTGGCCAGGCTGGTCTCGAACTTCTGACCCCAGGTGATCCACCCAACTTGGCCTCCCAAAGTGCTGGGATTACAGGTGTGAGCCACTGTACCCGGCATTTTTTTTTTTTTTTTTTAGACAGGGTCTCACTTTGTTGCCCAGGCTGGCGTGCAGCTCACTGCAGCCTCAACCTCCCAGATGCAAGCAATCCTGCACTCAGCCTCTCCATTAGCTAGGACTACAGGTGTGTGCCATCACACCTGCTTAATTTTTAATTTTTCTGTAGAGATAGAATCTTACCGTGTTGCCCGGGCTGGTCTCAAACTCCTGACCCCAGGTGATCCACCCACCTCGGCCTCCCAAAGTGCTGGGATTACAGGCGTGAGCCACTGCACACGGCCTTTTTTCCCCCTTTTTTTTAGACAGGGTCTCGCTTTGTTGCCCAGGCTGGCGTGCAGCTTACTGCAGCCTCAACCCCCCAGGTGCAAGCAATCCTCCACTCAGCCTCTCAAGTAGCTAGGACTACAGGTGTGTGCCACCACACCTGCTTCATTTTTAATTTTTTTGTAGAGATAGAGTCTTACCATGTTGCCCAGGCTGGTCTTGAACTCCTGGGCTCAAGCAATCCTTTCAACTCAGCCTCCCAAAGTGCTGGGATTACAGGTCCGAGCCGCTGTGCCCGCCTCATGCTGTATTTCTGTTGGACAGCACTTCCTTCCAGAGTTTATGTTGATCTGGGGTATGGGAGTAAGAGGCTCCTGAAGTTGCGTGCAAATGCTGGGTGTCTGTCCTGGGGAGGGGTCCAGAATTTTCATCAAATTCTCAAACTAGTTAAGGCTGCAATAAAAGCCAAGGATTCCTATCTGAACATTTTTTCTGGTGATCTTAGAGCAGTAAGAAAAAGCTCTTTGGCTGGGTGCAGTAGCTCAAGCCTGTAATCCCAGCACTTTGGGAGGCCAACACAGAAGAATCGCTTGAGCTTAGGAGCTTGAGGATGCAGTGAGCTATGATCGTGCCACTGCCCTCAAGCCTGGGTGACAGAGTGAGGTCCTGTCTCAAAAAAACAGTAAACAAAAACCAAAACAACACAACAAAAAAGGAAAAGCTCACTTTTTACATTCTGTTTGTATTCCACAATAATCTCAGAATGTTCTGGATTTAGATTCAGGAGCCATTTATTTATTTTAATTTTTTAAATTTAGTGATGGGATCTCATGATGTTGCCCAGGTTGGCCTTGAACTCCTGGGCTCAACAAATCCTCCTGCGTTGGCCTCCCATAGTGCTGGGATTACAGGTGTGAGCCACCACCTGGCCTTAGGAGTCCTTTTATAATTCTTCTTTTCTTTTCTTTTTTTTTTTGAGACAGAGTCTTATTCTGTCACCCAGGCTGAAGTGTAGTGGCATGATCATGACTCACTGTAGCCTCAAGCTCCCCGGGCTCAGGTGATCACCTCTGAGGCTCCCATCTCAGCCTCTCGAGCAGCTGGGACTAACGGCATGCACCACCAT
Source organism: Macaca nemestrina (assembly GCF_043159975.1). NCBI lineage: Eukaryota > Metazoa > Chordata > Mammalia > Primates > Cercopithecidae > Macaca > Macaca nemestrina. The sequence continues at coordinate 98,605,130 of NC_092126.1, read as the reverse complement.
GCCTGGCTAATTTTTGTATTTTTTGTAGAGATGGGGTTTCGCCATGTTGCCCAGGTTGGTCTTGAACTCCTGTGTTCAAGCGATCCGCCTGCTTCAGCCTTCCAAAGTGCGGGGTTACAGACATGAGCCACCACACCTGACCTTATAAGTCTTCTGAAGTAGCTATTAATTCTACCTCAATTTTATAATTTAAAGGAACTGAGATTCAGAGAAGTAAAGTAACCTGCCTAAGGGCACACAGCTGGTTAGCGCTAGGTTTGGGGCTCCGTATCTATCTGCTCACACATAGTATGCAGCTTTTACTATAACTTCTTTCTGACACTGGAAGCTAATCATTTGCTATGGCTTATCGCTAAGGAAATCCCAAGTTCAAGCCTGCCTGTGACAGTCCCAGTTTGTACCTTTGTCTTGGTATAATTATTAATAGCACCCTTATCACTCTGAAAACTGTCCTGGTTCCGATGTTTTATTCATCATGAATCTGGAGGTTGCTATAAACTGAGGCTCTCCCTGTTAATTTTATTTATTTATTTATTTATTTTTGAGACAGGGTCTTACTTTGTCACCCAGGCTGGAGTGCAGTGGTGCAATCACAGCTCACTGCAGCCTCAAACTCCCAGGCTTATTAATAGCATCCTTATCACTCTGAAAATTGCCCTGGTTCAGATGTTTTATTCATCATGCATCTACAGTTTGCTATAAACTGAGGCTCTAACTGTAAATTTTATTTATTTTATTTTTTTGAGACAGAGTGTCACTCTGTCACCCAGGCTGTATTACAGTGTCACGGTCTCGGCTCACTGCTACCTCTGCCTCCCAGATTCAAGCAATTATCGTGCCTCAGTCTTCCAAGTAGCTGGGATTACAGGCGCCTGCCACCACACCCGGCTAATTTTTGTGTTTTTTAAATTAATTTATTATTATTATTATTTTTTGAGACCGAGTCTCACTCTGTTGTCCAGGCTGGAGTGCAGTGGCACGATCTTGGCTCACTGCAACCTCCGCCTCCTAGGTTCAAGTAATTCTCGTGCCTCAGCCTCCCGAGTAGCTGGGACTATAGGTGCGTACCACCACACCCAGCTAATTTTTGTGTTTTTAGTAGAGACAGAGTTTCATCATGTTGGCCAGGCTGGTCTCAAACTCCTGACCTCAGGTGATCCACCCACCTCGGCCTCCCAAAGTTCTGGGATTACAGGTATGAGTCACTGCGCCCAGCCTATTTATTTGTTTATTTTTGAGATAGGGTCTTGCTTTGCCACCCAGGCTGGAGTGCAGTGGTGCAATCACAGCGCACTGCAGCCTCAAACTCCCGGCCTCAAACCATGCTCTCAGCTCATCTTTCTCCCCATCTCCCCACTACCTCAAGTACCTAGGGCTACAGGGACTGCAGGCATATGCCACTGTGCCAGGCACTGGTTATTTCCTCTTCCCTCCCTCCCTCCTTTCCTTCCTTCCTTCCTTCCTTCCTTCCTTCCTTCCCTCCCTCCCTCCCTCCCTCCCTCCCTCCCTCCCTCCCTCCCTTCCTTCCTTCCTTCCTTCCTTCCTTCCTTCCTTCCTTCCTTCCTTCCTTCCTTCCTTCCTTCCTTCCTCTCTCTTGCTTGGTCTGTTGCCTGGGCTGGGGGGCAATGGCACAATCATGGCTCACTGGAACCTGGAACTTCTGGGCTCAAATGATCCTTCTGTCTCAGTCTCCAGAGTAGCTAAGATTACAAGCATGAGCCACCACACCCAGCAAATTTTTAATTTTTTTGTAGAGACAGGGTCTCCATATGTTGCCCAGGCTGGTCTCGAACTCCTGGTCTCAAGCAAGCCTCCCGCCTTGGCCTCCCAAATTCTAGGATTATAGATGTAAGCCACTGCGACCAGCTGAAATGGAGGGATTAAAGCTAGAACCAGGTAGGCTGGGTGTGGTGGCTCACACCTGTAATCCCAGCCTTTTGTGAAGCTGACGCGGGAGGACTGCTTGAGTCCAAGAGTCTGAGACCAGCCTGGGCAACATAGCAAATGTCCCCACAACCGGCTCTCCTCCCCTTCCCCTACAAAAAAAAAAAAAAAAAAAGAAAAAAAAAAAAGAAAGAAAGAAAAAGGCTAGAACTTAGGAAATAAAGGCAAAGATGCTATCTCTTGCATTTTATATGTAACACCAGGGGATAGGAGATATAAAATGACATTCACAGACAAAAACTTCAGGGAAAACTTCCCTCGAAACCTTCTTCACTCCAGGTAGGGATCTGGTAAACCAGACCTTTTTTTCCTTTTTTTTTGGAGATAGAGTCTTGCTGTGTCACCCAGGCTGAAATGCAGTGCCATGATCTCAGCTCACTGCAACCTTTGCCTCCTGGGTCCAATTGATTCTCCTGCCTCAGCCTCCCGAGTAGCTGGGACTACAGGTGCCCGCCTCCATGCCCAGCTAACTTTTTTTTTTTTTTTTTTAAATAGAGACGGGGTTTCACCATGTTAGCCAGGATGGTCTTGATCTCTTGGCGTCGTGATCCGCCCACCTCGGCCTCCCAAAGTGCTGGGAGTACAGGCGTGAGTCACCGCGCCTGGCTTTTTCTTGTTGTTGTTTAATCTTTGTTTTGTGGTTACAACATCATAGGAGCTTCTATCCTGTTTTTCCAGCTGCTTCATAGTGATGGTGAGGAACACCCAAATAACATTGACCAAGGGCGAGAAACCGGTTTAGGCATTTATAGAATGGGTCAATTCTGCAGGGATTGACACCCACTTTGTTTCCCTCTTCAATATCTAACCTGATACCTGGCCTGACCAGTGAGTTTCGCCCTTTCCTGCCAAGCTTGCTAAACTCAGGGCAGTGAAACCAAGAGCTCAACAGATAGAAGTGGTTGCATTAAGAGGCTATGTTCTGATCAAGGCTCTTGATCTTCCTGAATCACAGTTCATTCATCTGGAAAATAATAATAGTTACCCTGCCTCTCTCACAGGTTTGCAATGTGGATCAAATGAGCTAGCATATATGAATAAGAGTGGAAGTTCTTTATTTATTAATAACAAAAAGGAAGGGCTGAGTGAGGTTTCTGGGTCATCTAAAGTAGGATAAAGATGAGTATAGCACCTGCTCTTTTCTTTCTTTCTTTCTTTCTTTTTTTTTTTGAAACGGAGCCTTGCTCTGTTGCCAGGCTGGAGTGATCTCAGCTCACTGCAAGCTCCGCCTCCAGGTTCCAGCGATTCTCCTGCCTCAGCCTCCCGAGTAGCTAGGACTACAGGCACACACCACCACTCCCAGCTAATTTTTTTGTATTTTTAGTAGAGACAGGATTTCACCATATTGACCAGGATGGTCTTGATCTCTTTTTTTTTTGAGACGGAGTCTCGCTGTATCGCCCAGGCTGGAGTGCAGTGGCACAATGTCGGCTCACTGCAAACTCCGCCTCCCAGGTTCACACCATTCTCCTGGCTCAATTTTTTGTATTTTTAGTAGAGACGGGGTTTCACCGTGTTAGCCAGGATGGTCTCGATCTCCTGACCTTGTGATCCGCCTGCCTTGGCCTCCCAAAGTGCTGGGATTACAGGCGTGAGCTACCGCGCCCGGCGGTCTTGATCTCTTGACCTTGTGATCCCCCTGCCTTGACCTCCCAAAGTGCTGGGATTACAGGTGAGAGCCACTGCGCCCGGCCTGCTCTTTTCTTTTTAATGCATCCTTTGGTGCTTTTTTCCTGAGGAACCCCCGTTTGTCCCCACCCCTTGAACCTCATACACGTGTGCATTCCCTACAGTTGAGCTCTGCATGAGACATGCCCCTGATGGAATCTGGATGCCATTCTCAGGGGCACAGCCAGGGTAACCATCTCCACTGTGGGAACAAGCTGCAGAGCCATGGAAAGGAGTCCTGGCCAAGTGGGACGGGAGTGTGAGTGCTCGCCCACCTGAGGGTGCCCTGCAGCCTGGGAGCCACCCTCATCCAGAAGGATCAAAGGCCCGGTCTCAGGTGACTCATGGTGTGGGGCTGCCAAGTGACTCTGTTTTCCTTCCAGGCCTCGACCCTGCGGGCCCTTTATTCAACGGGAAACCTCACCAAGACAGATTAGATCCCAGTGATGCACAGTTTGTTGATGTCATCCATTCCGACATTGATGGTAACACTCCTTTCCTTGTGGGCCAGTGACTACCCTTAAGCTCCTAAAGAGTCTCTCCTGGGGAGAGATCATCACGTAGGAGCAGATCAGGTTCCTGTAGATCCCTACTTTTTTTTCCGGGCAGGGTTCCAAATCCACAGAAATATTGAGGGAAGCTGGTTTAATGTAGGCACCCAGGACCTTGTACTAGAGCATGGATGATTATCCCATGGTCTCTTCATATTTTTAAAGAAATTATCATGCTCAATGAAGGACAGGCTAATTTTCTCAACATGAAGATAAGTGTTTTCCTATGTGCGACTGGGTTTGCATGCATGATTTCTTGGTGTGGTTTGTTCTTTTTATTTTCTTGAGCTGCAGGTGTTAAATCTCTCCACACAGAGTGACTCTGATGCACCTACAGCTCTCTGGCTCTCTGCAGATCTTCTTGGTCATGGCTGTCTTTATTTTTATTTTATTTTATTTTATTTTTGAGATGGAGTTTCACTCTTGCTGCCCAGGCTGGAGTGCAGTGGCACGATCTTGGTTCACTGCAACCCCCTGCCTCCTGGGTTCAAGCAATTCTCCTGCCTCAGCCTCCCAAGTAGCTGGGATTACAGGCACTCACCACCATTCCCAGCTAATTTTTGTGTTTTTACTAGAGACAGGGTTTCACTCTGTTGGCCGGGCTAGTCTCAAACTCCTGAGGTCAGGTGATCCACCCACCTTGGCCTTCTAAAGTGCTGGGATTACAGGCGTGAGCCACTGTGCCTGGCCATCTTTAATTTTTAATTTTTAAATTTTTCTTCTTTTTGTAGAGATGGGGGTCTTGCATTGTTGTTCAGGCTGACCAGTTGATCCTCCCAGTTCAGCCTCCCAAAGTGCTGGGATTACAGGTGTGAGCCACTGCAGCTGGCCCATTTCTGTCTTTCACGGCGCTGTTTTTGTGTCTAGGATTGGATACATGTCATGTGGGGTTGGGTGATACTCAAGGATGGTTACCTATATCCAGATGTCTGGGAGAAGAGCTGGAGTAGGAACTTGGGGAGGATTGAGGAAACAGCAGAGTGATCATTTAATCGGGCATTCTCTTCATGATACAACCACCTAAAAAAACCCTTGCCATCTCTCATGGGCATTCTGGTGTGGTATTCAACAGTTATTTGCCTTGAAAGAAATTGTCTCTTTGTGAAACAGTGGCATTCTTACTATGAAATTTGCAAAGTACATTTTAATGCTTGATGGAATAGAATAGAGCAATTATTTTTGGGAAGTGAATTTTGAAGGAGAGGGTATAGTTTTGCCATCAGGCAGATGTAGATTCAGATCCCAGGTTTTGCCCTTTCTAGTGATGTCATGTTAGTTCCTTAAGTCCTCTGAGCTTCCTTTTTTTTTCATTGGTAGAGACGAGGTCTCACTATGTTGCCCAGGCTGGTCTCAAACTCCTGAGCTCAAATGATCCTTCTGCCTTGGCCTCCCAAAGTGCTAGGATTATAGGTGTGAGCCACCATGCCTAGTCCCATATCTTCACCTAAGTTGTTTCATCTGAATTTACCAATGACCACTTTGCATTGTGAAACACCTAGTACCATGCCCACAGACACATGTGGGTTCCCAATATATAATAACTATTATTATTATTACCACGATGCATTATGTATATACATGTGCATATAGATGTACACCTACATTAAATTATTTAATTTATATTAAATCAAGCACATTACTGATTGGGGGTTTAATAAAGACAATAAACAGTTATTAAATCTATATATACTTTTTAAAATTTTTATTATTATCATTTTTTGAGACAGGGTCTGGCTCTGTCACCCAGGCTGGAGTGCAGTCACACTTTTGGCTCACTGCAACCTCCTCCTCCTCCTAGCTCGAGAGATCCTCCCACCTCAGCCCCTTGAGTAGCTGGGACTACAGGCACACACCACAATGCCTGGCTAATTTTTGTAGAGACAGGGTTTTGGCATTTTGCCCAGGCTGGTCTCAATTCTCCCACCTCAGCCTCCCAAAGTGCTGGGATTATAGGCGTGAGTCACTGCACCTGAACTATGTATACATTTCTAGGTCCTCATTTTCTAGAAGTAGTTCCAATCTTTTTACCACCCTAGATCTCAAATATTTAAAGATTTTACCTACTAAGTAAAAATTCATTTTTTCCTGTCTCCTATTCATTTGTTATACAAATGCAAATAGAGGCTCGGAAGCACCAGACAATTAAAGGGTTGCAGCCAAATATCAGGAAGAAACAGGGCTGGGCACAGTGGCTCACGCCTGTAATCCTAGCACTTTGGGAGGCTGATGCGGGTGGATCACGAGATCAGGAGTTCAAGACCAGCCTAGCCAACGTGGTGAAACCCCGTCTGTACTAAAAATACCAAAAATTAGCCGTTCATCATGGCACATGCCTGTAATTCCAGCTACTCGGGAGGCTGAGGCAGGAGAATCCCTTGAACCCAGGAGGTGGAGGTTGTGGTGAGCCGAGATTGCGCCACTGCACTCCAGCCTGGGCAACAAAGTAAGACTCCATCTAAAAAAAAAAAAGAAGAAATGTATCATTTTATCAGCCTTGCAGTGGATGAGTGACTAAACTCCCTTAGGCCGTTAGAAATATTGGAAGTAAATTCCTGGCCATCTTCACAGTTACCTTGTTGGAAATCATTGCCTTCTAACTAACTAGCTGGGTGACTTTGGGCAAACCACTTACATAGGTATAACAATAATTATATAACAACAACAATAATAGAATTCTTGCTTATATCCGGCAGGCAAATGAGCTGTGAGATGGAAAAAATTCAAAGCAGTATAAAAGCAGAATGTGTTCTCTTTTAGCACTGGGCTACAAGGAGCCATTAGGAAATATAGACTTCTACCCAAATGGAGGATTGGATCAACCTGGCTGCCCCAAAACAATATTTGGAGGTAAGCACAGATACTTTATATTTTGTAAAATAGTGGTATAAAAAGGCATATTTGGAGGCCGGGCATGATGGCTTATGCCCGTAATCCTAGCACTTTGGGAGGCCGAGGCGGGTGGATCACCTGAGGCCAGGAGTTTGAGGCAAACCTGGCCAACATAGTGAAACCCCATCTCTACTAAATACAAAAAATTAACCAGGCGTGGTGATGCACGCCTAGGCAGAGGTTGCAGTGAGCCGAGATCGCGCCACTGCACTCCAGCTTGGGCAACAAGAGTGAAACTCCATCTCAAAAAATAAAAAATAAAAAAATAAAAAGGCATATTTTGGCCAGGTGCAGTGGTGCACACCTGTAATCCCAGCACTTTGCGAGGCCAAGGTGGGAAGATTGCTTGAGCTCAGGAGTTCAAGATCAGCCTGGGCAACAGAGGGGAGACGCCATCTCTACAAAAACTAAAAACAAAATTAGCTGGGTGTTGTGGCACACTCGTGGGCTCAGCTACTCAGAAGGCTGAGGTGGGAGGATTGCTTGAGCCTGGGAAGCAGAGGTTGCAGTGAGCCATGATCATGCCGCTGCGCTCTAGCCTAGGCAACAGAGTGAGACCTGTCTCAAAAAAGAAAAAAAAAAAAAAGAAAAAAAGAAAAGAAAAAGGCATATGTTTAAAATCTGACATTATTCTTTTTTTTTTTTTTTTTTTTTGAGACGGAGTCTCGCTCTGCCGCCCAGGCTGGAGTGCAGTGGCCGGATCTCAGCTCACTGCAAGCTCCACCTCCCGGGTTCCCGCCATTCTCCTGCCTCAGCCTCCCGAGTAGCTGGGACTACAGGCGCCTCCACCACGCCCGGCTAGTTTTTTGTATTTTTAGTAGAGACGGGGTTTCACCATGTTAGCCAGGATGATCTCGATCTCCTGACCTCGTGATCCACCCGCCTCGGCCTCCCAAGTGCTGGGATTACAGGCTTGAGCCACTGAGCCCGGCAGAAAATATAATTCTTAAAAGTCATGTTTTCAGAGATTAATAAAAATTCTTACAATGTGGTAAGTGAAAAAGACAAAACCTATAATACAATGCCAATTTTTTTTTTTTTTTTTTTTTTTTTTTTTTTTTTTTTTTTTTTTTTTTTTTGAGACGGAGTCTCGCTCTGCCGCCCAGGCTGGAGTGCAGTGGCCGGATCTCAGCTCACTGCAAGCTCCGCCTCCCGGGTTCACGCCATTCTCCTGCCTCAGCCTCCCCAGTAGCTGGGACTACAGGCGCCCGCCACCTCGCCCGGCTAGTTTTTTGTATTTTTTAGTAGAGACGGGGTTTCACCATGTTAGCCAGGATGGTCTCGATCTCCCGACCTCGTGATCCGCCTGTCTCGGCCTCCCAAAGTGCTGGGATTACAGGCTTGAGCCACCGCGCCCGGCCAATGCCAATTTTTTAAAATCTGTATTTGTACAGATGTAAATCTGGATCAAAAGACTGAAAGTAAATGCTCCAAATAGTTATTACGGGCAATCTGTTGATATCAGACTTTTAGGTGTTTTTGCATCACTGTTTCCTATCATTTTGTGTTTTTCAAATAATTATATATTACTTTTACAATGAGAAAAATCTCAAAAACATAAATGGGGAGTTAGAGGGCAACATAAAAGTGAGGTGACTGACAGAATATGACGACCTTCTTCTTTGTCGTCGTCGTTTTCTTTCTTTCCCTCTCTCTTTCTCCCTCCCTCCCTTCTTTCTTTTTTTCTCTCTCTCCTTGCTTCCTTCTTTCCTTCATTCCCTTCCTTCCTTTCTTCCTTGCTCTCTCTTCTTTCCTTCCTTCTTTCCTTCCCTTTCTTCCTTTCCCTTCCCTCCTTCCTTCCTTCCCCTTCTCTTCTTTCTTTCTTTCCTTCCTTCCTTCCTTCCTTCTTTCCTTCCCTTCCTTCCTTTCCCTTCCCTCCTTCCTTCCCCTTCTCTTCTTTCTTTCCTTCCTTCCTCCCTCCCTCCCTCCCTCCCTCCCTCCCTCCCTCCCTCCCTCCCTTCCTTCCTTCCTTCCTTCCTTCCTTCCTTCCTTCCTTCCTTCCTTCCTTCCTTCCTTCCTTCCTTTCCCTTCCCTTCTCCCTTCCCTTCCCTTCCCCTTCCCCTTCCTTCCTTTCTCTTCCTTCTTTGTGATCCTCCTGCCTTGGCCTCCCAAAGTCCTGGGATTACAAGTGTGAGCTACACCTGACATCAATAACGTCAGCATACCCCAAGAACGACCCTTAAGGCAGACACAGCTGACAGCAACACTTCAGTAATGAGGGTTGCCATGTGGAGGTAGCTGGGTGGGATGAGGGTGCTAAGTGAAGATGCTATATAAGCTGCATGCTTCTTACAAGTGGTTACAGTTCTCCTGTCTGACCTGTTGCCACTGGACTGTCCCTGTATGTAAGTTCCTCCAATAAACTGTAGGTATTTTTCACTGGCTCTAGGTCTCTTCTTTAGCCTTTTGAACCTGGTGCCATCTTTACTGAAGTCAACAGGGGCCCAGCACAGACAACCATGCCTGGCTGCCGATAGTGTTTCTGATTGTTTTATTTCAGCGGTTATAAGTACAATGTATACATTTCTGGTTTTAAAATATTTGAAAACACGCTTAATTTGCTGAGTTAGGAAAAGATCCTAAACCACAAAAATACATCTATCATCACCATTATTTCATAATAAAGGGCATTTTAACACATACACCCACAAAAGAAAGGACATAAAACCAGAACATGCAGAACTTTACATTAATTGCAGTTAGCTTAATGAAATATTCAGTCTCATCTGTGTGGTTCCCACACTCTGCTACAGACTCGTGAACACATTGTCATAAACCAGCACTAGTCCAGAAATGGCATTTTAGAACTACTGAGCAGTTGTATTTTCCAATGACCTTCAACATCTGGCAGGTGTCCCCCATGTCTCTCTTGATTGCCTGCCTGGTTTCTGTGCAGTGCCAGGCCCCGTTGTTTTTGACATGAATAAAAAATGTGGCAGGATCCGAATGACTCTTGCTCTTGAGTTTTCGGCAGTTGTTGGGATTATTGGCACTGAACAGTACCAGACTGAGGAAGCTCGTAAGAACCAGACTTCTAGTTAAACCCTCGAGTAGCCGGGCGCGGTGGCTCACGCCTGTGATCCCAGCACTTTGGGAGGCTGAGACAGGTGGATGACAAGGTCAGGAGATCGAGACCATCCTGGCTAACACGGTGAAACCCCGTCTCTACTAAAAATACAAGAAATTAGCTGGGCGTGGTAGTGGGTGCCTGTAGTCCCAGCTACTCAGGAGACTGAGGCAGGAGAATGGAGTGAACCCAGGAGGCGGAGCTTGCAGTGAGCCGAGATCTCACCAGTGCACACCAGCCTGGGCGACAGAGCGAGACTCCATCTCAAAAAAAAAAAAATAAAATAAAAATAAATAAATAAATAAATAAATAAACCCTCGAGCAGAAATAAAGCAGAGGGGTTTCAGCAAACAGCAGAACCCGCTAGAGGTTGCATTCATTCATTCATCCAACAAATACCTATTAATTTGCCATGTGTCTGGCACGGTGTTAGGATCTGGAACTATAGGAGAACAGTTCAGTATAGTATAACAGTTCAGAACAGTATAATAGTTCAACTATCCTGGTGAACTAAATAGGCAAAGTCTGTACACTGAGAAAAGCAGAGTCAAAGTTATTCTATTCAAGATAGAAGCTAGTACTCAGCCGGGTATGGTGGCTCATGCCTGAAATCCCAGCACTTTGGGAGGCTGAGAGACCAGCCTGGGTAACATGGTGAAACCCCGTATCTACTAAAAATGCAAAATTAGCCAGAAGTTGTGGTACGAGCCTATAATCTCAGCTACTCGGGAGGCTGAGGCAGGAGAGTTGTTTGAACCCAGGAGGCGGAGGTTACAGTAAGCCAGGATCATGCCACTGCACTCCAGCCTGGGCAACAAAGCCAGACTCCATCTCAAAAAAAAGCTAGAAGCTAGTACTTGATTAGATCTAGTAGTGGTATGTAACAGTGAAAGATTGGTTTTTAAGTGCTGCAACGCTGGAGAGTAAGTGGAATAAGAATGGGAGAATTTTGATAATCACTGAATTACTGGAGCGGGGATGATATGGGCATGAGGGTTCTTTGTATCCTTCTCTCGATTTTTGTGCCTGTTTGAAAATTCTGATAATAAATGTGGCAGGGGAGTGAGAGAACTCCATAACTGAAGCTAGTTGTTTGCGTTTTTCGACCTTTCTCTAAGTAAATATATCATATGAAAAGGCAGAATGAAGAGGAACTAGTTAATGATTCGCAATTTCTTTTTTTTTTTTTTTTTGAGGCAGAGTCTTCCTCTGTCGCCTAGGCTGGAGTGCAGTGGCTCGATCTTGGCTCACTGGAACCTCCACCTTCCAGATTCAAGAGATTCTCCTGCCTCACCCTCCCAAGTAGCTGGGATTACAGGCATGTGCCACCATGCCCGGCTAATTTTTGTATTTTTTGTAGAGACAGGCTTTCACCATGTTGGTCAGGCTGGTCTTGAACTCCTGACCTCATGATCTGCCCATCTCAGCCTCCCAAAGTGCTGGGATTATAGGCATGAGCCACTGCGCCCGGCCAGCAATTTACTTTTATGATAACAATTTTGGTAATTCCTTCTGATTCCCCATGACCTAGGGGAGGTTGGTCTTGGACCCAAACACCCTCACCATGGGTGGATGTCAGCTTGATGAGCAGACACAGCATCTTTGTAGTCTGAAGTAGCCCTGCAATGTCAGACCAGCGGCTTTCAAACTTACATGCTTCAGGACCACGTGGAAAACAGGGGACAGTGTTTGTTAAAATGCTGATGCCTGCACCTCCTCTGAATTAGAAGTATTTAAGGCTGGACCTGAACTCTGTATTTTAACAAGCGTGATTATGATGCAGGCAATCTGTGGACCAAGCATTGGATGGCAGTGAAAGATACCTCAATTGCTACATGAGCGATCAAGGTCTTTCTTTTTTTCCTTCTTTCTTTTTTTTCTGAGATGGAGTCTCACTCTGTTGCCCAGGCTGGAGTGCAGTGGCACAATCTCAGCTCACTGCAACCTCTGCCTCCCGGGTTCAAGCGATTCTCCCTGCCTCAGCCCCCTGAGTAGTTGGGACTACAGGTGCCCGCCACCACGCCCATCTAATTTTTGTATTTTTAGTAGAGACGGGGTTTCTCCATGTTGACCAGGCTGGTCTCAAACTCCTGACCTCAGGTGATCCCCCTGCTTTGGCCTGCTAAAGTGCTGGGATTACAGGCATGAGCCACTGCGCCTGGCCCAAGGTCTTTCACCAAAGCGTATTTGCCCTAATTCTTGCCACAACCTTAATTTGATTTCATCTTTCCTCCTCCCACTTGCCAGCATGAATTCTTATCTATGGGATTTTATAAAGATTAAATGAAATAAAATACACTGAAACGGACGGCACAGGGCCAGATGAGAAATAAGTGTGTGTGTAAAATATGTGATATAGTATTATTAAATGCTTCAACTGCTCTACTCTTTCATCACTTCTTTTACAACCAAGGATTTCAGTATTTTAAATGTGACCACCAGAGGTCTGTATACCTGTACCTGTCTTCCCTGAGAGACAGCTGTGCCATCACTGCATACCCCTGTGACTCCTACCGGGATTATAGGAATGGCAAGTGTGTCAGCTGTGGTGCATCACAGAATGAGTCTTGTCCCCTTCTGGGTAAGTCCAACAAGCAGTTTCCTCTCTGATTCACAAAGAACTAATTTTTGGTATGAATCCCAGAACCACTTTATCATGTAAAAACTGGCCCCACAATTGTATTAAAAACTTGTTTTTCTGCTGGGCACAGTGGGCTCACGCCTGTAATCCCAGCACTTTGGGAGGCCGAGGCGGGAGGATCACTTGAGGTCAAGAGTTCGAGACCAGCCTGGGCAAAATGGTGAAACCCTGTCTCTACAAAAATACAAGAAGTAGCTGGATGTGGTGATGCGTGCCTGTAATCCCAGCTACTTGGGAGGCTGAGGAAGGAGAATCGCTTGAACTTGGGAGGTGGAGGATTCAGTGAGCCGAGACCACACCATTGCACTCCAGCCTGGGCAACAGGAGTGAAACTCCATCTCAAAAAACAAAAAACAAAGGGAAAAAGAAAAGAAAAAAGAAAAGAAAAGCAACTGTAGCGTATTCCATCCAGAAGGCAGTACAATCTCCCTGGACCCTCTATTCTAGCGTGGAAAAGAAGGTTCCAGAAGAGTTTCCAAGCTTACCCAGGGTACAGTCACTCTACATAGCCTGCTCCTGTGGGGACAGCAATACCCTTTCTGTGCATACAACCTCTCTGCTGGGAGAGGGTCCACAATAAGCCCAGAGACCCTCCTGCCAAGTGAACTTTTTCACAGATTCATGTCTGTGTAAATATCCTCACTCCACATTCCAGCTCTTGTGTGCACCTACAGCAGGTGGAGTGAGGTAATAGATATTGTGGAGTCTGCTTGGATATTCATTCGCTAGGGATTAGTACAGATATTCTAGGTGGTTAGGACTTTGAAACTGGATGGCCATGAGGATTTTCTATTTTTTTCCAAAAGGAAAAATCCAAGTTAACAGCAGGGCATGGTATAGACAAGGGATTCTCAACCTTGATTGTGCTTTCGAATCACCTAAGGAGTTTTAACACAATACTGATGCCTGGGTCCCACCCTGGATCAATTAAGGCAGAATGTGAAGGCCATTCTCTAGGGCTAGGGACAGAGGAGAGAAAGAGGCCCGTCTGGACAGCACACAAAGGAGGACACTCACCTGCTTAGTGACACAGTCATGTGGCAAGCCCAGGTCTATGCAATGTAGGGGACCCATTGTCGTTCTTCAAGAAAGCACACTGCTTAGGGCCGGGCGCGGTGGCTCAAGCCTGTAATCCCAGCACTTTGGGAGGCCGAGATGGGCAGATCACGAGGTCAGGAGATCCAGACCATCCTGGCTAACACGGTGAAACCCCGTCTCTACTAAAAACAATACAAAAAACTAGCCAGGTGAGGTGGTGGGCGCCTGTAGTCCCAGCTACTCAGGAGGCTGAGGCAGGAGAATGGCGTAAACCTGGGAGGTGGAGCTTGCAGTGAGCTGAGATCCGGCCACTGCACTCCAGTCTGGGTGACAGAGTGAGACTCCGTCTCAAAAAAAAAAAAGAAAAAAAAAAAAAGAAAGCACATTGCTTTGCAAGAGTGATGCTATTTTACGTATGAACTTGAATCTGTTTTAATCTAGAAAATGGATATATTACTGAAAAACGTCAGTGTTATTTTTAGTCCACACCAGTGTGTGCCACACCCCGCACCCCCCCACCTTGCTACTGATAACCAGTAAAGGGGGAAAACCACTGGAGGGTCCTGTTGCCCTTCAGCTCTTAGGAACAGGGTTGGCCAGCAAGATGGGTCACCCTGCAGGCCCTCACCATGGGGAATGGAGGTGGAGGGAGTTTCTCTCAGAAGTGGTGGATACAGTCAAACTCAATGTTCTTGCTACCTTAGTTGCTTTTATGTTTATATAATACATGCTAATCTTACAATTTTTAAACTTGTTTTATAGGCTATCGTGCTGATAATTGGAAAGACTATTTAAGGGAGAAAGATCCTCCAATGACGAAGGCATTCTTTGACACAGCTGAGGAGAACCCATTCTGCAGTGAGTGGTGAATGTGGTTGTTGACTTTTGCCTCTTATTTTGAGGATGGCTGAGTCTCAGCTTCCTGGCTACTTCTTGGCAAATACGGGCCATGATGAAGCATCAACTTTGGAGCTGGAAGGGCCGAGGTTGACTCCTGAGTCTACCACATAATAGCTGTGGGACCTTTGTTATCAGGAGAACCTGCTCCCGATGGTTACATGGGTTCTTTTCTATTTCCTAAGTGTCTCAGCTGGTTTGAGAAATAACGGGAAAGAGCACAAGAGAGAGAAATTTAAAGCTGGGTGTCCTGAGGAGACATCACATGTCGGCAGGATCCATGATGTTCCCCGAGTTGTAAAACCAGCAAGTTTTTATTAGCAATTTTCAAAAGGGGAGGGAGTGCACGAATAGGGTGTGGGTTACAGAGATCACATACTTCACCAGGTAATAAAATATCACAAAGCAAGTGGAGGCAGGGCGAGATCACAGGACCACCGGATGGGGTGAAATTAGAATTGCTAATGAAGTTTCAGGCACACATTGTCATTGATAACATCTTATTTAGAAGACAGGGTTTGAGAGCAGACAACCTGTCTGACCAAAATTTATTAGGTAGGAATTTCCTCATCCTAATAAGCCTGGGAGCGCTACAGGAGGCCGGGGCTTATTTCATCCCTTCGGCTTCGACCATAAAAGGCTGCACGCTTCTAAGGGGGCCATTTATAGGCCTACCCTCAGGGCGCATTCTCTTTCTCAGGGATGTTCCTTGCTGAGAAAAAGAATTCAGCGGTATTTCTCCTATTTGCTTTTGAAAGAGGAGAAATATGGCTCTGTTCCGTCTGGCTCACTGGCAGCCAGAAGTCTTATCTCTGGTGTTCCCTGAACATTGCTGTTATCCTGTTCTTTTTTCAAGATGCCCAGGTTTCATATTGTTCAAATACACATGTTCTACAAACAATTTGTGCAGTTGACACAATCATCAGAGGGTCCTGAGGCGACATTCATCCTCCCCAGCTTATGAAGAAGATGACAGAATTAAGAGATTAAAGTAAAGACAGGTGTAGGAAATCACAAGGATATTGATTGGGGAAGTGATAAGTGTCCATGAAATCTTCACAATTTATGTTCAGAGATTGCAGTAAAGACAGGCATAAGAAATTATAAAAGTATTAATTTGGGGAACTAATAAATGTCTATGAAATCTTCACAATTTATGTTCTTCTGCCATGGCTTCAGCCGGTCCCTCTGTTTGGGGTCCCTGACTTCCTGCAACACTTGGTCAAGTCATTTGACTTCTCTGAGTCTCAGTGTCCTGACTGGTCAAATGGGGGTAATAATGCCTGTCTTCTGGGATATTAGGTTTAATCTGATGCAATTTAAAAATATTAATTTAATAAAATCTCAACAAATCAGAGTTGTTAGTTTCACTGGATGACCATTCTAATCACTAACATCTTCCAGAAAATCGCTTGATTCCCCAAGAGACATAAAATTGAGACTAGGAAAAATCAGGTGTCAGCCATATCTACAGGTCAGTTCCAGCTCTAAAGCAAACATGATGACCTAAAGGCCTCGAGAGGTTGAGTATTCCAGATGGGAATTAAAGGGGGCAGCCGATGATTAGACGCCTTGGGAAGCAACTAGAATTTCCCTGGGCAGATGTGTTTTTCCTACAGTGTTGTACCCATTTTCACTTTCCTTGGGAACAACTATTTTTTTAATTTATTTTTTGAGACAGGGTCTCACTCTGTTGCCCAAGCTGAAGAGCAGTGGCACAATCTCAACTCACTGCAACCTCTGCCTCCTGGGTTTGTGCGATCCTCCTGCCTCAGCATCCCGAGTACCCGAGACTACAGGTGCATACCACCATGCCTGGCTAATTTTTGTATTTTTAGTAGAGATGGGGTTTTGCCATGTTGGCCAGGCTGGTTCTCAAACTCCTGACCTCAGGTAATCTGCCCTCCTTGGTCTCTCAAAGTGCTGGGATTACAGGCATCAGCCACCGCACCTAGCCGATTTTAATTTTTTATTTTTTTGAGACAGGGTCTTGTTCTGTCACCCAGGCTGGAGTGCGGTGGCACAATAATGGGGCACTGCAGCCTCAACCTCCTGGACTCAAGCAATCCTCCTGCCTCAGCCTCCCAAGTAGCTGGGACTTCAGGCATGTGCCACCATGCTCAGCTAACTTTTTGTTTGTTTCTTTTAGAGACAGAGTCTTACTATGTTGCGTAGGCTTGTCTTGAACTCTTGGGCTCAAGCAATACTCCTGCCTTAGTGCTCAGATTACAGGTGTGAGCCTCCATGCCAGGTGTGAGCAACTCTTTTAAAAGAGCCTGCAGGCTGAGCATGGTGACTCGCGCCTGTAATCCCAGCACTTTGGAAGGCCAAGGCAGGCGGATCACTTGAGGCCAGGAGTTCGAGACCAGCCTTGCCAACATAGTGAAAACCCATCTCTATTAAAAACACAGAAAAAAAAAAATCCAAAAACACAATACAAAAATTAGCCGGGCATGGTGGTGCTCGCTTGTAATCCCAGCTACTCAGAAGGCTGAGGCCGGAGAATTGCTTGAACCCAGGAGGCAGAGGTTGCAGTGAACCGAGATTACACCACTGCACTCCAGCAACATAGAGAGACTCTTTAAAAAAAATAAAATAAAAAAAAGCCTGCGGATCACTGGGTTTCCCTCTTTCTTTGGAGCCATGTGTGGCAGTCCAGGATTTGGCACCTACCTGGTCTGTATGGGGCAAGCCCCTGAGCAACTTGGGCCATAAAATGGCAAATCCAGGACTGACCTTATTCCTTCGTGGGACTATCATCTCCCTGATTAGTTCCTGTTGTAGTGTGTTTTAATTTTATCTTAAAAAAAAAAAACAAAAACCCTAAGACATTATTCAGGTAATATTTGTAGAGATGTACCCACATATTTACCACTTTTTTTTTTCTCTGAGTCTGCTGGTTAGGGAATGCTACTTTATTTTTATTGTCATCCTTTCTTGCATTTTGTAAATACAGGCAAGTGTGCTGAGTAATAATGGGGGCAGTCCAGAGTATGGCAGGAACTTCAAGAAAGGAGACCTGACTTAGTCTGGGGTCAGGGAAAGCCTCCTGGAAGAATGACATTAAACTGAAACTTGAAAGGTGGGCTCACAGAGCTGGCAAAGTAAGAGTGCCCAGGTGGGTGAAGGCCCAGGAGCCTTCACAGTCCTGGGAGTGCAAGTGGTTGGGCATGATTGGGAAAAGGATGAGGAAGGCTGGATAGGCTGGCAGACATGGCCCAAATTGTGGAAAGCTGTCTCAGCCATGAAGGGTCTCCAAATGGCCCCTTAGTTGGTTGAGTCTAAAATGGGCAGGAATTGATGTGAACCACACTCAGTCACAGGCCCTGAGACTTCACCATACCTGGAAACATTGGTTCAACGATGATGCCTGACCATGGTTACTGGAAACCAGTGAACTCTGCTAGCACTCATTCCATCTTTACCAAAGAGAAGAGAAGGGAATATTAGAAACTTCTGCCCTGTATTTTTGCAGAGAAACTAGAGAGGAAGAGAAGAAGAGACTCAGTGATTAGGGAGGTTCAGTTTTTAGGAACCAACCCTTCAGGGTAGTATCTCTCGCTTACTGTATTCTCTCTCTGTTTTGCAGTGTATCATTATTTTGTGGACATTATAACATGGAACAAGAATATCAGAAGAGGGGACATTACCATCAAATTGAGAGACAAAGCTGGAAACACAACAGAATCCAAAATCAATCAGTAAGTTGAGATACAATTGTCTGCAGTGCGCTATTTCCCTTTTTGCTCAGAGAACCTGAATCACAAATCCACCTACTTTGTTATTTATAGATCTATGCTTTTCCTTGTTCTATAAAAGATATAAGGGGACCTATTGCTTAGTTGCTTCCCTGGCTCTTGATCTCCCAGGCTCTTTACAAATGGGATTGGTGCAAGGGTTTTCTTTCCTTCCCTCCTTCTCTTCTTCCTTTCTTTCCTTCCTCCCTTTTTCCTTCCTGTCCTCCCTCTTTACCTCCCTTTCTCCCTTCGTTCCTCTCCTCCTTACTTCCTTTGATTAAACATGTAATACTAAAGTTATCCTTGTTTGCTATGAAGGATTTAAACAATAAAGGAATATGCTGATTTAATTATCCCACATTGTATACATAGATCAAAACATCACCTTTTATCCACTAAATCTATATAATTATGATTTCTCATTATCAATAAAAAATAATTTAAAAAAAGGAATTTGCAATATAAAAGTACAAGTCCTTGCCGAATCTCACCAACAATCCCAGCCCCAAAGGCAAAAGACATCTCTACCCACACACATTTCTATTCTTTCACGAGCTCATAATACATATGTAAACATATATAATACATATATAACATATATATGTGTGTTTGTATATATATGTTTCTGAAACTCAGGAAATATTATTTGCTGCTGGGCATGGTGGCTCAGGTCTGTAATCCCAGCACTTTAGGAGGCCAAGGCAGGCAGATTATCTGAGGTCGGGAGTTCAAGACTAGCCTGGCCAACATGGTAAAACCCCATCTCTACTAAAAATACAACAATTAGCATGTGTGGTGGCGGGCGCCTGTAGTCCCAACTACTTGGGAGGCTGAGCCACGAGAATGGCTTGAACCCAGGGGGGCAGAGGTTGCAGTGAGCCAAGATCACGCCACTGCACTCCAGCCTGGGCAACAGAGCAAGACTCCGTCTAAAAAGAAAAAGAAAAAGAAAAAGAAAAGAAAAGAAAAGAAAATGTAATTTGCAATCAAAATTGGAAACATTCTAAAAATCTAACAATGGGAAAATGGTTAATGTAAATATTCCCACTATACATTGAAGTCATTTATAAAACACAGACAAGGAAATGCTTATAATGTGCTAAGTGAAAAATGTAGAATATCAAATTATATAAAGCATAAAATTAGCTTAACAATGTAAAAATCAATGAAAAAGAAACATGCCAAAATGTTACATTGCCCTTTGGGTGGTGGGAATTTGAGTGGTTTTTTTTTTTTTTTCAACTTCTCTTTTCTTTTTAACTTTCTGATGGATATATACATATATATGTTTAAAATTAATTAATACTTTAGAAAATCTTTATTATCAGGAAAAGGGGGGAG
Organism: Macaca nemestrina; assembly: GCF_043159975.1. Lineage (NCBI taxonomy): Eukaryota > Metazoa > Chordata > Mammalia > Primates > Cercopithecidae > Macaca > Macaca nemestrina. The sequence continues at coordinate 98,585,357 of NC_092126.1, read as the reverse complement.
GAGGCTTTAAGCAAAGGAACTTGAAGCTCATTTTATTCAGGAAATGTTTTCTGGGACCTACTGTTTACCAAGCACTTGGGCTGTCTCTTGGCCACATCCATAGAAGACTGGGTAGAATGTCATCTGAAAGTGGCAGTCACCCTACGGGTTCATTGTGTAGATAAATAGAGAAAGTGGGTGTGGGGTGGGTGGTTTGTAGGTGGCTTTTTAAAATGCATTTTTGGATCATAATAATAACAACCTTTGTTTATTGAACTAAGCATGTTATACAAATTGGCGAATGCAATTGTACCAAAACCCTATGAGGTACCATTACCATTCCCATTTCATCTATGAAGAAACTGAGGCTCAGAGAGACCAAGTAATTTGGCCAGTATCACACAGCTGATCAATGTGAATCAAGTGAAATCAGAAGCAGGTCTATCCAACCCCAGCACCTATAGTTTTAATCACTACATTAGATTCCTCCCATTAAGCTGTATTGCTCCCCGTACCCCCACCATACTTGAAGTTTGAGAGTGCAGCGGTGTTTTTTTTGTTTGTTTGTTTTTTGTTTTTTTGAGACAGAGTCTAACTGTCCCCCAGGCTGGAGTGCAGTGGCGCGATCTCAGCTCACTGCAAGCTCCACCTCCTGGGTTCACCCGATTCTCCTGCCTCAGCCTCCCTAGTAGCTGGGACTACAGGCACCCACCACCACACCTGGCTAATTTTTTGTATTTTCAGTAGAGACGGGGTTTCATTGTGTTAGCCAGGATGGTCTCGATCTCCTGACCTTGTGATCCACCCGCCTTGGCCTCCCAAAGTGCTGGGATTACAGGCATGAGCCACCCTGCTGGGCTGGTTATTTATTTATTTATTTTTTTAGGGTTCCCTGCTGATTTGTTTCATAGCTAATGTCCCCACATCCACGGTGGGGCAGCATTTTCAGGGAGATCACCGCTATGGGGCGCATCTTGAGGAATCTTCAGTGAGGAAGCAAGAGCAGAGATCTTACCTAGAATTTAGAATTTTCTATTCTGGAGATTCTAAGAACTAGCAGGGAAGATTGTGCAATTATATAATGAAATTTTCCCACTTAGCAAAACTTAAGTATTCTGTCAATAATTTGTTACATATTTGCTTTACATACGTCTTAGAATTTTTTTTTTTTCTTGAAACAGGGTTTCACTCTGTCACACAGGCTGGAGTGTGGTGGCGAGATCATGGCTTACCGTAGCTCAACCGCCTGGGCTCAAGCGATTCTCTGGGCTCAGCCTTCAGAGTAGCTGGAACTAAGTGCACCACCATGTCTAGCTACTTTTTAATTTTTCTGTAGAGATGAGGTATCACTATTGCCCAGGCTAGGCTTGAACTCCTGAGCTCAAGCGATCCTCCCGCCTTGGCCTCCCAAAGTGCAGGGATTACAGGCATGAGCCCCCACACCCAGCCCAATTTTTAATTTTATACAGTGAATGTCTCCTAAGTAGGAATTCCTAAATTTGGAGTTTTGTATCTTGATTAAGATAAATACCTTAACATCTTTAATGCACATTCTTATTTTAGTCCTGTTTGTGAAAACATCACTATCAATCAGAGAATATGTACAAAAAGAAAATAATCGTTATATTACATGGTGAGATTATGGGTACTCTTCTCTTTTTTTCAAGATGAACTTTATCATTTTTTAAATTATTTTTACAATTTAAGAAAAAGAAAATGATATTAGAGCATGTACCCTGAGTTGATCCAGTCTTACCAGACTATGGGAATAGATGAAGTCACAGTCAAGATTATTATTGGTCTGGAGATTCTCCCTGGATTCATGTATTTGTATTTGCTTTTTAAAAAAATCATTTTGAAAGGCCAAGCTCAGTGACTTATTCCTGTAATCCCAGCACTTTGGGAGGCTGAGGCAGGGGGATAGCTTGAGCCCAGGAGTTTGAAACCAGCCTGGACAACATAGCAAGACTCTGTCTGTACAGAAAACAAACGAACAAACAAACAAACAGTGGGCTTGGTGGTATGTGCCTGTAGTCCCAGCTACTCAAGAGGCTCAGCTGAGGGGATCACTTGAATCCAGGAGTTTGAAACTACAGTGAGCTATGATTACACCACTGCACTCCAGCCTGAGTGACAGAGTGAGATCTTGTCTCAAAAAATAAAATTAAAAATTGAGAAATAATTCACATAAAATTCACCCTCTTTTTTTATTATTTTATTTTATTTTATTTTTGAGACAGAGTCTCGCTTTGTTGCCCAGACTGGAGCACAGTGGCGGGATCTCTGCTCACTGCAATCTCCACCTCGCAGGTTCAAGTGATTCTCCTGCCTCAGCCTCCCAAGTAGCAAGGATTACAGGCACCTGCCACCATGCCCAGATAATTTTTGTATTTTTAGTAGAGACGGAGTTTCACCATGTTGGCCAGGCTGGTCTCTAACTCCTGACCTCAGGTGATCTGCCTGCCTCAGCCTCCCAAAGTGCTGGAATTACAGGCGTGAGCCACTTTGCCGGCCACATTCACATTTTAAAACATACAATTTGGCTGGGTGAAGTGGCTCATGCTGGTATCCCAGCAGTTTGGGATGCTAAGGCATGGGGAATCACTTGAACTCAGGAGTTCGAGACTAGCCTGAGCAACATGGCAAAACCCATCTCTACAAAAAATACAAAAATTAGCTGGGTGTAATGACTTGTGCCTGTAGTCCCAGCTACTCAAAAGGCTGGGAGGTGGGAGGATAGCTTGAGGAGGCAGAGGTTGCAGTGAGCCAAGATTGTGCCATTGCACTCCAGCCTGGTCAACAGAGCCAGACCCTGTCTCAAAAAAAAAAAAAAAAATTTAAAAAATTTTAAAATAAAGTATACAATTTAGTAAATTTTAATATAGTCACAAAATGTACAACAATCACCATCATTTAATTCCAAACCATTTTCATCATCTCAAAAAGAAACCCTATATCCTTTAGTAGTAATTCTACATGTCTACTCCCTACCCGCTGGCAACCACTAAACTTTCTCTGAATTTGCCTATTCTGGACATGTCCTATAAAGATAATCATACGATATGTGGCCTTTTGTGCCTGGCTTTGTTTGGCTAGTTTAATGTTTTCTTTTTTTTTTTTTTTTTTGAGACGGAGTTTTGCTCTTATTGCCCAAGCTGGAGTAAAATGGCACGATCTTGGCTCACTGAAACCTCCGTCCCCCTGGGTTCAAGCGATTCTCTTGCCTCAGCCTCACGAGTAGCTGGGATTACAGGCATGCTCCACCACGCCCGGATATATGCATATATATATATATATATATATATATATATATATATATATATATAATTTTTATTTTTTTTTTTTTTGAGACGCAGTCTTGCTCTTGTCACCCAGGCTGAAGTGCAGTGGCGCGATCTCTGCTCACTGCAATCTCCGCCTCCTGGGTTCAAGCAATTCTCCTGCCTCAACCTCCTGAGTAGCTAGGATTACAGGTGGCCACACAACGCCCAGCTAATTTTTGTACTTTTAGTAGAGACAGAGTTTTGCCATGTTGGCCAGGATGGTGTCGAACTCCTGACCTCAGGTGATCCGCCCACCTCGGCCTCCCAAAGTGCTGGGATTACAGGCGTGAGCCACCGCGCCGGGCTTAATTTTATATTTTTAGTAGAGATGGGGTTTCTCCATGTTGGTCAGGCTGGTCTCGAACTCCCGACTTCAGGTGATCTGCCTGCCTCAGCCTCCCAAAGTGCTGGGATTACAGGTATGAGCCACCTCACCCAGTCAGTTTAATGTTTTCAAGATTCATCCACGTTGCGGCATGTAGTAATATTTTGTTCCTTTTTGTGGCCAGTGTTCCAATGTATTTATTTATTTATTTATTTATTTATTTTATTTTATTTTTTTTTTTTTTGAGACGGAGTCTCGCTCTGCCACCCAGGCTGGAGTGCAGTGGCCGGATCTCAGCTCACTGCAAGCTCCGCCTCCCGGGTTCACGCCATTCTCCTGCCTCAGCCTCCCGAGTAGCTGGGACTACAGGCGCCCGCCACCTCGCCCGGCTAGTTTTTTGTAGTTTTTAGTAGAGATGGGGTTTCACAGTGTCAGCCAGGATGGTCTCGATCTCCTGACCTCGTGATCCGCCCGTCTCGGCCTCCCAAAGTGCTGGGATTACAGGCTTGAGCCACCGCGCCCGGCCCCAATGTATTTATATGCCACATTTCATTCATCAGTTCATGGGCATTTGGATTGTTTCCACTTTTTGGCAATTATGAATAATGCTGCTATGAACATTTGGATAAAAGTTTTTATGTGACCATGTTTTCATTTCTCTTGGGTATATACCAGGAATGGAATTACTGGGTCATACGGTATATGTTGAACATTTTTAGGAACTGCCAAACTATTTTTGGCAGTTGTACTATTTAACATTCCCACCAGCAATGTATGAGGGTTCCAATTTCTCCACATCCTTGCCAACACTTGTTATTGTCTTTTAAAGAAAATTCTTTTTTGGCCAGGCGTGGAGGTTTACACCTGTAATCCCAGCACTTCGTGAGGCCGAGGTGGGTGGATCATCTGAGGTCAGGAGTTGGAAACCAGCCTGGTTAACATGGCGAAACCCTGTTTCTACTAAAATTACAAAAAATTGGCTGGGCACAGTGGCTCACGCCTGTAATCCCAGCACTCTGGGAGGCCGAAGGGGGGCAGATCACGAGGTCAGGAGATTGAGACCATCCTGGCTAACATGGTGAAACCCCGTCCCTACTAAAAATACAAAAAATTAGCCAGGTGTGGTGGTGGGCGCCTGTAGTCCCAGGTACTCTGGAGGCTGAGGCAGGAGAATTGCTTGAACCCAGGAGGCAGAGGTTGCAGTGAGTTGAGATCAAGTCACTGCACTCCAGCCTGGGTGACAGAGCGACACTCCATCTCAAAAATAAAAAAAAAATCAGCCGGGTGTGGTGGCACATGCCTGTAATCCCAGCTACTCAGGAGGCTGAGGCAGGAGAATTGCTTGAAACCAGGAGGCAGAGGTTGCAGTGAGCTGAGATTGCGCCATTGCACTCCAGCCTGGGCAACAAGAGCAAAACTCCGTCTCAAAAAAAAAAAAAAAAATTATTTTTTATTGTGGTAAAAATAAATAACATAAAAATTACCATCTTAATCATTTTTTTGGCGTACAGTTTAGTAGTGTTAAGTATATTCACATTGTTGTGAAGTAGATTTCCAGAACTTTTTCATCTTGTGAAACCAAAACTCTACACCCATTAAACAACTTCCCTTCCCCCACCCCAAAGTAAACACCATTCTACTTCCTTTTTTTTTTTTTTTTTTTTTTTTGAGACGGAGTCTTGCTCTGTCGCCCAGGCTGGAGTGCAGTGGCGCGATCTCGGCTTACTGCAAGCTCCGCCTCCCGGGTTTACGCCATTCTCCTGCCTCAGCCTCCCGAGTAGCTGGGACTACAGGCGCCCGCCACCTCGCCCGGCTAGTTTTTTGTATTTTTAGTAGAGACGGGGGTTCACCGTGGTCTCGATATCCTGACCTTGTGATCCGCCCGCCTCAGCCTCCCAAAGTGCTGGGATTACAGGCGTGAGCCACCGCCCCCGGCCTCTACTTCCTCTTTCTATGAATTTGACTATGTTAGATACCTTATATAAGTGGAATCCTACAGCATTTGTCTTTTTGTGACTGGCTTATTTCACTTAGCATAATGTCTTCTATGTTCATCCATGTTGCAGCATGTGACAGGATTTCCTTCATTTTTTTTTCTTGGAAACTCACTGATTGATTGATTTGATTGATTTATTTTTTTGAGACGGAGTCTCACTCTGTTGCCCAGGCTGGAGTGCAGTGGTGCAATCTCGGCTCACTGCAACCTCCTCCTCTCAGGTTCAAGCGATTCTCCTGCCTCAGCCTCCCGAGTGGCTGGGACTACAGGTGCATGCCACCATGCCCAGCTAACTTTTTTGTATTTTTAGTAGAGACGGGGTTTCACCATGCTGGCCAGGCTGGTCTCAAACTCCTAACTTCATGATCTGCCTGCCTCGGCCTCCCAAAGTGTTAGGATTATAGCCGTGAGCCACCACGCTTGGCTGATTTCCTTCTTTTTTAAGGCTGAATAATATTTCATTGTATGCATATACCACACTTGTTTATTCTTCCATCAATGAACACTTGGGTTGCCTCTTCCTCTTGCCTATTGTGACTAGTGCTGCTATGAACATGGGTGTGCAAATATCTCTTTGAGACTCTGCTTTCAATTTTTTTGGACATATCCAGAAGTGGAATTTCTGGATCATATTGCAGTTCTATTTTTAATTTTTTGAGACACCACTATACTGTTTTCCTTAATGGTTGCACAATTTTCCAATCCCACTGACAGTGCACACAGGTTCTGGTTTCTCCACATCCTCACCAACATTTGTTATGTTCTATTATTTTGATATTAGCCATCTGAATGGGTGTGAGATGATTCTGTGTCTTTTGAACATTTATATCACTTTTTTTTTTTTTTTAAATTTTGAGACAGAGTCTTGCTCTGTCACCAGGCTGGAGTATAATGGCGTGATCTCAGCTCACTGCAAACTCCACCTCCCAGGTTTAAGCAAATCTCCTGCCTCAGCCTCCTGAGTAGCTGGGACTACAAGCGTGAGCCACCATGCCCAGTTAATTTTTATATTTTTAGTAGAGACGGGTTTTCACCATGTTAGCCAGGATGGTCTTGATCTCTTGACCTCGTGATCTGCCTGCCTCAGCCTCCCAAAGTGTGGGGATTGTAGGCATGAGCCACCACGCCCGGCTTCCATCACTCTTTGAAACACTTCCTAACTTTCTGGCACACGGGTTTCCAGGATCACTTTGCACATTTCCTGCCCCAGCTGTGGAATCAATCATTTCTCCAGGGAGCCCTAGTTTCTTTCAGTAGAGATGGTATCAAGAAAACAAAATCTGGGCGCCTTTCAGATTAGTTTTATTTGTGGCACTTCTGTACTCCTTGGGACTTAGACATGATCCCGGTGGGGTGACAGATACCTCGTCACAATCACCCCATTCCCAAAGTAAGAATTAATGTTGGCCAGGCTCAGTGGCTCATGCTTGTAATTCCAGCACCTTGGGAGGCTGAGGCAGGCGAATCACCTGAGGTCGGGAGTTCAAGACCAGCCTGTCCAATATGGAGAAACAGTGTCTCTGCTAAAAATACAAAAATTAGCCAGGAGAGGTGGCGGGTGCCTATAATCCCAGCTACTCAGGAGGGTGAGGCAGGAAAATCACTTAAACCCATGAGGCAGAGGTTGCAGTGAACTGAGATCACACCACTGCACTCCAGCCTGGGCAACAGAGCAAGACTCCATCTCAAAAAAAACCAAAAAAAAAAAAAAAAAACCAAAAAACAAAAAAGAACAAAAGAAAACCACAAAGGATTAATGTCTAGAGCAAGCCTTCTGTTCCTGAAGCCAGGGGCTCCATGGTCCTTCCACCTCCCAGAAAGACATTGACTGAACTGAACCTTTCCAGTGATATACCTTAACTTCAATTTGGTTTCCCACCTATAGAAAACATCTCTATACACTTGGAAAAAAGTATCGGACTCTGGATTTGCCTCTTTTAAGGTTCATCTTGAGAGGGAGAACTAAATAAAATGCATGCTTAGGCACAATTCAATTAACATCTAGTTTGGCTAAAGATGTACTTAGGCATCTAGGGATGCAGTTTAATGGAAAGATCATAACTTTGAATTCAGTCAGAACTGGGCTGGAATCCCTTCACTGCTGCATATAAGGCCTGTGACCTGGGGAGCTCAATCTCTGTAAGCATCTGTTTCTGTCTATTAAATGAGGAGAATAATGCCCCCCTCGCAGAATGTTTCAGGGGGTCGGAGAGATGAGTCAAGAGACAAGGACATCACCTGGTGTGTAGGAGGAAGTCATTAGCATCATATCACTCTAATGTCATTTTGGGTCACTTACACAGCCCTTTGGAGTCAGCAGACTTTGCCCATCAAAGTTGACTAGTTCTTGGGAGGTTACTATACTCCAGCCTGGGCAATAGAGTGAACCCTGTCTCAGAAACAAACAAACAAACAAACAAACAAACAAACAACACATCAGCTAGTGCAGGCTATGGGGTGAAGTAGTTACCAGCTTACCAGTGACTTGTAGGCTTCAAAACTGCTTTCTTTCATTAGTAGTCTTTATCCATTTTTCAATATTATTTCTTCCTTCCAGTGAACCCACCACATTTCAGAAATATCACCAAGTGAGTCTACTTGCAAGATTTAATCAAGATCTGGATAAAGTGGCTGCAGTTTCCTTGATGTTCTCTACAGGATCTATAATAGGCCCAAGGTACAAGCTCAGGATTCTCCGAATGAAATTAAGGTCCCTTGCCCATCCGGAAAGGTGAGCTGAGGGTAGACAAAATGCTAGTTTCCAGGGATATTGCTGGATCCTGTCCAATCTGCTTGGTCTGATGTTTTAATAAGACTCTATTATTCACAATGAAGGACATGATGGGTTTTCCAAAACTAGTTTTTATTATAAACAAGTAGCCCAGGCCAAGTGTAGTGGCTCAGGCCTATAATCTCAGCACTTTGGGAGGCCAAGGTGGGAGGATTGCTTCAGCTCAGGAGTTCTAGCCAGCCTGGGCAACATATGGAGACCCCGTCTCTGCAAAAAAAGAAAAAAAAAAAAAAAAAGGCCAGAAAGCAAATAGCCCAGCCCAGCTGGATTTGGTGGTGCATGCCTGTAATCCCACTACTCAGGAGGCTGAGGCGAGGGGATCACTTGAGCCCAGGAGTTGGAGTCCAGCCTGGGCAACATAGCAAGATCCTATCTCAAAATAAAAACACAAAATTAAATTTAAAAAATTTAAAAATAAAAACAGGTAGCCCAGTAATCCAAGAAAATTATACTGCATGTACTTAAAGATAGATGGCCTAGTAATCCAAGGAAATACAGTTGTTATATGCTGAGAATTATACAATTCTTCCCTAACTACCACACTACTTGTAAGCTGGTAATTTGTTGTAGAAATGAAAGCTTTGTATAATTTGGCAAGCTGATAAAACAGAGCCTAGGATAAAAAAAAGGTACAGAAAATTGGAACATATTATTCCCTTGACCACAGGCGTGTCCACCATGCCCAGCTAAGTTTTGCATTTGTGATTTTGTATTTTTAGTAGAAAAAAAATTTTTGTATTTTTAGTTTCGCCATGTTGGCCAGGCTGGTCTTGAACTCCTGGCCTCAAGTATCCGCCCGCCTCAGTCTCCCAAAGTGCTGGGATTACAGGCATGAGCCACCACACCCTTGACAGTATGAAAGTATTATATTGAATTTCTTAAATTTGATAATGGCACTGAAAATGTCCTTGTTCTTAGGAAATATACAATGAAGTCTTAAGGAGTAAACAATCTATTCTCAATTGCTCCAGAAAAAATAAGCAACAATGTATGTGTGGGAAGAGAGAGACAGACAAACAGAGAAAGAAGGGGAGAAGGAGAGAAAGAATTACTGTTATTTTTTAAAGTACGGAGCTGTGTTGACATGTATGTTTTGTGACAAATGCCCCTCTACCATATAGTCCTAGCATCTAACCTGTGGACAGAGAGGGAGACAGGAAATGATGTGAGCAGTTAGTACTTTATGAATTCCTTTTTCTTGAAAGTTTAGGGACTGAGCATGGTGGCTCATGCCTGTAATCCCAGCACCTTGGGAGGCCAAAGTGGGTGGATCACCTGGGTCAGGAGTTCGAGACCAGCCTGGCCAACATGGTGAAACCCCATCTCTACCAAAAATATAAAAAATTAGCTGGGCAGTGGTGGCGTGTGCCTGTAATCCCAGCTACTTGGGAGGCTGAGGCAGGAGAATTGCTTGTACCTGGGAGGCGGAGGTTGCAGTGAGCCGAGATTGTACTACTGCACTCCAGCCTGGGCGACAGGGTGAGACCCTCTCTCTCTCAAAAAAAAAAAAACACAAAAAAACAAAAAAAGAAAGTTTAGGGTACCCTAAAACATTTAATAATACAAGTTTCTCCTAAGAGGATAGTCATTACATCCTAAAACTTTTTATTTTTTATTTTTTTTTGAGACGGAGTCTCGCTCTGTCACCCAGGCTGGAGTGCAGTGGCCGGATCTCAGCTCACTGCAAGCTCCGCCTCCCGGGTTTATGCCATTCTCCTGCCTCAGCCTCCCGAGTAGCTGGGACTACAGGCGCCTGCCACCTCGCCCGGCTATTTTTTTTGTATTTTTTAGTAGAGACGGGGTTTCACCGTGTTAGCCAGGATGGTCTCGATCTCCTGACCTCGTGATCCGCCCATCTCGGCCTCCCAAAGTGCTGGGATTACAGGCTTGAGCCACCGCACCCGGCCCATCCTAAAACTTTTTAATACTTTTTTCCCCTGAATATCAGACAATATATGTTTATTTTACAAAATCTAGAAAGTACAGAAATTGATAGGAAGCAGAAAAATATCACCCATATTGTCATTATTCAGGGGCAACCACTGTTAATATTTATTGTTATTTCTATATAATCTTCTTTCTTTTATTGTTTTTAAAGCTAAAGTTACATGGTAAATACAATTTTACATCTTTCTTTCTTTTTTTGAGGGGCTGGGGTGACAGAGTCTCGCTCTGTCACCCAGGCCCCAGGCTGGAGTATAGTAGTAGCACAATCTTGGCTCATTGCAACCTCCGCCTCCTCGGTTCAAGCAATTCTCCTGCCTCAGCCTCCGAAGTAGCTGGGAGGCACACACCACCACGCCCAGCTAATTTTTTGCATTTTTAGTAGAGACAGGGTTTCACCATGTTGGTCAGGCTGGTCTCCAACTCCTGGCCTCAGGTGATCTGCCAGCCTCAGCCTCCTAATGTGCTGGGATTATAAGCATGAACCACCGTGCCTGGCCATATATCTTGCTTTCTCCTTGGTGTTTTACTTACTATAAGCATTTTCTTTTCTTTTTTTTTTTTTTCTGAGACAGAGTCTCGTTCTCTCACCCAGGCGAGAGTGCAATGGCACGATCTCAGCTCACTGTAACCTCCACTTTCTGGGCTCAAGGACTGCCTCAGCCGCCTGAGCAGCTGGAACCACAGGCATGAGCCACCACCCCCAGCTAATTTTTGTATTTTTAGTAGTGACGGGGTTTAGCCATGTTGGCCAGGCTGGTCTTGAACTCCTGGCCTCAGGTATCTACCCGCCTTGGCCTATTAAAGTGCTGGGATTACAGGCGTGAGCCACCGCACCCAACCACCGTAAGCATTTTCTATATTAAAAACAATTGCTAGGTAATTTTGTATCTTAAGGATATAATATTATTTACTAGACCATTGCATTTTTGTAAATTCATGGACAAGGATATTTTGTCTTATTTTCCCAGGCCCCAGCTGTGTCGGTATGATCTTGTCCTGATGGAAAATGTTGAAACAGTCTTCCAACCTATTCTTTGCCCAAAGTTGCAGATGTAACTGTTGCCAGGACACATGGACATCAATAATAGAAAGAAAGCTACAACCACAGGCTGTTTGAAAGCTTCACCTCACCTTTTCTGCAAGGCACAAAAAGTATGAAAAAACCAAGGCTTTTTTCAGTAGCGTCCTATGGATGTCACATTGTACAACATCAAACAACCTTGTGATTATAAAACGATCCTGGGAAGGGAGCTCCTAACTAGGGCAAGTCAGAAATAGCCAGGCTCGTGGCAGCCCAGGGCTGTGTCTGCTGCGTCCTGGGGCCTCGTTTGTTCCGACCTGTCAATTCTGCTGCCTGTCACATGGGTGGTTCTGCCCATCGCGGCTGCAGGTCAAGCATCTTCAAGGGAAGGATGGACTGAAGGCCTCACCATGGACTCAACTCTGCATTCTCTGTGCCACCTTCCTCCAGTTCCCACTCGTAGAAGGGAACAAAACTGATGTCTACCTCATGGGGCTGCTGTGTGGGTTTGGGAGGCAAGTCTATGAAGGGTTTTTTGAAATCCCATAGGTGCCACATCTATGAGATGTTTGATAAATGTGAATATGCTTTTATTTATTTTCATAGGGCTTATCTAATTTGCAATGAGAGAGCCTCTCTCTCTCAACACCAGCTTCTCTCTCAGGCTGTTTGTTCTGGGAAGGCACGAAAGCCACGTGCTGGCCCTCTGCCTTCTCTAAAGTGTTGCTGGAGCATGGAGGAGCTGGAGGAGGTGGGGATGGACTGACAGCTAAGAGGGCGGCTGCTGGGACTAGATAGTAAGTGGATGAAGAAAGAAGGATGAGGAAGCCGTGGGGTAGCCTCTCTACACGGGGACCGGCGATGGAGCATGAGGCAAGAGAAGGAGAAGCAGAGCTTGTTTTTCACCCAAGGTGGAGAAGGATCACTTTACAGGCGACCCTCATTTTAAGCAACCCTTAAGAAATGTTCACACTTCTTTATTATCAATGTAATCTATGATTATTGAAGGAAATTTAGAAAATGCATAGATACAAAATAAAAAAGAATACTATTCACGATGCCACCTATGAGAGGTAATTAATGTTAGCCTTTTGGAACAAGGCTGTCACTTGTTTTGCTAACATGTGAATTCAAAGTATGAACTGGTTTGCTTTTGGAGAATCCGAAGCCTCCAGTTTGAGGAATCCTTTGCTTCCATGGAGGTAGATGTGAATCTAGAATGACAGCAGGAGTCCAGTCAAGAGGTCCTGTCGGGCTGAGGCCAGAAAGAAGGGAAGACAATCCCTGGGGCCAGATGCCCAGTGTGAGGGGAGGCACCATCTGTCCCATGGCTGTGGCCACTGTAGGAAGGTCTGTGAAGTGCCACAGGCCCAGTCACCTCCTCCTCACCCAAGTGATTGCTCCTTCAACTGCTATCTGTGAAAACAGCCCTTGTTATGAAGAAATTGACTCTCTTTTTTTTTTTGAGACGGAGTCTGACTCTTGTTGCCCAGGCTGGAGTGCAATGGTGTGATCTCGGCTCACTGCAACCTCCACCTCCTGGGTTCAATTGATTCTCCTGCCTCAGCCTCCTGACTAGCTGAGATTACAGGCATGCGCCACCACACCTGGCTAATTGTTGTATTTTTAGTAGAGACAGGGTTTCACCATGTTGGCCAGGCTGGTTTTGAACTCCTGCCCTCAGGTGACCCGCCTGTCTCGGCCTCCCAAAGTGCTGGGATTACAGGCATAAGCCACCACACCCAGCCAAGAAATGGATTCTCTATGTCATAAATTAAAGAAATCTATAAATATATTCCCGAGTGGCACATCTTCTTACAGATTTACATTTGCATCAAATACAGAGTCTGTTTTATTTAAGTGAGGGATGACTGAACTCTGAGTGGAACAAGCTCTTGGATATCTTACCATCCTTCCTCCTTCTTCCCACATTTCCTCAGCAATTGTGGATAGAGATCAGTGTGCTGTAGACCCTGGTTTTTGTTTTTGTTTTTTTTTTTTTTTTGAGATGGAGTCTCATTCTGTGGCCCAGGCTGGAGTACAGTGGCACAAGCTTGGCTCACTGCAACCTCTGCCTCCCGGGTTCAAGCAGTTCTCTGCCTCAGCCTCCCAAGTAGCTGGGATTACAGGTGCCCACCACCATGCCTGGCTAATTTTTGTATTTTTAGTAGAGACCCGGTTTTACCATCTTAGCCAGGCTGGCTTTGAACTCCTGACCTTGTGATCCACCCGCCTCGGCCTCTCAAAGTTCTGGGATTACAGGTGTGAGCCACTGCACCCGGGGGCCCTGGTTTCTTCTTAGAGTTTTGTTGGTCCATATTTTGATCAGCACAGTCACTTTTTTGTTCTCTTTCCTTTCCTGGTAAGCAGGGAGTCAAAACAATAGCAACAAAATGCCTGAAATAGAATTTCTACCAATTTGTAAACTCTGGGCTAACGGGTCTCCTAGCCAGGTACCTGGCTCACTGTAGGACGGGTAGATGGATGAATGAATGGATAAAGAAAGGAAGTTTGTTCACTGGAGAGGGTATGAATTTCAATAAGTTTCATGTAACAGTGATCAGGAGAAACAAAGGCAGTTACAAGCGTGGCCACTCTGTTCTCAGTATCTTTCTTCCAAGGGCCCCTGGAACTTTTGACTGTCTCTTGTTATCCTTGCTACTCCTCCCCTCTCTTTCTCAGTACCATATATCTGTCTGAGTGTCAAATTCAAAACACAATTAAATTACAGTCTACCCTCTTCCCTTCCCTCTTCACTGGTAACCTCCTACTCATCATTTGGTTCGTGGCTCAATTGCCACCTCCTCAGGGAGTCTTCTTTGACCTTATTTCCACACAGAGAAGTTCCGCACTGTACCTCTCCTTCATAGCACTTTTTAGTTGTATTTTTTAACTTTTTTTTTTTTAGATAAAGTCTCACTCTGTCACTTAGGCTGGAGTGCAGTGGTGCAATTTTGGCTCACTGCAGCCTCTGTCTCCCAGGTTCCAATGATTCTCGTGCCTCAGCCTCCTGAGTAGCTGGAACTACAAGCCTGCGCCACCATGCCCAGCTAATTTTTGTATTTTTAGTAGAGACAGGGTTTCACCATATTGGCCAGGCTGATGTTGAACTCCTCACCTTAAGTAATCTGCCTGCCTCGGCTTCCCAAAGTGTTGGGATTGCAGGTCTGAGCCACCATGCCTGGCCTATATTTTTAACATTTTATTTGCGTGATTATTTGATAAATATCTGTCTTCTCCACTAGACTGCTCTGCAAGGCAGGAGTCCTGTGCCTCCCATATAGTCTGCATTCAGGAAACATGTATTAAATGAACACTTTGTTATCTTCTGACCCCCATGGAACCATGTTCAGTTGTGAGTAAAGACTTCCCCTCCACCCTAGCCACAGTGCATTTCCATGAGGGTGCCTAACCTTCTCACCAGGGTGCCTAACCTTCTCATGAGGGTGTCTAACCTTCTCTGTCTTAGACTTTTCTCCCAGACACCTTCATTACTATTGTCTCCATTATCTTTGGAGGCTAATAGCCCATTTCCCAGACTTTCCAGAAAAGACAGAAGTTAGCTCCTTTGTCACTTTTTTTTTTTTTTTTTTGAGATAGAGTCTTGCTCTGTTGTCTAGGCTGGAGTACAGTGACCCGATCTCGGTTCACTGCAACCTCCACCTCCTGGGTTCAAGCTATTCTCCTGCCTCAGCCTCCCGAGTAGCTGTGATTACAGGCACGTGCCACCACGCCCAGCTAATTTTTGTATTTTTAGTAGAGACAGGGTTTTACCATGTTGGCCAGGCTGGCCTCGAACTCCTGACCTCAGGAGATCTGCCTGCCTTGGCCTCCCAAAGTGCTGGGATTACAGGCATGAGCCACTGCACCCTGCCGCTTTGTCACTTCTTATCACATTTTCCAGGTGGTCCCGACACCTCAGCAAGCTCACCTGTCCAAAATCTAGGGGATTTTGTTCTTACACCCTCGTTTTAGCACCATTGCCAAAACCCTCCAGGACCTGACCACATTACTGGAGGATGTCAAGCTGTAGTTAAAACCCTCCCTTGTTTGCTTTTCCATGACTCCTTTCCACCACTCACTTTGCTGCCAACTTTGTGTGTTGTATTAGTCCCTTCTCAGGCTGCTATGAAGAAATACCCAAGACTGGGTAATTTATAAAGGAAAGAGATTTAATTGACTCACAGTTCTACATGACTGGGGAGGCCTCAGGAAACTTGCAATCATGATGGAAGGGAAAGCAAACACATCCTTCTTTACATGGTGGCAGGAGAGAGAAGAATAAGAGCTGAGTGAAAGGGGAAGCCCCTTATAAAACCATCAGATCTTGTGAGAACTCACTATCACAAGAACAGCATGGAGGAAACTGCCCTCATAATTCAATGACCTCCTACTGGGCCCCTCCCACCACACATGGAAACTACAATTCAAGATAAGATCTGGGTGGGGCTGCAGTCAAACCATATCATACGTGCTTCTGTCACTGTTGTTAAGCTGTGTTGTAATTTGTTTCCGTGTCTTTAACCCCTCCAAGACTGTGAGCTCCACAAGAGCAGCTGCTGTTTATTTATTTTTGGCTCTCTAGCACCTAGCACAATGCTAGGCACAGAGCAGGCGCTTGATAAATGTCTGTGGGACAGAACGGAATGGATGATGCTTAGAGAGGATCACCTCCACTCTGACTTAGACATCAACACACTTAACGGTGTTATTTCTAAAGTCCTAAACTTAGAAGCTCCTACCCTTGGACCCCTGCCTCTTGCTCTCATTCCTATAGAACTCCATCATAGCCAAGGAGACTTTGGATGCAAGGGACAGAAATCCACTCACACCCAAATTTAATAGATTATTGAGAGATAGAGAGAGAGGACTTGTGGAAACCCAGGGAGAGGTGATCCATCAAATCTCAGGAAGGGCAAGGATGGGGCAGCCCTAGAGCCTTCAGCAATAAGAGTTTGTGGGCCTCTATTAACCCTAGCGCTCTGCCACGAATCTCTTTGACTGAGCTCAGTTCCCTTCATGGGGCAGCTTCGTTGGGTTCTTGGCCACTCACTGACTAGATGGCCCAATTCCAAAGTCCAGGGACAGGAAACAGCCCTTGGCTCCTCCTCCTGAGGAAGACATCTATCCAGTTCCAATCAGTCATGGTTGGGGTGGGGGTGGGGAGGCAAAATTACATGGACTTCAGAGCTACTTTTTTCTTTTCTTTTCTTTTCTTTTTTTTTTTTAGACGGAGTCTCGCTCTGTCGCCCAGGCTGGAGTGCGGTGGCGCGATCTCGGCTCACTGCAAGCTCCGCCTTCCCGGTTCACGCCATTCTCCTGCCTCAGCCTCCCGAGTAGCTGGGACTACAGGCGCCCACAACCGCGCCCAGCTAATTTTTTGTATTTTTAGTAGAGACGGGGTTTCACCGTGGTCTCGATCTGCTGACCTTGTGATCCGCCCGCCTCGGCCTCCCAAAGTGCTGGGATTACAGGCGTGAGCCACCGCGCCCGGCCCAGAGCTACTTTTTTCAAATGCTCTGGGCAAGTCTGATTAAGCCAGAAAAGGTTGGCTGCTCTTCACAAAGAGGCACAGTAAATGCCAGGCTAACTCACTCCCACAGGAACCTCTTACCTGTTCTTTTCTCCCACCTGTTTCCCAATCCAGCATGTGCCTGGGAAAGGACTGCAGTTGATGGAGGATTGCAGCTGTTCTTAGACTGTGTGGGCCTGTGCTGTAAATGAGTGGCCTCGATGGGGGCTGCTGCAGCCTGCAGGAGGTGCATTGGGCAGTTAGAGTTAGCTCTGCAGGTACTGGGTTGGGGGCCAGGAGGGTTGGGGATGCTGAGATTGGGGAAACACAGTCCAGGGCTTCTTTCCCAGGCAGACAGGTTGAGTGAGAGGAATCACAACATGAGTCCAGGGGGCAGGTCAGAGGAAGCAAGCAAATGCTCCAGTCGTGAGCCTGTGGCAAAGCAGGTTAGCACCACCCAAAATAGCTCTGTCAAAGGTCCCCTACCACCTCATGTTGGCCAGTTTCCATGACCCTCAGGTTTCCCTGCTGGGTTTCTCCATGGACTCTGACACTGTGCCCCAGTTCCCTTCCTAACAGTCTTTCTTGGGCTCTCAGGATGTTTCTTTTTTCTGTTTCTCATCTCGCAAATGAAAGGGGGCATCTCGTTCTCTTTCACTGTTTCCACCATGTCCTTACCCAGCTCCTGATCTCGGTCTTCTTTCTCAAAGGGCTAGTGCATGGTAAGACATTTGGGCTCTGCTGTTCGCAAGGTGTGTGACCTCTGTTGCTCTGTTGACTTCATTCTTTCTAAGCTTCATTTTCCCAGGCTATAAAAGAGCTCCTACTTTAGACTGGGCATGGTGGCTGAAGCCTGTAATCTGAGCACTTTGCGGGGCCAAGGCAGGAGGAACACTAGAGGCCAGAAGTTCAAGACCAGCCTGGGCAACATAGTAAGACCCTGTTCCTCAAAAAAGAGTTCCTACTTCATGAGGGTTGTTACATGAAATAAATAAACTCATGTAAGTAAAAGGCTTAGTATGGGCCAGGTGCAGCGGCTCACACCTGTAATCCCAGCACTTTTGGGAGGCCAAGGCAGGCAGATGGTGAGGTTAACCATCCTGGCTAACACGGTGAAACCCTATCTCTACTAAAAATACAAAAATTAGCTGGGCATGGTGGCACGCACCTGCAGTCCCAGCTACTTGGGAGGCTGAGGCAGGAGAATCGCTTGAACCCAGGAGGAGGAGGTTGCAGTGAGCCAAGATCGCGCCACTGCACTCCAGCTGGGTAAACAGAGTGAGACTCTATCTCAAAAAAAAAAGAAAAAAAAAAAAAAAAGCTTAGTATGGGGTCTGGAGTGTACTAAGCACTCAATGAAAGTCAGCTGCTGTTACTTTCCCTCTCATGTGGTTTCTAGGAGACCTTCTCCCCTCCCCTCACTTCAACTATCTCCTGTAGAATGACCTCCAAATCTGAATGTTTGGTCTGAGCTCCAGAGTTTCACCTGCATGTCAAGTGGCAGTGAAGGGCAGAGGAAAAAGCATGGCCTCACCTGATGGCAGACAAAGGCTTGTTCCTGTTCAGCACTCACAGCTGTAAATTTTGCACAAGTGATTTCATCCAAACCTGTGTTCATCCACTCATTCATAAGTAGAATACTGACATCGCTTTGCTGAAGTGGAGTAAGTTTTGCCTTGTCTATTTCATCCATGGCACTTACCATGCTCTAGAATTGTATCTTTCCATGCTCTTCCCCAGCTGAAAGGAAAGTGAGGTCCTTGCCAGCAGGAGCCTCACCTCCTTTCTCCTCACTCTATTTCTTGCCCCAGCAGTCTCAGCACAGGCTCAATAACATCAGTTCCTCATTCACTTTCTCTCCTCCCATATCCCTTTGACTTCTCAAGGTCAATATGTACCAAACCAAACAGCTAATCATTGTCTTCACTAGACCTGACCCATGAATTTAACAAACAATTGTTAGGTGCCAGGGTTAAGGGTTGAGACAGAAAGAAGATAGTTGAGACATTGTTTCATTGATGGAAATGTTCACTGTCTACTAGGGAGATGGATAATGACACTGGAATATGTATTTGCAACAAGATTACAGACATTTCTCAGGGGCCCCAAGCATAGAGAACAAATGTTTCTGACTATAGGGGTTGGAGAAGGCCTCTCAGAGAAGGTGATAATTATCCTGGGTCCTGATGAAAGAGTAGAAATTTGCCAGGCAGAGAAGATTGACAGATGGCTAGAAGAGTAGTGTGACGGGGCCTGAACTAACATGGTGTGTTCAGCCGGAATGAAGGGCTGACACCATTTCCCCCCATTCTCTTAAGTGGAAATTTGACACATACACAAGAATAGAAAAAAAAATAGTATAACATCCAAATAGTATAAAACCTCCAGGTGATCACCCAGCTTCGATAGCTATCAACTCATGGAAATCTTGTTCTACCTATATCCTTACTCACTAAACCCCTGTACTATTATTTCGACGCAAATCTCAGACATTGAGTAATTTCATTTGGAACTATTTTTTGGTTCTATATGCTGTAACTATTCTGTGAAAAAAAAAATTAAATAAATAAATACTTCAGTATCTTAAAAAGTTAAAGTATATCCTCTTTTTGTCCTTTAAAAGGAGTCATACATAGCATACTCTAATACTGCAACTTGTTTGTTTTATTTGTATCTGAGCCATCTATCTGGTGACCACACTATATCAGGATGTGTAGAATTGCCTTCCTCTTTTAGGAGGCTACCTAGTATTCTATTTGTGAATATACCATAGTTAACCTAGCCAGTCGCCAGCTGATGGGCATTTAGGTTGTTCCCAATCTCCTAACATAAAAACAAAGCTGAGAGAACACCCTTAAATATACATCTTTGCTCCCTATGGGGATTCTTGGATGTGGAATTAAATTCCATTACATTCTTGGATGTAGATTACATTCTTGGACATATAATTGCGAAATCTTGTGCACATGAATTCTGAACAATGCTCCCTATTTGGCCCAACAGGTGCTTTAAATGATATAACAAGGATGCTTTCTCTCTGTTGTCCAGGCTTTTGACACTTTGGAGTTCTCTTTCTGTCCCTTCCTCCGTTTACTCAGTGACATATCACACCAATTCAACTACCCCCAGCCTCCTCCCTCCAAGTCCACTGCAGTGGTCCTGGATCAGGCCTGAGTGCTTGCTTTCTTTCTTTCCTTTTCCTTCCTCCCTCCCTTCTCTCTCTCTCTCTCTCTCTTCCTCCCCTCTCCTCCCTTCCCCTTTCCTTTCCTTTCCTTCCCTTTCCCTTTCCCTTTCCCTTTCCTGAAGTTTCGCTCTTGTGGCCCAGGCTGGAGTGCAGTGGTGCAATTTCAGCTCACTGTAACCTCTGCCTTCCAGGTTCAAGTGATTCTTGTGCCTCAGCCTCTGGAGAAGCTGGGATTACAGGCACGTGCCATCATGCCCGGCTAATTATTGTATTTTTAGTAGAGACAGGGTTTCCCCATGTTGGACAAGCTGGTCTCGAACTCCTGACATCAAGTGATCCGCCCGCCTCGACCTCCCAAAATCCTGGGATTACAGGCGTAAGCTAGGCCGGCTTGCCTTCTTATCAGGACAGTTGCGGCTATCTGCCAAAGCGAACATCCTAAAACAGGAACTAAATCATTCTCTTACTTAAAAACACCTCTGTTGGTGTCTCATCTACATTATTAAAAATCTATCTCCTTAGCCTGCCTTCAGTGCACTCTTGTTTGTCCCCAGATTCTCACTTATTTCTCATGTACCTTAGGCTTCACTGAAACTAGACTCTGGTGACTTACTTGGGCCATTGTTCACCCATTTCCTCCTTTTTCTGCTTGCAGAAAAGTCTTGCTCATCCCTGAAGGTAAACTTAAACTTCATCTCCTCCATAAATCAACACAGTGTAAGGACCACTGGTTTTGGACTCAGGTTGACTTGGATTCTTATACTGTCTCTCTTTTCGGGGGATGTCATTTAATTCTTCTGAAACTCAGAGTTTTCATCTGTTAGAGAAAGACAAAAATATCTACCTTGGAGGATGATTGTGAGGCTCAGGAATAATGGGAATATAGTAGGAGCTGAATTGAAAGCATTCTGATTATTTCCGTGGTCACTATTGCCGCCCCACCACACCTGATTGCAGCCCCTGGTGCTACACCAGCTACATTTGCTTCGTGTGACAGCAGGTTGTGGACAAGACTGCCTTGACCACTAGACTGCAAGCTCGCTGTAGGCCAGGCTCACGATTCGCCCCCGGATCTCCCAGCCCTGGCACCGAGCCGGCACTGGGGGCGCTCCATGACTGCAGAATAAGTGCAGAAAGCGACAGGGATAAACGTAGAAAAACAAGCACAGACAGACGGAGAGAGGGCAGCCTGGGAGGCAGGTTTTTCCGGGAGTCTCCACCGAAGGACAGGGAGGGCGGAGTCAGAATCCGGGGCTGGGGCCTGGCTCGGGAGGCGGGGCCTGGTTCGGGGGCGGGTCTTGGCGCGGACCCCTCCCCGGTCCGTCTGCGAACGTGCTCCGCTGCCTCAGTCCGCCCGCCGCTGCGCCCCGCCGTGCAAGTGAGCCTCTCAGCTGCCCCGCGGGCCGGGGTGCGGAGCCGACATGCGCCCGCTGCTCGGCCTCCTTCTGGTCTTCGCTGGCTGCACCTTCGCCTTGTACTTGCTGTCGACGCGACTGCCCCGCGGGCGGAGACTGGGCTCCACCGAGGAGGCTGGAGGCAGGTGCGTAGCGGGAATCCAGGTTCGGGTCAGAGGAAGGGAGCCAGGTCCAAGGACCTGGGCTGGTAATCGGGAGATTCGGGTTCCGGTATCGGAGGCGTTGGGAATTGAAGTTCTCTTGTTGAACTGGAATCCGGGTCTGATATCTGGACCCGCGTCCACACGGTCTCGGACAGGCGGGTGAAATGAGAGCCCGGTCCCGGGCCTGACTGGGACCTGTGTGGTGCCGGCTGCGGGGTGTGCAGGGCGTCACGCCGCGGTGCCTTTGGTTGGATGGATTTGCCGAGGGAGACGCGGCGCTGAGCCTGCCCGCGCCGTTGCTTTCCCAGTCCCAGCCCTGGGCCCCATTTCCAGCCGACCTTCGCCCCGGTGCGGGCCCCCAGCCCCTTCAAGTCCACTTTCAGCTGCCTCTCCTCCACCTCACCCCACTTCCGTCAGGTCTGCCCTTGAGACTTTAGACGTTAGGTCTTCAGGAGAAATGTTGCATGGACAACTTTAAATTATTCGCAAATTAATTATCGGCTCTGCCCCTCTTCCTGGTTGTCTCTACTTTTACCTTTTTTTCCCCCCCCCCGGGCCGGAGTCTCGCTCTGTCACCCAGGCTGGAGTGCAGTGGCGCGATCTCGGCTCACTACAACCTCCTCCTTCCGGGTTCAAGCAATTTTCCTGCCTCAGCCTCCCGAATAACTGGGGCTACGGGCGCGCGCCACCACGGCCGGCTAATTTTTGTATTTTTAGTAAAGATGAGGGTCTCACCATGTTGGTCAGGCTGGTCTCGAACCTCAGGTGATCCGCTTACCTCAGCCTCCCAAAGTGGTGGGATTACAGGCGTGAGCCACCGGGCTAGGCCTACTTTTCCCATTCTAATGAACGACTGGTCGAGGCAGGAGGCAGAGCAATACTTACGTGGCTGGTTTTTATGAGTGCTGCATACTCTTTATAAAGTGCATGGAAGTGTGCCTAGTACAGCATTGTGTGGTCAAGGGAATTACTCATATTTGACTATTAAGGCAACTGTTTTCAGTTATTGTATTCTTTTGCTCTAGTTAAGAAGGCTCTGCTGTGGGTGTGGGACATACCAAGGGAAGCATTCTCATGAGAAGTGGGAGGGTTTGCTCATAATTAATCAGTGATGGATTCAAGGACTGTTCAGATGGTAGAGGCAAGGTAGCCTTTATACTGTAACCTTTGGACAGGATTCAAAGTGCACTGAGGACCAGATTAAGAGCAGAATGAAATAGTAGGCTCTTTAAAGGGTTTGATTCAAGCCTGACATATTATCAAAAAAGTTACGTTTGTAGTATGGGATAGATATACTTGCCTGAAGAATCTTTAATTGGCTTTATAGTGAATGCTAAAAAGTCGTTTTACTTGGCACCTCAGGAACAGTTTGAAATCTGAATTGTTCTTGGTTTGTGGGGGAGGCAATGTCCTTGAAAGGAAGGCAATTTAGGACATTTAGAACTTGCCTGGAAATGAATCCATTTGCCTCTTAAGAACAGATTCTAAAATCCCAAAGCTAAAGGGGAACTTAATGACTATTTAGCACCAACCCCTCATTTTTAGATAAGGAAACAGACCCAGGGACTAGTCCAAGGACATACAACAGAAAGTAGCAGGGTTGGGATGCTAACCCAGGTCTCTTGCTTCCAAACTAGGGCTCTCCTGTCTGTCTCTGCAACGTCGTATCAGGTCGTCTGTCATTGGGAGTGTATGTGTTCCCAGCAGACCAGATAATGGGCATATTTATAAACCTACTCTGAAAGGAAGACACAGCGAATGACTCTCGTGGGCACTGGGCTGATCTGAACTCATGTTTCCATCTGCTTTTCCAAATCCCCAGGTCCCTGTGGTTCCCCTCCGACCTGGCAGAGCTGCGGGAACTCTCTGAGGTCCTTCAAGACTACCGGAAGGAGCACCAGGCCTACGTGTTCCTGCTCTTCTGCAGTGCCTACCTCTACAAACAGGGCTTTGCCATCCCCGGCTCCAGCTTCCTGGTCAGTGTCCTGCCCCCCCTCCTACCCTGTAAAATTCGGATACTCCCCTGTAACCTCCTGGGATTGTTGTGTGGGGATGATTAAACGTGACAGTGAGTGTAGCGGGGCTGGCACACAGTGGCCCTCAGCGTGCCTACTGTGGGATTGAGCACTGAAGGGGGAGACACTGACAGCTTCCTTTTGTACTGCTTCCCTCTCCTGCCCCAGCATGTTTCTCTCCTCTAGGCTGAGGCTGGACCTGCTCAAGCAGTTTCCTTATTGGAAACTAGAAGAAAAGCAGACATGTCCAAGAGAGGCAGGGGAGGTGTGTGGGGCTTGGGGTGTGGGGCTCGGGGTCAGGGGCTGACTCCTTGAGGCTTCCCTGTGTCTGTCTTCTGTCTTGGACTGATTCCTCTTCAGGGTTGCGAGCCAGCTGCTGCTTGGTGGGGGCTCCACATCCAGACCTGAGGATGAACCCTGACTCTGCCTGCTGTGGTCTTGGGGAAGATACTTAATCTCTCACCTGTAGAATGGGGCAAGGATGGCATGACTCAGGGATGTAGTGAGGATTACACAGGTCATGTAGTCAAGCACTTAACACAGTGCTCAGCAGCTCCCCCTCTTCCCAATACCAAGGCTTCCTTTTACTTTCTGTCTTGGATCCCATGTTTTGTCAGGATGATGTCTAGCAGCCAAAATGCATTTAGGAAGTATTGGTTCACTTTTCCCTTTTTCTTAAACTAAGACGTCTTCAAATGTCAGCTAGAGCTCTGGTCAACATGGAACCCCCGGGATTAGCATACTACATGGATGTAATTCCAGCACAAAGCAAAGAAACAAGACATCTTATATAGCTTGTGTGGTCCCACCAAGGGAAAATTCATGGTTTGTGTTCATCTTTTAAAATAGTAAAAATAACTTGTGAGTTTCATTTCTACTTTCTTGGAGCCCCAGTGATTGCAGAATCTACCACAGCCACACATCCCATTTAATTCTCTCCTGCCCCCTGAGGCTTTTATCCTTATCCTCATTTTCAAGGTGAAGAGACTGATGCCAGGTGTAGTTCCCAGTCTTTTCATAATTTTTCAGTCACCTCTCTAAATGGCAATTAGGACCTGGGGCAGTGGCTCACACCTGTAATCCTAGCACTTTGGGAGGCTGAGGTGGGAGGATCACTTGAGCCCAGGAGTTTGAAACCAGCCTGGGCAACACAGTGAGACCCCATCTCTACAAAAAATTTTAAAAAGTAGGTGGATGTAGGCTGGGCGCGGTGGCTCACGCCCGTAATCCCAGCACTTTGGGAGGTGGAGGTGGAGGCAGAGGCGGGCGGATCACGAGGTCAGGAGATGGAGACCATCTTGGCTAACATGGTGAAACCCTGTCTCTACTAAAAAATACAAAAAATTAGCCGGGCGTGGTGGCGGGCACCTGTAGTCCCAGCTACTCGGGAGGCTGAGGCAGGAGAATGGTGTGAACCCAGGAGCCGGAGCTTGCAGTGAGCCAAGATCGTGCCACTGTGCTCCAGCCTGGGCCACAGAGCCAGACTCCGTCTCAAAAAAAAAAAAAAAAAAAAAGCCGGGTGCAGTGGCTCAAGTCTGTAATCCCAGCACTTTGGGAGGCCGAGGCGGGCGGATCACAAGGCCAAGAGTTCGAGACCAGCCTGGCCAATATGGTGAAACCCCGTCTCTACTAAAAATACAAAAATTAGCCAGGAGTGGTGGTGGACGCCTGTAGTCCCAGCTATTTGGGAGGCTGAGGCAGGAGAATCGCTTGAACCCAGGAGACAGAGGTTGTAGTGAGCCGAGATCGGGCCCCTGCACTCCAGACTGGGAGACAGAGCGAGACCCCGTCTCAAAAAAAAAAAAAAAAAGTAGGTGGATGTGGTGGTGTGTGCCTACAGTCCTAGCTACTTGGGAGGCTAAGGCAGGAGGATCACTTGAGTCCAGGAGTTTGAAGGTGCAGTGAGCTATGATCATGCCACTGTACTCCAGCCTGCATGACAGAACGAGATCTTGTCTCTTAAAAATAAATAAATAAGGCAATTGGGTTTTAGCTGGAAAAAAGCAGTGAAGGAGGAGGGAACCTATGACTCTCAGGCTCCAAGATGAGGTTGCTGGTAGCTGCCAGATGGTCACATGCCTGAGGGTTTGTTTTCTTTGCAGAATGTTTTAGCTGGTGCCTTGTTTGGGCCGTGGCTGGGGCTTCTGCTGTGTTGTGTGTTGACCTCGGTGGGTGCCACATGCTGCTACCTGCTCTCCAGTATTTTTGGCAAACAGTTGGTGGTGTCCTACTTTCCTGATAAAGTGGCCCTGCTGCAGAGAAAGGTAAGGGGAGGGGTCACATCTGAGAGCTGGGACCCCAGAAAGTCACCACGTGCATGGCCTTAAGAGAAGCAAGTGGCAGGGATTTCCCACAGTGCTCTTCCACACTGTCTCAGGAGTCCTAGGGGTTCTTTTGATGTCTTCAGGAGACATAGACCTGGGATCAAATCCCAGCTCCATCATTACCAGCTCTGTGACTTTGGGCAAGTTCTTGACTTCTCTGATCCTCAGCACCTCTATTTTAAAATGAGGAAAACAATCTGTCCCTGAAGGGTTGTTGGAAGAATTGGGAACAGATTATGTAAAGTGTCTAGAACAGTGCCTGGCACCAGCAAGTTTTCAATACCTGGAAACCCTTTCTACTTCTTAACAGCTTTCTTCTCTTTGGCTACAGGTGGAGGAGAACAGAAACAGCTTGTTTTTTTTCTTATTGTTTTTGAGACTTTTCCCCATGACACCAAACTGGTTCTTGAACCTCTCGGCCCCAATTCTGAACATCCCCATCGTACAGTTCTTCTTCTCAGTTCTTATCGGTAAGATGCTAGTGGGGTAGTTTTGAGTCTTCAGAGCTGTCACACTGGGGGTCTGCCCTGGGTTATTGGCCACATGAGCATGTGCCTGCTTCTGAGAACACAGGCTCACAAAGTGTGACTTCAAGCCTTATGATCTAAAGAAATGATTCCTGATTTCAGATCTACTCAGGCTTCAACATGAAAACCCATAAAAATACTTTTGGACTAAATGAAGATTGTTCATTGCATGGCTGTATGCGCTGGGCACTGGGATTAGAAGAGATAGTCTGTGTAAAGTATACAACTTGGCCTGTAGTAAGTACTCAGTAAATGCTAGCAGGAAGAGCAGGGTTGGAATGAGGGTATGTGTCCATGAGTTTTGAGTGGGGACAGAAGAAAGGAGCAGAGCAAGGGACTTCCTGTCTGGTTTTTGGCCACTGTTTTGATTAAGTTCTGCCTTAGGAAGAGCTGGCATCAATGAGGTTCCTTCCTGCCTTTTGACAATTGCACAACCTGCAGCAAGCTACTTACCCTCAATGGGCCACCTGGCTAGGAATAGAGCAGTGTTTCTCAAAGTGTGGGCCTTGGGCCACCTTTATCAGATTGGTAGGGTCAGGGGGCTTGTTGAGAATCTAGATTTGGGGCCTACTCGAGACCTACTGAATCAGAATCTTGGGAGTGGAATCTGGGAATATGCATTTTAATCCAGTTCCTAGTCATTTTCAAACTGCAAACCCAGTCGTTCTCAAACTGCAAACCTATTAAGAATCGCCTGCAAACCTATTAAAAATCACTTGGAGGCCAGGCTCAGTGGCTAACACCTGTAATCACAGCACTTTGGGAGGCTGAGGCGGACGGATCACTTGAGGTTGGGAGTTCAAGACCAGCCTGGCCAACATGGTGAAACCCTGTCTCTACTAAAAATACAAAAATTAGCCTGACGTGGTGGTGTGCGTCTGTAATTCAACTACTTGGGAGGCTGAGGCAGGAGAATCACTTGAACCTGGGAGGTGGAGGTTGCAGTGAGCTGAGTGGATGACACTTCACTCCAGTCTGGGTGACAGAGTGAGGCTCCATCTCAAAAAACAAAAACAAACAAAAACCCAAAAAAAATCACCTGTGGAGATTTTAATCCCTAAGCTAAGGCTACACCACACATCAACTAAATCACCTCTGGGGTAGGACTCAGTGATCAGGATCTTTTGATGTTTTCCAGGTGATGCAAGTAGTTAGTCCCTAGAAGGGATTCTGCTGGATCCTGAGTTTTGCAGTCTACTGAATTAGACGATATCTAAAGTTTCTCCTTGCCTTTGACAATTATATGACCTCCAGCAAGCTACTTGCTCTGAAAGGGCCACTCATCCAGATAAGGCGCTGGGACTAGAGCAGTGTTTCTCAAAGTAGGGGCCTTGGACCACCTTTATCAGAGTGGTAAAGTGCTAACATCCTATAAGATCAGTGATGCTGCTTTCTCCATACTGGAAGAAAACCACCCTCCTTAAGCCTAATGCAAGGATCTCTTTCTCTTCAACCTTCCTTAGAGCCTAGAGGGAAAGACGATTCAGGGCTTCTAGGTCAAACAGAGCAAAACTGTGGTTGAGCAGCTGCTATTAATAGGGGATACCTGAGAGAAATGGAGATCTTAAATAGAAGCAAGATCTACCACAGCCAATTCTGGTCATAGTGGCTTTCAGGCAAGTGCCTCAGGCCCTCAGCTAGTGGGGGTTTGCGGCTTCTAATTACCTAGGTGGCTTGGCAAGATTCTGGAGGCCAGGCTTCCTGTCCCCTATCTCACAAGCTGTGTGACCCTGAGGGGTCTGGGATCTTCATCTCCTGTATGCTTCCTCTCCTATAGAAGAGGAATGGGCTATCAGAGGGTTCCAAACCAATCAGAATCTCGGGATGGGAGTGGAGAAGGGGCTTTTAAAATACAGGTTCCTGGGCACTACCCTAGAACCAAGTAACCAGAATTTCTGGGGTGGAGCCCGAGGAAGTGTTTTTAACAGTGTCACCAGCTGATTGTTCTGCAGCTAGCCTGGTCAGCCAGTCAGACTTTTGGAATACAGTGGATTTGATGACATCTTTGAGACAGTGCAGAATGTGAATAGTACTTCTTTTAAAAAACTGTCAGCAATGGCACTTCTCTCTTTACTTTGGCTGTTGGGTACTCAGAACCAAATTTGGGGCCCACTTTTAGCAAACAGGTGAACCTTATGCATTTTTCTAGTAACTGTACTCCCTGATGTCTTGTATTCTTCTGCACACATTTTGCTTTTCCTATTTGAAATTTTAATTAATTAATTTATTTATTTATTTATTTTTGAGACAGAGTCTAGCTCTGTCGCCTGGTCTGAAGTGCAGTGGTGAGATCTCGGCTCACTGCAACCTCTGCCTCCCAGGTTCCAGTGATTCTTCTGTCTCAGCCTCCTGAGTAGCTAGGATTACAGGTGCATGCCACCACGCCCGGCTAATTTTTATGTTTTTAGTAGAGACAGGGTTTCACCATGTTGGCCAGGCTGATCTCGAACTCCTGACCTCAGGTGATCCACCTTGGCCTCCCAAAGCGCTGGGATTACAAGCATAAGCCACTATTCCTGGCCCTATTTTAAAATTATCTTATAGTAGTATGTATTATTTGTGTAAATATCTCAAGTTCTTTTGTTGAACAAGACAGGTATATATGGGAAGTGAGGAAAGGAGGGAAAAGAAAAGAAGGAAAGAAGGGAAAGAGTTAATATGTGTAAGGGTCAAGAGTCAAGCAAAAAAAAAAAAAAAACTGTAGTCACTGTTCCTGGTGACATTTCTGAATTATTATTTTCTTAATTTTGCTGCTGTTAGTAACAGGTACTTTTCCCTTTTCTTCTTGCAGGTTTGATCCCATACAATTTCATCTGTGTGCAGACAGGCTCCATCCTGTCAACCCTAACCTCTCTGGATGCTCTTTTCTCCTGGGACACTGTCTTTAAGCTATTGGCCATTGCCATGGTGGCATTAATTCCTGGAACCCTCATTAAAAAATTTAGTCAGAAACATCTGCAATTGAATGAAACAAGCACTGCTAATCACATACACAGTAGAAAAGACACGTGATCTGGATTTTCTGTTTGCCACGTCCCTGGACTCAGTTGCTTATTTGTGTAATGGATGTGGTCCTCTAAAGCCCCTCATTGTTTTTAATTGCCTTCTATAGGTGATATGGACACTGTGCATCAATGTGCAGTGTCTTGTCAGAAAGGACACTCTGCTCTTGAAGGTGTATTACATCAGGTTTTCAAACCAGCCCTGGTGTAGCAGACACTACAATGGATGCCTCCTAGAAAATGCTGTTTGTGGCCGGGCACAGTGGCTTACGCCTGTAATCCCAGCACTTTGGGAGGCCGAGGTGGGTGGTTCACAAGGTCAGGAGTTCAAGACCAGCCTGGCCAAGATGGTGAAATCCTGTCTCTATTAAACATACAAAAATTAGCCAGGCATGGTGGCATGCGCCTATAATCCCAGCTACTTGGGAGGCTGAGGCAGGAGAATTGCTTGAACCCAGGTGGCAGAGGTTGCAGTGAGCCGAGATCACACCACTGCATTCCAGCCTGGGTGATAAGAGTGAGACTCTGTCTCAACAAAAAAAAAAAAAAAAAAAGGAAAGAAAAAGAAAATGCTGTTTGTATTATATTTTGTGGTCTAATAAGGAGCTCAGGATAGCCTGTTGTATTTGCCTCATGCCAGCCCCTGAGCTGCCTTGGGAGAAGATGCTGACCGTCCTTGTCCAGAGTACCACTTTTGCAGAGTGACAGGCTGTTGGGACAGATGTCCTCCTGTTGCATCTTTGTGGATGTTTGGTACCGATGATGACATGGGAACCCACATCACTGACACCACTCTTCATCTTCTGTTCGTCTCTTGAAGAGCATTTCTTTTGTACTTTTTTGCTGATGACCTACCTCTTCATAAGCCAAGTGAAACAAGTTGACGAACTGCCTAGGACTTCCACGTATTGCTCACATGCATGATGATTTCTGTCATGCTCTTGTGTTCAGACACACTGATGTTACCATGTATGTCAAACCTACTTGTGATTGCATGTCCTGACAGTTAAGCTGATTGCAAACAGACTATTAAATATGAATGGAGCAAACGCTGTATGTGATGGATATGTTCTGGAGAAATTCTTATCCATCTGGATGGGGTAGGGCCCTTGACTCACCTGAATCAGATGACCAGGCAAACATTTTATCTGCCATTTCTGCAGGAATCCCTTCTGTGTCATGCTAGGAGAATGAGTTCAGTAGGTGGGGCCATCAGGCAGTATACCTTCTGAATGTTTTTCATTTTTTTATTTGCTGAGAGTAACCAAAGAATAATTGCATCTTTTAATAATTTTATGTCTTAATTCAAAGGGAAACCTTGGCTTCTGATAACTTTGTTGTGTTGTATCTTAATGCGCTAAGCTGTCATTACTTCCTCTAGCTGCAGTACGGAATTGGCACAGACCTGGATGAATGCTTCCAAAGACAGAGGGACCTTGGCACCTAAACTGACCAGCCCTGTGATCCTGCACCCCGCAGGAGTATCTCATCAGGACTTACCAGACCGTGGCTCTTGGACATCATCTGCTGGGTTGATGATTTGGTTTGGCCAAGGGTCTTACCAAGACTTTAATCTAGGCCTCTTGTTCTACATGAATTCTTGGGAATACTCATGTTCCATAGGGAGAGTGCATTCCCAGGTGATGGTTTTCGGTTATGGTATGATCCTTTCACACCAAGGATTTCGTTGAAAACGTGTTTCTTTACAAGAAGCCTTGATAATGAGAGTGGGGGAAGGAGGCAGCAGACTTTGAAGACTGTGGCCCTTGGTGTTCTGGAGTAGGGGGAGGGAAGGAGAAATGCGTTTTCCACAGCATCGCAAGCGTGTGCCCTTTGCCCCTTTTCAGGAATCTTAGATTTGCCTCCCTCCCTCCACCCCAATGATTTTGCAATAATGTGCCTTATCAGTTGTGAGTTTACAGGCAAAGCAATTTCCCAAATAAATGGATATGTGTTCTGTGTGGTGCTTGTTTGAACATGTTGTTAACTTTCAACTACCCTTGCCAGTGGAAATTAGGATTGGCTGAAAATCAGACAGTCCAAAATGGTGTTTTAAGCTTTCCACTCTCAGGATGCTTCTTACCAAAATAATTTATTGGAAGCCAGATTTTCATCTTCTTTTTCTCTCTCTGCTCCCTGTATAGTGGGGTCACTAGTAACAGGAGTAGCTACCAGATGGGCAGCAGGAAAGTATAGGGAAGAAGGAGAGTGCTGGTCTAACCTTTACAGAATAGTCAAGAAGAGGCTGTCACCAAATACAATGATGATTGCCTCTTCCTTTTGTGGCTGTGTCAAATATAAGAATCACAAACTAGCTTTCTCCATTACCTGTTTTTTTGTGGCTGCAGGAAACCCAGTCATGGAAAGTCTTCCTTTCCCTCAAGTTCTGACAAGTGCTGAGATTGTTAAGGCAACTCTCGGGACGCAAACGATACATTTAGAAAAAGACAGGACTAGGAAACAGTGAAGTACACTTTTTGTTTAATTCCATGCATTTGTTTGCTTTGATAGTCATTCTTGTTCCCATTGCTGTTCAATACAGAGAGGGAGCCGGCATCAGAAAACACTGGGAGCTGGGGACTGACAGTACGGGAGACCAGAGGGGAGGCAGGTAAGGACGTTCATTTGGAGACTTAACCACAAAAGAGAAATGCATTTGCTCCAAGTCCATAGGAGCTCAAATTATTGTAATAAAGCATCAAAGAGGGTCTTCCCACTTCCAGAGTCTGGGAAGTGGTCACTCTGGAGGTGAAGAGCCACTGGGGTGATATGGGCGAAGATGGGACATCTTCCTAATAGCTTGCACATGCTGGCCAGGATTCCCTTGGCCTGCAGTCACTGGAGGACCCTGTCCACCTGGTCACTGGACAGCAGCCTGGGGCCGGGAGCCAGCGATCCCTGAGTGCTGTGAAGTGGCTCTGGAGAGCAGACCTGGGATGCTGCTGGGAGCTTCCTTACAGTGCTCTTGCCATCTGCTTAGGGCTTTACTCTGTGAAATCCTGCCATTGTACCCTGGCCACGTGACAGTTAACAAAAGCCTTAACCCACCTCTTGTTTCTCAGAGCAGTGATTTCAGAGCTCTCCTCTTTAGCCACCTGTCCCTGAGAAATGCTCCAGGTTCCACAAGGGTCCTCTGCTTAGCCTAGTTCAGTCCAACTTGAATAGGCATTTGCAGTATCAGTTGTAACATGCAAACAAGCAGATTAATATGATTCTAATGTGCCAGTCTGTGAGGTTGGTAACACTGGTGGTATGAGTATCCTGGGATGTTTGTCCTATGAAATCAGCAAAGAAGAAACATTTTGCTGCCTGGAAAGGCACTAAATTCATACTGACAGTACAAGTCAAAGTCTCGAAAAGAATGTCACATTATTTTGGTACATGAGTCTCGTAGAGTCTAAGAAAGAAGCAAGTAAATGGGACTTATATTAATTTACTGTTTTATAAAAGGTGAGGGAGGAACATATTCATTCAACAGAATTAAATGTGAATGAAGAGACATTTTGGAATTGGATCCATCAGTGATTGGTGTTCCTTCAATTGGAATTGTTGTCCAGAAGGGCAGTGGGTGGAGGGAAGTGACCTTTCCCCTTTCAGTGGTACCACCCTTGACACCACAGATGGAGCCATAAGAGAACACTAGCGCGAGCCTGTCGTTCTCCCACTAGGGCTAACTCAAGCTCAAACAGCAATTTCAGTCAAGTGGCAATTGTTTCTCCAAGTGCTATGTTGAGAGGTTCTGAGGCTGTGTCTCGGCTCAGTAGGGAAGATACAGTGCTCAATACATAATGTTGGTCTTGGTCTTGGAGGGGGTAGATGGTGGTAAGTGGTAGTATAATATTTTGACTTCTGGCTCAGTGGGAAAACAAAACATAGCACACTCTACTGCAAAGCAGGGCAGGAATTCTATGGATTATAAATGTTACGTTCTGGAGAATTCAGTTCCAAGAAGTTCAAGTGGGACTGTTTTAAGAAAAGGAAAAAAAAAAGTTGAGACATAGGACATTGAAGAAAAAAAGAGTAAGTCATCTGATCAAAAAGGATGCATTTATTCTTAAAGGATGCCAATGTTCCCCAGTGGGAGAGGGCATTTAAAATAGTCTGGAGGCTGGACGTGGCAGCTCACACTTGTAATCCCAGTACTTTGGAAGGCCAAAGAAGGAGGATCGCTAGAGTCCAGAGTTCGAGACCAGCCTGGGCAACACAGGGAGACCCCCATTTCTTAAAAAAAAAAAAAAAATTGTTGTGCATGGTGGCACACATCTGTGGTCCCAGCTACCCAGGAGGCTGAGGTGGGAGGATCACTTGAACCCAGGAGGGTGAGGCTGCAGTGAGCCATAATCATGCCACTGTACTCCAACCTGGTGACAGAGTGAGATCCTGCCCGCCCCCCCTCCAAAAAAAATGTCTGGGTTGGCGCCAGGCAAACCCCAAACCCAAGCACATATATTACTTAGAAAAGGAGAGGGAATAATTTAGCATGATGAAGCTCTACAGGAGATGTCCAGTACCTACTAAATCCTACTCAAAATGTCTTTAATTCTAGAAGGATAGATTTGTTGATGCCAACATTTTAAAACATAGTATCTCAACTTCAAGAAGATGCTAATTTACAATAGAGCTGGCATCTTCATCTTTCTAAGCAGGAGCTCCCCACCATCTTGCAAACAGGTCTAAACTTAAGTGATGGTAAGGTCCATTATGATTTCAAAGTAGATGCAGGTTTCTCAGTCCCTCTGCAAAGCAATTTTAAAAGGAACTGTTATCCAGAGCATATGACCTAGAAATAGATGGAAATCAGAACAAAATGCTCATCTGTAACCCAAATTAAAACTCATCATCTTGCAGTCAGTCAAAAACAGATGCTAACTGAACATGGACATTCATCCCAAGGTGGTGAAACTTTCCATCAATGAAGCAGCTTGAAATCACAGTCTTGTGAGGTTCCTGGAAGCACTGTTGTAACACACTTGTTGGGACTGAAGAATTAGCTCATAACTTCCCTGAGCTCTTGATTCAACACTCTTCAGATGACTGTGGAGTCGTTCTCAAAGAAACATACATCAATTCAAGATTTTCCTGGTTATCACAAGGCAGGCAGCAAAGGACCAGGCTGGGCTAGAAAAGGTATTTCCCTTTTTAACCTCCACTGAGGACATTATTCTTCTCTGAAACCTAGTCAATTCTACTCAAAAAAATGTATTCAATATGGACTTTATTCAAACTCTCGACTATACAATGAATGACTGAGATTCAGCCACTACGTACTACCCTAACATACTCATAACAGTTAATCCAGATAAGGTGTATGATGACAATAGTGTAACAGATAAGATGAGAATTAAAAAAAAAACTTGATCAAAATTATGAGGTATCAGGGGTAGGTTTTCTAGGAAGACCATCACTGAAAGATGTAAGATAGAAGCTGACCCTCATGTTTCTCTGTTGCCACTGAAGGTGGGCAAGAATTGGACAAAAGTGCCAGTGTTTCATGTTGGATAGAAAGAAGACATAGAGTTGTAGCATCTCAGTTCCAAGGAATAATGAACCAGAGAGATTTGCAGTACAGTGAGATGTGAAGTCAGAGGATGGAAAATATGGCCTTTCAAGATATTTTTCCAGTGCTTGGTTCTCTAAGTGACCAGGCCTCCTTCTTAAAGTTCTTTAGTCTTGTTCTAGGATGACATCACAGTTAGGCATTTTATGTCATGCCCTACATGTATATACAGTAGTCCTCTCTTATCTCTGGGGGATACATTCCAAGACCCCCAGTGGATGCCTAAAAACTCTGGTAGTACCAAACCCTATATATACTATGTTTTGTTTTTTTTCTATACTTACATATCTATGATAAAATTTAATTTGTAAATTAGGCACAGCACTCTTGCCCTTTGGGGCTATTATTAATCAAGTAAGGGTACTTGAACACAAGCACTGCGATACAGTCATCTGATAACTGAGACAGTCGCTCTGATCACCAAGACTGCTACTAAGTGACTAATGGATGAGCAGCATGAATATGCTGGACAGAGGGAGGATCACATCCAGGGCAGCAAGGGGCAAGATCTCATCATGCTCCTCAGAATGCCGTGCAATTAAAACTTATGAATTGTTTATTTCTGGAATTTTCCATCAAATATTTTTGGACTGTGGTTGAGCATAACTGAAACCATGAAAAGTGAAGCCGTAAGAGGGGACTACTGTATACCATTTCTTTTTTCAGTCTCCCTGCTACTCCCCACTAGGAGAATAAAGATGGGAGAACAAAGGGGTCTGGCAGGAAGGAGATTGCAAACTATGTTGTCAGTTCTTGAAATGAATCCATGAGCCCTGTGCGGAAACCCTCTAGGTCTGTTCCTCCCAGGACATTAAATCATTCTCTTTTTATTTCTAATATAGTCCCATGATTTTATTTCCTAAGAAACTTTAGAAAGTTTACAGCTTTTGAACTATATGTCCATCCACTATTTGACATCCTGGGGGTTACTGGCCCACCCAGGAGCTTTCATGATCAGGTCAAAATCACATGTATCCATTGGGCTTCAGGGCAGAACATGCATCCTCAGATGATTGTTGTACACAGAAAATTAGGGAACACAGCTAAGATCAATACCAGGGAGCTCCCAAATGGCAGTTCCATTTTCATTCCTTCATTAAAATCATAAAATCCATAATAATTCCTGGTTAGCAATAAACACAATCATTGTGCTACATCATAAATCACACCTTCTGATCGACAGAAAATGAGAATAATATTATAAAATAAAATAACAATGATAATAATGCCATAACTTAAGATCTTTCATGTAGTCCAGCTACAGAATTTTTACAAAATGGAATAATTTAATGCAAACAATACTGTTCTTTGTATAAATTAAACATTTTCCTTCATCCTACCTAAGAGCTATAAATCACAGACACTACATTTTAAATCAATGTATCAACATAAAGTGTAAACAAATGGATCAAACAAGCAAAAGGAATTCTAAATTCCCTCCTGCCTTTCCTTTTTGGCTGATACAATCAGTGAAACCCAGAGGAGTGACAACATTTTCATGTGCATTGGAAATGGTTTAACAGCTGTCTGTGCAAGTATTTCCTAATGTCCAACATGATGCAATGTCAAAGAGTCCAGCGAATCTAGAGAGGTTGTTTGACAGTAATCTATCTTGGAGACAGGGACAGGTACTAGGTCAACATCTATTTGTACATAAACTTCTAAATAAAATTTTCCATAATGCCAAGGCACCACGAAGTACCTTGGAATGCTTTTCAGAGCCCATGACCCTGGAGACAGGCAGGACCTCATGCTTTTGGCAAATGTAAAAATCTTTCCTATCTCTGCTCAGCATCACTTGTTCTTTCCACAAATGTTCAAATCCAGTTCCTTAAAACTGCATTGATTTGGAGTGAAGTAAAAGATATTTTACAAGTAGCATTGAACAAAAATGCTATGGTGCTGGGAGAGGAGTTGCCTTTTGCAGGTTGCTTGTTTTTGCCTTTATTTTGACAGTGGTAACCAGTCATTAAGACTTCTAAGATAGGCCGGGCACAGTGGCTCATGCCTGTAATCCCAGCACTTTGGGAGGCCGAGGCAGGTGGATCACCTGAGGTCAGGAGTTTGAGACCAGCCTGGCCAACATGGTGAAACCCCATCTCTACTAAAAATACAAAATTAGCTGGGCGTGGTGGCGGGCGCCTGTCATCCCAGCTGCTTGGGAGGCTGAGGCAGGAGAATCGCTTGAACCCGGGAGGTGGAGGTTGTAGTGAACCAAGGTTGTGCCATTGCACTCTAGCCTGGGCAAAAACAGCTAAACTCTGTCAAAAAACAAAACAAAATAAAACAAAACAAAACAACAAAACAAAACAAAACAAAAAAAGAACTTCCAACATAGAATGAGCTAGTACATAAAAACAAAGGGATGGTTTGGGCTCAGACATTGTATAGACACACATACATCCTAGCTGCCTTCAAAGTCTGTTCTCCCGCTTGAATCAATATGACTCAAGTAGACAAGCAACCTGGTTCCAGAGAGGGTGATTCCATCTTCTCCACGTAGCTGAACTGAGTGATCCTGAGAATGGAGTTTTATAAGTTCCACATTCGCTTTCCTAACACCGTTGTAGATGTTCTTCCTCTTACCCTTTTCTCCTCCTCAGTACTGCCCCCCAACCTTTGTTCCTACAGGAAGTGGTCAGCAGACAGAAAGGAAATGAGCTACAAGGAAATGGCACTTGGGTATGAAAGATCAACACATTGGGTCAAGGTAGCACATTTGTCAAGGTCATGACAGTGACAGCACTAAAAAGGGACGTATTTGCCAAAAACAAGATTTGACACTATCTGTAAACCTCACTACCAACTGCTGTTTAAACATTTAAAAATGAAATCAGCTTCCACACATACAGTCTTGTTTGTTTTTCCCTCCTAGAGGAAGCACACGCGCTTGAAGACGTTGGGCGTGAGTATCTGGTCACCAGACTTTTCTAGGTCATTTCTGTAACCCACCTGGACAAGCTGGTTGAAGTGAATATGATCTGTTCACAAGTTGCCTGGAATGGCTTTTCTTTTGCTGTTCTTTGTGTTCTAAAACGTTAAATGTCTTGCTCTGGCTCTTCTTTAGTCACTTATGGCCAAAAGACCTGGTCCCCTGTTCAAGCAGCAATAATACCTCCCGGCCCCACAAATTCCCAAGGATGTTGCTCCTAAATTCCACTTATTTCTTTTTTTCTGTTCTTTTCTTTTTCTTTATCTCTTTTTTTTTTGCAAGAAATTATTGTATCTCTATCTCATATATAGTTCACTCTTTACAGTACAAAGTGTTAAAATGTCAAACAAAAATAAATATCAATGTTACAGTAGCTAGAATATTCAATAAAATAGATCCCTGCCATTCTTGATTGAAATGTTCAGTGAGACTTAATTTCATTTGGATATTATTTTCCAGAGATTTGCGAAGTTTCATGTTACTGTTATTGCAGCTCATTTCTAGGGGGTGTAAAGATGGGGTAGTCTCTCTTCCCAGACAAAATGCTGGGAGAGAGTGGGACGAGTCTGGGGGTGGGGTGGATCTGAAATGCCAGTATAGTCACGAGATCTTCAGGATGTGTATTCCTTTGTTACCAGGTAGCAGAGCTGTAGTGTTTATTGGTTCTAACCGTGGCATCAGAACACTCCCCATCTGAAGAGTCACAGTCCGATTCTTCAAACTGCATAGGGTTCTGCAAAGGCAAGACAAAATAAAACCTTAATTCATTTCTATAATCACTCAGTAAATATACGCTCAGTAAATATATGTCAAACACCTCCCACACAACAGGCACTGCGCTTGGTAAGGGGGCTACAGAGGTAAATGAGACCAGGTCCTGTCCTTGTGGGGCTTATGGAGAAAGAAAACACATAAAGATGATGATGATGATTGCTACGACAATAATAACAGTGCCCACCACACCACCACTTCTGTAGCGTTTGCTATGCTCCAGGCACTGTTGTAGTGCTTTATTTATTTATTTAGAGATGGAGTCTCACTCTGTCGCCCAGGCTGGAGTGCAGTGGTGTGATCCCGGCTTGCTGCAACCTCCGCCTCCTGGATTCAAGTGATTCTCCTGCCTCTCGGCCTCCTGAGCAGCTGGGATTACAGGCGTGTACCACCACGCCCGGATAATTTTTTGTATTTTTAGTAGAGATGGGGTTTCACTGTGTTAACCAGGATGGTCTCGATCTCCTGACCTCGTGATCCGTCCACCTTGGCCTCTCAAAGTGCTGGGATTACAGGCATGAGCCACTGTGCCCTGCGGTAAGTACTTTATTAATACATCTGTTAATCCATTTAGTCCTCATGATAACCCTATGAGACAGATGCTATTATCATCCCCTTTTTACAAAGAGGTTAAGTGGGTTGCCCAGGGTCCCACAGTAAGTAGAATGCTGCGATTTGCATTCAGGCAGTCAGATTCCAGGGTATACACTTACAACCACTATGCTAGCCTGCCTCTCCAAAGGCAATCCTGAATATGAAATAAAGTGCTATATGTCCTATGATGGCATCATCCAGGGAAGAGTCAGGGTATGGAGCGGGGAGGCTCAGACCTTTAAAATAATTTTTTTTTTTCCAGAGACAGGGTCTCACTGTTGCCCAGGCTGGAGTGCAGTGGTGTGATCACAGCTCACTGCAGGCGCAAACTCCTGGGCTCAAGAGATCCTTCCACCTCAGCCTCCCAACGAGCTGGGACTGCAGGCATGTACCATCACACTCAGCTAAATTTTTTTTTTTTTGTAGATGCAAGGTCTTGCTATCTTGCCCAGACTAATCTTGAACTCCTGACCCTAGTGTGATCCTCCTGCCTCAGCGCTGGGATTACAGGTCTGAGCTACCACACCTGACCTGGGCTCAGACCTTTAACCACGTTGGGAGATGGGAGTGGGAGGAGGGGATGTTTGAGTTAAATCTTGACATGAAGGGTTCCTGAGCAGTTCAATGTATGTGTGTCATTTGGGAGAAACTCCCTCATTTCTGGGAGCTCTGTTGATCTCTGTACTTCTACTTACTTCTTGGAGGCCTGATATGCTTTGGCTCTGTGTCCCCACCCAAATCTCATGTTGAATTGCAATTCCCAGTGTTGGGGGAAGCACCTGGTGGGAGGTGACTGGATCATGGGAGAGGATTTCCGCCTTGCTATTCTCATGATAGTGAGTGAGTTCTCATGAGATCTGATGGTTTCAAAGTGGGTGGCACTTCCCCCTTCGCTTTCTCTCTCTCCTACCACCATGTGAAGGCATGCTTGCTTTCTCTTCACCTTCTGCCATGACTGTGTTTCCTGAGGTCTCCCAGCCATGCTTCCTGTACAGCTTGTGGAATTGTGAGTCAATTAAACCTCTTTTCTTCATAAATTACCCAGTCTCAGGTAGTTCTTTATAGCAGTGTGAGAACAGACTAATACAAGGTTACTGTTATATCTTATTACTAAATGAAAATTGTAAAGGCTCTAGAGCCTTGAACCCCAAAGAGCAAAAAAGGGAACAGTGATGGGAGAAGGGAGAAGCCCCCACCTCATAGCCACGTTCTTCCACGCACAGCTTGCCCAGAGACATCTGAGTCTTCACACGGCGCACGGCACACTCCTTGTCAGAGAGCCCATCTGAGTGTGAGGATATGTCAATGGGAATCTCTGGCGTCTGGGACAGCAGGTCGTCTAGCTTCTCTGCCAAGCGGTCTTCAAGTTTATCAGCTAATTCATCAGGACTGTTTGAGTGGTCACTGGTATTTCCCTCCTCTCCATCAGACACAGAGAAATTCTCAGAGCTAAAGGTTGAATATGACTGGCAGCTGCTGATGCAGCGATGGGGCCTAGAACCAAGAAGAACCAGGAGAACTTAGTCGGAGGAACAACTACTTTCCTTTCCTTATCTGTCACTCATAGTAGTGGTAGGGATAATCTAGTTTTCTTCCTGCCATCGAGGAGGCCTAAGAAATCAAGATAGGTAGAAACTATTTAACTTTTAACATTAAAGCAATGGACTGAATTTTATCCCCCACGAAATTCCGTGTTGAGGCCCTAATACCAGTGCGACTGTATTTGGAGACAGGGCTTTTAGGAGGTAAATAAACTTAAATGGAGTCATAAGTGTGGGGTCCTAATCAAATAGGATTGGTGGCCTTATAAGAAGAGGAAGAGATTCTCTTCATTACTCCCTCCCACCCTCTTTCAACATGCATGTG
This sequence comes from Macaca nemestrina, assembly GCF_043159975.1. Lineage (NCBI taxonomy): Eukaryota > Metazoa > Chordata > Mammalia > Primates > Cercopithecidae > Macaca > Macaca nemestrina. The sequence continues at coordinate 98,544,133 of NC_092126.1, read as the reverse complement.
CAGGGCAAAGACCATGTGAGGAAACAGAGAAGGTGGCTGTCTGCAAGCCAGGAAGAGAGCCCTCACCAGAAACTGAATCTGCTGACACCTTGATCTTGGACTTCCCCAGCTCCAGAACTTGAGAAATAAGTTCCTGTTGTTTAAGCCATCCAATCTGTAGTATTTTGTTATGGCAGCCCAAGGTAACTAACACAAGAAGGAAATTTTAATTTCCCCTTTCATTTGGTTTATATATTTATGTGACTAAATACTACACTCCAAGCTGATGGCTATGACTTGTCTTTGAAAAAAATCAGCTTGTCTAATCGTATTATGTACATGTATGCATGGTATGGAAATGTCCAAATTGAAATTATGCCTCTTATTTAGAGTCATAGATTCTCACAGGTGAAAGAGACTTTGGAGAGTCTCTGGACTAACTCATTTCCCAGATGAGAAAACTGGAGCCAGAGAAGGGAAGTGACTTGTTTAAGGCCACACCATGAGAAAAGGCAGAGCTGAGGTTTGGGCTGGGTCTACACACACTTTGGTCAGTGTCCTTCTCTAACCCCCATCCCTCACCTCCCCGTCAATCTACCCCAGCTTCATTTCCAAGAGCCCAGTATCCACTGGGCATGGTGACCCTGGAGGCCCAAGTGCCTTCACTACCTCTGTTGACCAACCTCCAACAGAAATGAGCTTGGAAGGAACATTCACTCTGCAGCTGTGGGTACTGCCCAGCCAGTTAGTAGCTCATTCCAGTTAACATCTGGGTTTGGCTCTGATGAGCCAGAGCTTCTGGGGAGAAAATTTGCAAAAGTTCCTCACTTCCTTCCCATTGTTTATAAGCAGCTTAGTAAATAAGAATGATATTAGCTTACACTGGCTTAAAAAACATAAGAAAACAAATAATAAAGACTGCCTTTTTCTTTTGCCATTGTCTGATCTTTCTGTATTTCTTAGTACAAAGAGTTTTGTTTTTTGTTTTTTTTTTGGAGACAGAGTCTCACTCTGTTGCCCAGGCTGGAGTGCAGTGGTGTGATCTCGGCTCCCTGCAACCTCTGCCTCCCAGGTTCAAGCAATTCTCCTGCCTCAGCCTTCTGAGTAGCTGGGACTACAGGCGTGTACCACCATGCCTGGCTAATTTTTGTATTTTTAGTAGAGACGGGGTTTCACCTTGTTGGCCAGGCTGGTCTTGAACTCCTGATTCAGCCTCTCAAAGTGCTGAGATTAGAGGTGTGAGCCACAGCACCTGGCACAGTACAAAGAGATTTTATGCCATATGACCTAGGCCTGGCTGATGCCCAGGCCAGGTGATGGGGTGAGTTGGTGGGGGGTCGGGGGGCAGATCAGGGATATATAAGAAGAGGCCATAAAGAGTCCAGGAATAGCAGGGAATGAGAACAGATTTCAATTTTGTGCATAATGTGGGGATCCAGAATATAATTTATCAAAGGGCCAGGAGTCCTTTCATTTGTAGGGAATTCCTGTTTTGGGGCAGGTACACAAACCTTCCTGGGGAGACCTTCTCGGCTCACTGCAACCTCTGCCTCTTAGAGCATTACTCTTCAAGAACACAGTGTCTATTAGCAGAAAAAGACCTCTTGGTAGGAAAACTATCTTCTCCTCCACATTAGGGGCAGCTTTTATTTTAGAAGTAAGGGGAGATGGCCCGTATTGACTCCTAGCAGGAGTATTATTATCGCAATCTAAGCAAGAAGCTATTTCTAAGGCTGAGTTGAAGGTGGACTCAACTTATCTAATCATATTTAACTTGAGGTATAAAATCTAAGGCATGGGGAATGCTATAGACTGAACTGTCTTCCTCCCAAATTCATCAGTTGAAGCTCTAACCTCCAATATAATTGTATCTAGATAGACCCTCTAGATAGGGTCTTTAGGAGGTAATTAATGTTAAATGAGGTCATAAGAGTGGGCCCCTAATCCAATAAGACTGTGACCTTTTAAAGGAAGGAAGATCTCTCTCTGCCATGTGAGGAAACAGCAAGAAGGTAGCTGTCTGCAAGCCAGTACGAGAGCCCTCATCAGGAACCGAGTCACCTAGAACCTTGATCTTGAACTTCCCCAGCTCCAGAATTGTGAGAAATCAATTTCTGTTTAAGCATCCAGTTTGTGTAACAGAAGCCTGAGCAGACTAACACAGGGAGACACACTAGAAACCAACACAATTACCCATAAAATAGCATGGCCATCTGTCACAAACTGCCCACTGTATTCTCAGTTGTAATCTTGAATCTGTATTCATGCTCCTCATCATGAAGTTGCTGTAAAATGAATGCTGATGAACTAGGATCTGCTGTGCACGGACAACTGCCAAAACATGGCAACAGGAAAACATGAACACAGTGAGTTCAAAGTTGCCTATAAGGTGGCTGCCAGGGAATCACCTGTGGTTGAAGAGCAGGAGTGGTAAACTTAGGATTTTTTCCCCATTCCACTAAAAGCAATCATGTGCATTTGCTGGTTTTACCTTTGTCTTCGTGGAAATTCAACTTCACTATCTACTTCCCCTTCTTCCTCTTCTGAGGAGTCATCTCCACTCTGAGGAGAACAAGGAGAAAAAAGTTTTACTTATTTTAGTGTCACTCTCTCTCTCACACCATCCCCACTATCTGTAAAAAATGTAATTATCATCAAAAGGCATTCATTTAATAGTAGCTTGCTGAATGTCATCTTTAAACATACATGTCCTCATTATTCATTTAGCAACTTTTCCAGAGTACCTGTGATGGTGGCCTGCATTAGATGCTAGAAGACGTGTAGAACTGAGTGAAATTTATCTCTGTCCTCAGGGAGGTGATGGCTCCATTAAAGTGTCCAGAGGTGAGTGATGGAGAGGGAAGTTGGAGAGGAGGTCTTGGATTTGGGGGCAGTCTCTTGTAATCATTGTCACTAGTGGTTCCAGGCTCTGTCATAGAAGTGATCTTTGAAATCCTCAAAGCCCAACAATTACTTTTTCCCTTTTTATATACCAATCCCTTTTTCACTAATATTATGTGGTTGGATAGAGATTTTTGAGGGTTAGACTATATCCTGTTTGTACTGTATGCCTCACTCCATTAATACAATTCTGCATACAAAATTGGTGTTATCCCTATAAATATATGTAATTATTGTTTGTCAATTAAAAGAAAGTACTTAATGCATTTTTATTGAGTCAGCATGTTGGCAGCAGTAAGAGAGCTCTGGCTGGGACACCTGAGGCCCCATGATTGCTGGGGCTCCGTGGTTGATCTGGAAGGCGGGCTAAGTGTCCTGACTGAGGTGATCTTCCTTTACAGAGAACTCATCTCAAACCAAGGGCATAGGAGCAGCCACACTTAAGATCAACTGTCCTTAAGCACAGCATCATGATACGCTGGATTACCCAATCACTTGTAATGTGGGTAACTGGGTCCAAGGAACTGTACCAAATATTGAGAATAATTTACCTTTTTAAAAGTCAGTTCTAAAATATCATGACTCTTACTTGTATTCTGATATGCTTTTTTTTTTTTTTAAATAGGAAAGACAGAGATGAAGTTATCCTGACTGCTGAGATGAGCAGTTTACCCTAGGAGGACCTATGGGACTATATTTTGGTAAAGAAAAGTTGAGCTGCTCTGTGGGAGTGAGGTTCCAATGAAGCCAAATGTACAAGGTATGTGTTCTACGGCGTAAAGACCCGTAGATGATATCACAACGGCATGAGAAAGGTTCAAAGATACATGTTATCTGGGGGAGCCTAGGGGATGGGGTGACTGCTAAAGGGTGCGGGGTTTGTTTCTGGGGTGATAAAAGTGTTGTAAAATTGGTCATGGTGATAGTTACACAACTCTGTGGATAAAAAGCATTGAACTATACACTTTTAAACAGGGGGACTGTATGGTATGCAAATTATATCTTAATAAAGAAGTTACCAAAAAATACAAGTTACTGGCCATCGGAGTTGGAGGAGCAGAGAATGGATTGGCCCAAATCAACTGCACCAGCTGAAACACAATTATTTATTTATTTATTTATTTATTTTTTATTTATTGAGACAGAGTCTTGCTCTGTTGCCCAGGCTGGAGTTCAGCAGTGTGATCTTGGCTCACTGCAACCTCTGCCTCCCAGGTTCAAGTGATTCTCCTGCCTCAGCCTCCGAGTACCTGGGATTACAGGAGTGGACCACCATGCCCGGCTAATTTTTGTATTTTTAGTAGAGACAGGGTTTCACCATATTGGCCAGGCTGGTCTCAAACTCCGGACCTCAGGTGATTTGCCCGCCTTGGCCTCCCAAAGTGCTGGGACTACAGGCGTGAGCCACCGTGGCCAGCCCCTGAAACACAATTTAATCTCTGGGACTGCTTAGTCAGTACAGGAGCAGCAGTGTAGGTGGAGGGGGAAATGCAATTCTCAGATGACAGCCCTCAGCTTCAGCTTCTTTTCTACTCAATGCCTAGTTGACCAGACATACTCATTACATTTTATACCCTTTCATTCCTTCAGCTAAATTCCTGATGAACAATGATGATGAGATGAAACCATACTTAGAATTGGGTGGGTGTCTAGCATGTTGTAAACATTTTTCATACATAATCTTCTTTTTGACTCATAGCAAGAAAAGCTAATACTTTTGGAAAAGTGCTATGTTCCAGACCCTGTTTTAAATGCTTTATATGTATTCATGCATGTAGTCTTTATATCAACCGATGAGGCAGAGTCCAATGTTAGGCCCATTTTATAGACAAGGAAACTGAGGTCCATAGAGGTACTAAGTGGAAGAGTGTGGCTTTTTTTTTTTTTTTTTTTTGAGATGGGGTCTCACACTGTCGCCCAGACTGGAGTGCAGTGGCGGGATCTCAGCTCACTGCAGCAGCCACCTCCCGGGTTCAAGCAATTCTCTGCCTCAGCCTCCTGAATAGCTGGGATTACAGGTGCCTGCCACCACGCCTGGCTAATTTTTGTATTTTTGGTAGAGATGGGGTTTCACCATGTTGGCCAGGCTGGTCTTGAACTCCTGACCTCATGATCCACCTGCCTCGGCCTCCCAAAGTGCTGGGATTACAAGCATGAGCCACCACGCCCGGCCAAGAGACTGGCTTTAAAGGAAGATCTGTCTGACTCCTAGGCTCGTGCTCTTAACTGCTATGGTAGTCTGCTTCCCAGCTGACAAATCCTAGGCAGCCAGTGGATAAGGAGGAGAGAAACAGGTTTCAATGACTAAGAACTATCTGGGTCACGATGCCTGTCAATTAAGGCAATGTTTTCCAAAGTAAATTGTGAAGAAAGCTAGTGCCACGGGGGATTAATAGATGTTAATTTTAAAAGGCAGTATGTTCAAATAGGTGAGGAAATGCTCGGTTAAACAAGTTTACTGCATGATTTCTCAAAGTAGAGGACTGTTAATGTGCACTAGGAATATGTAGAGGGGATGAGAGAATACTGTGCTTCTTAAACTTACTCTATAACAGGCTCCTTACTTCCCGTAACATCCCTCAGAACTAGAGCTGTGCATAGTGGTTTCCAAACTATTTTGATTACATATCCCCACTACATAGTTTTTGTTTTTTTTTTTTTTGAGACAGGGTCTCGCTCTGCCGCCCAGACTGGAGTGCAGTGGCACGATCTTGGCTCAGTGCAACCTCCGCCTCCCAGGTTCAAGCAATTCTCATGCCTCAGTCTCCCGAGTAGTTTGGATTACAGGTGTGTGCTACCACCTGGCTAATTTTTATATTTTTTTAGTAGAGACCATGTTGGCCAGGATGGTCTCGAACTCTTGACCTCAAGTGATCCTCCTGCTTTGGCCTCCCAAAGTGCTGGGATTATAGGCGTGAGCCACCGTGCTCAGCCCATATCCCCAATATATAATTATGTATTCATAAATTATTATACATACACTTGACTCAGTCCTCTGGTTCAGTAGTTCCTAAAGTGTATTCTGTAGTTTATCACTTAAGTAGTGTGGAAAGAATGAATTTAAAGTAAAATAAATTTCGATTTATGTTTCTGTTATCTTGTCCTTTTACAAAATGTATGCTTTTTACGTAGCTCTCTAATGTATCTAACATAACAGGCTCTGGCATTCTTTGAAGGCAGTGACGCAGGCCCCTCTTGTCATCACACTTTACCTTCTGCAGAGGCCTTGTTTTTCGAGGTAGCGCTGGAGGGGTGACGAGATGAGAGGTGCCGAGGGATGACTCAGACCTACAGCCGCTGAATTCATTTTCTTCCATTTTCTCAGAACTCTGGGCGTTTTCCAAGAGAGGATTGTGTGCTGGTGACTTGGAAAGGTCAGGGCTCCTCCCCACTGGCTCAGCAGAGGGTATGTCTAAGGACCCATACTGTTCTGGCCTGCACTGAAGGCAGGGGTCATAAGGGTCAGCCTGGCAACAGCCCCAGGGACCAGCTTGGCCCTTGTCAGGCTCAGAACTTCTCCAGCAATCTGCAGCCATGGCTGTGGAGATGAGGTCAGGGCTCGAGCCGGGCAGCTGTCTCTGAGCATGGTTGCTGAGTGGGCTCCGCAGGGCTGCTGCTGGGCCAAAATACCTCAGGTTGTTGGCGCAGGTTGCAATGTCCTGTCCGTGCATATTGAGTCTGGGATGGTGACTCTGGGACATGGCAGGAGGGGGCTGCTGGTATTGCTGCTGCAGAGAATTATGGTGATGGAGAGAAGGGTATTGGGATTGAGCTTGGTGTAGGTAAGCAGGATGGGGTGAATTTTCCTGGGCTGGCTGGTTTTTCAAGATTGCCGCAAAGTCACTATGGCTGCCTCTGCTATTCCCTCGACGGTGGCGTGGTTTGCTTCGATACCGGCTCTTGCTGCTAGAGGTGGACATTTTGGGACTTACGGACAAAGGGGATGCAGTGGGAGCCACTTCTGTGCTGGGGATCCCTTCCGACCTCAACAAGTCTGGCCTGGGAGAAAAGAACAGATTTAGTCTGAAACACATGAAAACACATTCAAGTTTGGGGAAATTTATCCTAAGACTTAAAATACATAGAGCCTTTGAATCAGCAGTCACCGGGATTTATCCAATAGAGATAATGTATGAGGAGTCTGCAAAATGTTCATGGAAAATGCATATTATGAAAAAGCTATGCATGGATCTCAAAAGTTTTTGCATCAAAATAAACTTGTACCACCTTATTGGTGACGTCTGTAAACATGATCTAGTTTGAGGCCCTCAGAACAATCGCTTTGAAAACAGCCCCTATCAGAGCAACATGAATTCTGCTACAATTAAAGAACAGCAAATTTGTGGGGAAGCTTAAGTGGAAGAATGATGAACACATCGACACCTTATGAAAACTTTATGGGGACAAAGTCCCAAAGAAATCAGCAGTTTACAAATGGATAACTTCTTTAAGAAGGGCTGGGCTGGGCGCAGTGGCTCATGCCTGTAATCCCAGCACTTTGGGAGGCCAAGGAGGGTGGATCACGAGGTCAAGAGATCGAGACCAGCCTGGCCAACATGGTGAAACCCTGTCTCTACTAAAAATCAAAAATTAGCTGGGCGTGGTGGCGCGTGCCTGTAGTCCCAGCTACTCGGGAGGCTGAGGCAGGAGAATCGCTTGAACTCGGGAGGCGGAGGTTGCAGTGAGCCGAGATGGTGCCACTGCACTCCAGCCTGGGCAACAGAGCGAGACTCTGTCTCAAAAAAAAAAAAAAAAAAAAGGGATGAGATGATGTTGAAGACGAAGCCCACAGGAACAGACCAACCACATCAATTTGTGAGAAAAAAAATTCATCTTACTCATGCCCTAATTGAAGAGAACTGATGATTAACAGCAGAAAAAATAGCCAACACAATAGACACCTCATTTGGCTCAGTGTACACAATTCTGATAGAAAAATTAAAGTTGAACAAACTTTCCACTCAATGGGAACCAAAACTGTTGCATTCAAATCAGCTGCGTACAAGAGCAGAACTTTCAATAGAAATTTTAAACACTTGAGATCAAGATCTTCAGACATCTCTTTAAATAAGTGAAATTGTAACAGGAGATGAAACACAGCTCTACCAGTATGATCCTGAAGACAAAGCACAATTAAAGCAATGGCTACCAAAAGGTGGAACTGGTCCAGTCAAAGCAGACTGGTCAGGAGTAAAGGTCGGCTGGGCGTGGTGGCTCATGCATATAATCCCAGCACTTTGGGAGGTCGAGGCTGGTGGATCACCTGAGGTCAGGAGTTCGAGACTAGCCTGGCCAACATGGTGAAACCCCATTTCTACTAAAATTACAAAAATTAGCCAGGTGTGGTGGTGGGTGCCTGTAATCCCAGCTACTCGGGAGGCTGAGGTAGGAGAATCGCTTGAACCCAGGAGGCGGAGGTTGCAGAAAGCTAAAATCACGCCACTGCACTCCAGCCTGAGTGACAAGAGTAAGACTTCGTCTCAAAAAAAAAAAAAAAATGAGTAAAAGTCGTCCAGGTCAGGCTCACACCTGTAATCCCAGCACTTTGGAGGCCAAGATAGGAGGATTGCTTGAGGCCAGGAGTTTGAGACCAGTCTAGGCAACATAGCAAGACCCTGTCTCTACAAAAAAAAAAAAAAAGCAAAGGTCATGGCAACAGTTTTTTGGGATGCTCAAAGCATTTTGCTTGTTGACTTTCTGGAGGGCCGTAAGAATGACAATATGTGCTTATTATATGAGTGTTTTAGAAAGTTAGCCAAAACATTAGCAGAAAAAAGTCCAGGAAACCTTCACCAGAGAGTCCTTCTCCACCATGACAATGCTCCTGCTCATTCATCTCATCACACAAGGGCAATTTTTCAAGTTTCTATAAGAGATCATTAAGCATCCACCTTACACTCCCAATGTGGCTCCTTCTCATTTCTTTTTGTTTCCTAATCTGAAAATACCTTTAAAGGGCATCCATTTTTCTTCAGTTAATAATCTAAAAAAGACTGTAGTGACATGGGTACATTCCCAGGACTCTCGGTTCTTTAGGGATGAGTTAAATGACTGATATCATCACTTAGAAAATTATCTTAACCTTGATGGAGCTTATGTTGAGAAGTAAAGTTTATATTTTTAATTGTTACCCTTTATAATTACATTTTCCATGAAGTTTTTGAAGTCCTCTCATATGTGCATCAAAATATATGTTTGATGATGTTATGTTACAGTATTATTTGAAATAGCAAAAAGCTGGGAACAACCTACATGTCCACTTATAGAGGATTTCTGTTATTCCTTCTGTATTATATCCTATACCTCACCCTAGCAAGGAGTCTTGTTTAAAGTGAGTACTCAGTGAAGCTTGAAGGAAGGAAAAGGAAGGGAGGGGTCAGAGAAGGAGGAAATACAGAGCTCAGCAGGAGGCTGAGTAGCAGCGGGAAGAGAAGGGCTAGTGCGGAGTGACACTGGCATTTCACTTTGATCCTAAAGGGAGGGGGTTCTTTCACAGTCCTGTTTTCACGTGTCCACTGGGCCAGTCATGAAGATTATGTGCAAAAGAAAATCAGGGTCCTGAAGGTGAACCTTGCCCACACTGACTCCAAGGTCTGTAGGGAAACTGTAACTGGTTTCTGAACTGATGAACTGATCAGGGCAGAGTCCCTAGGATTACCAGGAAGAACCACTGCTTTCTTCCTACCAGCGAGTAGCCTTACCCTTCTTTGGACCAGAAAGACACAAGTCAGCATGAAATTTTACAGATAACAGGCCCAGACTTTTTTGTTTTTAACAACAGAATCCTCTCAAATGAATTATTATGAGAAATGCAGTATATAAAACAGGTGTAGTGCAACTGATTGAAGTGGAGAGCAGCAGCCCCTCTCTGCAGGGCTCCCGGGCTCCCCCTCCTTGTCCTTTCTACACCTGTAGTGGCCTCTGAGAAACCTCTGTACAAGCCTTTGAGTGTTCCAGGCTTCGCTTGGAAACCATAGGTACAATCCTGTCTTCACCATATGTGACGAAGAGCGCACAGCCCAGCCAAAAAGGCTCATACTCTCATAGCTCATTAGTGGTAGAATCCAGACAAAAAGTCTCGCCTAATTTTCAATCTGGTTTATTGAAGGTCAGAGTTCAAACTTGAAGGCACATACAAATCACCTGGGGAGCTTGTTAAAAATGAAGACTTTGATTTAGTAGGTCTGGGGTGGGGCCTCAGAGCCTGCAAGTATAACAAGCTCTCAGATGATGCTAAAGTGAGGCCACACATTGAATAGCCAGAGCTCATAAGTAGGCAGCAGGCAGCAGGAGATGGGTTTTTCTTCTTATACAAGAAAAGTACAGTTGAGGACTTGTCTTAGCATAGAAGTTCCAGGTATTAAGGGTTTAAGATAAGGTGGGTAGGGTATTGTCTGCTATTGGCAGCTTCCTGTCCCAGATTCAAAATTCTATGGTCAGCTGGCCAACTTGTACTGCAGAAAGCACTTGGTTCCTACTATTACAATACCCATTTTATGGAGAAGTGCACTGAGGATCAGAGGTTATGTTGGCTTGTATCCATCACAAAGCTAGCAAATGGCAGAACTCATAACTTGAACCCAAGTCTTTTGACCCTGAGGCATAGTTCTTCCTCATTTCAAGCCTCTCCTTATTATGGGGTATTCAGACTATCTTTTTGGACTGTACTCAGGTATGACAGGCTGGAAATGTCCATGATTGAACTTGACACTCTTCTTTTTAGTCTCTAACTAAACATAAACTGAAATCTGGGCTTAAGGATGGTTGAATGGTTTCTCCTCTCTAATTTCCTTCAAGGTCTCCAGACTTCTCACTAGGTAATCATTGCACTGTCCAAATCATGTGAAACTGAACTCCTTCAAGGGACAATCAGCTGACAGTACAGCTCTTTGCAGGTTGCCTTCTCGTGTTCAGCTAGCTCATTGACTAAGAATCTACTTGTGGTATCAAACTCCTTCAAACATTTCTCATAGCCAAAATAAAAGCAAACACGAGCTCATATTTTAAAAAGTTAAATAGTTCTATTTTCTCCCCCAGTGCTCTTTCTTTTCACTGTAGGCAGAACGCAGGGAGCAGCCATCAGGCAGACTCTGTCCCTATTAGTACAACAAAAGAAAAGGGGTGTTGGGATTTATCCCACCCACAGGGATTGTGTCAGGTGGAATCTGAAAAAAGTTTCTCAGAACTTGACCATTAGATGCTTGGGGCAGTGGGTAAAAGCAAAATTGGGATTAGTCCGTGTAGTTACTCATTAGAAGTTAGGTACCTATTAATCCAGCTATGGCAGAATGACTGCCATTCTGATAGCATCATAATACATTCTTGGTTTGTGTTCTCTTATTACCTCTATTCTTACTGCATTTAGCTCACATCTCACTATTAGGTCTACACCCTAGGTTTAGGGACATTCCTTCCCTTTACATTAACTTAGCTAGGAGAGAGCCAACCCTCTGTTACTTGAGAGGAATGAGTCTCTACAGAGTTTGGTAAAGGAAAAATGAGAGGAAGAGAATTCCAAGATTAAACTAATATAAGGCAAATATGTAGTAAAAAGATGAAAGGGCAATCTTTTTTTAAACCATCCCAAAATACATTTTTTGAGCATCTATGATTTGATAGATGATTTCACATGTTATACATATTATCTTATTTAAACTTCACAAAACTCCCATGCTAGGGTACAATGAGGGGAAACATATGGTTAGATATAGGTAATTATCAAAGCCCCTGCTTTTGTTTCCATGATGAGTGATACGGTTTGAGTCTACATTCCCCACCCAAATCTCATGTCGGATTGTAATCCCTGCTGTTGGAGGTGGGGCCTGGTTGGGGGTGACTGGATCATGGGGGCGCGTTCTCATGAATGGTTTAGCATCATCCCCTGGGTGCTGTTCTCATGATAGTGAGTGAGATTTGGTTATTTAAAGGAATGTAGCACCTCCCGCTTTGCTCTCTCTTCTTCCTATTCCAGCCATGTGAAGTGCTGGCTCCCCCTTCATCTTTCACCATGATTGTAAGTTTCCTGAGGCCTCCCCAGAAGCTAAGCAGAAGGCTTCATGCTTCCTGTGTAGCCTGTAGAACCATGAGTCAATTAAACCCTTTATCTTTAAAAATTACCCAGTGTCAGGTTTTTTTTTTTTTTTTTTTGACACTGAGTCACACTCTGTCACCAGACTGGAGTGCAGTGGTGTGATCTTGGCTCACTGCAACCTCCAACTCTCTAGTTCAAGCGATTCTCCTGTCTCAGCCTCCCAAGTAGCTGGGATTACAGGCGCCTGCCACCATGCCTGGTTAAATTTTTTTTGCATTTTTATAGAGACAGGGTTTCACCATGTTGGCCAGGATGGTCTCTATCTCCTGATCTTGTGATCCACCCGCCTCAGCCTCCCAAAATGCCAGGATTACAGGTGTGAGCCACCGCGCCCAGCCAGGTATTTCTATCTTTTTTTTTTTTGAGACGGAGTCTCATTCTGTCGCCCAGGTGGGAGTGCAGTGACTGATCTCGGCTTACTGCAAGCTCCGCCTCCCAGGTTCATGCTATTCTCTTGCCTCAGCCTCCCGAGTAGCTGGGACTACAGGCGCATGCCGCCACGCCCAGCTCATTTTTTGTAATTTTTTTAGTAGAGATGGGGTTTCACCATGTTGGCCAGGATGGTCTCGATCTCCTGACCTCGTGATCTGCCTGCCTCGGTCTCCCAAAGTGCTGGGATTACAGGTGTGAGCCACTGGGCCCTGCCCCAGCCAGGTATGTCTTTATGGCAATGCAAGAAGGAACTAATACAGTGAGTTTGCAGGTACTTTCCACATTATTAACAAGAACAAACTAAATGTGTGAATACAAGTAGGCATGCATGGACTACTGTGTCATAAATCAAGAATTATGACTAACCCAATTCTGTGTCCTAGAGATCAAAAAAATAAAAAGAAATCTCATGTGCTGTAATTGTACCATTTTAGCCATGAGGACACTGGGGTTGACAGAGGTAAAGTCATATACCTTATAAGGCAGGTCCAGGATTTGCATCCAGGTCTGTCTGGCCTCCAGTTTATTTACCTTTCCATGCTAAGACAATAAATATTTATGCCACAGATGTAAAAGCTGGATTTCTAAAGTCTGTGATACTCCCTCACCTTCCTACTCTGTTTTACCTAGAGAAGAGTATCTCTACACTCATCTGATGAGCTACAGAAGAGGCCACATCCATCATCATGTGAGAATGGATTTGTAGGGGGCTTTTTCCCCATTTATCTGAATACTGTGTTTGTACAGGTGTCTCACCGTTTGGTCTGCATCCCAGATTTGTGAGGCACTCCTTTCCTTTTCATGAGTTTCTCCATGGCGTTGGAGTGGATGATTGGACGAACAGGGTGTCGTTTGTAGGTGCCAGGATACTTCTTTTCCACTGCTTGCTCACGCCTGAAAAATACACGCAAAAGCCACACCTCAGTCATTGCAGACAGAAAGGATATGCAGAATATTTTCACAGGCTAATTCTACCCACAGATTCTGGCCATATTTAGCAGATACAGGCTATTTGAATAACAAAGCTGCCATTCAGGTTTAAAAAACAAACAAAGCTGGCACGGTGGCTCACGCCTGCAATCCCAGAACTTTGAGAGGCTGAGGCGGGTGAATGACCTGAGGTTGGGAGTTTGAGACCAGCCTGGCCAACATGGTGAAACCCCGTGTCTACTAAAAATACAAAAATTAACCGGGTGTGGTGGTGGGTACCTGTAATCCCAGCTACTTGGGAGGCTGAGGCAGGAGAATCACTTGAACCTGGGAGGTGGAGGTTGCAGTGAGATCATGCCACTGCACTGCAGTCTGGGTGACAGAGCAAGACTCCGTCTCAAAAAAAAAAAAAAAAAAAAAAAAAAAACAATTCTAGATTCAAATTAACCTGACTGCATTCTGCTCTTCAGCTCATGGACTGACACTAATACTCACTTTCATTTCCCCAACATAATACAATGGCAGAAGTCCTGCTTATTTTCAGTAGCTGCTTTTTTGGTCAGGATTCCCAGGGTTTTCTTGCCACCATCAGGAGGACCTTACACCACTTTCAGCAGCCAACACATTTCCCCAGGCGGCAATCGGCTCCCCGCTCTCCACCCTGTGCTCTTTTTGAAATGCGGACCCCTTCCCAATGCAGCAAATGACTGCGAAGTGCATGTTCCCCTATAACTTGCTCTGTGGCAACTCTGCTTATTTGTATACCTCGCTGGGGGCAGGGACCTGTGCATAGCACATCCTGGAAGGAATGTTGGGTGAATGAATGAAATATCTGCCAGTTCTGAGTAGCAGCAATGTGGAAGGGTAGTATGTTTCTGCTGATTGACAGACTCAAATCAGTAAGAACAGACACTGGTCTGGATACATACTTAATGAGCTCCTTCTCCCGTATTTCTAGCTGCAGCATGATGGCACTCAATTCCATGTATAAATTATTCGCCCGCTCAAGCTTCCGCTCATAGTGTTCACGAATATCCAACGCATGCCTATTAAAGAAAACACAGGGTCAGCCAGGCCAACCAACTTCGGGAGAAAAAAGTCCGCTTGATGAAATACGAAACAGGATGATTGATCACAAAAGCATTTGCCCAAGAGCCCTCGTAGTTTAAGGTTCCCTTGTCCAGCGCAGTAACTCAGACAAAATGGAATGGGAGGCGGGAAATCTAAGCTCTCCACTTGGTTTATTCTAAAGGGCCCATCAGTCGTATAGAATAGCCAAGAGGGCCACAGATAAAACTCTGTCCATAATTTGTCCTATCTTAATAAGAATACAGTAGAAGAGACTCATATGTTAATGGAAACATGCAGTTAAAGCCAACGCCATGATCACTCATTTACACTTAGCCATGGCCCAGATCCTGTGTGATACAGTGGTTGGTATGGTCTGAATGTTTGTGTCCCCCCAGATTTATATGTGAAACCTAACACCCAAGATGATAATGTTAAGAGGTAGGGTCAGCCAGGTGCAGTGGCTCACGCCTATAATCCCAACACTTTGGGAGGCTGAGGCGGGTAGGTCATGAGGTCAGGAGTTCAAGACCAACCTGGGCAATATGTTGAAACCCCATTTCTACTAAAAATACAAAAAGTAGCCCGGCGTGGTGGCGCACACCTGTAGTCTCAGCTACTTGGGAGGCTGAGGCAGAAGAATCGCTTAAACCAAAGAGGTGGAGGTTGCAGTGAGCTGAAATGGTGCCCTGCACTCCAGCCTGAGTGACAGAGCAAGACTCCATCTCAAAAAAAAAAAAAAAAACAACACAGAGGTGGGGTCTTTAGGAGGTGATTAGGTCATGAGAGCTCTGCCCTTGTCAATGAGATGAGTCCCCTTATAAAAAAGACTTGAGGGAGCCCTTTTGCCCTTCTGCAGTGTGAGGACACAGAGAAGGTGCCATCTATGAGAAATGGGCCCTCACCAGACACTGAACCTGCTGGCACCTTGATCATGGACTTTCCTGGCTCCAGAACTTTGTCCAACACATTTCTATTGTTTATAAATTATCCAGTCTAAAGTTTGTTATAGCAGCTGGAACTGACTCAGATGCGATTGTATTAGTCTGTTCTCACAAAGCTATGAAGAAATACCCGAGACTGGGTAATTTAATAAAGGAAAGAGGTTTCACTGACTCACAGTTCTGCATGGCTGGGGAGGCCTCAGGAAACTTACAATCATGGCAGAAGGCAAAGGAGAAGCAGGCACCTTCTTCACAGGGCAGCAGGATGGAGTGAGTGCAAGCAGGGGAAATGCCAGACGTTTATAAAACCATCAGATCTTCTGAGAACTCATGCATTATCACAAAAACAGTGGGGGCAGGGAGGAACCGCCCCCAAGATCCAGTTACTCCATCTGGTTCTGTCCTTGACACATGGGGATAATGGGGGTTACAATTTGAGGTGAGATTTGGGTAGAGACACAGCCAAACCGTATCAGTGATTATCCATGAACATGTCTTATCTGTCTCTCTCTCTTTTTGAGAGAATCTCACTCTGTCACCCAGACTGGGGTGCAGTGGCACAATCTTGGCTCACTGCAGCCTCCATCTCCTGGGTTTAAGTGATTCTCATGCCTCTGTCTCCTGCATAGCTGGGATCACAGGTGTTGTGCGCCACTACACCCAGCTAATTTTTCGTATTTTTAGTAGAGATAGGGTTTTGCCGTGTTGGGCAGGCTGATCTCGAACTCCTGGGCTCAAGTGATCCGCCTGCCTTGGCCTCCGAAAGTGCTGGGATTACAGGTGTGAGCCACTGCGCTTGGCCTTATATCTCTTAATAGATTATAAGCATCTTGAAGCCAGGGACTAAATCTTACACATTTCTGGAATTCCATGGCACCTAGGACACTGGCTGAATGACTAAATAGCATTGTTTCAAGAATCTTTGTTGCAGAGACATAATAAAAGAGGATAATGGAGTTGGGAGGAAGGGATAGGAAAGAGATATAAAGGAGGGCTAACTTTTGGGGCAACTTTTAAAGAGCATAACAATAAAACGCAGAGGTGAAAGGTGTGTGGAAAGTGCAATGGTGGTTATGAAGAGCGTTCCTGCTACCATCGGAAGACCTGGGGATGAGGGCAGGTGGGGAAGGAGGGATGAGCTGACCTGAGCTCTTCTCTGCGCCTTCGAATCAGCTCTTCATCTAACCGGTGTATACAAGTTCCTTCACTTTTGATCTTCTCAAAATGTTTCTTCACTTCCTCTCTCCATTCAGCCTGGGCAAGGACAAATTAGATTTTGATAAATTCCAAGAGTTTCAATCCCTGATATATCCAAAAAGTCACGTACAAGATTTTTCATTCCTGCATGCTTATACTGAAGAGCCTTTTTTAGAATAGATGTTCAAAAAATATGATTTGATTGATAGCAAAATATCTGCTGCTACTATATCTCCATGCCCCAGCCCATTTCTATATTTCTACTCCAATATATGATGCTGTGTTTTTCCAAGTTTTCCTCCAGCACTGACTGAGGTACATCACAGCTGGCATGCTGGCCATCACTTCTGGAATAGAAGAGTTCACTTTAAGGCAAGATGGTGGCTCAGAGAGCCTGGCCAGAAAAAAACAGCTCTGATAACCACATGGAAACGTATATGTGCGTGTGAGATTACGAACATGTTTTTGGCCCCAGAATTCCTCCTAGGTTTTATTTGGGAAAGTATCTTGAGAAAATATCTAGAGTAGAAGACCCTATAGGCATGAACAGCAGGAAATGGGACTAGAAATATAAGAAACTATATGGGAATTTGGAGTTGAGGGAAAGAACAGAAAGGAGAGAAGGAGGAGGAGGAAAGAGAGAGTATGGCCAAGCAATTTAGTAGTTTGACAAAATTTTTAGAACAGGGATGGATGTCTAATACATGGTTTATGTTGTTCAAAATGTAAACTTCTTTAAATTTTCTAAACCTTCAGTGAGGTATCTGACATTCACTTAGGCTTTGAATGACTGCTTTTTTTTTTTAAGTGTTTATTTATTATTATTATTATTATTATTATTATTATTATTGAGACAGAGTCTCGCTCTGTTGCCTAGGCTGGAGAGCAGTGGCATGATCTCGGCTCACTGCAGCCTCCGTCTTCTGGGTTCAAGTGATCCTCCTGCCTCAGCCTCCTGAGTAGCTGGGATTACAGGTGCCTGCCACCATGCCCGGCTAATTTTTGTAGTTTTAGTAGAGGTGGGATTTCAGCATGTTGGCCGTGCTAGTCTCGAACTCCTGACCTTAAATGATCCACCCTGTTTGGCCTCCCAAAGTGCTGGGATTACAGGCGTGAGCCACCGCACCCGGCCCTGTTTTGTTTTTTAAAGAAAGGCGCTGAATTGAATGTTTGGTCAATATGGGACAAAGATAAAGGCACAACCACAGGGCAGCAGGGGTGGGGACCAAGAATTTTAGGAAGGCAAAGGCAGAATGGCCATGAAATTATCACTCTCCCAGAAATTTACAGAAGTATTAGAAAGGACACGCAGCTTTCCACAGGGCATGAAATTTCAAGCTAATTTTACCTAAATGTTAGGGGGTAGAAAAACCACTACTGGAATGTGGCCTATAGGCAGTAGACACAGAGAGAAACAACAAAAATAAGTTTCTTCATATTATGTATAAACTATCTTCCATCTCCAGAAGCTAATGAGATATAATTTCCAGTGAAGGCTAGATTTGTAACTAAATGTATCTAGTGGTATAATCTTCTCCTAAAATTATTCTACTACCTTTAGATTCATGTTAAAAAGTATCTCTCTAGATTGTAAGGTAGCTCCATTTTGAATTTGGTGAGGAATCTCCCTATTGTTTTCCATATTAGCTGCACCATTTTGCATTCTCACCAGCAGTGTACAAGGGTTCCAGTTTCTCTACATCCTTGCCTATATTTTTTCAATTTAAAAAATTTAAAACAAATAATAGCAATCTCTAATTGCTATTGTGGGTGTGGTGGCTCATTCCTGGAATCCCAGCACTTTGGGAGGCCGAGGCGGGCAGATCATGAGGTCGGGAGTTCAAGACCAGCCTGGCCAACATGCTGAAACCCTGTCTCTACTAAAAATACAAAAATTAGCTGGGTGTGGTGGCACGCACCTGTAATCCCAGCTACTTGGGAGGCTGAGGCAGGAGAATCGCTTGAACCCGGGAGGCAGAGGTTGCAGTGAGCCAAGATCACGCCATTGCACTCCAGCCTGGGCAACAAGAGCGAAACTCCATCTCAGATAATAAATAAAATAAAATAAAATAAAATAAAATAAGACAGTAGCTCTCATTAAGTTATTATTATTACCACAATAATAAAAAGAGTATCTTTCTGGATCAAGTAAGAAGTTATTCTTAAGTAATTGTGGATTTATAGAAGGTTTTCCTCAAATTAGCTGTTTCTCATCTATTTTTATAGAGGAAATTATATTTTAATCATGCAGAAAATGATCATTCTGTAATATGCTAGATTTTCCCGTATATATATTGAACACTGTAGAGAAGTTTCCGTTGGTTGGTTGACTTTCAGGCAGCAAATCTATCCAACAATGTCATTAGAAAGCCAAGATCCAGAATACACTACTGCAGTCTATGGCCATACCACCTTGAACGTGCCCAATCTCATCAGAATACACTACTCTATTGTTTGCTAATGGCCTTTGACAGCAGCCCCTGGTAATGCTATTCTGTCAATCATCAGATCAAAGTCATGGAGCAGGAGGAGTATTTGAGCTTTAGGAGGCGAAAGAATGACAAGTGAAAGTAGTTAGACCAAAAAAGAATAAGAGTGTCAGATTTGTGTCTTGAAGTATCCTCTTTTGTGCAAAACTGTCACTGTATCCTACTAAAATACTTCGAGAAGGGATGAGAAAAGGAGTACCTCCCTCTGGTGGTGAGGAATTTTATCTCACAGATGAGATTTGTTTTAATTCTAGAGGAAATAAGTCTCCTGACATCTAGCTTATAATTACGGGAAGCTCAAGGAGAACTTTCTGAAGATTGAAATCTGTAAGAAAGTAGGTTTCCAGAAAGAAATTCCCTCCTGTGAAGAGGAAAAAGGATGTATGGGAAAACCAGGTATTGATGAAGAATGTGTTTCCCCCGAAGGTATCCTATTCTTGGCACATGTTAATTTTGAGTTCCATTTTATATACTTAGAATCTTATGGAAAAGAAGTTCCAATTTGAGCTTAATCTGCAATTCAGGCATGTCTGGGCACATATGAAGAAAGGGAGGATTGGCAAGCCTAAAGCCAATTTGCACAGCTGTCGAGGAGCCTCTGAGAGAGAAGACTAAGGGTGGGAGGAGTCCTGCCTGAGCTTGACCTATAACAAAGCCACCTGCCTAGGAGTGGAGGGGCATTTCCCATCATTTCACTACAATGCCTGAGAAACACTGAAATGTAACCAGCATTCCTCTCCTACTGTCCACAGTACTAATAAGAGCCTAATCAGTTAATAGGGTTGCTCCAAAAAATAAAAAAAAATAAAAATAAAAAGTAAAGAAAGAGCTTAGTTAAGATAGAAGAGACATTACATTGTGGGTGGAAGATTTGAAAAGAAACGTGTTCTGATGGACAGCAGTCAGGCTCCGTACTATTCAAGGTTTTAGGCATCCACTGGGGGTCGCGGAATGTACCACGGATAAGTGGGGAATACTGTATAGGTGTCAAAATGAAGTTGAATTAATAGATGAATGGATAAACAAAATGTGGTATATATACCATGGAATATTGTTTACCCATAAAAAGTAAGGAAGTTGTGACACATGCTACAAAATACGTGAACCTTGAAAACACGCCAAGTGAAACAAGCCAGGCACAAACGAACAAATATTGTATGATTCTACTTAAATGAAATAACCTGGGATAGGCAAATTCATAGAGACAGAAAGTAGAATAGAGATTACCAGGGGTGGTGGGGAGGAGGGAATGTGGAGTTACTGCTGAATGAGGTGATGAAAATTTTTGGAAACAGATAGTGGTGACAATTTCACAACATTGTGAATGTAATTAATGCCACTGAGTCGTGCATTAAAAAAATGGTTAAAATCAGTCGGGTGCAGTGGCTCATGTCTATAATCCCAGCACTTTGGGAGGCTGAGGCGGGTGGATCGCCTGAAGTCAGGAGTTCGAGACCAGCCTGGCCAACATGGTAAAACCCCGTCTCTACTAAAAATACAAAAAATTAGCCGGCATGGTGGCAGGTGCCTGTAGTCCCAGCTACTCGGGAGGCTGAGGCAGGAGAATAGCTTGAACCCGGGAGCTGGAGGTTGCAGTGGGCTGAGATCACACCATTGCACTCCAGCCTGGGTGACAAGAGTGAAACTCTGTCTCAAAAAAAAAAAAAAAAATTTTTTTTTAATAGTTGGTTAAAATGGCAAATTGTATACTATCTTTATTTTTACCACACTTTTAAAAAAGTAAATAAAAAACAACAACAAAAAAGAAATTAAGCCAGTTCCAGCCTAGCTTAAGGAGTACAGAAGCAAGATGTTGGGGGCTTAGTAAAGGGAAATCAGATGGAATCAGAAAAGCCATAGTGGGGTCCAGTCCAACCCTTACTGGGCACACGACTCCTTCCCTGATGTGAGTGTCCAGCCTCTGCATATGCATCTGCTCCCTTACAAGAAGATTACTTTCAAGGCAGCAGAGTCTAACCTCAGAGTTGGGGTGTCTCTGCAACTCCCAGTCCCTGAATTTCTGGGTGGTCACAGGGGCACTCAAGAGAACACTAGAATGGTTCAAAGGCAGGGGGCTGAGAGAGCTTCAAAGTCAGGCACACGATCCACCTAGCAGCTGGGATCTGGAATGGGGTGAAAATGTTTTCTAAAGACTCATATCAAATGTAATTGAATACCAGGGACAGTAATTGCCTATTTGGAGAAATGGGTGATTGTCTAACAATGAAGCTATAGCTTTGGCAGAATCTAATACTGTATTGAAATTGGTTGCTTTGTTCATCTGCTCTATATAGGCTACATCTTTACACATGTGCTATTGACAAAAAACGAATGACACATTTTCTCTCAGGAAGGAGTCAGCTGGGCTCTTGGCAGCACCTCTTGACCGACAGTTTTGGTAGCAAG
The DNA here is from genome assembly GCF_043159975.1 of Macaca nemestrina. Lineage (NCBI taxonomy): Eukaryota > Metazoa > Chordata > Mammalia > Primates > Cercopithecidae > Macaca > Macaca nemestrina. The sequence goes on along the minus strand of NC_092126.1, from coordinate 98,522,696 downwards.
TGGAGACCAGGGGCTAACAACTATTGATTGATAATTGACATTGAGAGGATCTTAGCAGGCAGGAGGAGGCAAGGCCTCAGGTACAAGAGGACTATAGAAAGAGCATGTGCCTGCCAAAAAGCCAGTTCTCCTCTACCGGGGCAGGATAAAGTCAAACACAATAGGAGTTCCCTGGCTGCCATCTTATTTATCTCAGGAGTTCATCAGAAAAAGAATCCAGAATGTAACAACCCAAAGGAGGCTTAATTTTTGTAGCTTAGTACAAAGCTACAAAAATTAAGGTGAATAATAACACCTTCATTTTTGTTTTATGCTATCATATGCAACTCAAGAATAATGACATAATGATATCTTTTTTTTTTTTTTTTTGAGATGGAGTCTTGCTCTATTGCCCAGGCTGGAGTGCAGTGGCTCAATCTCAGCTCACTGCAACCTCTGCCTCCTGGGTTCAAGCAATTCTCGTGCCTCAGCCTCCCAAGTAGCTGGGATTACAGGTGCCCACCACCACCCCTGGCTAATTTTTTGTATTTTTAGTAGACACAGGGTTTTGCCATGTTGGCCAGGCGGATCTCGAACTCCTGACCTCAAGTGGTCCACCCACCTCGGCCTCCCAAAGTGCTGGGATTACAGGCATGAGCCACTGTACCCAGCCAAGAATAATGACATCTTACGATCCAACTGTTCTTGACGTTCTACAATGCATTTGCAGTTTTATCTTTTCATTTGCTCCTCACAGAAACTCTCTAAGGAAGGGAAGATATGATTATCTTCATTGTTTTGGTGAATTAGCCGAGGTTTAGTGTAACTGAGTGACTTAGCCAAGACCACACAGTATGAAGTGACAGGACGGGGTTTAGACTAAAAGTCTCTTGCTATTTGTAGTACCTCACTAGCCAGTTCATATTAGCTAGAGGTAGCCTCACTTTCAGATCCAGAGACGAATTGACTTATAAATACCGAGAAAATTCTAGGAGGTAGCAAAATAGCAGATTTGGAGCTATTTAAGGAGAAGTGAAATTTTATGTCGGGAAAAAATGTGGAAGAATAAGTGAATACGAAAAAATGCTGCTGTGGTCTGAATGTTTGTGTCCCCTTCAAATTCATATGCTGAAATCTTAACCCCAAGGGAATGGCATTAGGAGGTAGGGCTTTGGGGAAGTAATTAGGTCATGGGGGCAGAGCCCTCGTGAATGAGAAAAGTGCCCTTATCAAATAGGCCCAAGGGAGCTTGTTCACCCTTCCACCTTGTGAGGATACAGTCAGAAGGCATCACCCAGGAACCAGAACTCAGGCCCTCACCAGACACCAACTCTGCGGGTGCCTTAGACTTCTCAGTCTCCAGAACCGTGAGATTAACTTCTGTTGTTTCTAAGCCACCCAGTGTGTGACATTTTGTTGTAGCAGCCTGAGCAGACTTAGATGCTTAATGTACTAAGTTTTCTTCTCCCCTCTTCTCTCCTCTTCTGACCTCCTCTCCTATTCTCTCCTCCTATTCTTTTCCCAAGAGAACCTTTTCTGAGTTCAATGTTAATGCTCCATGCTGTGGGTATCTTGATAATCTGGGAGCGGTTCAGGTGAGGACACCGGCTGTGGCTACTTAGCTGCCCTGCACAGGGCTCTGCACGTGGTAGGTTCTCAAAAAATGTGGGACTGACTTCAGAAGTGACATTTTAGGAGGGCTTAAGTAACATCTGTTCAGAATCGGAAGTTTTTCCAAATATATAAACTTATATTGACTGTCTCAATGGTTTGTGACTTAATACCATCATCAGAAATTGCTTTTCAAAATTATGGTATGTACAGTTTTATTGTAAAGGAAGCAAAGTTGGCTGTGCACGGTGGCTCACACCTGTAATCCCAGCACTTTTGGGAGGCCGAGGTGGGTGGATCACCTGAGGTGAAAAGTTCGAGACCAGCCTGGCCAACATGGTGAAACCCCATTTCTACTAAAAATACAAAAATTAACCGAGTGTGGTGGCACATGCCTGTAGTCCCAGCTACTCGGGAGGCTGAGACAGGAGAATTGCTTGAACCCAGGAGGTGGAGGCTGCAGTGAGCAGAGATCACACCATTGCACTCCAGCCTGGGTAAGACAGAGCAAGACTCCGTCTCAAAAAAAGAAAAAAAAGAAGCAGCAGCAAAGCTGTGATCACAACCATATCTTAAAGTTTGCAAGATTTCCTCGAGAGTACTATTATTCTCTTTCATTTCACAAAAGGGTTAAGTGTTTTTTCTGAATACAAACAGAAGATATTTGAAAGATTTCTTACCCAGTGCCCCATACCTACATGTATTTGAACAGATGGGTGATAGTGCTAAGGGAATTGATCTGAATGTGTATCAAATAATGTAGGAAATGTCATGAAGTCAACCTCCTGCCTCATCTTATTTCCTCTGAAAGCAAACACTTTACTAACATAATAATTTCTTAGAAATAGGAAAAAACAATAGGGGCAAGCCTGACTACTTAAAGACACAGTTGTGGGGAGAGCTAAGTTTATGGATCACAGAGAGTGTGTTAGAACTTTGGTAACAGGATAGGAGTCTCTGATTTATCATTTCTTAGAAACTTCAATTAAAACAAAAACAAAAACAAGCCCTGTGCCTTTACTAAGATATTCCTCAATATCTGTCTGATAGGCAGAGTGTCTCTCTGTGTATCAGACACCACAGAAGTACTCCAAGCCTCTGGTAGGGGCAGGTAGAAAAGCATATATATATATATATATATATATATATATATATATATATATATATATATATATATATATTTTTAGATGGAGTCTTGCTCTGTCGCCCAGGCTGGAGTGCAGTGGCACGATCTCAGCTCACTGCAACCTCCGCCTCCTTGGTTCAAGTGATTTTCCTGCCTCAGCCTCCCAAGTAGCTGGGACTACAGGTGCGTGGTACCACACCTAGCGAATTTTTGTATTTTTAGTAGAGACGGGGTTTCACCATGTTGGCCAGGATGATCTCGATCTCTTGACCTCGTGATCCGCCCGCCTCAGCCTCCCAAAGTGAAAGGCATATTTAAGGACTTGTTCAGCTCCCAGGGATGATGCCCCTCCCAAAGTCCAGTACTGTTTTCATCAGATACTTTCCTGGTGGGTAAACTTATCGCCCTTCAGGGATGAGGGGCTATGAGAAGGAGGTTGAAATGCCAATTGCTAATAAAATGTCTTTTCTGAGAATGAATCTGAAATGATACTGGAAGTCAGCGGGGAGATGCGATTCACCTTACAAAAATTCATTTCTGAAGCACAATAACATTAAGTGAGATAAAGCTATATGAGAAATGAGAAATTAGGTAATAATTGTGTTATGTTCCATAAGCATACAGCTATAATTCAGGATCATCACATTTATTTCCAAAGTTATAGTTCCATCCCTTTTGATATTGCCTGGGTCTGGAAGGGATAAGGGCCTTATTAAATATTCATCTCGGCTGGGCGCGGTGGCTCACGCCTGTAATCTCAGCACTTTGGGAGGCCGAGGCGGGCGGATCACGAGGTCAGGAGATCGAGACCATCCTGGCTAACACGGTGCTACTAAAAATACAAAAAATTAGCCGGGCGTGGTGGCGGGCGCCTGTAGTCCCAGCCACTTAGGAGGCTGAGGCAGGAGAATGGCGTGAACCTGGGAAGTGGAGTTTGCAGTGAGCCGAGATGGCGCCACTGCACTCCAGCTGGGGCAACAGAGTGAAACTCCGTCTCAGACAAAAAAAAAAAAAGAATTCATCTCTTACCACCCCCTATCCACATTGATAGTGGTTAGATGACCAATCCTTATGACATTTGCAGCTTTTTAATTTAATTGCCACCAATTCTTCCCCTCTCCAGATCCATGCCCTTACAATGTACTGTAGCAGATTCTCTTGTCAAGAGGTGAAGCCTATTTCTCAGTCCCAAGAATCTGGGTTGGCCTGTGACTTGCTTGGCCAATGGAACATTAGCAGGAATAATGCAGCACAGGCTTGGAAATCACCTGTGCATTGGGACTTGCTCTCTCATTACATTTGTTACCCTGAGAACACCATGAGAACAAGCCCAAGGTGGCCTGCTGGAGGAGTGGAGGCCATGTGGAGGAGAAGCAAGGTGCTCTAGCTAATAGCCAGCCAATTGTCAGGCATGTGAATGAGACAGTCTAGGACCAGCTAGCCTCCCAGCTGACCTGGCAACTCACCGCAGGCATGAGTGAGCCCAGTCAAAGCCAGTAGAACTGCCTAACCCAAACTGCCAACCCATAGAATCATGAGCTACATATACATAAATGCTTACTGTTGTAAGTCATGAGTTTTGGGATGGGGCCAGGCAATGGCTCATGCCTATATTCCCAGCACTTTGGGAGGCCGAGGCAGTCAGATCGCTTGAGCCCAGGAGTTTTAGATCAGCCTGGGCAACATGGTGAAACCCTGTATCTATCAAAAAAACAAAAACAAAAATTAGCCAGGTATGGTGGTGCATGCTTGCAGTCCTAGGTACTTGGGGGGCTGAAGTGGGAGGATTGCCTGAGCCCGGGAGGTGAAGGCTACAGTGAGCTGAGATCAGACCACTGTACTCCTGTCTGACAGAATGAGACCTTGTCTCAGAAAATAAAAATAAAAGTTTTGAGATGGTTTGTTGTACAGTAGAGGCTAACAGATACATTAAATTATATTTATTTGGAGCTACTAGGTGACATACTTAGAGAAAAGGTTCTCTCTGGGCTGAGTTCTATCATAGGCTCATTCTGGTATTTAACCTCCCACCTCTGTACTTCAGCTTTGCTACTTCAAAGAAGACAATACTTTCTTGAAGGTCAGCAGTAATCCTAATTCAGATATATGTACATTACAGCTTTCATATCTTCTTTTTCTCTTTTCTATTCAGCAGTTTTACCAGAAGCCACTATAAGGATGATATTCTGACACACGTTTTTTTCTTTTCCTTTTTTTTTTTTTTTTGAAACAGAGTTTAGCTCTTGTTGCCCAGGCTGGAGTGCAATGGCACGATCTCGGCTCACCACAACCTCTGCCTCCTGGGTTCAAGTGATTCTCCTGCCTCAGCCTCCTGAGTAGCTGGGATTACAGGCGTGCGCCACCACACCTGGCTAATTTTGTATTTTTAGTAGAGTGGGGGTTTCTCCATGTTGGTCAGGCTGGTCTTGACCTCCCAGCCTCAGATGATCTGCCTGCCTCGGCCTCCCAAAGTGCTGGATTATAGACGTGAGCCACCATGCCTGGCCAACACGTGCTTCTTCAAATGATTTATTAATATATGTTAAGTGCTTTAAAAACTCTAAGATGTCATGTGTGAAGTAACATATTTATTGTTTCACAATGAAGAGAGTTATATAACCATTATAACAAACACAATGGGCCCTTCTAAGAGTTACTTTTTTTCACTGAGAGTTCTCTGTTTAGTAGCGCGTGGTAGAGAGTTTCTCAACTTACCTGAGACTTGAAGTAAGTTTCTTGTGGGGTGGCAAGTACATCTGCAGAGGCAATGTCTAAATGCATGAGTGTCTGCCGAAAAGAAGGTCGGTTTCGAGGTTTACTTTGCCTAAAAGTGAAAAAGACAGTTTGTGCATTTCAGAAGTTGTGTCCAGGAGAATGAAGATTTTATTTTACTTTATGAAAAAGACTGTTTACTTCAAAATGGCTATATCTGAGTAAAATCAGCTGTACTCCATTATATCAGGATAGCATAACTGAATTGTATCTCAGTACAGTTTTAACATTTCTTTAAATTTATTTATTTATTTATTTTTTCAGAGACAGGGTCTCACTATGTTGCCTAGGCTTATCTCAGATTCCTGGGTTCAAGTGATCCTCCTGCCTCGGCCTCCCAAAGTGTTGGGATTACAGGCATGAGCCACCATGCCTGGCCTGCAGTACAGTTTTTTATTTATATTTTATTTTATTTTATTTTATGTTTTTAAAGTAGAGATGGGGTCTCGCTATGTTGCCCAAGCTGCTCTTGAACTCCTGGCCTCAAGTGATCCTCCCATCTCTGCCGCCCAAGTGTTGGAATTACAGGTGTGAGCCACCTGTAATTGTGTGCCTGGCTGCCCTGCAGTACAGTTTTGATATACTGAAGAGCAAAAGGAAAACGTAATTATGAGATACCTCTAATGATGAAATGGAAATCTAGGACCAGTGACCTATTTAATAATAGCCCATTAGGACTAGCAAAGAAATAATAGCTATCATTGGCCAAGGCCTACTATTTCAAGATAATCATACCAAGTTCTTTATTTCTAAATTGTCATTAATTACAACACAATAACTCTATGAGTCGGTGTTGTCTCTATTTTACAAATGAGAAAACTGATATTGGATAACATGCCCAAAATTGCACAGATAGAAAGGGGCAGAGCTCGTATTTGAACCACAGATTCTCCCACTCCAAAGCTCCTATTCTTTCTACCACCAGGAGATTCACTCCAAATACACATTGGAGACCTCCCTATTGTTTTAGAGACAATATTCTTACCACGTCTGTTTCATAAGGATTTTGAATCCATCAGGGCAAGTCGAAGGAACTGGAAGGTGGAGGCTGTTGCTTCCAACACCCCAGATAATGGCTGAAGAATCTACGTCTTTGTAAGGGATCTCTCCTGTCAGCAGCTCCCAAAGCACCACTCCAAAAGACCTACAGTAGCACCAGGAACATGTACAGAAGATGTTTCAGAAAGACTGATTTGTATTTTAGCTCTTTATTAATTTAAATCAAATTAGTACATATACCCAGTTTTAAAATTCTAGTATTGCTATAAGAAAAACAGAAACATCTGGGACAACTCTGAAAAAAAAAAAAACATTCTATGTGGGGTAATCAACACTACCAGAAATTAAAACTTGAATAATTAACTCTTATGTGTGAACAGACAACCAGAATAACGGACTGGACAAGAAATCCAGAAATAAACCAAATACATTTAGGAACTGAATGTAAGATAGAAGTGACATCACAAACCAGCGGGTAAAAATTGATTAGTCAAAAAATGTTGTTGGAACAGCTGGGAAAAATAAATTAAATCTATAACTCACCATAAATCAAGATAAATTTCACTTGAATCAAAGATTTAAATAAAAAAATGAAACCATAAAAATCTTCTAAAAATAAGGAGTTAAAAAATTATCTAGGAGTGTTAAACACTTTTTTTTTTTAAGACAGAATCTCGCTCCATCACCTAGGCTGGAGTCCAGTGACCGGATCTTGGCTCACTGCGACCTCCACCTCCTGGGTTCAAGCGATTCTCCTGCCCCTCAGCCTCCCAAGTAGCTGGGATTACAGGCATGTGCCACCACGCCTAGCTAATTTTTTGTATTTTTAGTAGAGATGGGGTTTCACCATGTCGGCCAGGCTGGTCTTGAACTCCTGACCTCAAGTGATTCACCCACCTCAGCCTCCCAAAGTGCTGGAATTACAGGTGTGAGCCACCATGCCTGGCTTTTAAAGACTTTTTAAACCATGAAATCTAAAAGCCATAAAAGGAGAAATTGATAAATTAAACTGTATTTTCAAAATCTGACAAGGGAAAAAATACCATCAGCAAAATAACAAAATGTGAATTATCTACAATTTACACAAAATGTGAATCTCCTTAATATGTAAAATACTCTGATAAATTATGAGTAAAAATCAGAAAGCTGAGCAAAGATTATGAGCCATTCACAAGTAAGAAAATATGAGGGCTCTAACACATACGAACAAATGTATAGGCTTACTTGTCCCGAGAGGAATGCACCCAAGATACCGTTTTTTACCTATATGATTGGCAAAAATCCAAGAGTTTAGCACATTTTGTTGGTGAGACTGAGAAAACACTCTTAGATATTTCCGGTGGGAACATCAGTTAGTAATCCCTAAGGAGGGTACTTTGGTCATGACTATCTAAATTACAAATGACCCCACATTTCTACTTTATCCTATTTACTCTGGTATTACATGCAATTTTGACATGTGCTATTATTTTGGTTTTAAGCCTAAAAGCTACTAGTTGCCAATTTTAAGGGTAGAAGAAAAGCTATTACAGGGAAAAATACTGTTAATAAAAAGACTTATAACCTCAGAAGAAATGTTATAGAGATCTTTTTTTGAAATCATAGCCTATAGAGGCTGTTCAATAAAAGGGCAAAACAACCTCCTACATCTCAAACGTGTCTAGAGAACATAATTGTATCACAGCAGAGTACATTATTGATATGTGTAATGATGACCTGAGTCATTGAGAATAGGTAAGCTCTTGTACTTTATTCAAGAAGGTGAGAATTATGTAACACATTTCAGGAAGACTTCCACACTAAATGATCATTTGAAGTAAACTTTCAGTTTTCTAGAAAGTTCAGCATATTCTCTGAGGTCCCCCAAACTGATGACTTACTGAGTGGAGAGTCACCCTCATTCCCCCTAATCCTTCTCCCCATATATCACTATACTGGCAAGTACCTCAGATAATATGAGGCTGAAATCAACCAAAAGTGGACAACGCTCAAGAATATTCTGGAAGAGTAAGCGCTGAAGGAAGACAGTGCTAATAGGGCGCAAGTGGGAAAAGGCTTTTTAGTTGGCACAACTGGTGGCACCACTCACCATATATCAACTTTCTCAGATACGGGTTCATTCCGTATCACCTCTGGCGCCATCCATGCAACTGTGCCGGCAAATGACATCTTGGTACTTTTGTCACTGAGTTCCTTAGACGTACCAAAATCAGAAATTTTTACTGCATCTGTGTGGGTCACTAAAACACTTTAAAAAGAAATAAAAATAAAACATCCAGATCGTTAGTACTAATGAAAACCATGATTCTAAATGGCTGAAACGGAAGACTTTATCTGCTGCTTCCTATCTTGTCGTATTCAGCTTGCAGTTTCCAATGTCACTGGGGCATTGGCTATACACTAGAAATAACATCATTCATACTTGTGAGGCAGCTTAGCATAACAGGCTTTTAACGCCTAGTCTTATGCTGCCTCTTCCACTTGCTGTGTGACCTTTGCCAAGTTACTTAACTCTTCTTTTTTTTTTGAGACAGAGTTTTACTCTTACCGCCCAGGTTGGAGTGCAATGGCACGATCTCAGCTGACTGCAACCTCTGCCTCCTGGGTTCAAGGGATTTTCTCCTTGCCGCAGCCTCCCAAGTAGCTGCAATTACAGGCACCTGCCACCACGCCCAACTAATTTTTGTATTTTTAGTAGAGATGGGGTTTCTTTATGTTGGTCAGGCTGGTCTCAAACTCCTGACCTCAGGTGATCCTCCCATCTCCGTCTCCCAAAGTGTTGGGATTACAGGTGTGAGCCACTGCACCCGGCCTTATTTAACTCTTCTAAGCCAGTTTTCTCATATGTAGGATGGAGACTCTTCATTCTTATCCACAATTTGAAAATACAAAAAGTTCTCAGTCAGCTTATATTTTTTTCACACGTATAAGGCAAACTCACTTTCTTCATCCCATTTTGTGTGAACAACAGGTTTTGCTGCAGATTTGTTAATGTGGTTGATTTTAGGGTACTGCTCCAGACCTCGCTGGGTGTCTAAGGTAGTGCACTATCTTTCTGAAAATATCTTGCTTCAAGAGTTTTGGATAAGGGGTGATAGACCTCTAATAACAATCTCATTGAATTTTCATTTGAATTAAATGAGGTAAGGTATGTTAGGCACCATTATCAATAAATATTGGTTTCCATCCTTGCTGGCTTTAGCCAGCCCACTAAAAAGAATACTTCTTTTTAAACACTGTTTAAATGATAGCCAACTAATATCATGCATGAGACCATGATATTTGGGATTCATTACATTAAAAGGCTAATATGTATGCTGGGATTTCACTAGTGCTGATAAGGAAAAGCAGAAGTAAATCCAAGCTTAAGTAAATTCCATACCAGTAGTGTTTTACTTGTCATAGTAGTTATCTGAAAATGTGACCTGAGGCCAAGTGCTCGTGCCAGCCTTGAAGATGAATACAATCTGGTACCAAATTGACAGCTTCACACCCTAGATCGATTTCACTTGAAACAACCTGTTCAGAACATTAGAAAGTTAATGACTTAGGGTTTCAGAGGCTTTAATGATTTAGGGACCTATGTTTAATGATGAAAGGCTTACAGGCGTGGTGGCGGGCGCCTGTAGTCTCAGATACTCGGGAGGCTGAGGCAGGAGAATGGCGTGAACCCAGTAGGCGGAGCTGGCAGTGAATGGAGTTCGCACCACTGCACTCCAGCCTGGGCCACAGAGCAAGACTCTGTCTAAAAAAAAAAAAAAAAAAAAAAAAAAAAGTCTTCATCCTCAAATAGTATCAGAATTGAGGAGGCTGTAAAGCAGAAAACATCTGACTCTATCCCCTTGCTTCTCCATTTAAAGCAGGGATTCCTTCACATTTACCAGGTTCACAACTCCAACCCCAATGGCTATTTACCAAATAGCTCAGAGCTTACAATTGCTTTTGAATACCATCCTCCACGCCCTGGTTTTGCACCTAATATGTAAAATTTATATATATAACTTAGGAGTTTTGATTTAACAGTGTTAGTCTTAGTGAAAATGCATAAGGATTAAAATATTATGGGATGAGAGAATTGGAGAACTGATATCATACACCATGAAAGTGAGAGTAGGCAGTTAGCCACTAAAAGAGGGAACCTTTTCTGGGAACGTCCTCTCTGCCTCCGTTGGTGTCACAAGAGAGGATGAACTTGGGAGAAGACTAGAGAAATATAACATTAGAACTTTTCTGAAATCTTCTCTGAGACAAAGATGGGGTCACAGAGCCTGCAGACTTAATGTAGGTAATGAGATCTCTTGTTATAGCAAGTCAGATTGATCCCTGTCTTCCCAAAGTCAGCTTGAAACCCAAAGAAGCCAAAGCTGCTGGAGTTGGGAGTGTTATTGTTAATAGAGGGAAAGGCTTACTGGGATAACCCATTCACTACTCTATTCTACGGCTTCCTGACTCCTTCCCTCTAAGATTAATTCACAAGGAGAACAAGGTGATTAAAAAGGAGAACCATTCAAAGAGGCCTTCAGGTAGTTAATGTCCTTACCTGTATGCACTAAATGGCAAAAGCAACAGGGTAAGAATGTGAACAGAAGAAATGAGCACTACACAATCATGTTTACTTGCAAGTAAAGCAAGGGGGAGGTTGTTCAGTCAACTAAGCACTGTAATTGCTGAGGACGATGGTGATAAATAAGAACTGTTTTGAAGTTTATAATGAAGGATTGATTTATACTGTCCATGGAGGAAAGGCAGGATTCACTGTGAATCCCTTACCGTCACATAATGAGGTAGGATGCAGCAGCCTTTGGTTCAGAAATTCTAGGTTCAAGTCCTAGCCCCATGACTTTGGGCTAAGCTCTAGTTTCCCTTACATAAAATAAGAATAACAATACTTGTTACAAATCCCACACAGTTTTTGCCAGGATCAAAGGTGTGATAATAGATCTCCCCCAAGATATTATAAACCATGAAAGCACTATGCAAATATATATATATGTGTGTGTATATACAATAAATGAATATATATATTTTATTTTGATTATTTTTTGAGACAGGGTTGTGCTCTGTTGTCCAGGCTAGAGTGCAGTGGTGTGATCATGGCTTACTGTAGCCTTGACCTTCCGGGCTTAAGCGATTTTCCCACCTCAGCCTCCTGAGTAGCTTGGACACCATGCCTGGCTAAATTTTTAATTTTTTGTAGAGATGGAGTTTCACTATATTGCCTAGGCTGCAAATATATTTTGAAGAGATTAATCCTCTGCTCATCTACCCAAAATGTGATTATAAATAATAAAAATAATGTTGAAAAACAGGAGTTATACTGAAATAAATCATTTTATCAATTTCCTTCTTCATGCAATTTGGGGAACTAACTACACACTCCTCTTAAAGTGATTAGTAGCCAAGAAATCCTTTTGAAAACAGAGATTACTAGAAACAGCCCTGCTTCTCTTACATAGCCAGTGTTTATTTTTCCTATGGCCATTGTGAACTTTGTAACTGTTTATTTCCTCCTTTGCTTAGACACTAGAAGCTCAAAGCCAAATGTGTAGTCCACGTCTATAGAATCTCATGGCATGTAATTTGTGAACAATTTTTAGTTCTAATGTTTTTACTTTTCCTTTGCCTCTGTTTCATTATTATTATTATTATTATTATTATTATTATTATTATTTTTGAGACGGAGTCTTGCTCTGTCGCTCAGGCTGGAGTCCAGTGGTGCGATCTCAGCTCACTACAACCTCCTCCTCCTAGGTTCAAGCAATTCTGCTGCCTCAACCTCTCAAGTAGCTGGGGCTACAGGCACCTGCTACCATGCCTGGCTAATTTTTTATATTTTTAGTAGAGACAGGGTTTCACCGTGTTGGTCAGGCTGGTCTCGAACTCCTGACCTCAAGTGATCCACCCGCCTTGGCCTCCCAAAGTGCTAGGATTACAGGCGTGAGCCACTCCACCCAGCTAGCCTGTTTCTTATTTATCCATTTTATCCTGTTGTATACATTTCTGAAACTCAGTTTAAAAAGTGTTTTGAACACGTGGAAAACAACAAACCAAGGCTTCAAATGGGAAGATCTGGCATTAACTATCTGAGATGATAGAAGGTGAATACTTCAGATAATAATGAATTTTGTTTCACAGTTGTATGATTTAAAAGCAACAAGAGGGAAAAGTGGTTTCAGGTACCTGGAGATATCTGCCATACAGGTAAGCAGGTAGGTCAACAATAACCCAAGAGATGCACAAACGGAATTACCCACTGTCCTGATTGAAACTGAACTAAAAGTATGATGTCTGAAAATGTCAACTGAGGTTGATAAATATTCTGTATTTCAAAAGAACAAAATAGCTGAAACATTAGCTCCAGAACTCACTTAGGTGATTTCAGATCACGATGAATAATTTTATGGAGGTGCAAATAATTCATTCCACTTGCAATTCCTGTGGACCAGTCTACTAGCAATCGAGGCGTGATCTTCCTGCCAGCTCGCAAGACCTCGTAGAGTTGTCCATGGGCACAGTATTCCATGATAATACAGTAACATGGAGCCTGAGTACAAACACCCCTTCCAAGAAAACACAAACATGTACATCAATACATACATACATGCATGCATATGTATATTTAAAGAAGAGTTAATCAAAACCAATTCTATGCCCAAATTATTTTTAAAATGTGTATAGATAATAGTTTCTGATTCTTAAATTAGCATTGAACCTTCTCTAGTCTACAGGTTTCTCTATGATGTCCATAGACAATTTTCGTTTGTTTTGTTCACTCTGGATATCTATATGCTGTGCTGTGTCTGGTGCCTTTTCTGTGGGACCCTTCCATTCCGGGACAAAGAGCACACTTTTCTGAGGTTTGTGCAGGCTGGATACTGCATTGTTTTAGATCATTAAGAATCATTTGGGAGGCCAAGGCAGGTGGATCACAAGGTCAGGAGTTCAAGACCAGCCTGGCCAACATGGTGAAACCCCATCTCTACTAAATATATAAAAAGATTAGCCGGGCATGGTGGCGCACGCCTGTAGTCCCAGCTACTCGGAGACTGAGGCAGAGAACTGCTTGAATCCGGGAGGCGGAGGATGCAGTGAGCCAAGATCGCGCCATTGCACTCCAGCCTGGGAAACGGAGTGAGACTCCATCTCAAAAATAAAAAATAGTAACAATTTGGCCAGGTGCGGTGGCTCATGTTTGTAATCCCAGCACTTTGGGAGGCTGAGGCAGGTGGATCACCAAGGTCAGGAGTTCGAGACCAGCCTGGCCAACATGGTGAAACCATGTCTCTACTAAAAATACAAAAATTAGCCGGCATAGTGGTGCACGCCTGTAATCCCAGCTACTTGGGAGGCTGAGGCAGGAGAATCACTTGAGCCTGGGAGAAGGAGGTTCCAGTGAGCAAAGATTGTGCCACTGCACTCCATCCTGGGTGACAGAGTGAGACTCTGTCTCAGAAAAAAAAAAAAAAAGAAAAAAAGGAATAATTTAAAATTTCTTACTTTTACAGTTTTAGAGGGTTTTATGAGTGTACAGAGAGATAATTCAGACAAAATACTTCTATTTTTAATATTATTTGCTGAATTTTAAATTACTCAAATTAAAAATAACTAACTAGACTGAGGACCCAAAGATGACTCAATTTTCCATCTTACATAATCTTTGAAAAACATTTCTCTTTTTTTTTATGTCAGACAGGTAATGTGCTAACGTTGTAACAAGGTTGGAAGGAGGCACATCTCACCCGCGAGTGTGAACACCCAATCATGCTTACAAATCACAAAAGAGTATGAAAAACAATATACAACCTTTTTTTTTTTTTTTTTCCCAGACAGAGTCTCGCTGTGTCATCCAGGCTGGGGTGCAGTGGTGCAATCTCCACCTCCCAGGCTCAAGTGATTCTCCTGCCTCCTCAAGTAGCTGGGATTACAGGTGTGCACCACCACGCCAGGCTAATTTTTTTTTATTTTTTATTTTTTTGAGACGGAGTCTCGCTGTATCACCCAGGCTGGAGTGCAGTGGCACAATCTTAGCCCCCCACAACCTCCACCTCCCGGGTTCAAGCAATTCTCCTGTCTCAGCCTCCCGAGTAGCTGGGATTACAGGCGCTTGCCACCACGCCTACTAATTTTTGTATTTTTAGTAGAGACAGGGTTTCACCATATTGGTCAGGCTGGTCTTGAACTCCTGACATCAGGTGATCTGCCCGCCTCAGCCTCCCAAAGTGCTGGGATTACAGGCTTGAGTCACCGCTCCTGGCCACTAATTTTTTTATTTTTAGTAGAGACGGGGTTTCGTCATTGTTGCCCAGACTGCTCTCAAACTCCTGTACTCGAGTGATCCATGCGTCTTGGCCTCCCAAAGTGCTGGGATTATAGGCGTGAGCTACTGCGTCCAGCCTATACAACATATTATATATCCCTGTAGCCTATATTTGCATCAATTCCGACATCATCCATGAAAACCTTTCCCAATTATTCCCCTCCAAAAAGATCTTTCTCTTCTCTAAATTCCTATGATATACAACAGCCACTAGTTCTTTATATGCAGTTTTTCTCTCCGCATATAGATTATAGACTCCTTGAAGGGAACGGTCTTCAAGTTCTATTCTCTCTACCTTAAGGCCTAGCGGTTCACAGCAAGTCTTTAACAAATGTTTGTTAACTTCACCTCAACCTTCTTAACTAAAAAAGCCTTCAAATGACACGTACAGAGGCCTTGAGGAGGAGAAAGGAAACTAACATGAAAGAACCTCTTCTATTTTTCACGGACATTTCCATGTTTATTTGTCTTACTTAATCTGCCCCAAACTACTGTAAGATAGTTTTCCATTTTTACAAGTAAGGCTCAGAGTGAGAAAATAACTTGTCCTAATCACAACTAGATCATACAACTATTAAGTGACAGAGCTGGGATTCAAACTCAGTCTGCCTAATTTGAACGTCCAGGCCCTCTACACTCTGTACAAGACTGCCTCCCTTTTAGCTTTTTAACTTCTGTTTAGACAAGCACATTGGGAATTCCTATGTTAACACCATTATCTCATAAAAGAAGGAATGATCGTAGTAACTCTACTTCACAGTTTTGTTCTCAGGATGAGAAGAAAAATTACTATATGTAATCTATGTCTTATCGCTTATGGGTATACACGCCTTCCTTTGAAACTTTCTAGAGAAGTTAGCAGAGTATCTGCAAGACATCAGTTAAAGTCTTCAGCCAGCTACTGACCCATGCCTATCTCTTCAGCTGCTCTAAGTGATGAAAGAATTTAGAGGTCATGGCGTACGGCACTGATCATATGAAGATGATGATGATCTTATAACAATAGCAGGTTATGAAGAAGTATAATTAATCTTCATTTTCCCCTGCTCTGATGTGCCTGTCAAATGCCACAAAGCTATTTCTATTACTCTCCTATTATTTTCTAGGCTACAAAGAATTCTTATCTTGATTTTTAATAATTTTTTTCAAGTTCCGGTTATATGTCTCTTAGGAAAGCTTGGTGAACCCAAGTGTCTGGCAGCTACAAACAAATGATTAATTATCATTACAGAGAACTAATAAATATGGCAGGTATAATGTAATATGCTTAAGTATACCAACATAAACATTTTTGAAGGTACTCAGCCTCCTATTCAACTATGTCTTAACTTGTTCCACATAGAAACAGTCTAACAGTGATGTTACGCACCTTTTATTTCTCTTGACTGACGAACGAGGAGCAATCATTTCATCAGCCCTGTACTATGACAAGGTTTCTTAGTAGCTATAAATAACAGCTCTATAATCACTTCTAATTGCTACCTTTTCTTCCCCTTGGCACTGAATTCCATTAGGAACAGTCAGGTTGAGTTTTCTTAAAAGATTAACAAAAAAATTGGATGCAAAAAGAATACAGCGTTCTTATCTTGTACTTCCCCTTCTGTATGTGGTTTTTATTAACTTCAAAAGAAGCTGTAAGCACAGAAAAAAGTATCCAGAGAGATGTACTAAAATCTAATCATGCCCTCGTATATCTTCCAGACGGTCCTGAATGGGATTCATTGGCCAGGCAACACATGGCACAGATGGCTGCAAACATAACACTGCACAATGCCCAAGAGCATGGTGTAATGGGCCAGGAACACAGTCTCACTATTGTTCTCCATGTAGAGGTAAATACTATTCAAGTATCTTCAGCCTAAAGAGTTGGGCACTAGCAGGGCAATGCTGAAAACTGCATATGCAGGTAGGAGAGTCAGAAGGGTGAGGTGGGAAAAAGACAGGAAGAAAGAGAAAGAAGCAAAAGAAAGGAAGTAAAAATAAAGCTTCTCACAACACCATCCTATTAGGACACATTTCTACTTTCAGTGACCCCGGGTACCCTGCTGGAAAACCCTCTTACCTGCAACACACAGCCTAATTCACTTCAAGAGGGCAAAAGGCCATACTCACCTACAGAACATTCTGTGTCTCAAAGCCAGTGTCCTAGTGATCTAAGTTTAAAAGCTTTTGACCCTTCCTTCCATTTAGGAGGATGTAGCATACTGGAAGTGATGATCGTCTCAGTGAAGTAAAATGAAGGAAAGAAAGAAGAGGGTCTCTGTTTGTCTGTCTGCTTAAAATAATCTCCCCATTGTGTTTTGAAATGTATCCTCTTTGGAAAGATGATAATTTGTCTCTGCAGCATTTCATTTTAGTCACACGTCCTCCTGGCCCTACTAGGTCAACCAAGGACAGAATTAACTGCAGCAACCGCAGCTCTCTTCCCTGCCCTCTGCATGAATGACCCTTCCACAAGGAAACGAATCCAGTACTTCTTTCTGTCTCTTGGTGTCCTGGTTGATTGCTTCTCTTTCTTCACACGTCTTTCCCTTTCCTTAAGGGTTCTTGTTTGGTAATCAAAACTCAACCTCAGTACTCATTTAAACCCATTCTACAAAACCTGTACCCAAAATTTACCTTCCTTACTTCGTGGATGTGATCCCAATTAAGACTTATCACATGACATTTTTAGCTTTATAATCAGAGTTTTATCAAGGAAGGATCCCTTCTGAGGCTGGGAGAAGTTTCTCCTAGCTTAGGAGGGGGATTTGTAAATTATTCCACTTTTAGCTGTAGCCTCATTGGTCATACTATTTTCCAGGAATGCAAAATACATATCAAATATATCACAAAGCTCTAGTTTCTAACTTTCATCCTACCTAAAAATACTTGTCCTGTTCTCCACCTTCTTTCCTCTAAAGCCACTTACCACTTATTTGTTTAAGCCTAGGGCAACATTAAAAGGCTAGCGAGGGAGAGAACTCAAGGGAAAGGCAGAAGAGATCATATCTATTTAGAGCTCAGCACTTCCACCCTTTAAACTTTGACTCTCCTCCTTCTGTTAGGGATCCCAGTCAATATTATGAAAAAAATCATCTAGACTAGAAAGATATGTTCACAGACTCTTGAAAACAATCACTTTGTGAAATGAATATAACATATGACTTACTATCAATAACTTGACAATCATTAGGTTAAGAAAGCTGAATGTTTGACATTACTTGGAAGGGGATCTAGGAAAACCAGAGGCTATACTCTAAAGGTACCTGCTATTACAGGTTAATGTTTAAGAAGGGATGCTAACAGAACCTAATACAAAATATGTATCTACTACACAAGGATTGACTGTTCTTTGATCACTTCAGATGTTACCTTTGTCTGTCTTTCTTTCTTTTCTTTCTCTCTCTCTCTTTCTTTCTTTCTCTCTTTCTTTCTTTCTTCCTTTCTTTCCTTCCTTCCTTCCCTCCTTCCTTCCTTCCTTCCTTCCTTCCTTCCTTCCTTCCTTCCTTCCTTCCTTCCTTCCCTTCCTTCCTTCCTTCCTTGCCTCCCTCTTTCTTTCTTTTCTCTTTTCTTTTCTTTTCCCTCTCTCTCTGTCTCTCTTTTTCTCTCTCCTCTCTCTCTCTCTCTCTTTCCTTCCTTCTTTCTTTATTTCTTTCTTACAGGGTCTCACTCTGTCACCTATGCTGGAGGGCAGTAGCATGAACATGGCTCAACACAGCCTCAGTCTCCCAGGTTCAAGCAATCCCCCTGCCTCAGCCTCTTAAGTAGCTAGGACTACAGGCCTGTGCTACCACATTCAGCTAATTTAAAAAAATTTTTTTAAAAGACAGGGTCCCACTATGTTGTCCAGGCTGGTCTCAGACTCCTGGGTTCAAGTGATCTGCCTGCCTTGGCCTCCCAAAGTGCTGGGATTACAGACATGAGCCACTGCACCCAGTCAACTTTGTTTTCTTAAGTGAATTTTAGGCTGTTCAGGTGATATTGAAGTAACCTCTGTCATCCCCTTGATAAATGAGGTTGATGCAGCAGATCTGACTGCTTGGCAGGAACCCACACTTTCCCTTCCTGTCCCATGTGCATGCCCCTTCCATGTAGCACATACTTCAGCAAAATGAACCACTGGATTATAAGATGCCTGAGGACACAACTCCAATATAATAGTTCCTTGATACCCTCCCAAAGCACCTAGCACAGTGCTAAGTCTAGAGAATGCTTTTGAAATATCTCTCAAAGCAGAAACTTGTGTGTCTATATTGGGGGAAAGAAAATAGGTCTACTTCTTTAAAAAAAAAAAAGCCTTGACCTACTTGAATGCGATGATGTTAGGGTGCTTCAACTTCCTCAAATGCTTGATATCCGTCTCATTCTGTTCTCTCACTTTCTTGATGGCCACCTCTTCCGCTCGGAACTTGCCCAAGAAGACAGCTCCTTGGGCTCCACTACCCAGCCACTGCAGCTCTGAGATCTCCTCAAATGGCACTTCCCAAGTATCTAGGCATACAAGCAAGAAATAAGCTTGAAGAGATCTCAGAAGGGACCACTCTACAAGGCCATTCTGAAGGTACCAACTTCATCATCACCCAGGATGAGCCTTACCCTCTGTCTCCCACCAAAAGATAGAACCTTCCTGTGTACCTTGGAACTATAGATCAAATATTCATACACATTAGTTTGTATCAATTTTTAACCACTGAAATAAAGCAGAGCAGAAGCCTCCGATATGCCTTCCTCCAAAGAAAACATAACCTACCACTCTTGCAGTCCTACCCCCTCACCTTAAGCTTGCATGTCAGTCAATTTACCCATCTGCCTCTATGCAACTATCCCTACCCCATCACCCATTACAGGTGTTATTTTACTCCTCTTTGAATTTCTAGTGCAGATGCTCAGTGAATCTTTGCTAATAATTTTTTTTTTTTTTTTTTTTTATGTGATGGAGTCTTGCTCTGTCACCCAGGCTGGAGTGCAATGGCGTGATCTCAGCTCACTGCAACCTTCTGCCTCTGGGATTCAAGTGATTCTCCTGCCTCAGCCTCCCAAGTAGCTGTGATTACAGGCACCCACCACCATGCCTGGCTAATTTTTGTATTTTTTAGTAGAGACGGGGTTTCATCATGTTGGTCAGGCTGGTCTCGAACTCCTGACCTCAGGTGATCCACCCGCCTTGGCCTCCCAAAGTGTTGGGATTACAGGTGTGAGCCACCGTGCCGGGCCGCTAATGAATTTTTAATGATACTCTCCTAAGAACTTCATTATGCATACTACTTACATTAATATTTACCTTTGATTGAGTACTTACTATATACCATACACTAGCATAGTACTTGACATATATCATATGTTCAATCCTTACAACCCTACAAGTATGGCCTTATTATAGTTATTTAAAGATGAAAAAAACTAAGGCATAGGGTGGTGAAGTAAATTCTCCTAAAATCATATAGCTGATAAGTGGTAGAACTGGGCCTAGAATCCCAGGATTGGCCAATTTTAGGAAGAGTGCTTTCTCTCCTATATGACATTGCCTCTCATAAGTAATTGAGAGGGCCATTAGTCATTACATGATATGCTTATTCATAAAGCTGTAGTATTTTCAAGTTTCTCTTTTCCTTAGAGTTTGAATATTTTTTTGCACCAGAAATTTAAGAAGGGTCATTTCTAAGTGGTGGCATTATAAGTGCTTCATATTATATTTCTTTATTGTTTTCTGTCTTAAAAATTATTTTTTACCATAAGCCTATATCACTTTTATAATGAATAAAATGGTATTTTAAATAAAGCACTTCAAAAATTCAATCAATATGTGCTTTAATCTCATGAAACTTTTCAAAAAAAGAATGTAATTCATTGAGCCTTCTCCTTTCCCCCTTCTTTCCAGGGTATTATCACAGGTAAGAAACAAATATCAAAGAGCTAAGAACCCCACGGAGTGAGAAAAATGATGACAGTGTGAAAGGTCATGAGAGATTCTCCTCAGATCACTCAAAGGCTGCTGTTTGCAGAACATGGAACAAAGTAGTGTTGAGTTAGCTTCAAAGATACTCTGGTCTTGAAAGCAAATCAACTCACCGTCTACTGCATTGGTGAAACAAGAGCGGAAAGAGCTTATCTGCCTCTAGAAGTCATGAGCTATACTTCCCTCTTCTCTAATTTTCTCTACCTTAAGAGGAAAGAAACTCTGTAGATCTTAATAAAATGTTTTCTCATTACAATTGCTAAAACTTAACCTTCAAAATATAACTATGTAGAGCAAGAAATATATAAAATGAGGGTGGTTTATGCCATGGGCCTTCATCCCATTCTCCTGATCTGAGCAGTATTAAAATTTTCCGCTGTACTGAAATTGAATAAATGCTAGATAAAAGCAAATCTCTCTCAAATACAAATAGCTGACAAATTTAAAGTCACCCAAGGAACACATGATACCAAGTGAGATTTGGGAGGAAACAGCAAGTGATAGCCTTGGCTATTTTAACTATCTTCAGGGTTTCTAGGACAAGTATTAATAAGTGGCTCATGCAATCTCACTTTCACCTCTATGGGCTCATCCATGCAGCACACATGGTACACAGATATTGATGGCATATTGTAAGAGAATTTTCCTCATTGGGGTCCAGTGACAAATTAACAGTGTCATTGGCCGGGCATGGTGGCTCACACCTGTAATCTCAGCACTTTGGGAGGCCGAGGTGGGTGGATCATGAGGTCAGGAGTTCGAGACCAGCCTGGCCAATATGGTGAAACCCCGTCTCTACTAAAAATACAAAAAAAATTAGCCGGGCACGGTGGTGCACGCCTGTAATCCCAGCTACTCGGGAGGCTGAGGCAGGAGAATTGCTTGAACGTGGGAGGCAGAGGTTGCAGTGAGCTGAGATTGCGCCACTGCACTCCAGCCTGGGCGACAGAGCAAGACTCCATTTCAGAACAACAACAACAAACAAACAAACAAACAAAAACAAAAACAAAAAACCCCCAGTGTCATTTTGACCATTTTAGGGGACTGAATAAAGTATTATTACTGGACTCTGGGGCAAGAACATAACTGAGCAGTACGTCTTTGAACAGCTTTACGCAAGCCCAAATTACCCTAATTTTTAATAAAATAACTACTAAAATTAGACTAATGTTTGGGTGTCTCTTTTACCCTATTCAATCTTTAGTTACTGGCATGCACCACCATGCCCGGCTAATGCATACATTCCAAATTCTATCCAAAAGGATTTTGATAGTTTTTGCTCACAGTAGCAATGTATGAACATATTGGCAGTAAGCATTATCAATTATTTTTTGGTTCTATTTTAATTAGGTATAAAATAGTGTTTTATAACTTTGCACTAGTTTAATTGCCCATGATCACATTTGTTTAATACTCACAATCTGCTTTGTATGAATTGTCAAAACCCCGTTGTTCATTTATCTGTTAGCCTTCCATAGTTTGCATCAACTTGAAGAAACTCCTTCTATATTTCTTTGATACAAATGAGAATATTTTATAAGCCTTTTTCTTTTAATTTTATTATTTTTGAACAAAGTATTCTAGATCGTTGTCTATTATTTCCTTTGTAATTTCTTCCACTGCCTAGTCTATCTTCTAAAAGTTATCTATCGTTCATTTTTAAAAATTTAATCTTTACATTCATCTGAAACTTATTTTGGTGTATGGTATGAGGACTGATATAAATTATTTTTTTCCACATTGCTATTTAATGATTCCCAAATAATTTGTTAAAAAATGCTTTCTTTTCATATTGCTTTAGGATACTTACACTGTAACTCACTATATTTTTTAGAAATAATGCCTATTAGTATTTTTATAAGATGATAAACAGATTAATTACTAAAATATAAATACATTTGGCATTCAAATACAAAGTATTCCGGGTATTGCAACAAAAAATAAAATTCTCCTCTACCAACCTCTACCTCATGCTTGTGCTATTCAACTATGTTCAGCCAAGTCTCGATTATCCATAGAAAAATAAAGTGGATAGCACTGGTAATAAAAGAACACAGATTGTAAAATAAAGCAAGTAATGCTTCAACCATGTTTCTATCCATCTTTTTACTGAAACTAATTATCAGAAGTAAAATCGATTGATATGAATTTAGCACTCTTTGCCCAGTCTCAAAGTCCCTGTCAATAACGAGCAGAGAGCTCAGAAATGGGAAAATGGCAGGAAAAAGGAAACTGGTGATAAGGATGCACAAAATTAAGGGCCTAGATAATTGATGAGCAAGATAACTAATCTCATAATAATGAAGAACTGACAATACTCTCTCTAGGGTTAGTCCCAAACTTTTCGTTGCTTTTATGTCTGTCCCACTGATACTCTTCCCCAGTGTTTATCTTCTCTTTTATCTTCCCAGTGACAACGATGTTAATTCCAATATCCATCAGGATCCTTAGCACTGGGAAAAAGCCACATGCCCACCCACTTTAAGGCAACAGTTCTCCTTTGTTTATTCAGACATGGCCATGACAGTACTTGCTTTGAGACTGGAAACTATTTGGCAACAGAAGATTTAAATTGCGTGCTACCTTACTTGGGTTCACTATCAATATACTCAAAGGGAGATGAGGACATCATTAAAATTTTTTAAAAATCCAGTGACATTTCCTCATAAGTACCAAATGTAGGGACATGCCTGTGACATGTGTTATCCTTTGGTTGGCTGCAATGCAGGGCTAAAGATTAGCTCCCTGATCCCAGACCTGACAAGGAAATTTGCTAGTTTCTGGCTAGCGAAACTCTTTCATGGTGCACAGCAACACCAGCCCTCAGTAGGATATCCTGCAATCTGCTGAAGGGCTAGGCATCTGCTGTGTCCATATCAGAATCTTAAGCTGACCAGGCCTGTTTCTTATTTATTTCTGAAATAAACCTTTTTGAAAGTCACATAATCAATTGGAACACAAATTAAATACCAGTACGCAGAATAATAACAAAAAATTTTAAAACCTCCTTTTGACAAACATACGGGATGGGTGTATTGCCCCTCATTCTGAGTCTGAACCTCAATGATGTACTTGGATCCTGAGATCTTCAAATTATCATCAAAAGTAAGTCTGAGACTGGACAAGCGGAGACCCTAAAAACCAAATGTAGTCGATCACCTATGCAGCTATCAGTAGGTTTTGCGTCCGACCAAAGAAAAGGGAACTTTAAAAAAATAGCAAATTAGGGCCAGGTGCGGTGGCTCATGCCTGTAATCCCAGCATTTTGGGAGGTCAAGGCAGGCGGGTCACCTGAGGTCAGGAGTTCAAGACCAGACTGGCCAACATGGTGAAACCCTGTCGCTACTAAAAATGGGTGCGTGCCTATAATCCCAGCTACTCGGGAGGCTGAGGCAGGAGAATCGCTTGAACCCAGAAGGCAGAGGTTGCAATGAGCTGAGATCATGCCATTGCACTCCAGCCTGGGTGACAGAGCAAGACTCCATCTCAAAAAAAAAAAAAAAAATTAGAAATTGTTACCTCTGGATTGTGGAAAGACAGGTGATTTTTATTTTCTTCTTTATTTTATTTTCCTGCTTATATTTATGTCCAATTTAAAACATAATAATGCTGTTAGCAAGAAGCAACTAATTTCCTTTAAAACCTTAAAATCATGCGGGCCAGGGGGTGGAGGGAAAATGAAAGCAGAATATGTAGCGTACTGGAGTATGTATGAAAGAGAGAGAGAAATACACATACACAAAACCAGGGACTGATGAAGAATTTCTGCATGGAACAAGAACAGATCATATGGTTGACAAATCCTGAAAAGGACCTGGAAGTTACAGACATACCAGTAAATCCCAATATACTTATGGAAAACAGGTATAGAGGGTGGAGTTGGTATTTGGTTTAAGAGAATGTATTGCACAAATGGGAAATAAAATGCATGAGAAAAGTGGTTACTGGTAACTGAAGGCCACTGGCTGTTGTGGAAAAACCATCAAGAGTCTTGACTAAAAGAGATGAACAGACTTTTAGGGGAGGGTCCCAGAGTCTAAAATTCAGTTATAAAATAAATAGAATCTCATTTGTGGTCCATGTTTTCCCTTTCCAGAATTTCTTGATGAGAGAACTCATAAAAATTTAATCATTTACATAAGGCCACAAAGATATGTATCAAAAGTCTTAAAACACCACATCTTTTGAACTCAAGTATTCCTCTCCTAGGAATTTATCCCAAGGACTAATCAAAGATATATGCAAAAGTAAAGTAGTAGACAAATGGTCACTGCAGTATGGCTTATAATAACTAAACATGCAAACAAATTAATGTTGAGCAATAGGGGATTGCTTAAAAATATTGGCACATTCACATCATTTAATATTATGTAGCCATTAAAAATGATGCTGAAGAATTATACTTAAGACATGGAAAATGTTCACAATATGAAGTGAGAAAACATTACAAAACAGTATGTGATATGGTTTGGCTCTGTGTCCCCACTCAAATCTCATCTCGAATTGTAATTTCCACGTGTCAGGGGAGGGGCCTGGTGGGAGGTGACTGGATCATGGGGCGGATTTCCCCCTTGCTGCTCTCGTGATAGTGAGTGAGTTCTCACGAGATCTGGTTGTCTGAAAATGTGTGGCACTTCCCCCTTCTCTCTCTCCTGCTCTGCCATGGTAAGACTTTCTTGCTTCCCCTTCACCTTCTGCCATGATCGTAAGTTTCCTGAGGTTTCCTAGCCATGCTTCCTGTTAAGCCTGCAGAACTGTGGGTCCATTAAACCTCTTTTCTTCATAAATTACCCAGTCTCAGGTAGTTCTTTATAGCAGTCTGAACACGGATTAATATAGTATGACTCCATTTTTTA
The DNA here is from genome assembly GCF_043159975.1 of Macaca nemestrina. Lineage (NCBI taxonomy): Eukaryota > Metazoa > Chordata > Mammalia > Primates > Cercopithecidae > Macaca > Macaca nemestrina. Next base: position 98,497,098 of record NC_092126.1, on the reverse strand, counting down.
AAAGTATACACACACATACACAAATAGACTAACATAATATATAAAATGGAAACATTAATGGTTATTCTCAGGAGATGGAGGATCATAGATTATTTTAAAATTTTTTGGAACTTACCTGTATTTTCCAAACTCCATACATATTACTTTTGTTATCAGAAAAAAAAAGTTACTTTGGAGAATATTAATGAGGTTATATAAGATCATGTCCTTTGCAAGAACATGGATGGAGCCAGAGGCCATTGTCCTTAGCAAATGAATGCAGGAACAGAAAACCAAATATCACATGCTCTCACTTACAAGCAGGAGCGAAATGATGAGAAAACATAGACACAAAGAGGGGAATGACAGACACTGGGGCCTACCTGAGGGTGGAGGGTCGGGGAGAAAGTGGATCAGATAAAATAACTATTGGGTACTGAGTGATGAAATAATCCGTACAGTAAATCCCCATGACACGAGTTTACCTGTATAATGAACCTGCGTATGTACCCCTGAACCTAACACAAAACTTTTAAAAAATGAGGTTATAAAGAACACCAGGGCTTCAAAAGTACAATATTAATATTTGAATCAGAATATATGAATATGCTGTTACACAATGATGGGAGTTAAAAACTTAATTTTTTTCTTTTTTTTTTTTTTTTTTTGAGGCAGAGTCTCACTCTATCACCCAGGCTGGAATGCAGAGGCACGATCTCGGCTCACTGCAACCTCTGTTGGGTTTAAGCAATTCTTGTGCCTCAGCCTCCCAAGTAACTTGGACTACAGGTGCATGCCACCATGCCCGGCTAATTTTTGTATTTTTAATAGAGACAGGGTTTCACCATGTTGGCCAGGCTGGTCTTGAACTCCTGACCTCAAGTGATCTGCCCCCCTCAGATTCCCAAAGTGCTGTGATTACAAGTGTGAGCCACCACGCCCAACAAAACTTCCTTTTTTTTGGGCGATTGTGGGATCTAGAAATAATAGTGCTTCTCAAGATTGGTTAGATATTTTGTCATTTCCTCAAAATGTAAGCTTTCTATGCCTTTATTGTAAGAAAATAACTCCTTTTTACTATAATCTAAGTTTTACTATAATCTAAGTCCTACAGTCTTCAGGGGCATTACCATGTGGCTTCTTCTGGTTTTAAATCAGTCCAGCAGCCATCAGATTTTTTTGATTGTATAAGTTATCAGTAAACTTTTTAAAATTTATTTTTATTTATCAATTAATTAATTAATTAATTATTTTAGAAAAACAGTCTCACTCTGTCACCCAGGCTGAAGTGCAGTGGCACAATCATAGCTCACTGTAGCCTCAAACTCCTAGGCTCAAGTGATCCTCCTGCCTCAGCCTCCCAAAGTGCTGAGATTACAGGGTGACCCACTGCACCTGGCAAAAAATTTTAAATACGTAGCCACTGCATGATTTCTTTATATATTATATATCTGCACAACTATATTAAAATATGAAATATATCTGAAAATTTATGAAAATAGAAATTTTAAATGATGAGATAAACAAGAGCTCTAGTATTTTCTTCTTATAATCCCATGGATTGTTTTATATGTACTGTACTTTGTACACCACTAGACTGGATGACCACAAAAAGATGGGCTACAACCAAAAAAGACCCACCAAATGTGAATCTCTTCCCTTCAGCTGGTCTACTGGAAACTGAAATGAGGTATTCATCTGCCACTAGTTCTTTAATTTGCCCAAAGCTCACAGGTTATCCAGCTAATGGTGGTGACGGTGGTGGTGATGGTGTGTTTACACAAGAAATATCTTCCAAGTCCATACTCTAGCTTACCTTGCTGCTGCAATTTGTAATCAGTGGAATATGCCTTCCCAATGATATTCCATACAGGCCTTAAGCATCCAAATAGTCCTTCAAGAAACCCACCACTGCCACTGCCTGACCTGCTGAACTGAATCTTGATGTCTTCAGTTCCGCTCGTGCTCTCTCCGTCCATCGTGTTGCTGTTCCCCTGAGACACGGCCATCTCTGATTCATCGTGTTCCCTTAGCTGAAGAACGCTGTTCTCAAACTGGTCCCTGGAATCCTCACTTACGCTTGTCAAAACTGTTGTGGTGATGGGGCTGTTTACACTCTCGATTAGCTCTGTTCGTACCATCCCCTTTTCCTGCTGGTCCTCAAGGAGCTTGGGAGAAGGGTGGTTCCCCCTAGCTGCGAGCTCATCTTGTAGTCCATTGAAGGTTTTGCTTTCACTGAAGGGTAAGTGTGGAGAAGAGGAGCAGCTCAGGTGCTCCTGAAAGTTGGCCATTGTGCCATGAGTATGACCAAGGTCCTGAGATGACACTCAGAGGATTGTTGGGACAGAGTTCTGACTTAAGAGAGGGCTCCAAAACCTGAGAAAAACAGGAGGGAGATATGAGATCATCCTTTCTTTAGTATGCACACCACGACACTTCTGTTTGCATTAAGAACACTGAAACATGGGGACTGGTTAACCTGTGGGTTCGTCCATGTGATGGAGATGAGTGCAGCAATGAAAATTTATGCTGTGAGAGAGTATTTATGAACATGACAAAATATCCACGACACATTAATATAAAAAACAGGTTAGAACAATATATACAACATGAACTTAAAAATTTATTTAAAAGGATATACATACAAGAAAAAAGACTTGAAGGAAAAAATCCAAGGAATTAACAATAGTTAATTTTAGTTGGTTAGATCTGGGAGAGGTTTATATTGTTGTGATTATCAAGGCATTCTAAGCATTCTGTATTAATATCTATTATTATTTATTTATTATTATTTTTTTTTTTGAGACGGAGTTTCACTCTTATTGCCCAGGCTGGAGTGCAATGGCGTGATTTCGGCTCACTGCAACCTCCGCCTCCCAGGTTGAAGTGATTCTCCTGCCTCAGCCTCCCAAGTAACTGGGATTACAGGCGTGCATCATCACACCCTGCTACTTTTTGTATTTTTAGTAGAGACAGGGTTTCTCCATGTTGGTCAGGTGGGTCTCAAACTCCTGACCTCAGGTGATCCACCCACCTTTGCCTCACAAAGTGCTGGGATTACAGGCATGGGCCACTGTGCCCAGCCCAAAGTATGTTCTTATCAGAAATGTACTTTCTTTTTAAATCCCTTTGTAATAGTCATTCCTTCCTTCACTCTGTACCAAGCATCTAGAATGTGCTAGAGGTCAGGGTATGAAGATGACCTAATTTTTCAGATGGGGTAAAAGAAAGACCAACAAAGGTTGACAGAACAGTGCTTATAATGAATTAAGTAAGTGCTCTGAGAGCACAGAAGAGGGAGGAATAGTTTCAGGGAACGGTGCTGAAAGGTGGTAACTTTTGATCCATTTGAAGGAAGTGTAGGCATTCATTAAGCAAGTCAGAAAGGTGTGAGTGAAAGAAGAGGGGGAGGGTATTACAAGTGTGGGGGAAACCATGAAGGAGGCCATAGAAGCTTGAAAGACTATGGAACAGATGAGAAACCCAAAGTGGCTGGAATGTAGGCTATATAAAAGTGCATGCAGAAAGACTGGACAGATAGGTAGGGGCTAGATTATAAGGAGCTTTGCATGCCAGGCTGAGTTTGAGATTTTATACTGAAGGTGATGGGGAGCCATAGTATCTTATATTGGGGATTATGGATAAAAATAGACCCTCTCAATTTTATTATTTTCTTATCTTCATAACTGAGACCTAAATTTTAAGCCTTTTATTCATTACCATACCCCATGAATAGCTTGTATTAGTGAACCAATGAAAATATCCTATCCTCGGTTGGTGTGGTGGCTCACGCCTGTAATTCCAACACTTTGGGAGGCTGAGGTGGGTAGATCATGAGGTCAGGAGTTTGAGACCAGCGTGGCCAGCATGGTGAAACGCCATCTCTACCAAAATACAAAAAATTAGCCGGGCATGGTGGTGCATGCCTGTAGTCCCAACTACTCAGGAGGCTGAGGCAGGAGAATTGCTGGAACCCAGCAAGTGGCCAAGATTGCGCTACTACACTCCAGCCTGGGTGACACAGCAAGACTCTGGAAGGAGGAGGAGTGGTAGGTGGAGGAGGAGGCAGAGGAGGAGATGGACAAGGAGGAGGAGGAGGAGAAGGAGAAGAAGAAGAAGAGGAAGAAGAAGAAGAAGAAGAAGAAGAAGAAGAAGAAGAAGAAGAAGAAGAAGAAGAAGAAGAAGGAGGAGGAGGAGGAGGAGGAGGAGGAGGAGGAGGAGGAGGAGGAAGAGAGAAGAAGAGGAATGAAGAGGAGGAGAGGAAGAAGAGGAAGAACAAGAGGAAGAAGAAGGAGGAGAAAATATCCTATCCTCTGAATTCTTATTCATTCACTGAGCTCCTATTACGTGGCATGCAATGTGTTAGGCATTAGTAAATGGAACATAGGTTCCTACCCTTTGGGAACTTACAATCTAGAAGGAAAGACCAATAGATGACAGCCACATGGTTAGATATGGGACAAAGATATGTATAAGGTGCAATGGGAGCTCAGAAAAATAAATATAAAATGTGTCTAGAGACGTTATAAGAAGTTTTGTTTGAATTGAGTCTTGAGGGGTGAATTAATGGTCACTAGGAAAGAAAGACTAGGCATTCCAGGTAGTATTGGGAAACAGCAGGAGATAACTCTTAGAAAAAGTAGGCAAAGGCTAGATTATGGTAGGCCTGTATGACAAGCTAAATCTTTGGGGTTTTATCCTCATGACAACAGAGAGCCATTAAGGAATTTTAAGCAAGGGAGTAATTTGGTCAGATAAATTAAAATCACATCTATAGAAGTAGAGGTTGGATTCAAAGGGAAAGATTGAAGGTCCAGTTAGAAGGTATAGTTCAAAAAGAAATGATCTGGACCTGAACAAGTCAGTTAGCAATGGCAGTGAAGAGGACAGGAAAGATTTAAGAGGTAGAATTGGTAAGATCTAGTAATTGACTAGACATGGAGGTGGGTAAAGGAAAGGGGGAGAGGAAGACTTTTCAAATCACTTATTTGGAATAATGAACAGACAGACAATGTCAATAACCGAGATATGAAATGCCAGAAAGAAAGGTTTGGAAAGAAGATGATCAGCTCAACTACGGACATACAGAATTTAAGGCCTACTATGCATCACGCACTAAGCTAGGGAGCTAGGCTTTTATTGATGCTATCTGATTTTAAAAAGACACTTTGTAGAGAGAGATTGGAAGAAAGATAAAGATGGGGCTCATTTATCAGAGGGGCAGAAGTTTCCAAATCATAAAGCTAAATTTAAAGTGTATTTATTGAATATATACTCAGTCTGCACAACATGGCAAAAAATACAAAAAATACAAACATTACAAAAAATACAAAAATTACAAAAAGTAGCCAGCCATGGTGGCGTGCGCCTGTAGTATCAGCTACTTGGGTGGAAGGCTGAGGTGGGAGAATCGCTTGAGCCCAGGAAATCTAGGCTGCAGTGAGCTGTGTTTGTGCCACTGTATTCCAGGCTGGGCAACAGAGCGAGACCCTGCCTCAAAAAAGAAAAAAGAATATATACTGATAATTGTGCCACGCACTAGGCTAGATTCTGTGGATACAGAACATCTGTTACCATTAGTGTTTTAATAATGAATAAGACAAAGTGCTTTACAATTTACAGAAGCCTGTTTACATAATCAGCAGTACTGGTAAATCAGCTCTTTCCAAAACAACAGCAACCTGGTTTGTAGTGTTTGCTCATTTTCCTAGTGTAAATATTCCCACCAGAGCAGATTTCAAGCTAATAAAAGTTTAACAACTTGCTTGCAAAGTTTCTAAATATTTGACAATTGGCTCTTACAAGTTGGTGTATAAGCCAGCTCCAGCACCATAATCCTCGTAATAATGTCATTTCTATTTCACAGGAGAAGAAATTTCTCTAAGGTAATATATTCAATAAGTAATAGAAAAGGAATTAAAATCTAGCTCAAAGTTCAGATTCCCCAAATCCTTTGCCTTTTTTACAACACGATGGAACCTCTTATAACTCCTCACTTTCATAGAGTGCTTTCCAGGTTAAAAAATGATGTTATCTGTGATCATTCGATATAAGTATTTGATCCCTAGGTAAGGAATCCAAAACACAGAATGATTATCCCTATTTTTCACAGGAGGAAATGAAGGCCTAGAAACAGGTAGATGCTAAAGGTCACAGAGCCAGAATGAAATACCGGGTTATTTTTCCTAATCATGACCCTCTCTCCTGTACCAGGCAGTCTCTGAAGACGTGGTTCCCATCCTGTTGAAGCTCACAGACTACTTATGGAAGTAATAATTACATGTCATCCCCCATGACAAGTGAGCCATATTCTGTTCTACAGAGCCAAGAGAGATGGGAGCAATGGTAAAAGAGGTAGGATGTGAAGGTAAGGTGTGTGACGCAGGGAAAGAAATCGGGGTCGAATAAGAGCACTGGCAGGGGCAGGGAAGTGGGAATGACCAGAGGGTGCGTGAGGGGGTTGCTGGCCCAGAAACAGTAGTGGCTAATGTGGGGGAGCAGTGTGCAGCAAGGGTAACTCCTGCCTCCACATATGGGCTCTGAAAGCTTACGATACAGTGCAGGTGATTCTTCCCTCCTAACAAACCAGAGAGATCACTTTAACTGGACGGGGTTAGGTTAAGAGGCACTTAAATTATAGGGTATGGAGAAATCTAAGCCTTGAGAAGCTGCCTGGGAATATAAGGTTGGGGCAGGGGGAAGAAAGAAGAAAAACTGGAGCCCTTTATTACAGACCCCATTCCACCCACTCCAGCCTCCCCTCCCCTGTTCTTTTTGTGCTCATCTCTGAGCTTCGACATTACTGATCTCCTCATTATACTTTCTGGCTGATCACCTGCCACAACCTTGAGCTGTCTCCTGCCTTTGGCCTCTCTCACCTTGCCCTGCCTGATCTCAAATTTTAAGACTGCTGATTTCATACTATCTGACCTGGCCGCTGACTCAGCAGTTCCTTCTGGTCTGCCTTGGCTGCATTTTTGGCACCAGGGACCAGTTTTGTGGAAGACACTTCTTCCACGGACCAGGGACGGGGCATGGTTTTGAGATGGTTCAAGTGTATTACATGTATTGTGCACTTTATTTCTATTATAATTACACTGTAATATATAATGAAATAATTCTACAACTCACCATAATGTAGAATCAGTGGGAGGCCTGAGCTTGTTTTCCTGCAACTAGATACTCCCATCTGGGGGTGATGGGGGACAGTGACAGATCATTAGTCATTAGATGCTCATAAGGGGCACGCAACCTAGATCCCTAGATCCCTCACATGCACGGTTCACAGTAGGGTTCGCACTACTATGAGAATCTAATGCCCCCACGGATCTGACAGGAGGTGGAGCTCAGACAGTAATATGAGTGACAGGGAGTGGCTATAAACACAGAGGAAGCTCCGGTGGCTCACCCACCCGCTGCTTACCTCCTGCTGTTCCGCCCAGTTCCTAACAGGCCACAGACTGGTACCAGACCGTGGCCTGGAGGTTGGGAACCCATGCTATACAGTGCAAGTCCTATATGCTATTGGTTCACATGAATTGCATACTGAAATATATATGTGAATTTCAGCCAAACATGTATTTGTGTGATTTATTTTTTTTTGAATCAAACTATCAGACTTTGTATTAATTCCTGGTAAATTTCTACTTTGTCAATTTTTTATCCTGAACTTCTGCCTAATGACATCATGTTAGGATAAGCTCATACACAAAAAGTTAGAAAAATGCATGTTTGTTTTGTAATTTTTTTCCTATCTCTAACAGGTTAAGGATGAGTGTGAAGTAGACCTGTTCCCATTGGCATGGGAATGGGTCTAATCACAGTCATCAAATGCAGTTTGATATTTAAGAGATCAGGGAAAAACAGGACAATCAAGGAATATGGTTCAACCCGCTTATTTCACACATGAGAATCAAATTTCAGAGAGATTGCGGACTTGCTTAATATAACAACTGCCCAGTGGCAGAGCTGAGATGAGTCCTCCTTCCTCAGCCCAGCTCCTTCCACTAGCACGGTTGTTTGTTTATTCGAAGAGAAACAAATAGCCATAGTATCATGGCCACTGATGACAAAAACAATAGCAATTCACAGTGCTATTCTAGATGCACTAAAACTATTCCGAAGGAAACGCTAGCGCCCACCTAGCGGGGTGACCCTGCGCCTATCCACAGGCCAGCAGGAGGCTACCCACTGACTGCTCTCAGAATGGGCAGAGGTGAGGTAAACCTCAAGGTGCGTATAAAGCTGTGTAGTCAAATAGGCTTCCCTCATGCTCACCAAGAATATCCAGTCCAACGTGACCCAACAAAGGCAGAGAAATAGAGAGGTTACAAGAACAAAGGGAAAGAAAAATCATCACCATGGCTATATTCAAATGATCTGAGTTGACTCTACATTTAAGAAGGGTGTAGGAAGCTAAAAATACCTAAGTTTTACCTGTGTCAATATGCACACCCACACGCTGCCACTGCACAGTGAAGAGACTGTCAGGTGGAAACCGTGGAAACACAGGCGGTTCCACTATCTCTGGCTGTCTTCTGCCCTCTCGGTTCCTCTCTCCCTGTGCAATCTGGTTCAGGTACCCTCATAGGAGCTGATTGTTTAGTCCTTTCCATTCATAAGAAATCAAAACTAGTATATATTAGAAGGAGACAGAAAGGAAGTGGGGCAAGATTTTTGAATGTAGAGAGTCAAAGGGAAAAAGATAAGGAACATCGGAGGGGTAAAGGGCAAGCTTGGAATGGCACCCTTACCAGAAGAAAGTACTATGGGGGCTAGGCGCGGTGGCTCATGCCTGTAATCCCAGCACTTTGGGAGGCTGAGGCAGGCGGATCACCTGAGGTCAGAGTCCGAGACCAGCCTGCCCAATATGGCGAAACCCCGTCTCTACTAAACATACAAAAAATTAGCTGGGCGTGGTGGCAGGCGCCTGTAATTCCAGCTACTTGGGAGGCTGAGGCAGGAGAATCGCTTGAACCCAGGAGGCGGAGATTGCAGTGACCCGAGATGCTGCCCTTGCACTTCAGCCTGGGCAATAGAGGGAGACTCCATTTCAAAAACAAAAGAAAAACAAACAAACAAACAAACAAAAAACAAAACAAAAAAGAAAAGAAAAGGAAAAAGAAAAAAGAAAAAGAAAGGACTCTGGGAAGGTCTGAAGGTGAGGTGATGCTACTGCTGCCCTTACAACAGGTCCCGTTCTGCAAAGGGCGCAGGAAGTGCTCCCATATCTGCCCTTGAGGAACACTTTCCCTGCCTTCTGAGTTTCTTGGCCCCAAGAGGAGGAAGTGGTTTGTGCAAAATTAGTCGGCAAGAGTTGGAGACAGCAGCAGCTGCGCATTTGGCCGGGCACTGCCAATTTCTGGAAATTACCTTGGCTTTGTGCCAAGATCCCAGGATGCAATGTAGAGAGAAAGAGGAAGGGAGGAGGCAATGTGGCCAAATGGCTCTCAAATTCTTGGATTTCTATCATAGAATACAATTTTTCCCATGTTACTAATTGAGGATTTTTATAATGATCAGATTTTGAATTTTATATCATAAATATAAATAAATCAAAAGATTTTGGACAATTTAGCCCCACAAAGTTTTTGGTGTGACTAAAATGGAATAAAAAATTAAATTAAGCATTATTTCTACAAGATTTATTGATTGATGCTGAGCTCTTTCTAAGCTACCTTCTCTTTACTTGGCGTCTTCTTGCCTATCTTTAAAAATGAATACAACACTGCCATCTTAGCCTTCTGGTCATTTCTCTAAAATTCATATAGCGGTTGAGAACGTAAAATAATTTCTTCTGCTAGGAGCATCAATCCCATTTTAAAACTTGGATGATGTTACTTGTGCATAGTAATAACATAAAATGATCTTTCCAGGATAGAGGTCTGTCACCCAGATCTTAATTTGAACTTTGAAAACATTAGCTAGCTTTCTCAAATGGAGTTATATGATTAGAAGTAGCTGACTTCAAATCAGATAAAAAGAATGGCCTACAATCGTGCCTTTATCCCTACTTATTCTCCTAATTGTGGACCATCTCCTGAAATGCCTATTTGAAGGAACAATAAAAACTCAATCGACGAAATCCACTGACCTACCTCATTTCACCTTCTTTATAACATTTCATTCAACAATTATGCATTCAAAAATATTGATTCCATGTTTGCCATGTACTTATATTTTCGGTTAAAATTATGAATGTTTAATAATCTTGAAGTATGCTGGAGACAGCAAAAAAATAAAAATTACAAAGAAGCAAATTCTCCATGGTGACAAATTACCTTCTGAATACCAGTACCTATAAATGCAACTGTGATTACAGTTATAATAAGTTTTTTGTAGGCTTTAAAACCAATAAAGATACTTCATTTTCAGAGTAGTAGTCTGTAAATTTATCAAGAAATAGAAACTTGTGAGACTTCAAAAATGCCTTAAGTCAAAAGTGAAACATCTTGACCAAAGGAATGATTTATGCATAAATCATATCATAAATGCTATCTCCATAAATCTTTAATAAATAATATATAGTATTTTAAGTATTAATATTCAACATTTTCTGACCTAAATCCAACTTGCCATGTGAATGATAAAATCAATAACTTTAAATGTTTTAAAAATAAGATACAGACATATATGTACCTTTAAATATATAAATATTAATAGGTATAAAAAGTCAAAATGTATATAATTAAGTAAACATTTTAAGAAATTAGCTTCAAAAGGTCAACAGTGGTTATTATTGTTGTTCTTTGAAGTTTTCTATATTTTTCCAAATTTCTACCATTAGCATGTATTATTTGTTTAATCAGAGGTTTTCAATACAAATCCTTGTTGCTTTAAACAAACAGATTAATGGGCCCACTTCATTATATTTGCAGATATGAAAAATGATGTGAAATGTTAAGGATACTGTCAGGAAAGCTAATTGTCACTGTGTGCTGAGGCTTGCAAACAGGCTTAAAAAGAATTATAGGCCAGATGTGGTGGCTCACGCCTGTAATTCCAACATTTTGGGAGACCAAGGTGGAAGGCTCACCTGAGGTCAGGAGTTCGAGACCAGCCTGGCCAACGTGGTGAAACCCCAGCTCTACTAAAAATACAAAAATTAGCAGGGTGTGGTGGTGCACACCTGTAGTCCCAGCTACTCAGAAGGCTGAGGCAGAATTGATTTAACCCAGGAGGCAGAGGTTGCAGTGAGCCAAGATCATGCCACTGCACTCCAGCCTGAACAACAGAGTGAGACTGTCTCAAAAAAAACAAAACAAAACAAAACAAAAAAGGATTATAAATTCAAAATGAAAAGTGAACTTAAAAAGATGACAATGAGCAAACAAAAGTTAATGACTCCTATTTTGTTTTTACCTTTTCTACTGATGAGATTCACATTCATTCTAGAAAAAGTAGAATGATCATGATTAAGAGAATTGAAACCCAAAAGAGATGAAGAGACAAGAACGTATATCAGTGTCTTGATTATTTCCAACTTCTAAGGTCCAGATGAATTACATGTGAAGGCACCAAAACTCTTGCATTTAGGATTACAAAAACAACCTTTGGTAAAGAATTATCTTCAGGAACTATGAGCAAGACAGTTGTTCATGGAAAAGTGGAAGAGAAAGAAATACCCTATTTTTTTAAAGGAAGATTACAGAATATATAGAACTATGAACTTGAGTTGGTCCCTGATAAGATACTAAGTATACAGTAAGCATTCAATAAATGCTAGTCCCTTTCCTTTTCTTTTCCTTTTATTTTGTGACTGTTTCCTCTCTCTTTTTGGAACTCTCCTAAGATACATAGTTTAGGAGAACAAGAATTGAAATGGTTTAAAAGTTATTATTAGGCCGGGCGTGGTGGCTCAAGCCTGTAATCCCAGCACTTTGGGAGGCCGAGACGGGCGGATCACGAGGTCAGGAGATCGAGACCATCCTGACTAACATGGTGAAATCCCGTCTCTACTAAAAAAATACAAAAAACTAGCCAGGCGTGGTGGCGGGCGCCTGTAGTCCCAGCTACTCGGGAGGCTGAGGCAGGAGAATGGCGTAAACCCGGGAAGCGGAGTTAGCAGTCAGCTGAGATCCGGCCACTGCATTCCAGCCTGGGCGACAGAGCGAGACTGTCTCAAAAAAAAAAAAAATTTTTTTTGTTAAATGTAAAGGTTAAAATAAAAATAAAATTAAAATTATTTTTAAATAATTTGTTTTATAGCTGGGCAAGGTGGCTCATGCCTGTAATCCCAGCACTTTGGGAGGCTGAGGCAGGAGGATTGCTTGAGCCCAGGAGTTCAAGACCAGCCTGGGAAACACAGTGAGACCCTGTTACTGCAAAGAAAAATTGGCTGGGCATGGTGGCACGTGCCTGTAGTCCCAGCTACTCACTAGGCTGAGGATCACTTGAGCCCAGAGGGTCTAAGCTGCAGTGAGCCATGATTGCTCCACTGTGGTCCAGTTTGAACAACACAGCAAGGCTCTGTCTCAAAAAAGAAGTGCTATAATATACACTTTAAAGTTATTTCTCATCCAAACAATCAATATTCAGATGTACTTCATCATATTGAGAGTAATATTGTAAGGGCTTAAGAGAGAAGGCGCTAGAGGAAGATAGATCTGGATTCAAATCGTAGTCACTAACCTCACCATAACTCTCTCTAAGCCTCAATTTTGTTGTCTATCATTAGCAGTAACAACAGAATCCACCTCATAGAGTAGATGATTATATGAGATAGTACATATATAACACATTTAGCCTCAATATTTGTTAGCTATGCAAATCTTTAGAAGAACTAGAATAAACAGATAATATGTCAATATGCTCAATATATATGTGAAATCAAGGGGAATAAAAAGAAGGGCAAGGGAAAGACAAGTAAGCTTTTCTTTAGGAAAGTGATAAGATGAGAAAAGAGAGCTAAGAAGAGGGGAACAGGTTGATATATATAGAAACTGAGGCAAGCTGAGCTTGTAACATTCATTTGGCATTATCAATGAAAGCACAAAGAATCAATAAATAGTGAGATACCAGGTGAAAAGGATAAAAGCAAGATGGAAAATAGGAGACAAAAATCCCAAATGTATGCAACTTCTTTTTCATATTTCATTTCCTTTGTCTTTAATTACAGCAGTTATTTTTACATTCTAGGTTTTAATTACATTGTACACACAAAAAGGAAGGTTCTACATGGCTATAATGTTTGGGAGAATATTAATACTATGTAGTTCTAGCATTTGGGAGAAAAAAATTGGCCAGGCGCAGAGGCTCGCACCTGCAATCCCGGCACTTTGGGAGGCCGAGGCAGGCGGGTCACCTGAGGTTGGGAGTTTGAGACCAGCCTGACCAACATGGAGAAACCCCACCTCTACCAAAAATACAAAATTTGCCGGGCGTGGTGGTACATGCCTGTAATCCCAGCTACTCAGGAGGCTGAGGCGGGGGAATCACTTGAACCCGGGAGGCAGAGGTTGCAGTGACACAAGATCGCGCCATTGTACTCCAGCCTGGGCAACAAGAGTAAAACTCTGTCTCAAACAAAACAAAACAAAACAAACAAAAAAAATTAACCCCTCTGGTTTTATATTGTGATGTTAAATTAGGAGATGATTTCATTGACTCAAGAAAATATCTCTAGAAAAGCATTGCTTATGCTTTAAACATAAGAATAATTAGACCAGGGCAGGGCAGGGTGGCTCATACCTGTAATCCCAGCATTTTGGGAAGCTGAAGCAGTAGATCACTTGAGCCCAGGAGTTCAAGACCAGCCTGGGCAACATGACAAAACCCCGTCTGTATTAAAAATACAAAACAAAAATTAGCTAGGCATGGTGGCACACGCCTGTAGTCCCAGCTACTCAGGAGGCTGAGGCACGAGAATCTCTTGAAGCCAGGAGGCAGAAGTTGCAGTGAGCCGTGATTGCGCCACTGCACTCCAGCCTGGGAGACAGAATGAGACTCTACCTCAAAAATAAATAAATAAATAAATAAACAAAATCTATGCCATTTGGGAAGTGATGGATAGTGTGCTGCTTAGTAAGAATAGGCTGGCTCTGCTGTCAGGAGATTCATGACTCTAAGCAAGTGAGAAGGGAGGAAAGCTCTTTAAAAAATGTGTTTTAAGAGTAGAGACAGGATCTCACTATATTGCCCAGGCTGGTCTTGAACTCCTGGCCTCAAACAATACTCCCACTTCAGCCTCCCAAAATGCTAGGATTACAGGCATGAGCCACCACGCCTGGCCAAAAAATCTTTTTGAAATAAATTATATTATGAAAATTTTCTTTTCTCATTAAATTCATTGTTAGTATTTAGATTGCTTTGTTGGACAGTAAAATATAACTAGAGATATCAATATACAATACATTCTGTACTTATACTATACATTAAAATCAAATAATTCATTGCCAGTTTAATATTTCAGGCTGTTGAAGAGCATCAGTAACAGACTTCGACTTCCAATGACATATATGAAAGTTCTCACAAAGCTGCAGATTCTACACACTGTTCCTGGGCAAGTCCTAGATATACTTGGCAGGCAAGATGTCATCAAAAGTCCTTCTGCCATCCTTGCATTGCTTTTCCAGGCCTTTCTTAAGAATGGTAGAATCATAGATGGTTCACGTTGGAGGGAGCAGTGATTGGGCCATGCCTTCTATTTTTCAAGATAAACAACTAAGTCTCATCAGTTTGTGAGAGTAGAATCAAACATTGTTTATCTCTGTACCTTGTCCTTTTTCTTTTCCCGCCATCTAGCCTCAGCACCTAGCGCAGAACCTGATATAATATGGTGGAATTCACTTTTTGGATGAGAAGATTTTACATGCGCACAGAGCAATGTGATAACATATTAACAACATTTATTGAGATTATGTGAAACTGCTCTAAACACATTTCCCATATTCACTTCTCTAATCCTCACATCAACCCTTTGGGAAAGGTACTATTATTACCCCTTGACAATAATTGGTGAAAAATTGGGGCACAGATAGTTTAAATGACTCACAGCTACTAAGTGGTGAAGACAGGAATTGAACCCAGTTCCACTCCAGTTCCACAGCCTGAGCCCAAGACCAACCCCTTAACCACAACTGTATTGTCGATATTATAATGGGCTTCTGTTTAACTAAAAAAGGTCTAGGTCAGAAAAATATGGAATAGGCTCATATTTTACCTTGAACTTAGGTTCTAAACTTAGGGTGAAAGGTACAAATTCTTAGCAATAACTAAAGATAATTGGAGAATTCTAAAATATGCACACTTTCTGTAGGATTTACTCCATTCTGGTTTTTGTTTTGTTTTGTGTTTTGTTTTTCGAGATGGAGTTTTGCTCTGTTGCCCAGGCTGGAGTACAGTGGCACAATCTCGTCTCACTGCAACATCTGCCTCCTGGGTTCAAACGATTCTCCTGCCTCAGCCTGCTGAGTAGCTGGGACTACAGGCGCGTGCTGCCGCACCCAGCTAATTTTTGCATTTTTAGTAGAGGTAGGGTCTCACCATTTTGGCCAGGCTGGTCTTGAACTCCTGGCCTCAGGCAATCCACCCACCTCAGCCTCCGAAAGTGCTGGAATTTCAGGCGTGAACCACTGCTCCCAGCCCCATTCTGTTTTTAACATTAAAACTCTATACTTGCATCATCCAATATTGTAGCTTCTAGTTATATGTAGTTATTTAACTTTAATTAAAATTAAATAAAATAAAGGTTTAGTTCCTCAGCTGTACTAGTCCATTTTAGGTATTCAGTAGCCACATGTGGCTAGTGACAACCATATAGGACAGTGCAAAAAAATAACATTTCCATCATTACAGGAAGTTCTATTGGACAGTGTCGCTCTATGTGCTTTATTCATATTAATAGATTGATCTGTTCTAAGGATTAACCAACATTGTGGCTCCCTTCCTACATGGGGATTTGCTAACTGCACAGTACTCCACTACCCTCTTTAATATGACAGGTTTGCAACCATGTTTTACTAATATTTGTGAATGATTTAAGTATAGCTCATTCTAATGATGATTCATCAGGATCAAACCGAATTGGGGATTTCATCTTTTAAAAGACTGTCCAAGGAATCACAGCCAGGTGTCTAAAAGGAGTCAGAGGAATAATTTTCAATACCTAAGTAGGTTCATTTGTGGAAAATCTAAAAAATGAAATTAGATTACTGCTACCATCATTCCTTGAAGCTCCTAATCACAGGTCTAGTGTAGGTGAAAAGCACAAACCTAGGGGAGGGCTAATGGAGGAAAAGGTGAATAGGAACAGAAGTTTTACCAAATCACCAGAAGTATGTGTCACTTCTCAGAGGAGACTGTGTTACAGATAACCAGGACAAAAACTCCAGGATGAACAAAGCACTCCTGACTCTGGATCCAATGTCAAATTTTAACAGAGCAGTAACCAAAGCCAAATTAGTGAGAGATCCTATTGTTTTAGACTTTTACATTTCTTGTGACTTACTGTTGTTTTTGTTCACAGAAGTA
This sequence comes from Macaca nemestrina, assembly GCF_043159975.1. NCBI lineage: Eukaryota > Metazoa > Chordata > Mammalia > Primates > Cercopithecidae > Macaca > Macaca nemestrina. The sequence goes on along the minus strand of NC_092126.1, from coordinate 98,480,649 downwards.
GTCCTGAGTTTTAATTTTTTAAAGTAATGATTCAATCAAGATGATATTCTAGAAAATGTGTGATAGAACATTTTGAGCTTTACCGACAATAGAAATCTGAAATTGTCAAAGATTGGCCATTTTTCACTTGTCTTATGTCACTGTTTTGGAATGACTTTGTGCTAGAGTGTAATCCATACCCATTGTTTAAATATTCATTGAGGGTAGTTTCAATTTCTACTCCCAATATATAGCTGAAATTTGCAGACTATTAAAGGATCCTAGATAAATCCCATCTGTCCAAAACGAGGATGGCAAGGAAGAACATCAATAAATATTAATTATTGATTCTAAGTGCTAAAAAAATGATAAATATATGAGACAGTTCTAATGGAAAGAAAAATAAATACAAAATAATAAACTATTTGTGACAGAAAACAATATGTAGTCCCTCAATACAAAGATAAATATTACAAAGGATAGAATTTAAAGACATATTTAGGCTGGGCATGGTGGCTTACACCTGTAGTCCCAGCACTTTGGGAGGCTGAGGTGGGAGGATCACCTGAGGTCAGGAGTTCGAGACCAGCCTGGCCAACATGATGAAACCCCGTATCTACTGAAAATACAAAAATTACTTGGGCGTGTGGTACATGCCCTTGTCCAGCTACTCGGGAGGCTGAGGTAGGAGAATCACTTGAACCTGGGAGGCGGAAGCTGCAGTTAACTGAGATCGTGCCACTGCACTCCAGTCTGGGTGACAGAACAAGATTCTGTCTCAAAAAAAAAAAAAAAAAAAAAAAAAAAAGACATATTTAGCTGCCTCCCTTTAGGAATCATAATTTTAATTCATTACAAGTGCACATGGTTTCATTAAGTGCTCCTAAAAAGTTGCATATAAATCACATTTTAAAAATAACATTTAAAAATCACTAATAGAAATTACTATTTGAAGTATCACAGATAAATCTACTTGCAAAATGAAGAATCCTTCTGAAATGCTAATGATTGCTTTATCATTGTACTTGTTTGCTTAATTTGAATTTTCTGTTGTTTCAATGTCTAGTATTAGTTGTTTAATTAAACATCAATTTCATAACTCTTAGTAAATTTGCCTGAGTAGGTGGTGGTGTATCCAGCAAATCTACCTGAGAAGTTAGTATTTGTCATGGGCTTGGAAACCGTATGCCCAAACATGTTAGAACTGTGTGCAAAATAACAGCAATAAGATTTTGTACAAAGGCTTGATGACTCTTCATATGAGTAAACTGTGAGATTTTGTACATGGGTTTCGTGACGTACATTCTGGCTATATGCAAATGTTTTTCCCTTCATTTTCTGATTTTTTCTCTGTGTTGTAAATAACTGATTGCAAATTCATGTGTATGCATGTCTAGCTGTTCTTGAAGCATGGTATAATCTACAGTTAGGACATCTCATAAAGTGAGGACAAGAAGAGACAACTCTGCCTGAAGAAGCCAGGAAAAACCAAGGGCCCTTTTACCTAATACTTTGCTTCCGACGATAGCTTTGAAGGGGAAGTCATTGTTTTTTGTGACATCTGTTTACAGAAGGAATGGGTATAACATAAACTCACTTTTCTTAATAGCCCATGGAAGAATCTTATTCATAAGCTGAACCTATTTTTTTTTTTTTTTTTTGAGACAGAGTCTTGCTCTGTTGCCCAGGCTGGAGTGCAGCGGTGTGATCTTAGTTCACTGCAACCTCTGCCTCCTGAGTTCAAGCGATTCTCCTGCCTCAGCCTCCTGAGTAGCTGAGATTACAGGTGCACACCACAACACCTGGCTAATTTTTGTATTTTTAATAGAGACAGGTTGCTCCATGTTGGTCAGGCTGGTCTTGAACTCCTGACCTCAGGTGATCTGCCCACCTCGGCCTCCCAAAGTGTTGGGATTATAGGCATGAGCCACCGTGTGGGCCTATTTTTTAATTTTTAAAAATTGACACATAATAATTGTACATTGTTATGGGATACATGCTACATGTAATACATAGTGAGCATATTGGGGAAATTAGCATATACATCATCTCGAACATTTATCTTTTTTTGTGTTGGGAACATTATTCTCTTTTCTAGCTATTTGGGAATACATATTATTGTTAACTATAGCCATCCTGCAGTACTATGGGACACTATAGCTATAGAATTTATTCCTCCTGTCTAGCTATAATTTTGTATCTTTTAACAAATCCCTCACTATCCATCCTTCCCAGCCTCTAGAAACCTCTGTTCCACTCTTTACACCTATGAGTTTAACTTTCTTAGCTTCTGGGTATGAATGAGAACATGTGGTGTTTAACTTTCTGTTACTGGCTTATTTCACTTAACATAATGTCCTCTAGGCCAGGGATCCCCAGCTCCCAGGCCGCAGACTGGTACCTGTTTTTGGCTTGTTCGGAACCAGGCTGCACAGCAGGAGGTGAGTGGCAGGCGAGCATCACCGCCTGAGCTCTGCCTCCTGTCAGATCAGCAGCGGCGTTAGATTCTCACAGGAGTGCAAACCCTATTGTGAACTGCACATTCGAGGGATCTCATAAGGTTGTGTGCACCTTATGAGACTCTAATGCCTGATGATCTGAGGTGGGACAGTTTCATCCCCAAACCATTCCCACCCACCACCCACCACATCCCTGGTCTGTGGAAAAACTGTCTTCCACGAAACTGGTCCATGGTACCAAGAAGGTTGGGGACTGCTGCTCTAGGTTCATCCATGTTGCTGCAAATGACAGGATTTAATTCTTTTTTATGGCTGAATAGTATTCAGTTGCATACATATACCACATTTTCTTTATCTATTCTCCTATTGTCAGACATGGGTTGATTCATACCTTGGCTATTGTGAATAGTCCTGCAATAAACACTTAGGGGTGCAGATACCTCTTCAGTGTACTGGCTCCTTTTCCTTTGCGTAAATACTCAGTAGTGGGGTTGCTGGACCATATGGCAGTTCTATTTGTGTTTTTTTTGAGGAACCTTCATACTGTTCTCCATAGTGCTGTACTAGTTTACATTCCTACCAAAATGCATAAGAGTTCCCTTTTCTCTGTATCCTTGCCAGCATTTATGTTTTTATCTTTTTGATAATAGTCATTTTAATGGGTGAGATGATATCTCATTGTGGTTTTGATTTGTACTTCCCTGATAATCAGGGATATTAAGCTTATTTAAAATTAATTAAATAGAGACGGTCTCGCTCTGTAGCCCAGGCTGGAGTGCAGTGGTGCAATCTCAGCTCACTGTGACCTCCGCCTCCTGGGTTCAAACAATTCTTCTGCATCAGCTTCCCAAGTAACTGGGACTACAGGCACATGCCACCATGCCCGGCTAATTTTGGTGTTTTTAGTAGAGACAGGGTTTCACCATATTGGCCAGGCTGCTCTTGAACTCCTGAACTCATGATCTGCCCACCTTGGCCTCCCAAAGTGCTGGGATTACAGGCGTGAACCACTGAGCCCGGCCTCCAGTCTGTAATCCTAAGGCAGGACACACACTCCTTGCATCATCTCAGTTGCCCTTGTCTGATCTATGTCCAACTCTAGTCCACCTTTATATATATATATATTTATACATTTTTTTATATATATTTCATTGGTAGATGCCTTCTGATGATGCCCAATGTGATAGTGAGATGGCTAAAAACAGCACACAGAGCAAATTTCATGTCTAACCTCCCATTAATGCAAGGTTGCCCTAGGACTGTAATAAATCAGATTGTAATGAAGCCTGGTATATTACAAATAGTTGTTGTCCCATGTTTATTACATAATGCTTATGATGTGCTGTAATTGCAGAGAATGCAGGTTTTCAAATCAGAAATACCTTGTTTATTCCTAGCCACTTATCTGCTGTGAAGTCTTTGACAGTTATGTAAATATTCTGAATACTAGTTGTCTCACTTGTACACAGGATATACTAAACCTCCCTGTTGGGGTTGTTGTAGATGCAAATCAAACTAATCGGCTTTTTTTTTTTTTTTTTTTTTTTTTTTTTTTTTGAGATGTAGTCTCACTCTGTTGTCCAGGCTAGAGTGCAGTGGCATGATCTCAGTGCACTGAAACCTATACCACCTGAGTTCAAGTGATTCTCCTGCCTCAGCCTCCTGAGTAGCTGGGATTACAGGCATGCACCACCATGCCCGGCTAATTTTTGTCTTTTTAGTAGAGATGGCATTTCACCATGTTGGCCAGGTTGGTCTCAAACTCCTGACCTCAAGTGATCCACCCACCTCAACCTCCCAAGGGGATTACAGGCTGGGCTAACAGGTATGAGCCACCGCACCTGGCCAGCTAGCATTTTATTGAGTGCTTACTATAAATAAGACCCTGAAAGCTTCAAATGGTTTCTTTCCTGAAATAAGTTTGATTTCAACTACAAAATTGGAAGATTTCACTCTATACTCCCACTTTCTGATTTTTCCCCCTAAAACTATTAAGCAAGATTTCTAGTTAAATGTGATAGATTGAACATAAACATTTTATCTCTGCTCTGCCCATGCCAGACTCTACCAAGATAAAAGTGAGGAAGAAAAAAAAAGTGGCTCACACCTGTAATCCCAATATTTTGGGAGGCCGAGGTGGGAGGATCACTTGAGTGTAGGAGTTCAAGGCTACAGTGAGCTATGACCATGCCACTTCACTCCAGCCTGGGTGACAAAGCAAGACCCTGACTCAAAAAAAAAATAAAAAATAAAAAATAAAAAAATAAATAAACTCAAAATTCTACGAGGAAATCTAAAATGAGCAAAGACAAAAGGCTACATATTATATAATTCCATTTATATGAAATCCATTTATAGAAAAGACAGCACTATAAGGACAGAAACCAAATAATAGGGGCCAGGTGTGGGAACTGACTAATATGGGCAACGTGTAGGGAAGAGGGAACACACTTGAGCGTTCTTCCCCCTTAATTCCAATGCTGAAATTGGCAAAACGCACTCTGAAGCTAAAGTCCCCACGCTGTCCTGAGCAATAGTAGAATCACCAGAAGGCATCAACAAACTGCTGGACACTGATACTTTTTCTGACACTTTGTCAAAAACACTTAAGACGCCTTTGACAAAGTCCATTTAATTGTGCACGGTGTGGCAAACTTTGTTAAAATGCAGTCACTCTGCTGTATAGTTATAACGTTCTATTTTGTGTGTATCAGAGTTAATTTTGTATTTAGAATCCTTTAGCACCCTTTGAGACGGTGGTACTGCCGGGCGTTTCCAAATGAAAATTACTAATCATAAGTCTAGACAACAAAATGAGGTAAGAGTTTAGCACAGTCAGGGTTACATGTCTTTAGAATCTGAGCCATCCTTAGAGATTCCCACTCCAGAAAGTGGAGGTGGGTTAAGTCTCAAGATCTAGGGTCTGATGGTGGCAAAAAAAAAAAAAAAAAGGTTTAAAAAAGAAACATTATTTATATCTGAGGGTTCACAGACAAATAGATAATCAGCTCATGTACAATTTCCATCATTTACTGAGGCAAATCAACTTGGAGTGTCCTTTCCATATAATCTTTAGAGTTTCTACTGTTCTTCTATGATTTTCTTTTCTTTCTAGGCATACTTTTAATATAAATTTTAAAATTTTATTTTATTGGATAAAAATGTTGTGGGAATATACCCCACATCTCTTCTGGAATGATCCCACCCCACTCTATGATTTCTGGCTTTCATTTAAAGGCTTTTTTCCACAGATCCCCTTTTTACTTGCCTAGCATGAAAACAAGTCAGTTCATTAGTGAAATGGTTACTGCAATGGGGCATCCATTCAACCTCAGTAGACGAAAATGAATTGAGCACCAAAATTTAAAATATGAAAGTAAATCATTATTAAATACCTACGGGAAAAATCACAAAATCCTTACATATAGTTTGTTAAATGACCTTCTTCACATAATAACTGAAATGACAATAGAGCTAGAATAATACCAAAAACTTAGAAATTAACCCATCTACAATACTTTGTACAATCTAGGCTTTGGGATTAGTGGCTTTTTCTCTTAGCCTACATATGTCTAATCCCATTTGACAAAATTAGAAGGCATGCTTGGCTATGGTTACAGAGAAGCTCAAATAATAGTCTGATTATTTTTTAATCCCAGTAGATTCAGATGGAGATTCTGATTTATTCCCTCTTTCTTGCTTTCCTTACTACCACAAAAGAATCAAGAGAAAAGACTTAAACTGCACAATAGCTAGAATTTAGTTTGAGAGTTAAAGTGTTAGCATAGAAATGTATTTAGCATACTTCTAAATATGCCTTCCATGTTACTGGCTTTATTTCAAGCCTTTTCTTGACATGGCAGTACAATTTAATTAAGGAAGGTGCTACAAAAAGAATAGTTGGGAACTAAATTGCCGGCTAGGAACGGCTAAATTGAGATTCAAGTGGCACCCTGGGCTTCCTGTTTTTCTGACTTCAAACTGTTTTAGGTAATTTTTCCTGGCTACTCTGGGACCTCCCAATCCTTTTAAACTCTTCTGATATTGAACTCTTACTACTTTTTCACCCAGGGTCACGACATTGTATAATTCTAGGGGGACTCATTCCCACTGACAGCACTGCTTTTATTATTTATCTCTTACACAAATGCTTCTAAAAGTCAAAACTATTTCTAACAAGATCAACTGACGTCAACTAGCTGTTTCACTTTAGGGAGTTAACACTCAGTGCTTTTCCAATTCCCTCACTCAGTAAACACGTATTGAACGTGTGCCAGACATCACGTTACGATGCCATGGATAATGGAATAGACCCCGGTCAGATAGTCCCACCCTCAAGGAGCATACAGTCTAGTGTGTCAGCAAGTAAACAAGTACAACGTAAGGCAGACTTTAGCCTTCAAGCACAGTATAAGTACAGCAGGTGAAGCAGCAACTATGATTGAGATACCAGAGAAGACTTCACAGAAAAAGAGACATTTGAGCAACAAAGTGAGGCCTTGAAGAAAGAATCAGAGTTACACCAGTAGAGAATGAGTGGAGGATGGAGAGAAATGAGGCTGCTGCCTGGAAGAAGACACATATTCTGGCCAAAGGAACTGTGCAAAGAAAAGAATGGAGGGCAAGAAAATAAATAGCATTTTCCAAGAATAGCAAACAGTCTGGAAGAGCTGGAACATAAGGTGCATAGAGAGCAGTGATCAGCACTGCTCTAACTATAGGGTGGTGCCACATCATAAAAGGTTTTGAATGCTGGGCTGACGAGTCTCTTTTCTCTGATCAAAAGAATTTGGCCTCATAGAAAACATTACTCATTAGTTATGTAATGATCGGAAAGCTTTTGTTCAAGACCACAGTAATTGGAAGGTGCAAATGTGTAGTTTCTGAATTTATGTGATTACATTAAATAATGTGTATATACCTTATTAGAAAAATAGCATTGTTTGGTGGCATAAAATTAAGGCTGAGTTTCTTTTAAGTCATTCATTGGCAGGGACACATTCTTCAGAACCACTTTTAGAAGTCTAACAGTAGTCAGGTAGAAATAAGCATGCTTGCCTTAGAGCAAAAAGAGGCATGACACAAGAAATGTTCAGTGTACTGAAACGCATTGCTAATAAGAACATCAACTAAGGACTTACAATTTTATACATTGCCAGCAGGGTGGGCTACAAAATTTGCAGGACCAGTACAAACTAAAAATGAAAGACCCCTTGTTTAAGAACTATTAAGAATTTCAAGATGGAGATACCAGAGTATTAAACCAAGCATGGGGCTGGGCGCAGTGACTCACTCCTGTAATCCCGACACTTTGAGAGGCCGAGGCGGGTGGATCACCTGAGGTCAGGAGTTTGAGACCAGCCTGGCCAACATGGTGAAACCCCATCTCTACTAAAAATACAAAAATTAGCCGGGATTGGTGGCGGGTGCCTGTAATCCCAGCTATTTGGGAGGTTGAGGCAGGAGAATCGCTTGAACCCAGAAGGCTGAGGTTGCAGAGAGCCAATATTGAGCCACTACACTCCAGCCTGGGTGACAGAGCAAGACTCTATCTCGAAAAAATTTTAAAAAATTAAACCACGCACGGGTCCCTGTGCAACTGTGTAAGTTATATACCCATGAAGCTGGTCTGATTGCCAACCCTAACTTTTAATGACAATCCATTCTGTTTCCATAGCCTGACATATGTAAAACAACTCTCACGTTCAAGTGTAAACTTTGCTACCAATTTGCCCCCAGAATTGATTCCATCTCCACCACTGTGCTTTCCTCCCTGCCTTCACTGGCAGTGGAGACCACAAGAGTTCCTCTTAGAGAAATGCTGACACCTTCATCCGTTCTTATAATGCTATTTTCTGCTTATTGAAAACAGGCTTTGTTTCCTTGATCTTTTGTGTTTAAAATTTCCCCTCTTTATAAAGTCTTCACTAATCACAGGTAAGATAATAAGTTCTCATCTATTTCCAGTGTTTAATCTGACACTCATGTAGTATCCAGGCTACTGTTTATGCGGAGTGTAACTATGGTTGCTACTGCTGCAGGAAATGTTAATGGTGGTGGTGGCAGGTACCACTTGCTGAGTGCCTAGGCACTGTGCTGGGCATTTTACAGTCCTAAAAATTGATCACTGAGTGATCCCACTGTTATCTGATGTGCTTGTTCTTTATATTTTAGTCCTATTCTTCAGCACCTTCTCCAAAGAAAAAGGAAAGGAATAAGGGGGAAAAAAAGCAAACCGTAGGTCAGACAATTTTGCTACTTGTTAATAGAGTTGGTAACAAAACTGTGACTGTTTAAAGAAAGATATAATTACCTGATTACAGCTTCTCTATTATCTATGCATTTCATTTATTCTCCTGACCTGTGATGGATAAACCGGCCATTAGGTTTATCTGTATATATAAGTTGGTCATTTTAGGTAATGAAACCAGAGAGGAAAGATATCATGTCTTGTTTTTGTTTTCCAGCTTTACTGAGGCCTAATTGACAATCTTATGTTTACAGTAAAAAATAAATTGACAAAAATTGTACAATGTGATGTTTTGAGATATATGTGCATTGTGAGATGATTACCACATCAAGTTAATTAGCATATCCATCGCCTCACCATATCTTTTTGAATTACATTAGTACAACATATACATAGTCCTAATTGTGAATGAAAAAAACCCTAAAAACAGAGCATTTACTATAGCTATAAATTCTATTCAACCAATTAATAAGTATGTACATTATGCTGTGCCTTATGCTTCATGCTATATTTAAAAAGTTCAAGTTTTCATAAATGTTAGTGTATTATCACCACTGAAGAAATTCAGACAAGACCACTCGGCGGCCCTGAATCAATCAAGATGTGTGTTAGTTCAGAGCGGGGTTAATCTGTTTAGACTTCAGCAATTTCAGAACAGCAGCGGATCTAAAGTCAGATACTCTCAACTGATCTGAATTAAACTCTTTTGATTAGATTACGCCTCTCTGCTTTAGCTAGATAGGAATTAGTTCAGTCTGCTAACAATTTCCAAAGCACTCTATGTATAGCTGAGGTTTGGCAGGGTTTTTCTTATCTCCATTTTGCCTTTTATTTTTTGATTTGGGAAGACTATATACCAGTATTTTCTAAATATGAGAAGCAGGGAGGTTTTTCCTTTTGCTTGCATCAGATATATCTAGTACCTCAGGACATTTTGCCTCCTGGGCCACAGCTTAACAGCATTAGCAAAAGCAGTTCAGCCAGGGGGGAACTGAACAGCAGCTGAGTCAGTCTAATAATTTACACTGGGGAAAGCCCTTGGAATTCAGAGGCACATTGCCCAGCTGGAGAGACAGATCTAATCTCTGCTAATGATGTTCCTGCCTCTCTTTCCTATCAGGGCTAGGTTTTTTACACATGCGCACATAATTACATATGCACACTCAGAGTCCAATGAAGCCAAACAACACAGCGCCCAGGATTAAATTACACAGTAAGACTTCCAGGCGTCATCTGGCCTCAACGTCCTAATAAATGTTGTCCATGGTTCACGCTGTAGAGATGTTAGAGATCTTAAGAATTCAACAGCATAGACAATAAATACTAAAATTCAAAGGGGAGAACATTATGATTTTATTATGAGAATGGATATAATAAGCTTGACTTCTTAAACAGACTTAAAATTTAAAAGTACACACTAGAAGAAAGCAGACTCCAGACAAAGATGTACACAGTAATAGGTAAAGAGGTGAAGAAATAACACAAAAAAAGTTTTAAAAAAACCACCCAAAGCAAAAATCAGTAGACAAAAATAATTTGTAAAAAAAAAAAACCTGACAATAAATAAATAACCAAATTGTAATACTACTACTACTACTAATAATTCCTATGTGCTAAGGCCCGAGAGGCTTTTGTTTCATTGATAGATCCCAAATGAGTATAAAGTAGCCTCAACAACAGCCTCCCAGCAAATACAGTGGCATCTTTCCTAGGACAGTTTTTTAAAATTTTTATTATTATTATTATTATTATTATTATTATACTTTAAGTTCTAGGGTACATGTGCACAACGTCCAGGTTTGTTACATATCTATACATGTGCTATGTTGGTGTGCTGCACCCATTAACTCATTATTTACATTAGGTATATCTCCTAATGCTATCCCTCCCCACTACCCCCTCCCCACGATAGGACCCGGTGTGTGATGCTCCCCTTCCTGTGTCCAAGTGATCTCATTGTTCAACTCCCACCTATGAGTGAGAACATGAGGTATTTAGGATAGTTTTTAAGAGCACCTCTCCACGCAAGGTGAGATTCCCAAAATTCCAGAAAAGTAACACTTATAGTAGGGAGAGTCCAAGTAAATAATTCTTGGAATTAAAATAGGAGAAATAGAAATAGCCATAAATGGGGAAAATACCAGAGCCCTTGTCGACACCAGCACCACACTGTCGGTCCTCAACCCTACCTCGATTAAAAACCCTCTCCCTTGGAGTAAAGAAAAAGTCCAAATAGTAGGGGTTTCAAAGTCTCTTATTATAGCCTTTAAACAAATCCCCTTCAATTTTAATTAGGAGAACTAGTGGGGCATCACCTTTTTCTTATAGTAGATAGTGCCCCCATACACCTACTAGGACGGGATTTCCTAGAGACCTATAATGCTCACATCTCATTTTCACAGAAGGGAGAAATGATTCTCAACTTGGCAGATGCAGAAGACTTACAAAAGCCCACATGTATATCATGCTTGTGAAAGTTAATCAAGATAATACACCTACTAGGACGGGTGTCCTTCCTTGAGCATTATTTATCACACTCAAGCTTTCAAGAATATTGAGTAACTAAAAATTATAGGTTATATTTTCTGGCAGGAACTTGGAATGCAAATAATCTGGGTTTCCAGGTAAGAGGTCGCTCTATAAGCATTAACAATCTACCAAAAAGAAAGAGCTGACACTCTCCTATGAAAATCCAGGAATCTCACCAGAAATTGTGCCTCAAAACCTCATTTCCACATGGAAGTATGCCAAGAAAAATAAGCCTGACCATGTGGTTGTTTATTTTTTATTACAATGCATAATGGTCTTCATATACTGATGAAACTTTACTTACTAAAATGTTTGAATAAGTACATGTATTTTTATATAAGGTCCTTTGCAAATGACTTCAATTATTTTAAAAAGGGGGAAGCAATTTAATCGTTAATGCCTCTGCCGCTTTACTGAAGTAAATAGGGAGTGGTGGGGTAGGGGAGTCACCATCTGGGGCTATAAATTATAATCCTGCTACATGGTAATGGACAGAGGGCTGATCCATGAAGCTCCCCGAGGAGATTCCATCCATCAGTGCAGCCATCCATAGCAGGGGCTGAAGACAAGGGCAGCCCTGAGCCCAGACAGGGAGGGGATCTGCTCCAGCAGCAAGATACAGTGCTGTCAGCTTTTCAAAAGCAACTCTCACTCACCTGCTCCCACACAAACTCATCAATTCAGGAAATTATAGGGAAAATGCTCCCCCTTTACATATTGGCAATTAGAGGATAATTTAGGATTCAAAGAGCCCTGGGCAAATAAAGTCCTCAAGTGACAGAAAACAAGCAATAGGCTTAAGGCTGCTTCACCTATACTTAGTTAACTTGCAAATATCACTTGAAAAGAAAACGGTGATATTATTTACCACAAAATGAAAACTACAGATGATATGTTCACCTGGCAAGAAGCAACACTACCTGCACACATGAGCTTGTATAAACTTGCACAGCCCCCAGACAAGGTGCCCTAGTGGCCAGTGATTCTCTTCTGCCTCTTACTGCAAGCTAAGAGCTTAGCTGCTTTGGATTATTTCCCAAATATAACAATGTTAAAGACAGTATTAGCAGATCAAAAGAAGACAAAAAAACAAAACAAAACCAGGAATGATCCTAATAAGAAGAGAAACAGTGCGGAAAATCGAGTTTATTGAAACAATCAAAAAATTACAAGTCAAAACAAAAAAAAGACCTAGAAACACCTAGCAGCCTTATAAGCACTTGAGATCATTCTAAGAAAGAGAATATAATTAGAATTGCTGAAACAACTGTGTTTTCTTGCATGCTGCTTAAATACATAAGATTTAGATCTTTCGTGTCTTTGAAAATATTCAAGGACTTTTATAGATGTCCTCACATCAGTTCTCCCCACAGCCCTCTGAGAAACGCATCCATCCAATTTGCTACTGAAATCACAAGGCTACATCTAAAAACTCCCATTTCTGTGAGGAGAGTGGTCACTTAGATATTTGCTATTCTGCTCACTGACTCAACAAATGCTATGTTAATCATCTATGGTGTGGCTCTGTGTTAAGCAATAACGATGATGCAAAGATGAACAAAACAGTGGACCCCTGCTCTAGAGGAGTCTACTAGAGGAAAAGTGGATGAATAAATAGTTACCATGTAATGAGAGAAGCTCTTTAAGGGAGATGGATACAAATTACTGAAATACAAAGAAGGGAAAATTCCCATCCAGGATGGCCAGGGAAGGGGTATGGAGAATATCATCCAGAGGGGCAACCTTGGCAGACGCAGGGAGGTGGGAAGAAATCACATGGTTGTTTGGGGAGAAGGACAAACATCAGCAGGGCAGGTGAGAGATGATGAGAGATGTCGAAAATAGGGCTGGAAAGGTGGATTCGAGGATTTTTTTTTTTTTTTTTTTTCGATTCGAGGATTTTTTTTTTTTTCTCCTATGGACAGAGAACTATAGAGAGGTGAAGGGAGGTGACATGATTCAATTTGAAAGATGATTCTGTTTCAGGGTAGAAAATGGGGGGAGGGCAAATGGGGTGTGGAAAGAGCTCTAGGGAGAATGAAAAGAATCTGAGCAACACTTTGGAGACAGAAGTAACAGGATGGAGTGACTGGCTGGATATGATGGTGACAGGGTTTTCTAGTGTGGAGGACGCGATCCTACCACTAACTGAGGCAGGACCTCCAGCAGAGGGGGTGCAGGGCAGAGGAGCTGCAGGGAGGAGGTAATGAGCCAGAGTTTATTCTTTCCTATAGCCATCAGGCAGGGAGGGAAATAAGGAAGTAGCTAAACTGTAACTGGGGCAAAGAACTACAAATATTGTTAGAGAGATGAATACAAGGCAAAGGTTTCATATCTCTCTCCTTCCTTCCTTCCTTTCTACCTTCTTTCCTTCCTTCCTTCCTTCTTCCCTCCCTCCCTCCCTCCTTTCTTTCTTTCTTTCTCTCCCCTTCCTTCCTTCCTCCCCTCCCCTCCCCTTCCCTCCCATCCTTTCCCCTCTCCTCCCCTCTCATTTCCTTTCTGACGGAGTCTCGCCCTATGCCCAGGCTGGAGTGCAATGGTGCGAGCTCAGCTCACTGCAACCTCTGCCTCCTGGGTTCAAGCAATTCTCCTACCTCAGCCTCCCGAGTAGCTGGAATTACAGGCACGCACCACCACGCCCGGCTAAATCTTTTTTTTTTTTTTTTTTTTTTGTATCTTTAGTAGAGACAGAGTTTTACCATGTTGGCCAGGCTGGTCTGGAACTCCTGACCTCGTATCCGCCAGCCTCAGCCTCCCGAAGTGCTGGGATTACAGGCTTGAGCCACCGCGCCTGGCCTCATATCGTCATTATACTCAGGACAGGAGAGTTACAAATTTTATGGGCCCATTTTATCCTCAGCTTTTGGTGATCAGTATTTTTTCTCCAGGGTAATTTTGTCACTTTCCTTTGTTTCTTTTTCCTCCCCTCACTAACACTAATATACACACGAATAAGTTCTTCCTGTCCTTTCCTCAACCCAACAGTGTTCCTTTCTTCAAAACCCTCTGTCTTCCAAGAGCCACACTTTGGTTTCCTCAATAAATCAATGATGGCAAAAGGATGTGATGGTGAACATAAATAAAAAACTACTATCATCAAAGCCCAAATCTATATTCCCATTAGCTACATACAGCTTTATTGTTTCACTGCTTTCTTTAACATTTAAGTCTTCTGAATAGGACACTTGGCTACCTCCCAACTCTAATGACAATCAACAGTTAGGACTGTGTAACGTGGGCACCAAGGGCATTTTAGACCAGCTGTTATTTCCATGAATATCAGAGTATATTTGTATTGACCATGAGCACTTAGGCTCTAGAGAAAAATGATTCTGATTTGACATAATCTGCAAGGAATAGAAGAAATGAGTGCATAAGCATAAGAAGGAAGTTGGTACCACAATTCAGCAAATCTTTCCTGTGTGCCTGCTACATGCTAGGCACCATGTTTCTCAGAAGACATATGGGGCTAAAACGGTGTAAAGATAACATCTTCTTTATCTTTTGGTATGCCTGACATATTTCATAATTTTTTAAAAAGAAAGAAATAGTGCCGGCTCTTCAGAACTCAAGTCTAACCTAGTAGGGGATATGGTAATATCTTGTAGGGGAGACAGCCACAGACTCAATTAGTTCTAATGAAGGCAGACTGTGCTAAGTACTTTTAACAGAGGCACTAAGTATAGTGAGATTAAATAGGAATAAAGAGATTACTCTTTCTGCTTTTGGGGAATAAGAGGCTGCTCATCTGCCTTCATAGGATATGAGATCAAAAGTTTGAAATTTTTTTTGTGGGGGAATGTCTTTTTTTCTGGTGCATCTGATAAACCCTAAATGAATATTTTCACATCTATAACTAAAACAGCATTAGGGCTACTGGCTCACAGATGCAAAGATATCAGGTTCCCTTTCTTAGGCTCTCGGTTATTTCTCAGAACAGACAGCATTGCTTGTCAGTTCTTTAGGTCACACTCTTTTGAATATTCCTCTCCTCACCCCCACGAGTCTGTCCGATACCTCAGAACCCTCCCAGAGTCTGTGGGCTTCTCTCATCATAGCCGATCACTGTTCTGTCCCCCTCTTACCTCCAGTCCTCCCCACCCCACCCCACAGGGCCAGGGGTGACCCTAAAGCTTCCAGCAAGTAATTTCACAAGACAGAAAGGTTGCCAATTCCCTTTATGTGCAGCCCTTCCAGGAGGCAGGGCAGACCAGGCTACCTTTCAAAGTCTCCCTGGCATATGGGCAGGCTCCGCTCCAGTCTCATCCACACGGCCACTGACAGGCCGGGCACCAACGCCTGACAGGAATATGAAAAAGCCCCTGGCTCTGGTCCACCCCACAACCCTCATGGCAGGCAGAGAAATGTGTTTTTGTGTCTCTTCTAACGACAAGACATCTTAGATATATTATAAGGGTCAGACTGATTACTTCTTTCTCCCCTCTGTGAAAAGGAAAGCAAAGAAAAAAACAGTCCTATTTAAAGGAGGGAGTTTCTCAGAGAGGTTTAAGGAGATCTTTGTACACAATTAACAAAATAGTCACATTTTCTCCATCAAAATAGAAATAAGTTTATCTATAGAGCAACGTATTTGCTATGCTAAAATATGCTACATACTAAATACACACATACTATATACTGAATAATAGCATTTAATGCTACTCAATATTTACAAATTCAACAATTTTGTAGTTTAATGATTTTGAAAAAAGTTACCATGAACCGGGAGTCCCAGCCGGGTCATAAATTATTTGTTTGGCCTTGGGCAAGTCACTTGACCTCTCCAGGCCTCAATTTCCTCATCTGCAAACTGAAGGAATTGGACTAGAATGATCTCTAAGGTCCTATAAGCAATTAGAAAAAACATTCTGTGAATATAAGAAATTAGAACAATCCAATAATGGAATAGGATATCTCACAACTGATTAGCTCTCTATCACTGGAAATGCACAATGTGGGACACATCTATCAGATAAATTGTACAAAAGATTTTTGCTTTGGGAAAAAGGATTGAACCAAATGACCTCTCCTATGTCTTTCAATTGTAAGATTCTCTTATCTTATGAATTGGTTCTGGAAACCATGAAAAAAAAAAAAACAAGAATAAATAGGAAAAGCAGGGGATGAAATGGTATCCTCTAGGTGTAGAAAATGTTTGATGTTACGTTAACAGAACAACGACAGCTACAGCAAGTCACTGCTTTGCTAATAGGGACTGTTCACCTTGGGTTAGGTTGCTGGGTGGTGTAAATAACTCTGCAAACACAACACCCAGCAATGAAAAGGTCTACACGCCTTCAGTCACCCCAAACTGCGCCCATAGGGTTTCACCACACTGACACTTCTGACTGCTGGAAAAAATAAAGGAAGGAGGGAAGAGGATCACAGTCAGCTCTCATTTGTTTGGGGTCATCTAGATGCTCCCTACGGCAGGTGTGCTCCATCGGCCTATGTCCTTAGGAACAGTATCAAAACAGCAGCAAATAACAATAATCACTGTTATCTTACATTTGTACATTGAGTTGCATTTCCAAAGTAATTTCATATATTTTAATTTCATTTGAGCCTCATAGTAGCCAAGTAGGGTGGACACAGCAGGTATAATTGATCTTTCTTTGAGGAACATTGAGGTTTATTACCCTTTCCTTAACAATGGGAAACAGCTCAAATCATTATTCTATCACTACCAACTCCTTCAAATGCTTTTATCACCAAGAGGTCTGGAAGGATATACCTATGTTTATTTTTCTATCTATCTATCTATCTATCTATCTATCTATCTATCTATCTATCTATCTATCTATCTTTGAGACAGAGTCTTCCTCTGTCACCCAGGCCAGAGTGCAGTAGCACAATCTGGGCTCACTGCAACCCCCACCTCCTGGGTTCATGCAATTCTCCTGCTCAGCCTCCCAAATAGCTGGGACTACAGATGCGCACCACCATGCCCGGCTAATTTTTGTATTTTTAGTAGAGACGGGGTTTCACCATGTTGGCCAAGCTGGTCTCGAACTTCTGACCTCAAGTGAACCACCCACCTCAGCCTCCCAAAGTGCTGGGATTACAGGCGTGAGCCACCGCACCAGGCCGAATATACATATTTATGATTTCAGTATATTTGTATATACTCAGAAAATGGCCAAAAAAGGAAACCAGTAATAATCTCGAATTGTAATGGTGTTTTTAAAAGCTAAATTAGGGCCAGGCACAGTGGCTCATGCCTGTAATCCTAACACTTTGGGAGGCTGAGACGGGCAGATTGCTTTGAGCTCAGGAGTTCAAGACCAGCCTGGGCAACATGGCAAAACCCTGTCTCTACTAAAAATACAAAAATTCGCTGAGCATGCGTGCCTGTAATCCCAGCTACTTGGGAGGCTGAGGCATGAGAATTGCTTGAACCTGGGAAGCAGAAGTTGCAGCAAGCTAAGATTGCACCACTGCACTCCAGCCTGAGTGACATAGCAAGACTCCATCTCAAAAATAAAAATAAAAGCTGAATGAGAAATAATATTGAATTAGAAATGCCTGTTGCATCTGAGAAATAATACAGGGGACCAAACAAAACAAACCTAATTTAAGTTATAATACAGTGATGTCATTCTGGAAGCATGCAATGGTAAAGTTTGGTATAATGGAAAGAAAAAAGAAAAGTCAATAGACTGGGAAGAAAGAGAGAAAAGCAAAGTATTTGAAACTAGTAATACCTATATCAATAAATAAGAATCTTTCTGCAGAAATTATATTGAAAAAACTACATTGAGATTTATAAAGAATTAAGCAAAGGAGCTCAGTACTAAATATATCCCACGTTAAAAAAAGGCATATTTTGATATAAAGTAAGCATGCAAAAACTTTACACCTTAGAATTAAAAATACCAATTTCCATGAAGTCATCTATTATGCTTAAATTTTTGAATACTTTATCTCATTTAATATTTATATCTTCATGGAGGTCAGTATCATCATCATTTTATAGATGAAATAATGAGGTACAGAGAGGTTAAATAACTTCTCTAGTGTTACACAGTCAGTAGATTGCTTGTCCAGTCCATCTGATTTCAAATTAGATCTTTCTAGAAAGTTTCCTCTCCTTAGAGAGGAAATATATGCAAATTTTGCAGTTAAGCCCTTGAACTCTTTAGGCCATAATCCAATATATGTGTCTTTCATTCTATATATGTACTAAATATAATTGCTGGATGTTATGCTAAACATCCCAGGCATAGAAAGATGCTTGAGATGTGTTTCTTTACTATACGCAGAGTTTATTTTCATTAAATCAACTTAGTTAAGTCAAAATTACCTTCTTAATCAACATAATTATTTTAGGTTTCTACTCCAAGCAAGCAGGTACTCAGGGACTCGTACCCAGAGGGACACAGGATAAATGAATAATTCTAAATGAGAAACCACTGACACCTATGAATCAGAGGACTACTGGGAATAATTTTTCAAACCTGTAGCCAGCTAATCCCACCTTGAGTCACATTCCTGTTCTCCTTTGTTACTACCGAAGAAGTAAGCCCCTCTGGTTTTTAGTCTCAACCCTATATTTCTTCAGGCATCCTCTTCCCTGACCCCACCTCTCATTCTCCCTTGCCTGCACAACTTTCCCCTTGTACCCTCCTGTTCCAACATCCACATCTTGGCTAAATGCCCCCCGACCTCCTTGAATAAATGGCCACACTTGACTTTTCTCTTTCATTCTTCCTTGCTAACCATCATCACATCCAATTAATCACCAAAATCTTGCCGATATCTTCTTGTCAGGGAAAATTGAAAGACTTTGAAATGGGCAGAAAAAATGACTGGGTATTCTGCCTAAGGAAATAGGTTAAAAAAAGATGATTGAGTACTCTTGCCCAGGGCACGATTCCCAGTTTTTTTGTGAGCCTTTCCTTGTTTTTAAGATATTTACGGCTGGGCACCGTGACTCATACCCGTAATCCCCAGCACTTTGGGAGGCCGAGGCGGGCGGATCACGAGATCAAGAGATCAAGACCATCCTGGCTAACATGGTGAAACCCCGTCTCTACTAAAAATACAAAAATTAGCTGGGCGTGGTGGCGGGTGCCTGTAGTCCCAGTTACTTGGGAGGCTGAGGCAGGAGAATGGCGTGAACCTGGGAGGTGGACCTTGTAGTGAGCCGAGATCGCACCACTGCACTCCAGCCTGGGCGACAGAGTGAGACTCCATCTCAAAAAAAAAAAAAAAAAAAAAAAGATATTTACAACTCTGTAAATTATAGCAAATAATAATGCAGCTGATTCTTATCCATAGATATGCAACTGAATTGTGTCTTCTGGTGGAATGTAGTTGATTATTGCCCTGTGGATATTGACTGGTTTTGCCCCTAAGTATACATTCAACATTCCTCATTGCATATATATATATATATATATATGTTTGAATTTTCCTTATAACATCTTACTAATTTCCTCATTAATGAGTTAAATAAAATCTTCAACTCATTTTATGTGTGTATGACTTAATATTTTATTCTTATAAAAAGTATCCTTTAACATTCTGAATATCTCTTAAATTTGCATACTTCTCCCCACCCCAATAACCCCTTCTAGCACAGGTTATTAACATCTTTAACTAGATTATTTTATTTTATTTATTTCTTTTTTTTTGAGACTGAGTCTCACTCCATTGCCCAGGCTGGAGTGCTATGGCATGATCTCGGCTCACCGCAACCTCCGCCTCCTGAGTTCAAGTGATTCTCTTCCCTCAGCCTCCTGAGTAGCTAGGATTACAGGCACCCACCACCACACCCAGCTAATTTTTGTACTTTTTATAGAGACAAGATTTCATCATGTTGGCCAGGCTGGTCTCGAACTCCTGACCTCAGGTGATCCGCCTGCCTCAGCCTCCCAAAGTGCTGGGATTACAAGCGTGAGCCACCATACTCAGTCAGCCTAGATTATTTTAATGCTCACTAATTGTACCCTTGTCTGTAGTCTCTTTATCCTATTCCATGATCTCCATTACCAGAGTGATTTCTTCAGCATGTAATTCTGAACATACCACTCAACTTTATAAAATCTCCTGCTCCCAGAACAAAGTGCAGCCCTCTAGGCCTATTTTGCTTCTCTAGCCTCATGTGTGACATTGACCTGCAGTTCTCAGTCACATTCGTTTCAGTTCTCTGAATTCACTGCCTTCTCTCTCACCTCTGGAATAAAGCACTTGCAATCCGCTTTGCATGCAACACACTCTGCATGCCTCTCTTCTCCCAATTTTTGCCTGTTCTTTAGGGCTCATCTC
This sequence comes from Macaca nemestrina, assembly GCF_043159975.1. Lineage (NCBI taxonomy): Eukaryota > Metazoa > Chordata > Mammalia > Primates > Cercopithecidae > Macaca > Macaca nemestrina. The sequence continues at coordinate 98,460,162 of NC_092126.1, read as the reverse complement.
TGTTACCACTTCCTTCAGGAAGCCTCCCTCTAGTCTGGGTTAGATGCTCCACTTATGTCCTCCTCTGGAGCCTGTATTCCCTCAGCCCTTTACCTCCTCCCCTAATAGCACATATCACGCTGTATTATAATTGCTTTTTAATGATCTCCCCTGCTAGTCTGTAAGCTCTGTGCAGGCAGGTGCCACATTCAGGTTTGAATCCTGAAATTCTTACTTAAGCAGCTATAGGATCTGGGGTAAATCCTTGAACTCTGTAGGCCATAATCCGATCTATTAATAATGTCTTTCATAAATTATATCATATATCCAACATGTTCAAACCTGCTATTGTTTACCACTACATCCCCAGGGCATAGCACAGCATGTAAAAGTCATTCAAGAACATATTCTGAAAGTTGAATTCTCTATATGGTCCCAGGATAATAATAGAAACTTCACTATAAAAGTCCTTCTCAAGGACTATGACCCACCCCACCTACCCGCGCTCACCTCACCTAACCCCACCCCAAAACACAGGTTATACTTAAATAGAATGTACTTCAGTTTATTTAGGGTTTTTATTTTACAGATATCTAACCCATCTGCTTTTTAATTGTGAACAGTTCCACAGAATGGCCATCCTAGGAGAGATGAAACAGAGTTTTGTTTTACTTTATGATAGGGAAAAGGGATTGGGAACAGAAAAAAGCAGGAGAAAAGGAAAAGAAGGTCAGAGTTACGTGAAATGGCTACAGTAGATATGATGGATTCTAGCTGTTGCTCAACCATTAAAAAAAATCTGTTGAATGCTTATGTTCAACCAAGTAACATCATGAGTTTTAGGATAAATGTAGAAAATAGTAACTTTGTAAAAAGGCACAGAAACAGTACCTTAGAGGTCCTTTCTGTGTTCCTTTCTTTATACTATTTTATTTTTGTTTTGGAAATTAACTGATATTTATTTAGGTCCTGTGTTTATGGCTTATTCTTAACAGACAAAATCCTTGAGATGTATTTTTCAGCCTTAAAAAGAGAGGAAGTGACAGCACATGCTACAATATGGATAAGTCTTGAAGACATTATGCTAAGTGAAATCAGCCAGTCGCAAAGAGACAAATATTGTATGATTTCATTTATATGTGGTACTTACAGTACTCAAATTCATAGAGACAGAAAATAGGATGGTGGTTGCCAGGGTGTGTGGGGAGGGGGAAATGGGAGTTACTGGTTAATGGGTACAGAGTATCAGTTTTACCAGATGAAAAGAGTTCTGTGGATGGATGGTGGTGGTGATGGTTGCACAACAACATCAATGTACTTATTGCCATTGAGCTGGACACTTCAAATGGCTAAAATTGTAAATGTTATGCTATGGGTATTTTATCATAAGAAAAAAAGAAGGGGCAAAATCCTGTCTTCAGCATTGAAATTGCAGTAACTGGCAGCTATTGGTAGGAACCTTGCACAGATTGGGATGTGTAGGATGGTGCTGTTGATGCAGGTATAAGAAAGGAAAATACTGGCCCAGCGCAGTGGCTCATGCCTGTAATCCCAGCACTTTGGGAGGCCAAGGCAGGTAGATCATAAGGTCAAGAAATCGAGATCATCCTGGCCAACATGGTGAAACCCCATCTCTACTAAAAATACAAAAATTAGCTGGGCATGGTGGCGTGTGCCTGTAATCCCAGCTACTCAGAAGGCTGAGCCAGGAGAACTGGTTAAACCCGGGAGGCAGAGGGTTGCAGTGAGTCGAGATTGTGCCACTGCACTCCAGCCTGGTGACAGAGCAAGACTCCGTCTCAAAAAAAAAAAAAAAAAAAAAAAAAAAAAAAAAAATTCTGACTGTAAAATGATTTCAAAGAAACTTAGGAGATAAAGCTGAAGGTTGAAAACATTCACAAGAATAAAATCCTGCTTTGTAATGATAAAATGTTCTCTAAGGGTTGTCTATTAGAACCTCCATCTTTGAATAGCCTTTAAGAAAAATGTTATTTTCTCTATGAAACTGTGCTCACTTGCCAAGGAGGGAGGCAGTGCAGTGGCATAGGAAAGTCTGGACCCTGAAGCCAGACAGTCTGAAACTGAATGCTGACTCCACCTGGATGAATTTACTCTCTTTGTGCTTTGGTTTCATCTGGAAATTAGAGATAATAACAACAGCACCCCCCACACAGAGCTGTTGTGAGGATTAAATATGTAAAGCACTGTGAACAGTGTCTGGCACACAGTAAACCCAATAGAGATATTAGCTATTACCCACACCCTACGCAATGGTGCTTATAGTATGCTCTGGGAACTCCTGGGGATCTCTGAGATCTTTTAGGGGGTCTGTGAATTATTTACATAATAAATAATAAGATACGATTTTCCTTTTTATCACATTCTCTCACAAGTAGACAGTGGACATCCCCCGTGGCCACTATATACCATTTGATATCACAACAGATTGAAAGCAGAAGCAGATAGAAGAATCCAGCTATCATCTATTAAGTCGGACATTAAAGACATTTGCAAAGACCTCTTTTCATAATACCACTCTCCTCACAAAAAATTGTGAAGGTTTGGAAACTGTAGTTCTTTTTCATGAAAGAAAATGTTCTTTATGTTACTGTATAATAGGTTTATTATTTTTAAAATAAATTAATAAATACTTAACAAATATTTTGTTTTAGTTTCTAATATGGTAAATATAGACGATATAACTTACATAAACAAAAGCCTTTGGTTTGGGGTCCTCATTTTTTTTTTTTTTTTTTTGGTCCCGAGACCAAAAAGTTTGAGAATTGCTGTCCAACTAAAATACAGTATATGTGTCAATCTCTCCAAGTAGACTGTGAATTCTTGTGGACAGGAATACTATTTTATTTCCTTTCTTTTTTTTTTCCTATCTTTTTTTAAAAAAATTTCCCCCAGGTATCAACTGGCAGTCTTTTTCACATGGTTAGAAAATAAATGAAAAGAAAGAAGCTAATGTATATTAGCAACTATCATTTATTCAGGGCTTAGTACATCTGATGCATTATGCTCAGACTTTATGTATCTTATCTCATTTAACCCCTGTTGGTTCTGTAATTATTCCTATTATATACATAGGAGAAACTTAGAGACTTTCAATAACTTACCCAAGGCATACAGCTAATAAATGGAAACACTAAGACTCAACTAGCATTGTCTCACTTTAGAGGCCAAACTTGTAACCCCTTTGAAAGAGTGGGACAGTGTAGAGAAATTTGGAAGGCTATGATTAGGCAAGACAAATTATTTACAAACATGGTGCTAGTAGTATCTATTAAGTACCTAGTTTAGCTTTACCAGAGGTTTGTAATTCTGAATTACTCTTGACCAGAGGTTTGTAATTCTGAATGACTCTTGGATGTTCATATTGTCATTTAGGGCAACTTTTATTTTGTTTAACACAGAGAACATACTCTCGTATACTGATGTCCAAAAGGTCTTTCCTAAGAAGGTCAACTCCTCAACCAGAATGTACTACTTCTGCTGCTCAGGGAAGTAAAACGGAGGTACCTCTGAAAGAACGAATACAACACAAATTTTAAGGTGTAACATTTAAAAAACAATGTAACAATATTACAAAAATTAATTGCCCTGACTTCTTTGGCCAGTGGTGGGGAAACAGTGAGTGCTCCATGATGGTCATGTTCCAGGTGCTAGTACATCATTCATGATCACCTTAATGCTCATGAGACTATATTTATGATCAGTGAATAAAAATGTCAAAACTGAAAAAAAAAACCACAAACAATATTAGGAAAATTTGAGAAATAGAGAAGAAAGTAATTTTATTGCCCTAACTCAAAAATTTTTGGTAAAAATCAGTTGGCTGTAAATACATGAATTTATTTCTGGGTTCTCTATTCTATCCATTGGTCTATGTGTCTGTTTTTATACCAATACTATGTTGTTTTGGTTACTATGCCTTTGTAATATATTTTGGAGTCAGGTTTTGTGATGCCTCCAGCTGTGTTGTTTTTGTTCAGTATTGCTTTGGCTATTCAGGGTCTTTTGTGGTTCCGTAGGAATTTTAGGATTGTTTCATCTATTTCTGTGAAGAGCATCATTGGTATTTTGATAGGGATTGCATTGAATCTGTAGATTGCTTTGGGTAATATGGCCATTTTTAACAATATTAATTTTTCCAATCCATGAGCATGTGATATCTGTCCATTTGTTTGTGTTCTCTTCAATTTTCTTTTCTTTTCTCTTCTTTTCTTTTCTTTTTTTCTTTTTTTGAGCCAGGGTCTCACTCTGTCACCCAGACTGCAGTGCAGTGCTGTGATCATGGCTCGCTACAGCCTCGGCCTCCTGGACTCAAGCAGTCCTCCCATCTCATCCTCCCGAGTAGCTGGGACTATAGGTGCATGCCACCACATCCGGCTACTTTTTGTATTTTTTGTAGAGACAAAATTTTGCCACGTTTCCCAGGTTGGTCTGGAACTCCAGGACTCAAGTGATCCACCTGCCTCAGCCTCCCAAAATGCTAGGATTACAGGCATAAGCTATCATGCCTGGCCTCTTCAATTTCTTTTAGAAGTGTTTATAGCTGCCTTGTATAAGTCTTTTACCTCCTTGGTTACATTTATTCCTAGTTGGGATTTTTTTTCTTTTTGTAGCAATTGTAAATGGGATTGTTTTCTTGATTACTTTTCAGCTAGTTTGTTATTGGTATATATTTGTATATATACCAATATATACAATATATATTTTCAGCTAGTTTGTTATTGGTATATATTGGTATATGTTATATATTATATAATCAGTATCAACTACTGATTTTTGTGCACTGATTTTTACACTTTTTTCAGCCACCTAAGTTCTTGTCTCATGTATGTTGACTTTTGTATCCTGCAACTTTCCTGAATTTGTTCATCAGTTCTATGAGTTTTTTGGTGAAGTCTTTAGGATTTTCTATATATAAGAGCATGTTATCTGCAAAGAGGAAAAATTTGACTTCCTCTTTTCCAATTTGGATGCTGTTTATTTCTTTCTTTTGCTTGATTGCTCTGGCTAGGACTTCCCATACTATGTTGAATGAGACTGGTGAAAGTGACCATATTGTTCTCGTTCTTAGAGGAAAAAGCTTTCACCTTTCCCCGTTCAGTGTGATGATAGCTGTGAGTTTCTCTTATGTGGTCTTTATTATGTTGAGGTATGATCCTTCTATGACTAATTTTTTGAAAATTTTTGATCATGAAAGGATGTTGAATTTTATCAATAATTTTTCTGCATCTATTGAGGTGATCATATGGTGTCTTAGCCCATTTGGTGTTGTTAAAAAGGAATACGTGTGGCTGGGTAATTTATTTCTTTAAAAAAAGGTTTCCCTGAGTCCTGATTCTGATGCCTGAAAAAGTTCAAGATTGGGCATCTTCATCTGGTGAGAGCCTTAGACTGCTTCCACTTATGGTGGAAAGCAAAGGGAAGCCAACTTGTGCAGAGATCACATAGAGAGAGAGGAAGCAAGAGAGAGGTGGGGAGGTGCCAGGCTCTTCTTAACAACCAGCTCTCACAGGCACTAATAGAGTGAGAACTCGCTGATCCGCAAGGGAGGGCATTAGTATACTCATGAGGGATCTGCCCCGTGACCCAAACATATCCCATTAGGCCCCACCTCCAACACTGAAAATCAAATTTCAAAATGAAATTTGGTGGGAACAAATAAACCATATCCAAACTATAGCATATGTCCTCTCATTCTGCTGATGTTGATGTGATGTATCACATTTATTTATTTATTTTTCCCTTCTTTTTTCAACTTTTAAGTTCAGAGATACATGTACAGGATATGCAGGTTTGTTACATAGGTAAATGTGTGCCACGGTGGTTTGCGACACACATCATCCCATTACCCAGGTATTAAGCCCAGCATCCACTAGCTTATTCTTCCTGATCCTCTTCCCCCTCCCGCCCCCTGCTCTCTGACAGGCTTCAGTGTGTGTTGTTCCCCACCATGTATCCGTGTGTTCTCATCATTTGGCTCCCACTTCTAAGTGAGAACATGTGGTATTTGGTTTTCTTTTTTTTTTTTTTTTTTTTTTTTTTTTTTTTTTTTTTTTGAGACGGAGTCTCGCTCTGCCACCCAGGCTGGAGTGCAGTGGCCGGATCTCAGCTCACTGCAGGCTCCGCCTCCCAGGTTCACGCAATTCTCCTGCCTCAGCCTCCCCAGTAGCTGGGACTACAGGCGCCCGCCACCTCGCCCGGCTAGTTTTTTTTTTTTTTGTATTTTTTAGTAGAGACGGGGTTTCACCGTGTCAGCCAGGATGGTCTCGATCTCCTGACCTCGTGATCCGCCCGCCTCGGCCTCCCAAAGTGCTGGGATTACAGGCTTGAGCCACCGCGCCCGGCCAGTATTTGGTTTTCTATTCCTGCACTAGTTTGCTAAAGATCATGGCCTCCAGCCCCATCCATGTCCCTGCAAAGAACATGATCTTGTTCCTTTTTATGGCTGCATGGTGTTCCATGGTGTATACATACCACATTTTCTTTATCCAATATATAATTGATGGGCATTTAGGTTGATTCCCTGTCTTTGCTATTGTGAATAGTGCTGCAATGAACATATGTGTGCATGTGTTTTTATAGTAGAATGATTTATATTCCTTTGGGTATATACCGATTAATAGGATCGCTGGGTCAAATGGTATTTCTGCCTCTAGGTCTTTGAGGAATAGCCACATTATCTTCCACAATGGTTAAACTAGTTTACACTCCCACCAACAGTATAAAAGCATTCCCTTTTCTCCACTACCTTGCCAGCACCAGTTGTTTTTCGACTTTTTAGTAGCCATTATGACTGGTATGAGGTGGTATTTCATCATGGTTTTGATTTGTATTTCTCTAATGATCAGTGATGTTGAGCTTTTTTTCATATGTTTGTTGGCCACATGTATGTCTTCTTTTGAGACATGTCTGTTCATGTCCTTTGCTCACTTTTTAATGGGGATGTTTGTTTTTTTTCTTGTTAATTTGTTTAAGCTCCTTATAGATGCTGGATATTAGACCTTCGTTGGATGCATAGATTGCAAAAATTTTCTCCCATTCTGTAGGTTGTCTGTTTATTCTGTTGATAGTTTCTTTTGCTGGTATCACATTTATTGATTTGCATATGTTGATCCATCTTAATAAGTTCCACTTGATCGTGTATATTAAACATATAAACTTTTTTTTTTTTTTTTGAGATAGGGTATTCTTTGTCACCCAGGCTTGAGTGTAGTGGTATGATCTCGGCTCACTGCAACCTCTGCCTCCCAGGTTCAAACAATTCTCCTGCCTCAGCCTCCTGAGTATGTTGGACTACAGGCACTCACCACCATGCCTGGCTAATTTCTGTATTTCTAGTAGAGACAGAGTTTTGCAGTGTTGGACAAGCTGGTCTCGAACTCCTGACCTCAGGTGATCAGCCCACCTTGGCCTCCCAAAGTGCTGGGACTACAGGTGTGAGCCACCATAACCAGCCATGTATTAACTTTTTGATGTGTTATTGGATTTGGTTTCCTAGCGTTACGTTGGGGATTTTTGCATCTATGTTCATCAGAGCTACTGGCTTGTAGTTTTCTTTTTTTGTTGTGTCCTTGTGTAGTTTTTGATATCAGGGTAATTCTGGCCTCACAGAATGAATTAGGAAGAATTCCCTCATCTTCAATTTTTTTTTTTTTTTTTTTTTTTTTGAGATGGAGTCTTGCTCTGTCACCCAGGCTGGAGTGCAGTGGTGCAATCTCAGCTCACTGCATGCTCCGCCTCCCAGGTTCATGCCATTCTCCTGCCTCAGCCTCCCAAGAAGCTGGGACTACAGGGGCTCGCCACCACACCTGGCTTTTTTTTTTTTTTTTTTTTTTTTTTTTGTATTTTTAGTAGAGACGGGGTTTCACCGTGTTAGCCAGGATGGTCTCAACCTCCTGACATTGTGATCCGCCTACCTTGGCCTCCCAAAGTGCTGGGATTACAGGCATGAGCCACCACGCCTGGTCCCCTCCTCTTCAATTTTTTGGAATAGTTTGAGAAGAATTCATGTTAGTTCTTCTTTATAAGATAGGTAGAATTTAGCCAGGCATAGTGGTTCCCACCTGTAATCCCAGCACTTTGTGAAGCTGAGGTGAGTGGATCACTTGAGGCCAGGAGTTCGAGACGAGCCTGACCAACATGGCAAAACCCCATCTCTACTAAACAACAACAACAAAAAAATACAAAAATTAGTTGGACATGGTGGTGCATGCCTGTAATCCCAGCTACTTGGGAGGCTGAGGCAGGGAATCGCTTGAACCCAGGAGATAGAAGTTGTACTGAGCCAAGATTGCACCACTGCACTCCAGCCTGAGATACAAAGCAAGACTTTGTCTCAAAAAAAAAAAAAGAAAAAAGATTGGTAGAATTAAGCAGTAAAGCCACTAGTCCTGGGCTTTTCTTATTAAAAAATCTAATCAAAATGGATTGACAACATAAGACCTGAAACTACAGAACTACTAGAAAAAAATATCAAGGAAATGCTTCAGGACATGGGTCTAGGCAAAGATTTTATGGCTAAGACTTCAAAAGCACAGTAAACAAAAAATAGAAAAACAGAACTACGCTAACTTTAAAAACTTCTACTCAGCAGAGGAAACGATGAGCCAAGTGAAGGGATAACTTGTAGAATGAAAGAAAATATGTGCAAACTATTCATCCAACAAGGGACCAATATGCAGAATATACAAACAACTCAACAACAAAAAGTGATAATAATAATCCCATTACAAAGTGGGCAAGGGATCTGAATAGACATTTCTCAAAAGAAGACATAAGTAGCAAATGGGTATATGAAAAGATGCTCAGCATCACTAACTATCAGGAAATACAAATCAAACCACAATGAGATATCATCCAGTTAGAATGGCTATTCTCAAAAAATAACAAAAGTTGGTGAGGATGTGGTGAAAGGGAAACTCTTATACACTGTTGGTGGGAACGTCAATAAGTACAGCTATTATGGAAAACAATATGGAGGTTTCTCAAAAAACTACAAATAAAACTACCATATGATCCAGCATTCTCACTATGGGGTAACTTATCTAAAGGAAAGGAAATCAGTGTATCAAAGGGATACCTGCACCCCCATGTTTACTGCAGCACTATTTACAATATCAAGATATGGAATCAACTCAATTATTCATCAATGGATAAATGGATAAAGACAATGTGACACACACACATACAGAGAATGGAATACTATTTAGCCATAAAAAAGAATGGAATGCAGTCATTTGCAGCAGAGGTAGAGCTGGAAGTCATTATGTTAAGTGAAATTAGCCAGGCACATAAAGACAAATACTACATGTTCTCACTCATATGTGGGAACTAAAAAAAGTTGACCTCACGGAGGTAGGTAGTAGAACAATAGTTACCAGAAGCTGGGAAGGGTGGAGAAGAGGGGATGAAGAGAGGTTGGTTAACACATACAAACATACTGTTATGAAGAAGGAATAAGTTTTAGTGTTTGATAGCACAGTAGGGTGACTATAGTTACAACAATTTATTGTATATTTCAAAGTAGCTAAAAGAAGATTTGAAATGTTCCTAACACAAGAAACTGATAATTGTTCAAGGTGATGGATATCCTAAATACCCTAATACAGTAACATGTTATATACACATATTAAAATATCATATGTATCCCATAAATGTGTAATTATTATTTATAATTAATTTTTTTAAACTATTGGTATATGTCTTAGTCTCTGTGTTGCTATAAGGGAATACCTGAAACTGGGTAATTTATAAAGAAAAAAGGTTTATTTGATTCATGATTCTGCTGGCTAGAAGGCCGAGCATCTGGTGAAAGCCTCAGGTTGCTTCCACTCATGGCAGAAGGTGAAGGGGTACCAGTGTGTGCAGAAATGACATGGCAAGAAAGGAAGCAAGAGTGAGGTGGAAGGTACCGCGCTCTTTTTTAACAATCAGCTCTTGTGGGAACTAATAGAGTGAAAATCCACTCATTACCACGAGGACGGTGCCAAGCTCTTCATGAGGGATCTGTCCCCATGACCCAAACACCTCCCATTAGGCCCCACCTCCAACACTGGGGATCAAATTTCAACATGAGTTTGGAGGGGCAAACATCCAGTCTGTAGTTGTATACTACCTTCAATTTTCTTACCTGAAAAAAATTTCAATGTAACTCTAATCGTAATATACTTGACACTTTGTCTCCTGTTTCTTGTCTTTTATCACTACATCATATACAGTAGTCTTAACTTAATTTGCAGTTTCACTTTCCACAGTTTCAGTTGCCCTTGGTGGACCATGGTCCAAAAATAGATGAGTAAGATATTTTGATGCATAACATATTGGATGAGCAAGATATTTTGAGAGAGAGAAAGAGATCATATTCACAAAGTTTTATTAGTTTATTGTTATAATTGTTCTATTTTATTATTCGTTATTGTTGCTAATCTCTTACTGTTCCCAATTTATAAATTAAACTTTATCATAGTTATGTATGTTTAGGAAAAACACCTGGTATGTATAGGGTTCGATACTATCCGCAGTTTCAGGTATCTACTGGGAGGTCTTGAACCATATCTCCCATGGATAAAGGGGGACTATTGTACATTTTTTATATTATTGCATAGATTTCATCATTATCCTTTTAAAATGGCAGCATATTGATTATTAACTACAGTTAAGTCTTGTTATTCACAATAGCTACATTCTATAAAGCCTCAGTGAGGACTGAACTAGTGAATATTCAGCCATTGCTCCTAGGGGAAGTACAGGGTTAGGTTTCTGCAAGCCTCTGGTCACAACATGCTTGTCAACTGATCAATACATAACCTTGTTTTATGTGTGCTTCTGTTTAAGGACACTTTGCATAATCTATATTGTTGATTTGTTATTATCAAACTCATGGCCAACTGCACAATAACTCATGCCTAAATGAAACTTATGCAGCACATACATTTTCTCTGTAAGGCACATCATAGTCTTCTTGGGCTCGGGGACACTAGATAGTATTTCAACACTATGCTTTAGTGCCATTTTAAACAGTGAAATCACCAACAAAAATGCAAAAAACAGGGCACTAAATAGACCTCAAGAAGGACAGTTGTTTACAATAGGAGAGCTGAAACAAGAAGGCAGAGAGCCTCATCTTGTTCGACCCCAGTTGAGAGTGTGTTATGTCAGGTGACTCAATTTTTTTGCTGTTGTGTGCATGTCTGCAAATGACTGTAAAAGCACCAGGAGTATTGATTTGGGGGTTAAAAATAGATTCTAGCTACTAGGTGAATTTGCAAATATAGTATCTGTGAATAATGAGGATTAACGAACTATATTTCCCTATTATTGAGCAGTTAAGCTAATTCTCTTTCTATTAAAATAAATGCTACGATCAATACTTTGTGCATGAAATTCTTCCTCTTGGCTGGACACGGTGGCTCACTCCTGTAATCCTAGCACTTTGGGAGGCCAAGGTGGGTGCATCAGTTGAGTCAGGAGTTTGAGATCAGCCTGGCCAAAATGGTGAAACTCCCTCTCTACTAAAAATACAAAAATTAGCCGAGTGTGGTAGCATGTGCCTGTAATCCCAGCTACTGGGGAGGCTGAGGCAGGAGAATCAGTTGAACTCAGGAGGCGGAGGTTGCAGTGAGCTGAGATCTTGCCACTGCACAGCAGCCTGGGTAACAGAGCGAGACTTCATCTCAAAAAAAAAAAAAAAAAAAAAAAAAAAAGCCTTCTTCCTCTTTTAGGAATATTTCCCTAGGAGCTACTGGTAAAGTTAGAATTTTGATACAGCCTGCTTCTCGTAGTAGTTCTTGGAGTGCCTGCCTTATGACAGTTCTTCAGATCCTTGCTACTCACAAAATGTGGTCCTAGGACCAGCAGCATTAGCATCACCTGGGAGCTAATTAGAAATGTTGACAAAAATCATTCCATGCCAAGTGATCAGAATTTGTTTCTTTAGCAAAATCTGCAGGTGATTTCTATGCACATTAAAAGTCTGAGAAGCTCTGCTATAAATCAAGGATTCTTGAAATTTAGCACGCATCAGCATTACCTAGCCAGTTTGTTAAAACACAGATGGCTGGGCCCCACCCTCAACATTTCTGACTGAGAATGCCTGGGGAGTGGCTTGAGAATGAGCACTTTTTTTTTTTTTTTTGAGATGGAGTCTCACTCTGTCGCCAGGCTGTAGTGCGGTGACGTGATCTCAGCTCACTGCAACCTCCGCCTCCCGGGTTCAAGCGATTCTCCTGCCTCAGCCTCCTGAGTAGCTGGGACTGCAGGCACACACCACCATGCCCAGCTAATTTTTGTATTTTTAGTAGATATGGGGTTTCACCATGTTGGCCAGGATGGCCTCTATCTCTTGACTTCGTGATCCACCCGCCTTGGCTTCCCAAAGTGCTGGGATTACAGATGTGAGCCACCATGCCTAGCCTGAGAATGAGCACTTCCTCTGTTTGTTTTTTTTTTGGGGGGGGGGGTTTTGTTTTGTTTTTGTTTTGTTTTGAGATGGAGCATCACTCTGTCACCCAGGCTGTAGGGTAATGGCATGACCTCGGCTCATAGCAACCTCTGCCTCCCGGGTTCAAGTGATTCTCCCACCTCAGCCTCCTGAGTAGCTGGGACTAAAGGCACCTGCCATCATGCCCGGCTAATTTTTGTATTTTTAGTTGAGACAGAGTTTCACCATGTTGACCAGGCTGGTCTTGAATTCCTGACCTCAGGTGATCCACCCGCCTCGGCCTCCCAAGGTGCTGGGATTACAGGCGAGAGCCACCACACCTGGCTGAGAATGAGCCCTTCTAACAAGTTCCCAGGTGATTCTGATGGTCCTGGTCCTGGGACCACACTTTGAGAACCACAGCTTTAGCTGGTTCACGGGTAGGTCTCTTGCAGAGTTGATGTTTTTAACTTGCTAATTCATCTTTTTTGGTGAGATGGAGGGAAAAAAATAATGAATGTATAACTCATCAAAAGAAATCCTTTTCGCTGTATAGGACCAGGCTAACCAGGTAGATGGGAACTAGTCATGGTTGGCAGGGGCAGGGCAATATGAATGGGAATTGAGAAACAGAAATAGAAAAAAAAAGCTTTGTTCTCTTGTTATTTAGACACACTCTATCATTAAAGTATCAGAAAAATATTCTTTTTGTTTGTTTTTTGAGATGGAGTCTCTCTCTGTCACCCAGGCTGGAGTGCAGTAGCATGATCTCACTGCAACCTCCGCTTCCCGGGTTCAAGTGATTCTTGTGCCTCAGCCTCCTGAGTAGCTGGGATTACAGGCATATGCCACCACACCTGGCTAGTTTTTGTATTTTTAGCAGAGTTGGGGTTTCATCATGTTGGCCAGACTGGTCTCAAACTCCTGACTTCAAGTGAACCACCCACCTCAGCCTCCCGAAGTGCTGGAATTACAAGCGTGAGCCATCTGAAAAACATTGAGTAGTTTTTCATAAACTATATTTTATGAATTACATACAAAAGCAGGAGAATCTGAGGAATTTGGTAAAAAGTATCAAAGATACATTTTTGTTTGTTTCTACTTTTTCAGTTTCCTATGATGAAAAATAATATACAGCTATGAAAGCACAGGTCCCAAAACAAGGCACAGAAGCTTAGCTTCCCAGTCTCTGACAAATCCTTGGCTATCACTACCCAAGAATAAACCAGAAGAGATTTCCTAGAACATGGAATCCTCAATACTATCGTTTCCTTACCCCGAAACTTCAAATCCAGCACACAGCCAATCCAAGTCCATAACTATTCATCAGTGTAAAGAATTTCTGGGTACAAGTTCTATGTATTTCAGGTAGATGAAAATGACCATTTCATATTTCTCATGAGCTTGGTGAAGCTTTAGCAGGACAGTCTCATGTATAGGTACTCCCTTGGAGTGACTTCCTTTTCCTCGGCGGCGGGGGCGGGGGTGGGGTGGGGTGGGGTGGGGGGTGGGGAGAAGAGGGACCTTTTCTTAGGGTCCTCTTTGCTCTGCATTAATAATGAGGTTCTCTTATCATCTCTCTTTACTTTTCAGATATGGTCAAAGTGTATTAGAACCTAGTTGGCTATTCTTTGGCTATTCTTTGTTTTTAAAGCCATTCCATAGCCTATTAAATAGCAGAAAAAAGATAAAGGCAATTTATAAGAAAATTTGTGACAAAAGCAGATTGACTTTAACAAAATCTGGTATCAAAGGTGTAAGATTCAGTTAAAAGAAATCCTTATCATCAATGTAGATAACCTTTTAATCAAAAGAGAGCAGATGATGAGGAGTGAGTACTTTTCAATGTGTTATGCGGAAGCCCTGATTGGAGAAAGGAAATTATTACAGAAAATATAAAGGATTATGTGATTGCTTTTCTTTCTCCAAGAAACCTGGTCTAGTCTGTCTCTAGGTCTTTGAGAATACTTAAAAGACTAGATTAGGGCATAACTTCGATCATTAACACAAGCAAATATTCTATTATTTTTTCTTAGACAAACAGATGGAAGGGATTCTGCTCAAAAATGGCCAGAAAAAAGAGAAGGAAGGGGAAGGGAGAACCTGGCAAAGTCATAAAATTTCTTTGTAAATGGGCTCTTGAGCCCTAATGGCTATAATATCAGGTGAGTGTTTCCCAGGAGTTTCTATGCTTAGCAAAAATGAAAGTGGGTCTGTAATTTAGGTCTGGAAGTAGTGGCTGGAAATATCCAAAGGTATGTTGCATCTGTTCCTTCTTAGTGTGCATACTATCTAAATTTGTTATGGGGGAGGAAATAATTGGTGAGTAATTAGTAAAATGCTTAACCTAACTTTAATCAAGAGATTATTTTCCCTGGAAAAAGCAATCATGGCTTTGCATTTTGGTGAGCTTTATCTCACTAGCCTCAATTATCCATGGTTATCCAAGCCTGCAGATAGCCTAATGTGTCCTATTAAAGGCAGGCAGGCCAGCTACTAAAAATGCAGGCACAATGCCTCAGGGTAATAAGGAGCCTTAGTGGGCTTATTTTGCAAATTGAGCCCTCTTTAGTAATGGCAACTGTGACAGCCCCCCTTTAGGACTCCAAAGAGTCTTTTTCAGTCTGAGTCCCAGATCCACTCCCTTCTGTTTAAGGTGGAAACTGCTGTCCTGGCTGCCACCTGCCTCATCAGCTTAGCCACAGTCTCCCTGGGCTCTGCTCTCCTTTTTTTCTATCATCTTTCTCCAGTCCTTCATCTTTGGCTACCTTAACCTTGAATCAATTCATTCTTTACTTCTCTGGCCTTTTGTGAATCCAGAATTTCACTAAAATGTCCTCAGAATTGCTCAATTCTACTATTACCCCAGACCAGGAATTCACAATGCAAATTAGCACACTGAAGACAATCACCATCTGTCAGCAGGACGTTCTACATTGTTTTTCCTGAAAATTTTTAAACAATTAAAATTGTACAGTTACTGCACATTCTCTTAGGGTTGCCCTGCAACACATGATTGCTTTTTGCAAGATGTTTTTACCACACTGCTACATAGATATGTATTGTTACTAAATGAAAATGCTATATGAAAATTATTATAGCTGTTAGGACTAGACATCAGGCCTCTTGGCTTGACAATTATACAAATGAAGAAGATTGTAAGAAAAATTCCAAACTGATGAAGTGAACATACAAATGAAAAGGGAATTTTCCGTTTTGTAATTTTAAAATTTACCTTTTTTTGGGGGGGGGGGCAAAATCTACAAATTTTAAATACCAATCCATCGACCAACTTGTTATTGGGAAAATTATGAAAAGAACAATTTTCAAAAGCTAGCAATTATCATACAGAATAATATCTTATTTTTACAAAGGCTGGTTATAATATTTATGAATTTAGTGGGTCTTCATTTTTTCAATTTAATATAGTCTTCATCCTTCATCTAGCTTCAGCTCAAGTTAGAAGACAAAAGGAGATAGTGAGAGATGGGTAGAAAGAGGCAATAGGATGAATTCTGTTAGGAGCACTAACAAAGGTCACATCAGGAAAAGGCTACAACGTACAACCAAACTAGGGTTACTGGATTATCTGTAGCCACATCCCCTATTAGTCCAGATCACCAAATCACTAGTCTAATGGAAGGTTTTTGTTTTTGTTTTTGTTTTTTTGACTACAGAGAACAACGGTCAAGACAATTGACATTTATAATGGGCATGCCTAAAGGTGGTAAAGTCATAACTGATCAGGAATCTATTTCCTGCTTATAAGGAAAGTCCATGGGCAAATCTGAAGGTGATTTAATCTATAATGTATCACCTAGATGTCTCCATCTGAAACAATTCTGACGCTTTCTCCTCCTCCCCAGTTGTAGCAGCATGCCATGGAGGCTAAATTTCTATAAAGATACTGTGAAAGCGCTGGGCTTATAATCCCAGCACTTTGGGCGGCCGAGGCTGGCAGATCACGTGAGGTCAGGAGTTCGAGACCAGCCTGGTCAACGTGGTGAAACCTGTCTCTACTAAAAAATAAAAAATTAACTGGGCTTGGTGGTACATGCCTGTAATCCCAGCTACTCAGGAGGCTATGGCAGGAGAGTCGCTTGAACCCAGGAGACGGAGGTTGCAGTGAGCTGAGATCACGCCACTGCACTCCAGCCTGGGCAATAGGAGCAAAACTCCATCTTGAGAAAACAAAAAACAAAAAAAATACTGTGAAAGAATTGGAATAAAAGTATATTTTAACCAGATTGCCTTAGAAATTGTCACTTGCTTATTTAATGTTGTTAATTAACATCCAGGTTCCAAGAATGTTACAATGTTAGCGTTAAAAAGAACATTTGAGATCACTAAGAACAATTTCTTCATCTCTCATGTTAAAACCAAAACTAAGGAAAATTTTTTAAAAAGCTAAATGGGTAATTGCCTTGCTAAGGATGACCTGGTAAGGATGACCTGGTAAGGATGACCTGATTGCTACATAGACTCCTACAGTCTTAGTCCAATTCTTTTTCCATTGCATCCATCCTCGTGCCTTGCAGTAGGTAAAGAGAAAACATGTGGATTTTATCCATTTTAGTATAAGAATCTTCTAGATAAAGAAGGCAGGTAAATGGATGAATGATAAACCTATTTATTAAAAACTTTACTATACACCAAGGGTTCAATTCAACCTCTGTTCAAGGTGGTGAGTGTGAAACTCCTGCTAAAGTGTTTTTAAAGGTAAAAGAAATTTAAATGTTTTCAATATTGCCTACATTGGTGGTTCTCTGCCCAATTCATCTGAGAAGCAGAACACATCCCCCCATTAACTATGCCTTACTATGCAGTGATTCTCCGTGGTGATATTATGGGAGGGCACACATTCGCATCCACACACTTACGTATGAGGATCTATTCTAATAGAGAAGCATGCGAGGTTAAAAGAGTTCTCCACCCAACAGAAACATCACTAATCTCCCCAACATGGCACTTATACAATAAAGTTAATACTGAATATTCACTTTGACTTTTAGGACTTAGAAGAAACTCTCTACATCTCAGGGTGCCTGACTAGGTCAATTACTGACCCCTTTGTTTGATGGTTCACCATCTCCTTGAGGAATCAATATCTGCACATAAACAATACAATGCAAAAGTCCCATTTTAAATTTACCCCACTGCCAGCACAGTCTATTCCCCTCCCATCTTTATTTTTCTCCTTAACATTTATCACTGTCTAAACATAATTTACTTACTTACTGTTCATCTGCTTTCATTAGATTAAAATAAATTCCAAGAGGGCAACAATTTTTGTCTGTTTTATTCACTGCTGCGTACCTAATACTTAGGACACATAGTAAATGCTCAATCAATATTGTTGATTAAATGAATAGAAAAATGATGACAGCACCTTTACACTTGCTAATTCTACTAGGTTCTTTTTTTTTTTTTTTTTTTTTTTTTTTTTTTTTTTTTTTTTTGAGATGGAGTTTCACTCTTGCTGCCCAGGCTGGAGTGCAGTGGTGCAATCTCGGTTCACTGCAACCTCTGCCTCCTGGGTTCAAGTGACTCTCCTGTCTCAGCCTCCCAAGTAGCTGGGATTACTGGCATGCACCACCATGCCTGGCTAATTTTTTTGTATTTTTAGTAGAGATGGGGTTTCTCCATGTTGGTCAGGCTAGTCTCGAACTCCTGACCTCAGGTGATCCGCCCGCCTTGGCCTCTCAAAGTGTTGGGATTACAGGCGTGAGCCACCACGCCTGGAAGTTCATCTTTTCTATCATTCCCTTCAATCATTCTCTCATGCCCAATATATTGGACTGCCACCCTCTTAGGGCGTTTTCTGCTGGCTACATCTAGGGAGAGTACAGCCTGTCTGGGCTCCATGGTTATTATGTGATAATCCTCATTTACCCCCACCTTCTTACTCCCACTGCATGTGCTGTGCCAACACTTAACCCTATATAACCCCTAACATCTAACTTACCTTACTCTTGCCCATTCCAGAGCAGTGCTACAGAAGATTTTAAACTCATGCTGGACTGGACCAAGAGCAATTCATGGCAAAACTTAATGTTCACAATCCATGGTAAACAGAAGAAAGAGCACAGAATGAGGAATCAGAGCTGGGTTTGAAAATTGGATACAACATACACTACCTGGTGTCTTTGGTTGAGTCAATGACCTATCTGAGTCTTTTTTTCCCTCATCTGTACAGTGGGAATAATACTACCTACTTCATATCATGAAGATTACATTTAATTAATTAATTTTTTGAGACAGGGTCTATTCTGTCACCCAGGCTGGAGTGCAGTGGCACAATCAAGGCTCACTGCAACCTCTGCCTCCCGGGTTGAAGCAATTCTTATGCCTCAGCCTCCTGAGTAACTGGGACTACAGGCATGCCACCACATGCAGCTAATTTTTGTAGACCCAGGGTTTTGCCATGTTGCCCAGGATGGATGAAGATTATATTTTAATAAAATAATTTATCTAAAAGCTCCCAACAGGTTTATAGCCATGTAGGCTGGGCACAGCAGCTCACGTCTATAATTACAACATTTTGGAAGGCCAAGGCAGAAGGATCAGTTGAGCACAGGAGTTTGAGACCAGTCTGGGCGACATAGGGAGACCTCATCTCTATAAAAAATTTAAAAAACAGCCAGCCATAGTGGCATGTGTCTGTGGTCCCAGGTACTCGGAGCCTAAGGTGGGAAGGCAGCTTGAGCCCAGGAGGCTGAGGCTGCAGTGAGCCGTGATCAAGCCACTATATTCCAGTCTGGGTAACAGAGGGAAACCTTGTTTAAAAAAATAAAAAAAATTTACAGACACGTAGAAAGTGCTTAATAAATGTTAGCTCCTCCTCTTTAACAATTCCATTAACTTCCAATGATACCCTCACTCTTTGAGTGATTAACAAGAAAACTCAAGCTTTCTGGTATGAATCTTCTCAATTTTCCTCTCTTCCCTCCTTTTCATATCAGAATTCTGTTTTCACTCATTTTCTCGCCTGATTCT
The DNA here is from genome assembly GCF_043159975.1 of Macaca nemestrina. Taxonomy (NCBI): domain Eukaryota; kingdom Metazoa; phylum Chordata; class Mammalia; order Primates; family Cercopithecidae; genus Macaca; species Macaca nemestrina. The sequence continues at coordinate 98,440,751 of NC_092126.1, read as the reverse complement.
GAAAGTCTGTCTCTCTTCTAAGACCCTGCATGTCAATAGTTTTCAAGCCTGGCTGCACATTAGAATCAGCTGGGGAGCTTTTTAAAAATACATCAGCACTGGGTCCCACCATAAACCAATTAAATGTAAATCTCTGGAGGTGGGAGCATAGCATCAGTATTTTTTTTTAAGTTCCCTGGTAGGGGGTCAAGACTAATTAATGGGGGAACGAATAGTCTTTTAAACAAATATTACTCAAACAACTGGATATCCAGATTCAAAAGAATAAAGTTGAACTCCTTCTCAAATCACTCAAAATGAATCATAGATCTAAATGTGGAGTTAAAACTATAAAACTCTTAGAAGAAAACATAGAAGTAAATCTTTATGACCTTGAGTCAGGCAAAGCCGACTTAGATATGACACCAAAAGCATAAACAACAAAAGAAAATAAACACTAAACTTCATCAAAATTAAAAATTTTTATACCACAAACAATATTATCAAGAAAGTGAAGGCAACCTATGGAATGAGAGAAAATATTTGCAAAGTATGTATCTGATAAAGAGCTTGTGTCCCGAATAAATAAAGGAAACTTACAAGTCAAGAATAAAAGATAATCTAATTTTTAATGTGGACAATGTGTCTAAATAGATATTTTTCCAAAGAAGATATACAGATGGCCAATAAGCACATGAAAAGATCCTTGACATCATTAGTTATTAGGGAAATATAAACCAAAACCACAATGAGATCCCACTTCAAACTTGTTAAGATGGTTCTAATCAAAAAGATAGATAATAACAAGTGTTGAAGAGGATGTGCTGAAACTGGATTCTCATATGTTGCTGATGGGAACGTAAAATGGTGCAGCCACTTTGGAAAACAATTTGGCATCTCCTGAAAATGTTAAACATATAGTAATTATAATGAGCCAGCAGTTCCTGTCCCAGGTGTATACCCAAGAGAAATTAAAACAAATTCACACAAAAATATGTACACAAATGTTCATAGACGCATTATTTCTAATAGTCAAAAAAGCAGAAACCCAAATATCTATCAACTGATGAATGGATAAGTAAAATATGGTGCACTGTAATATTATTTGACAATAAAAAGAAAAGCACTGATACAGGCTACAACATGGATAAACTTTGAAAACATTATGCTAAGTGAAATAAGCTAGTTACAAAAGAGCATGTACTGTATGATTTCATTTATATGAAATATCCAGACTGAGCAAAGCTATATATAGAGAAAGCAGATTGGCGGTTGCCTAGGGCTGGGGGGTGAAGAGAAATGAGGAGTGACTGCTAATGGGTATATGGTTTCTTTTTGTGATAATGAAAATGTACTAAAATTGACTGTGATGATGATTGTACAACTCTGTGAACATACTAAAAACCATTAAATAGGAAAAAAGAAAAGAGAAAGGGAAAGGAAGGAAGGGAGGGAGGGAGGGAGAAGGGGAGGGGAGGAGAGGTGAGTGGAGGCTGTGGGTGAGGGAGGGGAAAAAGGTTCCAAAGGTAATTCTAATACTGAAGTTTATTTCTGGCATTTTACTTTCTAGATTCCTTCAGAGCAAAGACTGCATTTTCTCAATTTTTTTTCTCCCCCATATTCTTACAGAATAATAGCAGAGAACAAGGGTGTGGTATTTTTTGAATTTTTTTTTTTTTTTAAAGCAACAAAGTGTTCTTGGGGAATGTTCTTTATTTTAATCAAAATTGCAAGATCAGGCTGCCACCTGGCAGAATTGGTCATCTTGGTTATCTTGAATTATTTGAGCTCACCAAGCAATTAATTCAGCTGAAGCACATAGAAAGAGGACAGGCACACAGTGCAAACCAAACTGACCGGTTTTGTCATCCGAAGTATGGTTGTTCTGTCATCTACCAGTGGATGTGGCCTCTGGCCCTTAGGAACCATTCTTTTGACAGTTCCCCAGGACATGGCTCTGGTTTGACTGACTTTGTTTACTAAATAAATTAATTCCTACTTCTGGAGTAGCTTCAATTTTTAAACAGAAAGCCATCTATTGACAGTCACTGATACACAGGATTTTATTGTTTGATATTAAACAATTAAGAGTTATTGTTTTTTTCCCTACAAGTACACTATACATGAAGATAAATATAATGTAGAATACAGTCACTAGGAGTGGGGGGAGAGGAGGATTCTATATCTGCTCTGTGCCTTAAAGGAACAGTTTTACTTTAGTAAATCCAAAGTACATACAGTATTTCTTTCACAGAAATTAGGCTCTTTTTTGGCAAAATGTGCATCAAAGACATTTTTTAAGATGAGTTGGATTATGTAAACAACATTTTAAAAATATCCCAAGAATTTGATCTTTCGAGCTAGTAGACTTCAATAATTTAAAATTACTTGGAAATTGCTACTTTCAACAAACTCGCTGAAGGTATACACAAAAGGAAAATGCTGAAATAAGTCAAGGTGTTTACAAATATTGTGTCTAAAATGTTATCTCATTTGTTAAACACAGCAAATAAAAAATAGTAAAATATGAAACCACAATTGTCTGAGTATAGGACAAAGATCTGATTTAGAATCAGGCAGAGGTTCTCCCTCTATTACTCCAGCAAGTTCAAATGTACTCAGAAATACAAAACGATTGATGGTAATATCAAGATGAGAAACAAAAGACAATGTTACATCCTCGGGTATGATAAGTTTGAAATTAGATGAGTTTACAGTTGGAAGATTCATTAAGAACAACAATTCAAAACATATTATAGCCATAATTTAGAAGTCTTGCTTCACGAGAAAAGATAATGGAAAAATCTAAAAATTAAGTATTGATTTTACAAGGTAAACATGACAGCCTAGACTATAAGAAATATCAGGCATTTTGCTTTCTCACCAAAAAGAACACCTGGGTACATGCTGCAGACAGGCATATAAATTGCTCAAAGTGAAGCAGTTGGAAAATGCTGTCAGATTATTCGGGTTGAGGAGCTGCCCCAGGGGCAGAACATGTCACAGTGTCACATCCCTCTTCTTTACTCTCACAACTTTCACCAGAATAAACCAGACCCTTGAAAAACAAATTCAATTACAAATACTAACTTTTTGTTAAAACTGCAGTAGCAAACTATCAAACCAGCTTCACACTTAGAACATGTCAGAACTTTTCCATGTTTCCCCAACACAGTGGAATAAACTATTTTCAGCTAATAAGTTCATCTTAGGAAAACACTCGTGTGCATTTCTATGCAATATAATTGTGGAACATACATAACCACTTCTTAGTTTTCATTAGAGGATATTGAAAAACTCAGGTGTAAGGATAATTCCCCCTTTCCCTCTAATGCAGCTTTTTAGGTTTTTGACACTATAAATAAAGTGTAGAGAGTGACATAAAGAAGAGCTATGAATATATATAAATACACCACTATGGCTCCCGTCATAAGAGCTTTTGAAAAATGGTTGAACAAGTATTCATCTTCCCCAAATTGCAATCGCAAGATACTGACTGTTACACAATATGAAACAAAGGCAAGGTGAAGGGTGAGGAACCGCAGAAAGAACGGCCGCAAGGAAGACTAGTGTCCCGCAGGATAGAACCTGCTCTGTCTTGCGGGCCCCGCTTTTCTCAGCACCTTTCTGGTGTTCTGGGCTTTTCCGCTAATACCATCCACATCACCTCTCAGAGAAATAAATCTCCCTTTAAGGAAAGCCAAGCAGGCATCCGAGGTAACGTGCAGAACCGTAAATGAAAAATGTCCACGTCTAGCAGGCAGACAAGCAAAGGAAAACCAGCTGTCAGTTTCAGAGGCTCCTAGCTGTAACGGGGTTTCGGGTTTCTCTCCGCTTCTGTCTCTCTGTCTCTCTCTCTCTCACGGTGTCGCCCTCAATAATATCAGCTTTCTAATCACCTCAAATCACAAACACATTCTCTGTCCTTGTGAAATAAATGCTGATGAAACAGGAAAAACAGAGAGCAATACTCACAACAACGAAGAATTCCTACACATGCTGTTCCATTTTCTTGCTTTGAAAAGATGTAAGGTTAATTTTAAAAGCCTTGCAGAATTGGAAAAATAAAGGGGAGGGGGATTCCACCCACACAATCCTCCAGCCCACCGCAAAGGAGCCCAAAGGCTTGCTGACGTCACAGATTCATGAATGGATGTAAATTGGGCTGGTTTAGGATTCCGCACAGACTTCGCTGTGGTGTGTGCCATGAAAAAAAAGAGGGGCGGGCCCAGAGTAGGCCTGGCCAATAGGCTTCAGGCAGACATGGCCTTCCTTCTTTTAGAAGGAATCTGGTCACAGAATAAACAGAGCCCGCCAATCAGGCATCTGCCACTGCCTTAAGACAGACTGGCAGCTTGAGAGTGTGTTTGTGTGTGTGTGCGCGCGCGTGTGTGTGTATGTGTGTTTCAAGCTGTGATAGTCATAAAAAATTATTATTGCTATTGAATGAAGGAATCAAAATAGAATTTCGGTGGAATCAAGGCTAACAAAAATGCATATAGAAGAAATCCCATCTTTTATTCATTAGAATTCTTCAACCCTTTTCTTACTGCTCAGCAATATGCCTGATGCGATAAAAACAAATCAAAGTCAGGAAAACCATTTCTAAAACTAGCAGACTAGTGGACATGTATGCCCTGCCCACCACGACTTGTAAAAGCAAAATTGTCAGGAAGAATGCATGGGAACAATAGTAACTAAGAAAACAGGCATATGGAAAATAATATTGCATGAATGTAGCTGTTTTGTACAGCAGTAACATCTTGCTGACCTTCATGATGTATCAAAAGTGGATATGGAAGAAAAATTTACTACTACTTTTAAGTAGTGTACAGTGTTTCCTCATTGGTTTATTCAACTTCTGGCAGTCGATTGAGACACAGCTCCGAAAGGGTGCTTAATGAAACTTTGAGCAAATTTTGGTTTCAGTAAGATGTTTTATTATTAACAGCAAAAACAGCTGTATTAAATTCACTCGAAAAGCATCTCTTTCTTCTTTATTTTTACACTTTTCAGTTATGCAAAATTGGAAATGAATATATTTATTGTCCCCACTCCTCATCACTACACTTCACAACGACTAATACTTGACAAATACTGACCATGATTTTTCTGAACTTGGGAAATGGCCTCAAATCCTTGAAACTAGAACGATTGTGGTTAATATAAAGCCTCAGTTATGAGGTGTCCAGTGACCAAGAACATTCTGAACAGAGATCTGCTCTATTTCTCAATCAGATTATTTACACAACTGTGAGAGAAGGAAAGTGGTGGCCTGTTTCTAAGTGGTTCTGGAGGGTCTAAACCTGACCACTAGTAAGTATTGCACACTTCTTAGCTCATTTGGAAAAGGAAAACTTTTCAGGATTATTTTACACACAGCAAAGGTATTCAGTGTACCGTATATACTGAAGCAATAGAATATTGTTGGCAAACAGCATAGCCAACAAACTTCTCTAAAGGAGCTTATTATGGAATGTCACTACAAAGAACATAGGCCAAAGAAGTTTACTTAGGTAACATGGGAGTGCTAAAGGCAAATACGGTTTTGGTACACGTCCAGTAGGCCTGAGTGAACCACATTATTTAAGAACGAACAGGCCGGGCGTGGTGGCTCACGCCTGTAATCCCAGCACTTTGGGAGGCCAAGGTGGGCGGATCACAAGGTCAGGAGATCGAGACCATCCTGGCTAACATGGTGAAACCCCGTCTGTACTAAAAATACAAAAACAAAATTAGCCGGGCGTGGTGGTGGGCGCCTGTAGTCCCAGCTACTTGGGAGCCTGAGGCAAGAGAATGGCATGAACCCGGCAGGCGGAGCTTTCAATGAGCCGAGATCGCGCCACTGCACTCCAGCCTGGGCGACAGAGCAAGACTTCGTCTCAAAAAATAATAATAATAAAAAAGAACGAGCAAATGGAAAGATGAAGAATATACATCTCTATTTATTTTAACAATGACCAAAGCCAACCAGGATACATTAAAAGAATCAGATTTATAAAAAACATTTTTTTCTTCCAAAACAGTACAGACTAATAGAAAGAGGCAAACTTTTTGTGGACTACGTCAATAAGATAGCCAAGAAACATCAAGTTGTATGTGTGCGTGTGTGTGTGTGTGTGTGTGTGTGTGTATATATATATATATTTTTTTTTTTTTTTTTTTTGAGACAGGGTCTCACTGTCTGTCACCCAGGCTGGAGTGCAGTAGTGCGATCATGGCTCACAACCTCGAATTCCTGGGCTCAAGTAATCCTCCAGCCTCAGCCTCTCGAGAAGCTGGGACTACAGGCATGCACCACCATGCCTGGCTAATTTTTAAATAAGTTTTTGTAGAGATGGGGTCTCACCATGTTGCCCAGGTGGGTCTCAAACTCCTGGGCTCAAATGATCTTTCTTCCTCGGCCTCCCAAAGTGCTGGGATTACAGATGTGAGCCACCACGCCCAGCCAAGTTGTACACATTAAATATTTACAGCTTTTTCTACATCAATCATATTTCAATAAAGCTGTTTGTTGCTGTTGTTGTTATTGTTGTTGTTGTTGTTGTTTTTACAGACAGCTAAAGCTGGCCAGGTGTGGTGGCTCACACCTGTAATCCCAGCACATTGGGAGGCCAAGGTGGGCAGATCATCTGAGGTCAGGAGTTTGAGACGAGCCTGGCCAAAATGGTAAAACCCTGTCTCTACTAAAAATACAAAAATTAGCTGGGCATGATGGGGCACATCTGTAATCCCAGCTACTTGGGAAGCTAAGGCATGAGAATCACTTGAACTCAGGAGGCAGAGGTTGCAGTGAGCCGAGATCGCGCCACTGTACTCCAGCCTGGTGACAGAGCAAGACTCCCTCTCCAAACAAAACAAAACAAAGTGGCTAAAGCTGTTGTAGAAGGTTTTCTGTAAGGTTTGATAGCAACAAAATTACTAATAATAAGTCTACTAGGGATGGGAGTAGTCTCTGAAGCATTTCAACAAAACAAGGTCTATAAATGCTTCTAATAACAGTCACCTAAGATTCTTGGCTCAATATATAACCTGGAAAATAAAAACTTGCTGGCTTTATGGACTTGCCGCTTTAGTAAGATAAACTTGGCCTGGGTGAGCATGCTTCCCATACCACAGGAACATCAGCTAGGCCAACAAAGACTCCTCCATGTCAGCTATCATGGGAAATCATTGGAAAGATAAGCTGTCTCATCAAATTATGGAAGATATAGAACTCAGTCTTGGAGGAAGTCATTATCATTTTAGAAGCAGAAGATAGGAAAGGAGATAGAGGCATGAAAAATGTATACTCTAGAGAAGTACAGCCCAAGAGAACTTGCTGTGATTACGGAGTGTTCCATAATTTGCACTAACACAGTAGTCACATGTGGCCACTGAGCATTTGAAAGATGCCTAGTGTTCTTGAGGAAGTGAATTTTTAATGTAAAGTGATTTAAATTTAGTTAACTCCAAAAATAGTCACATGTAACTGGTGGTTATGGTATGGAACAATGCAACTCTAGAGATAACAAGCCAAGTTCCAACATTATAAGTAATTTTTAATTTCAGTACATGGGCATACTAAGCGTAGAGGACTGCAAAGCCATTATCAAGGTGAGTAAGCTCTTTTAAGAACCAAATGAATCTCCTCAAACTTCAGTAATAACTGGAAAATGACTCTAGTCTCGTTATGCACGAATATATTTAAAACTAATTATTAGATAAAAATCTATAGGTAGAAATTAAGGTACAAAAATTCTGCTATAAAAATATAAGCTATTCTAGTTTTGGAGTTTTTTTGATGAAAAAATGTGTTTTTAAAAAAGCAAAACAACTCATTTAAGACAGAATCAAAGTCCGAAGTATCATGACCCATGGGCAATTTTTGTCAGAAATGCCAGGAAAAAGAAAGAGTTTAGTGATCTCAAATGCTAATACATGGAGACTCAAATTTCCTTCACAGACAACAGTGTGTAGTGGTTAAAAGCTGGTAAAGAGATCTGGGCTCAAATCCTGTTTCTGCCACTTATTAGTTATGGCTATTCAGGTAAACCTGAGTTTCAGTTTTCTCATTATTAGAATGGGGACAATAATAGCCTATATTATTGTGTGAAGGTTAAAGTAATATTATCACACATGTAAAGAGTTGCACACAGTATCTACATACAGAAGATACTCAGTAAATGATACTGGTAGCTGGTTTTATTTTGTTATTGAGATTCTGCTACTCTCTCAACAAGGGAAATTTCAACAACTGTGCAGATCCAGGAATCAGAACCATAGGAAAAATACAACATCTTTATTTTGCTTATAATAAATCTTGAACAGATCTGATATGGTTTGGCTCTGTGTCCCCACCCAAATCTCCTCTTGAATTATAATCCCATAATCCCCACGGTCAGGGGTTTCCACTTTTGCATCTTCCTCACTCTCTCTTTGCCTGCTGCCATCCATGTAAGATGTAACTTGCTCCTCCTTGCCTTCCGCCATAATTGTGAGGTTTCCCCAGCCACGTGGAACTGTAAGTCCAACTAAATCTCTTTCTTTTGTAAATTGCCCAGTCTCAGGTGTGTCTTTATCATCAGCGTGAACACAGACTAGTACAAAATCTTTTCAGGAAATTCTAAAAATATCTATTCGTGACCCAATTTCCAAAGGAAAGTTCATCCAAGTCATTTTCCTTCAGGTGGTTGGGGAATATCTTTGGGGTTCTGAAACAGATCCAGGGAATCTTCAGGTAGTTATGCTAGCTGATCAAGAGCTCTATTCATTGTTTTTAAAAAGCAGCTACATTTTTTCTACATAAAGACGTAGCTTGTATAAAATGATGTGAATTAATTTGGAAAACAGTCTGTCTCCTAGTTGGGAATACTGGTCAGAATTCTCCACTTTCATATCAGAATGTTAACCCTATTTCCACACCAAAGTATATGGAGCCTTGGTCAACAACTGAATTTCAATATTCAAAGACCTCAATAGATTATTATTATACTGTCATTTTTTCCCTGTCCAGCTCCCATTAAATGCCTAGCTGAGAAAGTGATTTTTAAGAAACATCTAAGGGAAAACATCCTTATAAGCTCACTCAAATCTATCCTTTTGTCAAGGGAGATCATCAGAAAGCTACCTGCTATCTAAATATAATAAGCCTAATACACCTTAGCAGAATAACTATCACTGAGTGTTATGGTCTTGCTTTTATTAAAAATTATTATAAGGAAGATTCATATTGCTTCTGTGTTGTCCATTACCTTGAATGATATCTTCCATGTAAGGAATTCATATGAGGAATTTGTTTTACAACTTAATATGAAGGAAAAATTTTCTGTTCTTGAAGAATTATTAGGTGTCTGTCTACCTTTTAGATGACTACAATGTAATCCACTGAATTTTCATTTTTTCGACCCTGCTGCTGGGAAGCTCAGAGCCAACTTTAAAATTCATATGCTTTAAAATAAGCTAAGCACAAAACTATATATTTATATGCATACTTGCTTTCTCGTCCTTGTTTTGGGTTGGATTACTCTATTGTTAACCTTATTATATGCATTTTTTTATGATAAGCACTTCAAACTCTTTTTGAAAAGGTACGCTATAAATAAAAATTTGCACTAAATACATATCTGTAAACTTTTAAGAAGATTAAAGCCTCATGTTAAAATTCTACAGTCATCTTTATATTAAAGGTACACATTATGGCAAACTTTAAAGAATATCGTGAGTTAATTGGACTTAACTATTCAATATTTTTTATTAAAGGATAATAAAATATCTATCCAGCTGGAGAAAAGCAATTGCTTATGATATTATGCGCTATTCAGAATAAATCTTAATAGCTTAATGAAGCTTTAATGTGTTATTCCTATCAAAAGGATAACTGCCACAGAGGGATGTAAGATTCTTCTCTCATTGATAACGCAAATGTACTGAAGCAAATCAAAAGCAGACAGATTTCTCAATTAATAAAATATTTACCATCCCCAAAATACACCATTCCATAACATACAAATTCTGGCAAAATACCATAAACCGAACCTTTGTAGGATTAAAAATAATATACTGAATTTGCAAAGGTACTTTATACATTGAAAGAGAAAAGAAGACTTTATACATTACTTTACTCATCCACATAGAATTGATACTTTCTTTCTTTCTTTTAGATGGAGTTTCACTTTTGTTGCCCAGGCTACAGTGCAATGGCATGATCTCAGCTCACCGGAACCTCCGCCTCCTGGGTTCGAGCAATTCTCCTGCCTTACCCTCCCAAGTAGCTGAGATTACAGGCGTCCGCCACCACATGCAGCTAATTTTTGCTGTGTTTTTAGTAGAGACGGGGTTTCACCATGTTGGCCAGGCTGGTCTTGAACTCCTGACCTCAGGTGATCCGCCCACCTCAGCCTCCCAAAGTGCTGGGATTACAGGCGTGAGCCACCGCACCTGGCCTAGAATTCATACTACTTTCTTAGAGCTCATGTAAAAAGAGAAAGAGAGAGAGAGAGAAAAAAAAAAAAAAAAAACCAAAAAAACAAAAAACCTCTTAACTGTCTAACTTCCCTTCTTTTGATCCTGTTTTAATTTCTCCCCTTATTTAGCTAGACACAAGTTGGCATTTCCACTTTAGCCACATATTGCAGGTTACAGAATTCAATACCAAAACATCAGAGTAGTGGATATCTGCCTTTTAAAGTCGGGCGACAGAGCAAGACTCCATCTCAATACATACGTACATACATACATACATAAAGTCTGCCTCTGTATCTTCCCCATTTGAAAGAACTATCTCTCCCCTACTTTTAGTTCATATGGAGAGTGCTCCAAGAGTGACCACGTGGCACAAGGCTGGTCAACTCAACTCCCTGGTCGTAATAATTAGTGAAAGGATAGACACATCCTCCAAGCCAGCCAATAAGCATCATCCGAGTCATCCCCAGGATGTTTGACAACTATTGATAGGGTGGGGGCTGAACATTTGTTTCATCAGGACACTAGCTGTAAGGACAAGTAGGCAGAGGGCTGTCGTCTCCATCCATATATAGGGCAGAGGAAAGCAGACCAGAGATAAAGGAAAGAAGACAGATTCCTGAAAAAGGCCACTGGGCATCTAACTTCAGTCTTGTCTGAAGCCAGTTACTCTGCTGAACCTCCCAATTACATAAGTCAATCAATCCCTTCCTCCCCACTCCCTTTAAAAAAAGACACAAACTTAAACCAGTTTGATATAGGTTTCTGTCACTTGCAGCCAAAAGAGTCCTTATTAACACAATGTCATTAACTGATTCACTTTCATCCTATTCAATAAAACCAAATTAAAATCAGATTCCCTGTACTATAGAATTCCTTTTTTGACACTAATAATTTCAATATGTTGGTAGATTAACTTTCAAATTCTGTCTTCTTACATGGTGTTTACACTTCTTACATTCTAACTCTTACATGGTGTTTACACTTTATTGTTATTATCTTTGTCATTATCAAAAGTTCAACATTTTAAAGACCCAATATTTCCTCTCAACAGCAAGCTCTATCTTTGATATTTTGAAGTCAGTGACTTTCACAGAAATCTTTTTACCGTTTATCTCAATTCATCCAGGCTTTAAGATACATTAATTCTGAAGCCCTGGGCAAGGTTACTTAAATGTTCTGTGACTCACTGCAAAATGGAAGTAATTATAGGTATAGCATAGCACCTCAACATGGTAAACAATGTTAGTTATGTTACTTAATAACCTCATAATTAAAACTATAACTAAACATATATTTTATATTTCTGAATTTCATGCTTTTTCTCATAGGTTATTCTTATTCTGTGGTTGACAGATTATAACTTTGAATCTCTTAATTTTTTTTCTATTTTTCTCTATTCAAAGGTTATAAAAGCATATTTTTCCTGTGACCTATCCTTTTTCTGACTTTCATTTTAAAGTCAATTCTGAGTTCTCTTTGCTTTTTGTTTGTTCGGTTGGTTTTTATGAGACGGAGTCTCACTCACTCTGTCGCCCAGGCTGGAGTGCAGTGGTGTGATCTCAGTTTACTGTAACCTCCGTCTCTTGGGTTCAAGCGATTCTCCTGCTTCGGCCTCCCGAGTAGCTGGGCTTACAGGTGTGCACCACAACGCCAGGCTAATTTTTCCATTTTTAGTAGAGACGGGTTTTCGTCATGTTGGCCAGTCTCAGACTCCTGACCTCAAGTGATCTGCCCACCTCGGCCTCCCAAAGTGCTGGGATTACAGGTGTGAGCCACTGTGCCCGGCCTTAATGTATCTTCATTATATTGCACTCTTTTGAAAGTTCAGATACCTAAATTCCAGAAATAATAATTGGGAGCAAATCTGGTCCTAGACATTCTTTGTAAATGACCTTGTACTGCACTTTACAGTTTACACATTTCTTTAAAATAGGGTAGTTGTTAGTTCCATTTTACATGTAAGAAAATAAGGGCCCCAGGGAGATTGGCTCATCTAATATAGCTTTTATCTGTTATCTACTGAAAACTGACTATACTTTTAAATTCTATCCGTGACCCATTAACCCTCCCCCTTTAAAGACCTGTTTTTCATCATCCAATGAGTAAAATTAAAGATAAATTTTTAAGAAGTAGCAATGCAAAGATTAAAAAGCCAATCCCTAAGTATCAAGGAGCTTTGGTGAGATGAGTAACTATACAAAATGGTGTAGATGTTAAATTAGTGGGGCAGACAGGAATGTTTTACCTGAATTTGGGAAACAATACTACTAGAAAGGTAACTGAAATTTGGGGGCAAGAATAGTCTTCCTTGCATGGGACCATCCTACACACAGCAACACATTTAGTACCCTGCCACCCATGCTTATAACAGTCCCTGTGTTGTTCTTGAGGCATCTTTATTCTTGTCATATTTGTCTCCAGGGGACTTAGATGTTTCCCTAAGGGACGGGACGAATGGGGGCAACGGGTACACTCTCCATGCATTTGCTTCCCTAGGCACTTGGATTGCTATTGCCCTGGTTTGAAGCCTACAGGTTAGGCTACCGGGTGGTGCTCTCTGCTGCCCTCTGTTGACATAGAGAGGTAGGAGCAGACCCTTGGCAGATAGGTATGTCCCGTCCCTTAGGGAAACATCTAAGTCCCCTGGAGACATATATGACAAGAACAAAGATGCCTCAAGTTGAGGCTCATCAAGAGCTCTGGGAATGTGAAGTGAGGCTGAGTCAAGGCCAAGAGCCGCTCTTCCTAGACCAGACGATAGCCGATTCTTATGATTTACTTATCTTTGGCAAGTTGGCACACTTGTGAAGGGAATAAAGGCTTGTCCTTACACAAACACAGCCTGGTCTAATGCTGCAGTTTGCTCTACTAGCCCCAGTCTGCACTGCCACTCTCTTACCCAGAGCTTGAATTAAGTCTTTCTTCTTTTTGATGGAATGACCATTTGGGGTGGGTGGGGGCGGGGGTGGTTATGGTCAGTTTCAATAAGGAGGTAGACCTTGAAGGGGAAGGATTTGGGGAAACTGGATATGAGAGAGCAGGGACAATTCCCCCAAGGTCCATATCAAATGTAAAACTGGCAAGGCACACATTAGTACTTTTCATTCTAATATAAGATTACAGTGTGTGAGTACAGCAAGTGAAGAACTAGAAGTTAAAGATGATAAGATATTAACACTGAATCAGTAAACTGTGAAGTCAGTGTTTAAAATGAGCCTTATATAACCATCCATAAACAGGTCCATACTATGTAGAGTCACACTGTTAAGTCAAATTTAGCCTAAAGCGGCCTCTTTATGTATTTAAGTTTGGCCTAAAGATTTTTCTGTACATCGTAAACTGTAAAAAGTGGAGGTGTAAACCGACTGTAGCCCACACCTATGCCAGTCACTGGGTTTTGCCCATCAAATGTAGCCAACTGTTCGAACCACGTTCAAATGAGGCAAATGCCGAGCTGGAACCAACCCAGCTGTTTCTGCACCTTGCTTTCATTTTCTGTACTGTCACTTTCCTTTTGCTGTCCATAAATCCTCTTCCATCCCATGGCTGCGCTGGAGTCTCTGAATCTGCTGTGATTCCGGGGGCTGCTGAATTCACGAATCGTTCATTGCTCAATTAAACTCCTTTAAATTTAATTTGGCTGAAGTTTTTCTTTTAACAATACCCAGCACTATAGTCATCTCTTTACTATTAGCACTGATGAAGGGGACAGAGGGGGCAGAACCCAAAAATCTTTCAGGGAAAAACTCTGTTTTAAAGTGTACTCATGAAAGTAATTATACTTTATGTCCAGGAAATACACTTAAAATTAAATAATGAAGCCACATTGGAAAGCTCTTGGTTTTTCATTACGTGTAATTGTTCTACTCCAAGATAGAATAGTAATATCTTTACATCAAGTAGTAAAAGATAGTAGTCGTTACTAGCAGCAACCTACCCTGAATTGACCAATTTCTATTGCATTTTTAAAATTTTATTTCATAGGTTCCAATCTATTCTGTTCAACTAGGTTAAGAATTAAAGCTATACAGGTAGCATTCATTAAACAAGTAATAAGTAGATCCAGGAGAATATAGGAGTGAGGAAGGGGGCTGGCCACAGTGCTGATTTAGATACTCTGAACATCAATATATAAATCAAGCATACATATTTTTAATGCATGCCATCTATGTTCAAGATAACTTAACATATGCTGGTTTATATACACATATGGATAAATCACAGAACCTGATCTCAGCCTATTTTACTAGACAAGAAACACAATAAATAGGAAAATAAAAATTGTTTTAGTGGCTTAAAATTATAACAGAAGGTATAGTGGTAGAGATTGTCCTCCAGTATCCAATCTTTCCTCTTTCCTTTAGGTAAGAGAATCCTTGATCCCCACTCCTACTTTTATTTTTTGAGATGGACCGTTTTGCTCTGTTGCCCAGGCAGGAGTGCAGTGGTGTGATCTTGGCTCACTGCAACCTCCGCCTCCCGGGTTCAAGTGATTCTCCTGCCTCAGCCTCCTGAGTAGTTGGGATTACAGGCATGCGGCACCTCGCCCGGCTAATTTTGAATTTTTAGTAGAGATGGGGTTTCTTCATGTTGGTCAGGCTGGTCTCGAACTCCCAACCTCAGGTGATCTGCCTGCCTCGGCCTCCCAAAGTGCTGGGATTACGGGAGTGAGCCACCGCGCCCGGCCCCCACTCCTACTTTTAAAGTTTTAGGTAGGTACATAGCTACTCTGCTAAAAATTTCTGTACTTTCCTGGCTGTACATGTGACCACATGACTAAGTTCTAGTCAATGAGATGTGAGTGAGTGATGTTTGCAACTTCTGGGTTTTCTTAGAGATGAAGCTGCTGCCCTGGACTCTCTTTCCCCATTGCCACACTGAGTCAACTTGTACTATGCAGATGATGACAACACCCTAGGCAATGGCAGAACAACAAATAGAAGTAACCCTGGGCTTTGAATATTCTAGTGAATCAAAGCTGTCTATCTGTCCTAAATTATCTGCCTGCTTTAGGGTTGCTAATTATGAGTGTTCTTCCTTTTATGAGGGACCAAATTTTTTGAGACTCTGTTGCTGCTACTTACTCTATATCCCAACTAATACATCCTGCTACTTGGTGTTACGTGGCTATTTATTAAATGAGATCAGTAAATAATTGCTTTAGACATTATGAGAATTAATTACTCAGAGAAACAAGATACTGGGAGAAATCTTTTTTTTTTTTTTTTAGACAGAGTGTCGCTCAGTCACCCAGGCTGGAGTGCAGTGGTGTGATCTCAGCTCACTGCAAGCTCCGCCTCCCAGGTTCACGCCATTCTCCTGCCTCAGCCTCCAAAGTAGCTGGGACTACAGGTGCCTGCTGCCACACCCGGCTAATTTTTTGCATTTTTAGTAGAGATGGGGTTTCCCCGTGTTAGCCAGGATGGTCTTGATCTCCTGACCTCGTGATCCGCCCGCCTCAGCCTCCCAAAGTGCTGGGATTACAGGCGTGAGCCACCGCGCCTGGCCTACTGGGAGAAATATTAAAACTCAAGCTACTCTGTCTTCCTTTTTTTAACACATGAATAAATACAAGTTCAGAGATTTGTCCACAGTCTTGGAATTCATGGCAGAGCCAGGAATTGATTACCAGTCTCCTGGGATCTTCTTTGCATGACATCATCCCATCTGTGGATAACAGTGACCACTAATACTGCCTCTTTCTTTGGCAGAGTCAGTTAACATTCACTCAGTAATCCTGGGACATAGAAAACTGTCCTCAATTCTAAAGGAAAGCCAACAAGAATTTTTAAAATCAGATTTTAAAAAACTTTTATTTTATTTTCAGGCATACATGTACAGGTTTGTTATACAGATAAATTGTGTGTCATGGGGACTCGGTGTACAGATTATCTCATCACCCAGGTAATAAGCATAGTGCCCAATAGGTAGTTTTTTAGTCTGCATACTCCTCCCATCCTCCACCTTCAAATACGCCCTGGTGTCTATTGTCCATGTGTACTCAATGTTTAGCTCCCACTTATAAGTGAGAACATGTGGTGTTTAGTGTTCTGTTCCTGGATTAGTTCACTTAGGATAATGGCCTCCAGCTCCATCCATGTTGCTGCACAGAACATTATCTCATTCTTTTTTGTGGCTGTGTAGTATTCCATGGTGTATATGTACCACATTTTCTTTATCCAGTCTACTGTTGAAAGGTTGATTCCATGTTTGAGCTACAGTGAAGAGTGCCGTGATGATTATATGCATGTACGTGTCTTTATGGTAGAACGATTTCTTTTCCTTTGAGTGTATACTGAATCATGGGACTGCTATGTCGAATGGTAGTTCTGTTTTAAGCTTTTTGAGAAATTGTCAAACTGCTTTCCACAATGGCTGAACTATTTACATTCCTGCCAACAGGGTATATGCGTTCCCTTTTCTCTGTGACCTTGCCAGAGTCTATTATTTTTTGACTTTCTAGTAATAGCCATTCTGATTGGTGTGAAAATCACATATTTTGTCTCAAAAGTATCTGAAACGTAACATAAGAGAAAATGCTAGCATACCATATAGTATAATTAAAACAAGGATGAACAAACAAGAAACATGGACCCAAGCAATTATAGTCAGAGATCCAACAAGATATAAGTGAAAATGGTCAAAAAAGTGTCATAGGGGCCGGGCGCGGTGGCTCACGCCTGTAATCCCAGCACTTTGGGAGGCCGAGGCGGGCGGATCACAAGGTCAGGAGATCGAGACCACGGTGAAACCCCGTCTCTACTAAAAATACAAAAAATTAGCCGGGCGCGGTTGTGGGCGCCTGTAGTCCCAGCTACTCGGGAGGCTGAGGCAGGAGAATGGCGTGAACCCGGGAGGCGGAGCTTGCAGTGAGCCGAGATCGCGCCACTGCACTCCAGCCTGGGCGACAGAGTGAGACTCCGTCTCAAAAAAAAAAAAAAAAAAAAAAAAAAAAAAGTGTCATAGGAAGCTGGGCGCAGTGGCTCATGACTGTAATCTCAACACTTTGGGAGGCTGAGGCAGGTGGATCATCTGAGGTCGCAAATTTGAGACTAGCCTGACCAACATGGTGAAACCCCGTCTCCACTAAAAATACAAAAAATTAGCCAGGCGTGGTGATGCATGCCTGTAATCCCAGCTACTCAGGAGGCTGAGGCAGGAGAACCGCTTGAACCCAGGAGGCGGAGGTTGTAGTGAGCCGAGATTGCGCCATTGCACTCCAGCCTGGGCAACAAAAGCAAAGCTCCGTCTCAAAAAAAAAAAAAAAAAAAAAAAAAGGTGTCACAGAAGCAGTTCTGACAACAGAAGTGCTTTGGAAATATATGATTCGAGAATCTTTGGATCAATTCATAAGTGCTCTGTTGAACCTAATAAAATATGCTAGGGTCTGGAAATGTATTTTAAATTCTTATAAAAATTTCTATTTTTCTGTGGCCTGGAAAATTTTGATGCTTTAATCTTTTAAAAACCACCTCAGAAGGCTTTGGCCTCGGGGTCTCCCTTATGCTGACTAACCAGCAATAGACATTCTTTACCAGAAACCTCTCTTCTAAGCTGTGTCCTGGTGGAGCAGGAAGAGTTCCTGCCTACTGCACCATATGCACACAGCAAGCTAAGGGCATATAAGGAGAAGGGGAGTCTTAGGGAGGCATGAAAGGAAAGAGTCACTGTAAGGCAGTTAACTTCATTTATTCATTCAGGAAACTCTTCAGAGCACTCGGTATGTGCTGGCACTGAGCTGAGATCTGATGATAAATACGCAGTCCCCGCCCTGAAGAAGCTTACAGTCTAGAACTGAAAAGTTTCCTTCCTTAATATATCTCACACAAAGAATTTGGGCTGGGATGGAATTAAGGGTAAAAAAATTCTTCACTCCAAAATACAATTTTTGAAAACCACTCCAGACCATCTTCAGTTAGTTGAATCTCAATCTGTTCTTTTTTATTTTGAGACAGTCTTAAGACTGGGTAGATCATATATACCATGGAATTCTACACGGCCATAAAAAGAATGAAGTCATGTCCTTTGCTACAACATGGATGCAGCTGGAGGCCATTATCCTGAATGGATGAATGCAGAAACAGAGAACTAAATACTACATGTTTTCACTTATAAGTGAGAGCTAAATAATGGGGACACGTGGACATAAAGATAGAAATAAGAGACACTGAGGAAAGGAGGGAGGACAGCAAGGACTGAAAAACCATCTACTGGGTATTAAGTTCAATATTAGCGTGATGGGTTCAGTAGAAGCCCAAACCCCAGCATGACACAATATACCAATGTAACAAACCTGCACATGTGCCCCTTGAATCTAAAATTTGTTTTAAAAAGAATAGGTAGAAATGGAAGCCTTTGATTACAGTACCATATGCTTATAGCCTCTGCTTGTTCCTAGTTCAGAACAATCTGATTTCTCTGCTTTTGAAAACACCATTAGCTTTTCAACCAGCCAAAGTACCAAGTGCTCCTCTTTTCTTTTCAAAACCCATAACCACTAGGCCTATCTTTCATTTATCTATCTATTTATTTATTTATTTATTTATTTTTGAGATGGAGTCTCGCTCTGTCGCCAGGATGGAGTGCAGTGGCGCGATCTCGGCTCACTGCAACCTTCGCCTCCCGGGTTCCAGCGATTGTCCTGCCTCAGCCTCCTGAGTAGCTGGGACTACTGGTGTACACCACCACGCCCGGCTAATTTTCGCATTTTTAGTAAAGACAGGGTTTCACCATGTTGGCCAGGAAGGTCTCGATCTCTTGATCTCGTGATCCACCAGCCTCGGCCTCCCAGAGTGCTGGGATTACAAGGGTGAGCCATCATGCCTGGCCAGGCCTATCTTTTAGCCACCCCTCGTGGTCTATGGGACAGAATATCCACCTGTTAGTATAGTTTGGAAAGAAAAGTGACATGTCCATAGGTCCCCTGTGGTAGTGTTGCTTGCTCCTGTCATGAGTGAATTACAGAAAATGCTTGTCTAACTTTAGGGGGAATGTTATGATCTAGAGAAAATTATTACAAATACTCAAGAGATGTATTGAGCCTAAATTTCAAAATGAGCAAAATGAAGCTCCATTGAAGATCATTCAAAATGGAAGCAGGGGCCTAAAAAGGCCACATTTTCTGAGCATGTATTTTTAGTTTATTAAATTACTCAAGGCTCCATAATAAATGGTCATCTGCAAAGGGCCATTTGTCTAGAAAAGAGGCTGGTGCCTTGAAGTGGCTTTCACTGTAAGTAAATATAAAGAGAGGTAGGAGGAAAAAGGAGAATTCCAGAAAACCAGTAAAATATACTGTAATTAGTAAACAATGCAATATTTGAAAAATTAAATCCATTTTCCCCAGGAGATTATTTGTTGGAGCTCACTGCTTAGTTGGGGTATAAAATAGTCACCAATTTCATGCTACATTTATATTTATTTATTTTTTCTTTTCTTTTTTTTTTTTTTTGAGACGGAGTTTTGCTCTTGCTGCCCAGGCTGGAGTGTAATGATGCGATCTTGGCTCACTGCAACCATCGCCTCCCAGGTTCAAGCAATTCTCCTGCCTCAGCCTCCTAAGTAGCTGGGATTACAGGCATGCACCACCACACACACCAGGCTAATTTTGTATTTTTAGTAGAGACAGGGTTTCACCATGTTGGCCAGGCTGGTCTTGAACTCCTGACCTCAGGTGATCCACCCGCCTCAACCTCCCAAAGTGCGGGGATTACAGGCGTGGGCCACCGCGCCTGGCTACATTGATATTTCTGAAATTGCCTCCATTACAAGTTCTTCACATTTAGGGCAAGTTCTTTTGTATTGTTCCCTCAAAATCCCTGATGACATTTTCAGTTGAATGAAAGAATGCTTTCTGCTGCTGCCATCTACTGCAAACCTAACAAATATGTTTTAAAAATGTGAAAGAGAAAATGGGCTAGTATTAAAGAATAATTTATAAGTCAGACAAGTAGACTGAGATCAATATCATGCTTTACTTTAACTAAAGTATTAATTATTCCAGGCCTCTGAATGATGATCAATAAGGCAACATATAAGAAATAGAGTAAATAGAGATGTATAAAGAAATAAAGTAAGCTACACAGAACAGTATTAAATGGCTTTGTAAAGCTTCACCTTGATATACCTATATCTATATACATAATCTGTAGTCTGTTCAATATGAAAACAAGTCTCGGCTGGGCGCAGTGGTTCATGCCTGTAATCCCAGCACTTTGGGAGGCTGAGGCGGGCGGATCACGAGGTTAAGAGATCGAGATCATCCTGGCCAACGTGGTGAAATCCCATCTCTACTAAAAATACAAAAAATTAGCTGGGCGTGGTGGTGCATGCCTGTAGTCTCAGCTACTTGAGAGGCTGAAGCAGGAGAATCGCTTGAACCTGGGAGGTGGAGGTTGCAGTGAGCCGAGATCACACCACTGCACTCCAGCCTGGTGACAGAGCAAGACTCTGTCAAAAAAAAAAAAAAAAAAAAAAGCAAATCTTCCTTTGTGTTATGAACACCTCAATTCAAAAGTATTAGAAAAATGAAGTGCAAAATTCACTTTTACTAATTTGAACAAATGTGAGTTCAAAAATTATCAAGGTAGACAGATAAACATACTAATAAGGCAGAGGGAGGAGGAGGAAAAGGTTAACGAACAAGCAATTCACAGACAAGAACGTTGCACCCTTTGGAAAGGGTATAGCAAAATAGGTACTCTTCTATACTGCTGATGGCTAAATAATTGCTGCATCTTTTTTGAAGTACAATTTGGCAATAGGTATCAGTAGACTTAAAATGTAAATATCTTTTGACCCAAGATTCAAGTTTGAGAAATTAATTCTAAATAATTAATCAGTACTCTGCAAAACAATCTAGCTACAAGGATTTCGTCACATAATTGTTTAAAACAAAAATAACTGGGAATAATGTAATACTCCTAATAATGGAAGGTATTAAATAAATTATGATAAAACTATTCAATAGAACACTTAAAACCTTTACAGGTTGTATATTAAAATGTATAAGAACAGGTAAAAATATTCATGACAAAGTGTGAAAAAAGGCAAGCAACACAATAATGGATACCAGGTGATCTAACATGTGTAGATGACTAGAAGGATGAAGGATTTAGATCATACATATATCATGCCTATCTCTGGATATAGAGAGACTGGTGGTTTTATTTTCTTCTCTTTTAATATAAATTTCTAGATTATCTGTGAAGTACAAATGTATTGCTTTTGGGAAAAGTTACAAAAGTTGATAAGGTAAGAAATGTTCACTGCTATTTTAACCAAATTACTTTAACTTTAAAAAACATGTTATTGGGGTTTTGGGGAGATGTTGGTCAAAGGATACAAAACTTCAGTTAGAAAGAGTAAGTTCAGGAGAGCTCTTGTACAACACAGTGACTGTAGTTAATAACAACGTATTCCACACCACATGAAAAACTGCTAGAATAGAGTTTAAATGTCTCACCACAAATAAATAATAGGTATGTGAGGTAAAACAAAAACAAAACTTGTTACAATTTTTTTCCCTTCTAATTTAAGCAAGATAACCTGAAAATGACTCTGTAATACACTATGCCAGCAGTTTCCAACCTTTTTGGCACCAGGGACTGGTTTCGTGGAAGACAATTTTTCTATGGATTCAGGGCGCGGGATGGGAGGGGGTGGTTTCAGGATGATTCAAGTGCATTACATTTATTGTGCACTTTCTTTCTTTCTTTCTTTTTTTGAGACAGAGTCTTGCTCTGTCACCCAGGCTGGTGTGCAGTGGCACGATCTTGGCTCACTGCAAGCTCCGCCTCCCAGTTCACACCATTCTCTTGCCTCAGCCTCCCAAGTGGCTGGGACTACAGGCGCCCGCCACCATGCCCGGCTAATTTTTTGTATTTTTAGTAGAGACAGGGTTTCACTGTGTTAGCCAGGATGGTCTCGATCTCCTGACCTCGTGATCTGCCCACCTCAGCCTCCCAAAGTGCTGAGATTATAGGCGTGAACCACCACACCCGGCCCACTTTATTTCTATGATCACATTGTAATATATAATGAAATAATTACACAACTCACCATAATGTAGAACCAGTGGGAGCCCTGAGCTTATTTTCTTGCAACTAGACAGTCCCATCTGGAGGTGATGGGGGACAGTGACGGATCATCAGACATTAGATTCTCATAAAGGGCACGCAACCAAGATCCTTCACATGTGCAGTTCACAATAGGTTTCCTGTTCCTATGAAAATCTAATGCCACTGCTGATCTGACAGGAGGAGGAGCTCAGGCAATAATGCAAGTGATGGCGAGCAGCTGTAAATACCAGATGAAGCTTAGCTCACTGGCCTGCTGTTCATCTGCTGTGCGGTCCAGTTCCTAACAGGCCACAGACCAGCATCAGTCAGTGGCCAGGGCGTTGCAGACCCCTGCACTACGCTGTAATAGATAGTGTGTCTTTTCACTAGAGTGAGGGATGGTCATGGCTGGGATAAACTTTGAGGAGGTGGGAGGATTTGGAATGAAAAGCCTTAACCAGAAGAAGGTGTATGTGTTTACGTGTGTGTGTGTGTGTGTGTGTACTTTTTTGAGAGAAAACAGAAAAGTGTAGATGGCAATAAAAGATGATGAGATCAGTAGAAACGGGGCTGGGCGCAGTGGCTCACGCCTATAATCCCAGCATTTTGGGAGGCCAAGGTGGGTGATCACCTGAGGTCTGGAGTTCAAGACCAGCCTGGCCAGCATAGTGAAACCCTGTCTTTACTAACAATACAAAAATTAGCTGGTGGCGCATGCCTGTAATCCCAGCTACTCAGGAGGCTGAGGCAGGAGAATCACTTGAACCCAGGAGGTAGAGGTTGCACTGCACCCCAGCCTGGGCGACAGAGCGAGACTCTGTCTCAAAAAAAAAAAAAAATGAGATTAGTAGAAATGAAGTTGCGAGATCCCATTTCCAACATTATAGAAGGCAGATCACCTGGTGAAAGGAAAAGGTGACAGATTTGGGATTCTATGGCGTTAAGAGAGGTTTCGACAGCCACTGTGGGAAACGACAGATAGAAATGGAAGGCCACCAATCAGTCGTGAGGGCCTGACTGAGGATGCAAAGCAATCAACATGGTAGCTGAAAATATGATTAAGGAGGTACTCTGTGTTGGGCATAGTCAGAGGAGGACAGACCAAAGGCTGATAAGGGGTGGCGGAAGTGATAAATGGCTAATGATATTTCCAAGCTGGATGGGGCATAAAGGGAAAGGGGTCAAGCGCATATTCAGTTTGGTATCTACTGCCATGTATAGCATACAGTAGAGCAGAGTAATATATGTTTAAGAAAAAAAAAAGAAGTGAGGAGAAACTGTGTAAGGAGAGGGGTACGATAATTAACTGAGCACCTATTATGTAACAGATTCTTTTGTCACAGATCATCATGTCTCTTCTTATTGGCTGGGTTTCTCCTTTGCCTATAAGCATGTCCATGTCTCTCCTTTTCAAAATTTTCTTCTGACTTATCGACTCACTACCCTTTTCTTTACCACCAAACTTCTTGGAAAAAAACTATATACCAGGACTAGCAAACGCTAGGCACATTTCTAGGCCTCTATGCCTCTTCCCAGACCCATAGCAGGTATAGACAGTAGATGGTGGCACTCTTTCCCTCGGACATACTCCATCAACATATGCAAAATTGGGTAGCACCTAGCAAAGGGCCTTGTGTGAGAGAAACATTTAATAGCAATTTTCTAAATGAATGAATGCATGCATATCCTATAGCAAGGTAGATTTGTGATCTATCATATTTACTGGAACAAATAATAAAAGTTTTTGCACCGTATCTTTGATCTCCTGGAAATGGGTTCCCTTTATGCTCCTAAAAATAGCACCTTTGGCTCCTCATAGGCAGGAAGCCTTTGCTTAGGTCAATCTAGTTAGCTGCATGCCAAGCTGTTTCTAGCTACAGTACATTCCAGTTTGAAGGTATGTTTTGGGTTCATGTATATTTTTTACCCTCCTGCTTTTTATTATTCCATTTCCAGTCATTAAAAAATACCTGGCCAGACACAGTGGCTCACATCTGCAATCCCAGCACTTTGGGAGGCCAAGGCAGGCAGATCACAAGGTCAAGAGATTGAGACTATCCTGGTCAACATGGTGAAACCCCACCTCTACTAAAAATACAAAAATTAGCCAGGCATGGTGGCGTGCGCCTGTAGTCCCAGCTATTTGGGAGGCTGAGGCAGAAGAATCACTTGATCTTGGGAGGTGGAGGTTGCAGGGAGCCAAGATCACGCCACCGCACTCTAGCCTGGCGACAGAGCGAGACTCTGCCTCAAATAAATAAATAAATAAATAAATAAATAAATAAATAAATAAATAAAAAACCTGCTGAGAGTCACCCTTTTGCAGCACAGAGTTGGAAAAAAAATAAAAAGAAGGCACTCCATTGCCTCTTAGGTACAGAAACCATCTTTGATAAGGCATTAATTCCACCCTGCAAGTAGGAGTTGCATAATCTCCAGGCCTATTATGGCAGACAAACTCTTAAGGTGGCCCTGATGATCCTTACCTTCTAGTGTTCACACCCTTGTGTGATTCCCTCTCTTTGAGTGTAATACTTGCTTCCAATCAATAGAATGCAGAAAAGGTGCTGGGATGAACATGATTACATGCACGTAATATATGAATATGCTATATAAAGCTGGAGCACTTGCATGGAGTCTCTCCCTCCCTTGCTAGCTGTAAGGAGGCTAGTGGCCATGTTGGGGAACCCCCCGTGGCAAGGAAATGTGGGTGGCCTCTATGACCTAAGGGCAGACTTTAGCCAACAGGGAGAAAAAAGCAAAATAATAAAACTATAGTTCTTGGTACTACAACCACACCCTAAAACCACAAGGAACTGAATGGTGTTAATAACTTAGGTCTATGAGTTCCCCAGTTAAGCATCCAGATGAGAACGCAGCCCTGACTGAAGTTATGTGAGACCCTCAGAGGAGGACACAGGTAGGCCATGCCCAGTAACCGAGGTGACAAAGGTATATTGTTTTGAGCCACTAAGTTTGTGATTATATTATTATGCAGCAAGAGAAAATTAATACACCCACAGAACTTCACACCATTCCATCTGGAAACAACTTGCTTTACATTTATAGAAAACATTTATAGAAAGCATCTAATAAAGATTATAATGGCATACTCTAATACTCCTTTTTGTATAAATAATAGTGAGTAGCATAACAAACATCTTGCCTGATGACTCAAATAAGCGTGATTTTAGACCTAATATCAGTGGCAACAATCATACCTAGTATTGTATTAGACAGTTAGCAGAGTTATGAAAATATTCTTGCCTTCCAATGTCCTTTGTTTCCTAAAAGTGTTGTCTGTGTCATCCTGGAGTTTCTTTATATAAAAGTCTCATTTCCCAGTATGTTTCTAAAATAGCAAAAGCCTGTGGCATAGATAAGACACATAGAGCAGCTTGCAGGTTGCACTGAAAACTGCAGAACGGACAGATGAGTGTATTACTTGTGCACTGCAGCATGCAGATTGCCCCAAAACTTAACAACTTAAAACAACTAACATTTATTATCTCACACAGTCTCTGAGGGGCAGGAATCTAGGAGCAGCATGGGTGGGTGGTTCTGGCTCAGGGTCTCTCATTAAGTTGCAGTCAAGCAGTTGACCAGGGATGTAGTCCCCTGAAGGCTGGAGGAACTACTTCCAAAATTGTTCACTCACGTGGCTGTTTGCAGGAGGCCTTGGTTACTTGTCACATGGGCCTTTCTGCAGGGACATCTGAGTGTCCTCATGACAAGGCAGCTGGCTTCCCCTAGAGCAAGTTATTCACAGCAGGCAAAAAGCTGCAGTGCTTCTTATGACCTAGTTCAGAGTTTGGCAAACTTTTTCTTAAAGTACTAGAGAGTAAACATTTTAGGCTTGTATGCCTTATAGTCTGTATCACAGCTACTCATCTCAGTTGTTGTCGTGTAAAAACAGCCACATGCAACACACAAATAAATGGGCATGGTGTGTTCCAATAAAACTTTATTTATAAAATAGGCAGTCAGCCTGAGAACTACAGTTTGCCAACCTCTGACCTGGTCTCCAAGGCCGGTGACTTGAAGTCTCTTGCTTCTTCTTTATTCTATTCATTAGAAGCAAGTCATTAGCTCCAGCCCACACTCAAGGGGAGAGGAATTAGGCTATACAAAGGGAGGAATTAAAAAAAAAATTTTTAGACATGCCTTAAAACCACTACCACAGGTTTAACACAAAAAGCAGAATGTGGGTTAAATATTGCATTAGTTTCCTGGGCATACTTTAACAAATTATCACAAACTGGTGGCTTAAAACAACAGAAATTTTTTCTTTTATAGTTCTGGAGGCTAGAACTCCAAAATCAGGGTGTTGGCAGGCCCATGTTCCTGCTGAAGGCTCAAGGGAAAAACCGTTCCTTGTCTCTTCATAGCTTCTGATGGCTCCTGGAAATCTTTGATGCTCCTTGGCTTATAGCTTCTTCAGTCCAGTCTCAACCTCTGTCTTTACATGGTCCTCTTCCCTATATATATCCCTGTGTGTCCTCTCCTCTTCTTATAAGGATACCAGTTGTTGGATTTAGAGTTCATCCTAATCACTATGACCTCATACGTAACTAATTGCATCTATAAAGAGCCTGTTTCCAAATAAGGTCACATTTTGAAGTTCTGGTGGACATGAATTTTGGGGGGACACTATTTTGTGTTGTGGTGTGTTGAATAGTATGCCCCCAAAATTCACATCTATCCAGAACCTCAGAATGTAACTTTATTTGGAAATAAAGTATTATATTAGTTAAGTTAATATGAAATGAGACTGGATAGGATGGTGTAATAGTCCTTTCTCACACTGCTGTGAAGAAATACCAGAGAATGGATCATTTATAAAGGAAAGATGTTTAATTGACTCACAGTTCTGCATTGCTGGGGAGGCCTCAGGAAACTTACAATCATGGTGGAAGGCAAAAGAGAAGCAAGCACCTTCTTCACAGCGTGGCAGAACTGAGTGAGTGCCAGCAGGGGAAATGCCAGACACTTATAAAACCATCAGATCTCGTGAGACTTACTCACTGTCACAAGAACAGCATCGGGCAAACTGCCCCCGTGATCTAATTAGCTCCACCTGGTCCCGCCCTTGACACATGAGGATTATGGGGATTACAATTCAAGATGAAATTTTGGGTGGGGACACAGCCAAACTGTATCAGTTGGGTTCTAAATCCAATGACTGATGTCCTTATAAGAAGAAGAGGGCCACTTAAGCCCTGAAATATATTAGGGAAGTTTCTCATCATCCTTAGGGTAAAGTACACATTCCTTAACTTGGTACATAAAGCCATTGCTGATGTGTCTTTAGCAATTTCTCTGTCCTCATTTCCTGCCACTTCCTTAATATTCACTCTAGTCAAATGGAGCTGCTCCTTCTCCCAACCTATTAGGCTGCATAGCCTCACTGCTTCTTCTCCCTATAGTGCCCTGTCACCTCTTTTCCTTGGACTCAGGGAGGTACCCCATAAGTTATATCAGGTTTTATTTGCAATGAGAATGTCACCTAATACGAACTGCATACTTTATTCCACACCTTTATTTTGTACTATTAAAAAATCTTTGATTATATATTCTTTACATACATGAAATTCATAATCTCATGTGCTCAGTATAATAAATGCTGACAATGCTATACATTCATGTAACCACCACCCAGAACAAGACCTAAAACATTTTTATAACCTCTAGAAAGTTCCCTGGTGCATCTTTCCAGTCAATAAAACACCTCCCCTCCACCCCTTACCAAATATATTTTGACAAAAAAAAAAAAAAAAAAAGAAGTAAAGGTCACAAAACAACCATAATTTTTCCCATTGGTTATTAAAACTGCTTTGCATAGTTTCAGCTTGCATGATCATTTTTATAGTCCCATATTACTATGCAAAGTGAGGGCTGTCTGTATGTTTTCATGTTTCCTTTTATTTTCTTTTCACCAATTTAGCTGTATCTGTGTGTGAATAGTTGCTCTAAAGCAGAGGTAGGCAAACTATAGCCCATGGGCCAAATCCAGCTGGCTGCTTATTTTTATAAATAACACTTCATTAGAACACAGTCCCTCTCCTTCATTTATTTATTGTCTATAGCTGCATTTGTGCTACAATGGCAGAGTTAAGTAGTTGCTACAGAGACTACATGGCTCACAAAACCTAAAGATATTTATTATGTGGCTCTTTATAGAAAAAAATTTCCCAGCCCCTGCTCTAAAGCAATGTTTTGTAAAGTTTAGCATGCATCACAATCACAGAAAGACAAATCATGGTAGCATACCCCCAGAGTTTCTGATTCAGTTAGGCCTGGGGTGGAGCCCAAAAATTTCCTCTCTAACAAGATCCCAGGTAACACTGATGCTGCTGGTCTGCAGAACACGCTTCGAGAACACACTGTTCTAGAGATAGCATTTTATTTTATTTTATTTTATTTCATTTCATTATTTTAGTTTAGTTTAGTAGTTTTTTGAGACAGAGTCTCACTCTGTCACCCAGGCTGGAGTGCAGTGGCACAATCTTGGCTCACTGCAACCTCCGCCTCCCCGGTTCAAGCGATTCTCCTGCCTCAACCTCCCGAGTAGCTGGGATTACAGGCACCCACCACCACGCCTGGCTATTTTTGTATTTTTAATAGAGATGGGGTTTCTCCATGTTGGCCAGCCTGGTCTTGAACTCTTGACCTCAGATGACCCACTCGCCTCGGCTTCCCAAAGTGCTGGATTATAGGTGTAAGCCACCACGCCCAGCCTAGAGATAGCATTTTATAATTTTAACTTATTACGGTCTACCTCATATACCATACTATTTTGTTTCCACCTTTTGTGCTCTTGTTATTATGTATTTTACTTCCTTATATGCTCTTAACTCTATTATACATTGTTATTATTTTTGCTTTAAACAGGTCAGAATCTCATTCTTTGTAAATTAACACAAGTAAAACTGACTTTTTATGGTGTATAGTTCTAAGAGTTTTAACTTACATACGGATTCGTGTAACTGCCATCACAATTATTCCCTCTGTTAAAGGATCTAGCAGGAAAGGGGAGCATGAACAAATGGGGAAGTTGACCACAGAGATGGAAAGTACAAAAAAGAATCAAGAAGAAATGCTAGAAATAAAAAATAAATATCAAAATTGAAGAATTCATTTGATAGGCATAGGGGTAATGTTATATAATGAAGGCAACTTCTGTACTGAGTGGTAAGCTTTTCATAATATTTTCCTTATTCAGTGAGCCAGCACTATTAACATCCACTTATATGTTAGTAATTTCCAACTTGCTACTTATGGCTTCTAAGTCATATCTTGTATAATTTCTTAAGTATATTGTTTGAAAACTTGATTCTTGAGCTGGAAAAAGTTCTAGCAAAATTATTTTCTTTTTTACAGCTTCTTAAAACACCCATATAAGCCACTTGTTTTTAATGTCTTTCTTTCTTTCTTTCTTTCTTTCTTTCTTTCTTTCTTTCTTTCTTTCTTTCTTTCTTTCTTTCTTTCTTTTCTTTCTTTCTTTCTTTCTTTCTTTCCTATTTTATTTTATTTTATTTATTTATTTTTTTGAGACGGAGTCTCACTCTGTCACCCAGGCTGGAGTGCAATGGCACGATCTTGGCTCATTGCAACCTGTGCCTCCTGGGTTCAAGAGATTCTCCTGCCTCAGCCTCCCATGTAGCTGGGATTACAGAAGCACGCCACCACACACAGCTAATTTTTTTCTATTTTTAGTAGAGACAGGGTTTCACTACGTTGGCCAGGCTGGTCTCGAACTCCTGGGCTCAAGTTTTCTGCCCACCTTGGCATCCCAAAGTGCTGGGATTACAGGTGTGAGCCACCGCGCTAGGCCATTGCTTTTCGTGTTTATTCCTGTGGGTCTCATTATCAAATCATTTTTCAGATAATAGATTATACAGGCAGCCCTTTACAATTTTTCAATTAGTGACTTTTATGGTCTCTCCTTGATGAGCTTGTTTACTAGTTGGTGTTAACCTAGTTATTTTAGGGAGTTTTAGTGAGGAAAATTTGTAGTTTCCTAGATACTTGGGAGCTATTGTGTCCCCTCCCCACCCCCACCCCCACCATATTATTAAATTCTGAAAACTGGACGGACTATGGAAAGACAGCCTAGAGCTGAGGCCCAGTAGTTCTTAAACCTTCTGATTATAAATAATAAAGAATCAGGTTACTAGAAAACAGATCAAGTTTCAGCAACTAGGTCCAGGTTAATAAGTGTTAGAGTTATATAAGGCTCTTTTCTTTCACCCCCCACAACCCCCTATATGCCTTCTGTGGAATTTCTCATCTTCTAAATGCCCATTTTATCTTAACACAGGCCCAAAATCAGTTTTCAAGTTCTGATGTGAAATTCTTTTCATTATCATCTGTGTTGGCATTCTCCTCCACTTATTTGCCTAAGTGTTTTTCTTGCCCATTTTTCTTAGATGAGATGTGTCATAAAATACCGTAAAGTGTGTGTTTACTTTGTGTTGCTTTTATTGAGAATTAGAGAGAAGGTTGCTATACTTTCCAGGTGTTCCGTAAGTGTCTGTGAAACATCCTGTGTACATTGCTTCTTCTAAGTTTGTATTGCAAGTGTATTTTGAAATGAATTTTACCAGGATTCATCACATCATTTTGTTATGGAAACCATTGCTACACATCTCACAACACGGCATTCAAGACTGAATCGTTAGGCTGGCTGCTATGGCTCACACCTGTAATCCTAGCACTTTGGGAGGCTGAGGCGGGAGGATCACTTGAGCTCAGTTCAAGACCAGCCTAGGCAACATAGTGAGACTTCATCTTTATTTTTATTAAAAAAAATTTTTTTTTAAAGATTTGTCTTTAAATTATAGAGTCATGCTCAAAGCAGTATATTTTATTGTCTCATTATAACCACATTTGTTGTTCTGTGAGGAAGGCAGAATGAGATATTATTATCCCATTTTCCAGGTTGAGGAGCTGAGACACAGACAGATGATTAAATGAGATGGCACATGAGGAAGTATCTAGGACAGATCCTGGTGTACATGTAGATAGATACAGACATAAACACACACATATTCATACTTTTTTTTGCAATAAGGGGAGGGCCATAATTTTTTTTCTTTAAAAGAGTATATTTTACTATCAAAAGACAAATTAGTGGCAGATCTAAAGTTAAAGCCTTTTAACTTCCAGTCATGTATAGTCTATCTAGTAAGCCCTATTCAGATGACATTGATGACATTTCCATTTCTCATTATTAGCTTTCCACATTCAGGAGAAACTGGTATCTATGATAGTAGTTCAATTTAAAAAATATAACCCAGAAATATTATAGGGATACTTCCTTAAACTTTCTTTCTTTTTTTTTTTTTTGTGAGACAAAGTCTCACTCTGTCACCCAGGCTGGAGTGCGGTGGTGCCATCTCGGTTCACTGCAACCTCCGCCTCCTATGTTCAAGTGATTCTCCTGCCTCCGCCTTGTGAGTAGCTGGGATTACAGGCACGTGCCACCAGGCCCGGCTAATTTTTGTATTTTTAGTAGAGATGGGGTTTCACCATGTTGGCCAGGCTGGTCTCCAACTCCAGACCTCAAGTGATCTGCCCATCTCAGCCTCCCAAAGTGCTGGGATTACAGGTGTGAGCCACCACACCCAGCCAATTTCTTTTCTTTTTATATTTATTCTGGCATTACATACCATTTTGACTTCTTTTTGAGATTTCTTTTTCTGAACAGGATGGGCCTTGGGTCAAATTCTGGTTAAGGTGAAGTTTGCCCTCTACTTTCTCTTCTGGTTCCTCTCCTGTTTCTTATGTGACAACTCATATTCCATAAAACTTCAGTTCATGGGCAGCAACAGAAGGTAGGGGAATCTGATTCATCAGTAAACTATGAGTCAGAGACCAGGTACACTACAGAAATCTAGAATGCATAAAGACTGTCAGTCTACAGCCCTTCAAGCAATTAGGAGCTAGGATTATAGGAGCTGAGTACAGAGAAGCAAAGGGTTAATAACCTGGAGTTTGCTAGGCAGTGACAGAGGAGGGCTGAGCAGGCCAGGCAAGTACAGTTGGCCCTCCTTATCCTCTTCACTATCTGTAAATTGAAAATATTTGGGGAAAAAAATTGCATCTGTACTGAACATGTATAGGCTTTCTTATTTCATAAACAATAAAGTATAACAATGATTCACATAGCATTTACATTGCATTAGGTATTATAAATAGTTAGAGATGATTTAAAGTACACGAGAGGATGTGCATAGGTTATATAGGTTTTATATAAGGAATTTGGACATCCTTGGATTTTGTTATCCCTAGGAGGTCTGGAACCAATCCTCCACCAAAACTGAGGGACAATATATATGGAACTTGCAGCAAGGAAAATGAAAAATGCTTTGCACCTTCAGTCACTCTTTGCCCCGCTTACTATGGTGAATTCTGCTGTAATGTGACATTAGCCTGGAGTAATTGCAACAGTTGGCTGGCCTGGAGTAATTGCAACAGCAAAGAGGGGATGGGGTGTAATCACAGCTCTTTGGACAGAAGTGTTTTCTTTACTCAAGTTGTTGAAGGGAAGTGGATCCAATTACATTACTTTGTATCAAAGAGGGGGCTTACTATAGCTCTCAAAAATACTGTATTTTGAGGAGAGGATCAAAGCAACACTTTTCCAAGTATGTTGCATGTTCCAGATGAACAAAGGATTCTGTGGTGGAAAATGCTGCACGGTCCTCTTACTAAAAACAGTAACATACTAAAGGTCCTAAGAAGTTCTTGCAATAAGTAAGTTTATTTAATTGTATTTAATGTACTATTATGGTTAGTGCTTTTAGTGTTCTGCTCAAGAAATCTTTGCATAACCCAAGATTGCTAAGATATTTTCCTATTTTTTTTTTAAGGTTTCTGGTTCTATGTTTAGATCTATGATCCATGTCTATTTATCAATAGATCCATGTCTATTT
Organism: Macaca nemestrina; assembly: GCF_043159975.1. Taxonomy (NCBI): domain Eukaryota; kingdom Metazoa; phylum Chordata; class Mammalia; order Primates; family Cercopithecidae; genus Macaca; species Macaca nemestrina. The sequence continues at coordinate 98,407,330 of NC_092126.1, read as the reverse complement.
ATCAATAGACCCATGTCTATTGCAGTTTTGTGTATAGTGAGAGCAGCATGAAATTTTTTCCCCCTATAAGAAAATCCATTTGTTGGCTGGGCGCAGTGGCTCATGCCTGTAATCCCAGCACTTTGGGAGGCCGAGGCAGGCAGATCACTTGAGGTTAGGAATTCTAGACCAGCCTGACCAATGTGGTAAAACCCCATCTCTACCAAAAATACAAAAATTAGCCACGTGTGGTGGCACTCACCAGTAATCCCAGCTACTTGGGAGGCTGAGGCAGAAGAACTGCTTGAACCCAGGAGGCAGAGATTGCAATGAGCCAAGATGGCGCCACGGGACTCCAGCCTGGGCAACAGAGCAAGACTTCATCTCAAATAAAAAAAAAAAAGAAAAGAAAATCCATTGTTTCAGCAACATGTTAAAGAAAACTACCCTTTTCTCACTGAACTGACCACCTGATCAAAAATCAATTGACCTCACATGTGTGAATCTATTTCTGGTTTCCCTATTCTGTTCCACTGACATATCTGCCTGTCCTCAAGGCAATATCACACTGTCTTGATTAATGTTTCATAGCTAAGTGTTCAAGTCACGTATTATAAGTCATTCACCTTTTTTGTTCCTTTTTAAGATTGTTTTAGCTATTCTATATCTTTTGTATTTTCACAAAAAACTTAGAAATAGTAAATTTCATCAATATTGCCTGCTGAAAGTTTGATTGGGATTGCATTAGATCTACAGACTGATTTAGGGAGAAATGGCACCTTAACCATTTATATCCATGATCATGGTATATATATTGCACTTTTTTATTTCTGAGTTAAGTTTTTCTCTGCAATGTTTTACAGTCTTGAGTATAGAGGTGTTGTGTTCTTTTGAAATATTTATTCCTATGTGTTAGATATATTTTTCTTTCTTTCTTTTTGAGACAGGGTCTTACTCTGTCACCCAGACTGGAGTGCAGTGGCGTGACATAGCTCACTACAACCTCCACCTCCTGGGCTCAAGCGATCCTCTCACCTCAGCCTCCTGAGTAGCTGAGACTACAGGTGTGTGCCTCTATGCCGGGCTAATTTTTGTATTTTTTGTAGACACAGTGTTTTGTCATGTTGCTTAGGATGGTCTTGAACTCCTGAGCTCAAGCAGTCCATCTGCCTCAGCCTCCCAAAGTGCTGTTTACAGGCATGGGCCACCACACCCAGCCTCTTTTTCTTTCTTTCTTTCTTTTTTTTTTTTTTTTTTTTTCATATTTTTAATTTTTTTTCATGGATATGAGGTCTTGCTATGTTGCCCAGGCTGGTCTTTAACTCCTGGCCTCAAGTGATCCTCCTGGCTTAGCCTCTTAAAATGTTGGGATTACAGGTGTGAGCCCACTGTGCCCAGTCAGATATTTTTAATGGTGATATTTTCACCTATTTTAGCTGTTAATTGTTTCTAGTATGATTTTTATGTTGACTCTAACCTGTGGCCTTACAAATTCATTAATTAATTCAAGTACTTTTTTAAAGATTTTATAAGGTTTTTTTATGCATACAATCATGTCATCTGTTAATAATGACAGTTTTATTTCTTTTCTGCACTTTAGGCCTTTTAATTTGTTTTTCCTTTTTTGTTTTTGCCTTATCATACGAGCTCTATACTAAGTATCTAATATACATCATCTCATCTTTACAACAATCCAATGTTATTCCAATTTAACAAATAAGAAAATGTGGCTCAAAAAGGTTCAGTAACTTGTCCAATCAAGATTGCACAGCTATTAGTAGATCTAGAATTCAAACCCAGGTAGTCTTATTCCACACCTGTATGTACGACTACTAGACTAGTTTATAAATTTGGAAAACTCAAGGGCACAAGAACAAAAAATGTTATCAAATTAATAATAGGAAAAAAATTCCATTACTGGCAAAGAATATAAAGAGTTCACAGAAGAAAAAAGGCATTTATTTTAAATATGAAAAGATGCTCAACCCCTCTCATAATGAAAGAAATACAAATTAAAACGAAGATAAAATGGTACAGCTGCTATGGAAAGCAGTATGGTGGTTCCTCAAAAAATTAAAAATAGAATTACCATATGATCCAACAATCCCATTGCTGGGTATATAGCCAAAAGAACTGAAAGCAGGATCTCAAAGAGATCCATGTTCACAGAGGCCTTATTTGCAATAGCCAAGAGGTAGAAGCAACCCAAATATCCATTGATGAATGAATGGATAAACAGGACATGGCATATACATACAATGGGATATTGTTCACCTTACAAATGAAGGAAATCCTGCCATATACTACATCGTGGATAAGCCTTGAGGACATTAGGCTAAGTGAAATAAGCCAGCCACAAAAGGATAACTACTGCGTGATTGCACTTACATGAGATAGCTACTAGTCATTCATTGAAACAGAAAGTAGAATGGTAGTTGCTAGGAGTCAGCGGGAGGAGGGAGTGGGGAGTTGTTATTTAATGAGTATAGAGTTTCAGTTTCACAAGACAGAAAAGTCCTGGAAAACTGTTGCACAAGAATGTGAATACACTTAACACTACTGAACTGCACACTTGAAAATGGTGTTATAGGATTTTTAACCACAATTATAAATGAAAATTAGTTTTTAAAACTTCAACACAAATTTTATTGTAAATTCTAAAAAACAAACACTATGCCAAAACCATTATTTAACCTATCAAACTGGCATAAATCCAAAAGTCTGATGACTTTGTTGGCAAGGATCTAAGAAACAGTACTTTTATAATGGGGGGAGGGGTACACATTGGTACAATCCCTAAAGAAGACAGTTAGGCAATATTTATGATACCTTTTGATCCAGTAATTCTACTTTGGGGAATTTAGTCACACGGATATACTTTATGCATGTATAAAATGATACATGTACAAGGTTATGAACTTCAGCATAGGAAGACACTGGAAAAAACCAAAATGTCTATCAATAGGTGACTGGTTATATAAATTATAGCACATCCGTACAATGGAATAGTAGGCAGCTATTTAAAAATGAGGACACTCTCTATGTACTTACATGGAAAGAGATTCAACATATATTACAAGTGAAAACATTTAGAACATTACATATAATGTTATGTGTGAAAAGGAGGGAAATAAGAATCTATTTATACTTTTATATTTCCTTACATATATATCAAGAAACTCTGGAAAGATACATGGAAAAATAATAGCCATGGTTTGGGGACCCTGAATGGGAGCTGAATGGATGGACAACGGGCTGGGGTGGGAAGACTTTTCAATGTATAACTTGATATGTTTTGGTCTTGGAAATGTGAATATATCAGCTATTCAAAAAATTTCTATGGTTGGACATAAACTTTAGTAACACCAGTTGACATTAATTTACTAGTCATACAATGATTTACCAAGTGTTTACTACATGTCAAGCAGTCACTGTCCTAGGCACTGACAATATGGCCCTGAACAAGACAAAGTTCTTACATTCTAGAGGGAAAGACTGAATATATATCCTACATACACAACACACATACATATACACACACAGGCATACATATAATATATGTACACACATTTTTTAATTTATAAAATAAACACTGCCAGGTGGCTATTTAAAAAAAAAAAAGGAAAAAGAAATTTCGGGCACAGTGGTTCATGCCTGTAATCCCAGCACTTTGGAAGGCCGAGGCGGGCGGATCACCTGAGGTCAGGAGTTTGAGACCAGCCTGACCAACATGGAGAAACCTCCATCTCTACTAAAAATACAAAATTAGTTGGGTGTGGTGGCGCATGCCTGTAATCCCAGCTACTCCAGAGGCTGAGGCAGGAGAATCGCTTGAACCCGGGAGGCGGAGGTTGCAGTGAGCCAGGATTGCGCCATTGCACTCCAGCCTGGGGAACAAGAGTGAAACTCCGTCTCAAGAAAAAACAAACAAACAAACAAAACAGTAAATTAGGTTAAAGGGAAAAGAAGTGTTGTGGTGGAAGTGGAGTAGGGTGCCATTTTAGTTAGGGTAGTCTGGGAAGACCTCTCTGAGCAGGAGCCATTTGAATAGAGACCTGAATGAAGGCTGGGAAGAAACAATGAGGGGGAAGAGTTTTCTAGGCAGCAGCTGCCCTAAGGTAAGAGCAGGTCTGATGTGTTCAAGAGAAAGCAAAACACCTTTGTAGCTAGAGCAACTTGAGTGAGAACAATGGTAGGCAATGATGTAAAACACACGCTTGAAAGCCAGATCCTGAGGGCTGCTTTGTAGGGCATGAGCAGTGGTCTGGATGGTATGGGCACCTATGGAGGTTAAAAAATTTTTTTCAAAGGGGCTTGTTAACGATTCGGCTAGTACACACCTGTATGGCCTTCCAGGTTGTTAAAAGACTGAAATATTTCAAGTCCCATGAGAAAATAGCTGCTTCCCCAGCAACAATGTCACCTGCCACACTGGCTTCTTTCCCAGGACACCCCCCAGCCCTCCACTCCTTCTCATCAACCAACAATTAAATGAGGAACTTGGCCCAGCCCAAGCTATTGACTTGGAGACGTTAATCAGCTCAAGAGGCTAGAATCACGAGATTCAGAAAGCTAGAGAGTGAGTAAAGGTTTTCACTTCATTGTAGCCCTAGAGCCTTCTTAGGACAATGCGTCCTGGACTTCCATCTCACCAAGATTCAGTTGGGGCTCAGAACCATCATCTGGGCTCCCGCTCAATACAGCAGAAACAAGAAGCAGGCTAGAGAAATAGACTGAGGTCTGAGATGAAGACAGAGGAAGGGGAAACCCAGTGAACATCTACATAAATAATCTCTCTTCTGGGCACTCCTCCAGTGATTTGAAAGGCTACTGGCTAGGCCGGGGGCGGTGTCACGCCTGAAATCCCAGCACTTTGGGAGGCAGAGGCGGGTAGATCACGAGGTCGGGAGATCGAGACCATCCTGGCTAACACGGTGAAACCGTCTCTACTAAAAACTAACAAACAAACAAACAAACAAAAAAATTAGCCTGGTGTGGTGGCAGGCGCCTGTAGTCCCAGCTACTCAGGAGGCTGAGGCAGGAGAATCGCTTGAACCCGGGAGGCGGAGCTTGCAGTGAGCCAAGATCGCGCCATTGCACTCCAGCCTGAGCGACAGAGCGAGACTCCGTCTCAAAACAAACAAACAAACAAACAAAAAAAAAACAAAAAAAAAAAAAGGAAAAAAAAAGAAAGAAAAAGAAAAAAGAAAGGCTAGTGGCTAATCGCCAGCCTTTAGACCTTTTATGTATTTATACAGTTAAAAGTCATAAAATTGTCATGTACCAGGTTTTTTAAAAAATGCATTGTGGTAAAAGGAAAATAGAAAATACCAACTTTCCATTACCACATGCGACCTTAACATTCTCATAGCTGCATTAATAAAGTCAATATGTTTGTGTAACAATGTGTAGTTCCTGGATCGTAATCTCAAGATAGAATTAGAACAGCTGAAACACGGCAACTCGAATTTCATATATGAAACTCATTTTACACACCATAGTACTGGGAATTTAGTCTGAAAAATCCATACAGATGTCAAATTTTAAGAAAACAGATTTCTCCGAAGTTGTGTGAAACCTCAGGCTGCTTGCCACTTCTGTTTTACAAAGTTCTTCCTCTTTGAAAATACATTCTGCTGCTCTTAAATCTAGGATCCCAACATCTTGTTACAGGGTATTAAGTTCTGCTTTATTCTCATTCTTTTAATTTCTTTGAACATCAAAACCTCCAATTTAATTATCTGAGAGACTGCTACATATTTGCTAACATGAATCTGTAACTATGAACCTAAACCAGAGGAAAAGCAACTGGAAAGAACACGAGGAGAAATCTAAGCACTGCTTAGAAACAATCTCTCGGCACTAGATACATACTCACTTTTATTTTCTAACTGTAAACACTTTCACTCAACATAAGACATTAGAGATCATTTCATGCACACAGGACCTGTTTTAGCAGCACACTTGCTGAAACACCTCACGGCTTTCTTTTCCATTAAAAAAAATAAAACTACTGCTGAGTGCTGAAACTTTCTTTTCAGTAGTTCTAATCTGTAAGATTCACAGCCAGGTAGAAACTTGATTTAATGTTTGATGGAAATTATTCTTACAATCCCTTTGATATTAAAATGTCATAATAGTTTTTTAAAAACTACTTACACCAAGCTGAAGTCTGAACAGACAGCATGGAACTACCAGCAGCCGACAGTTTCCTCATAGACTAAACTAAACTTTGCTCCCTTCCTGGCTGTTTCTGGATCAGGTTCACACTGATACACATTTACAGTGGCCTTGGAAGCTACCACCCAACAGAGCGAGGTGGGAGGGTTTGTAAATCCAACTCTTGTTTGATAACCGCTTATGAGCAACTTCTCAAAGGTCGACTTAAACATGTTTAAAGAGACAAATGTAAGGAAGATTATAGGGAAAGCCTGAAAAATCTTATAATCTCTGATGGCTGGGCTTTGGTTTCCGAGGGGATTTCTTTCCCTTATGTTCCTGGAAAAAAGAAAAAAAGAAAAGGATAGTCCTCTGAGCTTCAAATATCTTGCTTTCCTCTCAAAACTTTCCCAGCCACCCGCGGTGGCTCTCGCCTGTAATCCCAGCACTTTGGGAGGCCAAGTTGGGCGGATCGACTGAGGTCAAGAGTTTGAGACCAGCCTGGCCAACATGGTGAAACCCCATCTCTACTAAAATACAAAAATTAGCTGGGCGTAGTGACGGGCATCTGTAATCTCAGGTACTTGGGAGGCTGAGGCTCCTTTTTGAAATTCCATTTCAAAAAAAAAAACAACAACAACTTTCCCTTCCTCCTCAGAATCTAAACATTGTATAATCATTGCAGAAAAGGGCCAGAAAATTGCTTCTCCACAATAGTTCTTCCCCATCTGCATTCTCCCTGACTCCTTACTAGAGAAAGAAAAAACGCAAAGTTCTTGGTAAATGTAGTACTTTCTGACATTCAAACCACCGGCTGATCTGATGTAAATTGAAAACTTGGATCCCAAATTCTATTCTTTGCAAGATACTGCTTCATCTCCTGCTGCATCCTAAGCTTCTTTCCCTTCTGAGCTACCATCTTTCTTCCTTTTCTTTTCTTTTTTTGAGGCAAAGTCTCACTCTGTTGTCCAGGCTGGAGCACAGGGGTACGATCTCGGCTCACTGCAAACTCCATCTACTAGGTTCAAGTGATTCTCCTACCTCAGCCTCCTGAGTAACTGGGATTACAGGCATGTGCCAACATGCCCAGCTAATTTTTGTACTTTTAGTAGAGACGGGGTTTCACCATGTTGACCAGGCTGGTCTCAAACTCCCGACCTCAGGTGATCCGCCCACCTTGGCCTCCCAAAGTGCTGGGATTACAGGTGTGAGCCACTGCGCCCGGCCTTGTAATTTCTACTATTAGCCTTTGAAGCAGCAACCATTTATTACATCCTTACTGCACTACTCACTTTATGAACATTATTTTATTCTCTCCCAGGCAATAAATTTGGGGATCATCTTCAATTCTTTTTAGTCTGACTCTCTGCATCCAATGTGATCCCTTCACTATCCTGGGGATCTTCTGCAACAAGCAATGTGACAGGCAAAATAATGCACCCCTCAAAGATGTCCATGTCCTAATCCCGAGAGCCTGGGACTATGTTACCTTCTGTGGCAAAAGGGACTTTGCAGATGTGATTAATGTTAAGGACTTTGAGATGGGGAGATTATCCAGAGGAGTCCAACCTAATCACATGAATCCTTGAAAAGCAGTGAACCTTTCCCTCCCAGCTGTGCTCAGGAAGATGTGATACGAGGACTTGACCAGCTCTTGCCAGCTTTGAAGATGGAGGAAGCGGGACTTGGAGGACTGCAGGTGGCTTCTAGAAGCTGGGAATGGCAAGGAAACTGATTTTTCCCCAGAGCCTCCAGCCCTGCTGACATCCTGGTTTAGCCTAGTGAGACCCATGTTGGTCTTTTGACCCACAGAACTATAAGATAAACTTGTGCTGTTTTTAAACCACAAAGTTTGGGTTAATTTTTTATGGGAGCAATAGAAAAATAATACAGGTACTTTAATTTCAAGCTCCCTTTAAAGTATAATACTCAAGACTGAATAGAATACTCAAATGAAAACTGATACAGAAAAAAAACTGTGGAACTATCAAATTCCTTATTCTGGATGCTATACTTTTTTAAATGCAAACCAAGATTATTTCAGATTTTTAAAGCATTATACTCTTAACTTACTAGCCTCCTAAGTCTTTGCTGCATGAGTTACATTAAACCAAGTGCCTACCTCTACCCTCATTTTTTTTCCTTTCCTGTGTTGGGATCAAACACACACAAGTTTCCCAAGTGTGAATCCTGGTTCTATCCCTTGCTTGCTGAGTGGTTTTAGGTAATTTGCTTAACACCTCTCTGGGTCTCAGCTGCCTCATCTGTAAAACGGGCACAATATTTCACCTACCTTTTAGGTAGGATGAAGTGATGTAGCTCATACGAAGTAGTTGGACCTGTGCCTGGAGCATAGTAACTGCTGGGCAAATGTCAGCTGCTACTGTAAGGAGGGGCTTTCTTGTGGGAGCTGAGAAACAGGCTGAGATTTGTATCTGGATCAATAGATAAGCTGTAGAAGAAAGCAGAAGCTCCAAGGCAGGGGTGGCCTGGAGAACAGGAGCCACTCTAGATTCTGCTAAAGTCCTGGGGGTGTGGTGGGGCACTAAAATCCTGGGGGTGTGGTGGGGTTTGAAGCTTTTAAGTACATGTGGAAAGGGCTTCAGTTGATCCTAGTTGGATTTCATGGGTCTGAGAACCCCAATTTCCCCTGGAGTTGCAAAGTGAACACTTGCTACCTGCTAGGCACTGTTCTAACAATGAATCCATCTGACAAGACCCTTATTCTCCTGGGACTGACATTCCAGCAAGAGGGTGGATAATAGACAACCCAGGAAATTTCAGGGGGTGCCAAGTACTGTGATGATAAGAGAACAGGGTGACTGGGGAAAACTCAATATTCAGGACTCACTGAGAAGGAGGGATGTTTGAGCTGAGAGGAACGTGAACTGAGGAGTGAGGGGAAGAAATAGTGTTTCAGGTGAAGGAACCAGGTGTGAAGCAAGTAGAAAGGAACAGTGTTTCAGCCAAAGGAACAGCCAATGTAAAGGTTCAGAGGCAAGAATGACCTTGGCTTGCTCAAGAACCAAGAGGAAGAAGGCCAGTGTGGCCAAAGGAGAGAGACCAAGGACCAAATTTGAGGCCCCAAAAAAGTAGTCAGGGATCCTGTAACTGTGGGGAGAGGTTTGGATTTCATACAGTGAGATGCCATGGGAGGGTTTTCAGCAGCCAAAGGACAGAATGTGATTGACAAGGGAACACTTGAACCTGACAGAAAGCTTGTCCTGCCCAAAGCCTCTGCTTCAAGTTCCAGAATCCCCTTCACACCCAGTCTGATCATACCTGGTCCTTCTACCTTCTCAGCTTTTAGCCACCCCTCTACCTCCCAAAACCAAACAGGCAGTTTTGAGGTGACCCTGAGCCAAGGTAGCAGTCTATGAGGAGAGAGCAAGGGATGCAAAGCGACACACGAGATGGCTGCAGTTCCTCTTTGTAGTAGGCTGAATGGTGGCCCCTCAGAAAGAACCCATGTCGAATCCCTGGAATCTATGAATGTGACTGTATTTGGAAAAGGAGGCTTTGCAGATGTGATTAAGGATCTCAAAATGCGACCATCCTGGATTATCTAAGTGGGCTCTAAATCCAATGACTTGTCCTTGTGAGAGGACCCCCTCATTCTTTTCTCAATTAATTTTAGAGATGAAATACAGGGCCCTACATACAACCTTTTTACATTTCAATTTTGGTTTTAGCCCACTTTTCCAAACCATTAAGATCATTTTGAATCATGCCAGCTGTCCTCTGTCATAGTAAGTAACCTTTTCAGCCTAACTACATCTACTTAATTACCACGATTTCACCCAAATTATTAGTTAATAAACACTGAACAGTCAAGATTGAGAACAGAGTTCTGAAACATGTATTAGAGACGTTTAGTTTGATATTGATCCATAAATCAATATTCTTTGGGTACACATGTTTGATCAGCTACAAAACCACCTATTCTCATACAGCTTATATTTTTGTAGTTCCTCAAACATTTCAGGAGAACAAAATACCTTATAAGTAAAGATATGTCCACAGCATCCCAATCTTGTCAAACTCTAATGGAAATGAAGATGAGTTTGTTTGAGCAGTTTTTTTAATTGTGCTGGCTCTTAGTGATGATCATTTTTTTAAAGAGTTTACAAACTATGAGTTAATTCTTTTTTTCTAGAAGTCTCCTTGAGGTTAAAAGGAAGTTTACACAAATGGAGGAAATGACAGGAATCTCCATCTCAAAATAGGAGATATAAGTGAAGGAGAAAAGTAGGGGAATATTAGAAAAGAAAGCATGGCGGAAGGGACGAGCATGGTGTGCCCCTGGGAGAGGAAAGAAACCAGGCTGGTCATAGTAGGAGTGGTTGTTGAAAAGTACTGGGAAATTGGAGTTGAAACATAGAATGTAAAGTCTAGAAAAAGGGACTAGGATTTAAACTTAAAATATCAGAAAATGGGAGGAATTGAAAGATTTTAAAGCAAGAAAATAAAATAATAAATGTTTTAATAAACAACCTAATTGAAAAGTGGGCAAAGTATATGAACAGTTCACAGAAGAAATATAAATGGCTCTTAAATATATAAAAAGACACTCAACCTCACTCATTATGAGAGAAATAAAAATGAAAAGTACAATGACATCATCTTAACCTATATTTTCACCTAACAAATTGGCAAAGTTAAAAAAATTTCGGCTAGGCGCGGTGGCTCAAGCCTGTAATCCCAGCACTTTGGGAGGCTGAGACGGTTGGTTCACGAGGTCAGGAGATCGAGACCATCCTGGCTGACATAGTGAAACCCCGTCTGTACTAAAAATACAAAAACAAAATTAGCCGGGCATGGTGGCGGGCGTCTGTAGTCCCAGCTACTTGGGAGGCTGAGGCAGGAGAAAGGCGTAAACCCAGCAGGTGGAGCTTGCAGTGAGCTGAGATCTGGCCACTGCACTCCAGCCTGCGTGACAGAGCGAGATTCTGTCTCAAAAAAAAAAAAAAAAAATTCATAAGACACAAAGTTGATGAGGTTATGGGAAAATAATGGAGGATAAATTGATAGAACCTCTCTGAAGAGCAAATTGGCAATCAAATTATGAACACATACACTTTCACCCAGCAATAACTAAAAACATACTTACACACGTAAACTGACACATGTACATGTGTCAGTTTAACTGCAGCATTGTTTGCAAAAGAAAAAGATGGAAATCAGGAAGGAACTGGTAAATTAAATTATAGTACAGATATCTAATAGGATACTAGAATGTAAAAATTAGGTGACTTTGGCCGGGCACAGCGGCTCATGCCTGGAATCCCAGAACTTTGGGAGGCCGAGGCGGAAGGATCACCTGAGGTCAGGAGTTCGAGACCAGCCTGACCTACGTTGAAAAACCCCGTCTCTACTGAAAATACAAAATTAGTGGGCGTGGAGGTGCATGCCTGTAATCCCAGCTACTCTGGAGGCTGAGGAAGAATTGCTTGAACCCGGGAGGAAGAATTGCTTGAACCCAGGAGGTGGAGGTTGCAGTGAGCCAAGATCAAGCCATTGCACTCCGGCCTAGGCAACAAAAGCAAAACTCTGTCTCAAAAAAAAAAAAAAAGGTATGCCAAATGTATTGTGGTACACTGGATCAGATCCTGGAATAGAAAAACTATAGTCATGGAAAAACTGGTGAAAACCAAATAAAGTCTGGCTTTTAGTTAATAGTCATGTACCAATGTTAATTCTTAATTTTGATAAATGAGTCATAGTTATGTAAGATGTTAACATCAGGAGAAGGTGGGTAAAGGTTCTATAAGAACTTTCTGTACTATCTTAGCAGATTTTCTATACATCTCAAATTATTCCAAAAACCAAAAGTTTATTAAAACAATAGACTTTTTTCCCAATAAACAGACATTTTAAAAATTATTAGAGCAGCTATGGTGAAAACGGCTTGGAGAAAGGAGAAGTTAGAACCAAAAAGGTCAGATGGACAACTGTGGGAGTAATCTTGGCATGAGGTAATGAAGGCCTACATTAGGGTAAAGGCTATGAAATTACAGTGAAAATAATTGATCAAATATAAAATGTATTTCAAAAGAAAAATACTTGCAATATCAAAGAGAGATCAGAACAGTGGCACCAGTGACAAAAGATGGAAATTAGATGAAGGGAATGAGATTCATTTAACTCATTCATTCAACAAATATTTGTTGGTACCTACTATGTAAGGCACTATGCAAGGCGCTGGGGATATGAGAGTGAGTTTATAAAGGCAAAGTGTGAAGGGACTCTAAAATGTCCTAGTTGAATTGTCCAAAAGGCATCTGGATACACACAGTATGAGAGAACAAAACTGAGTTAAGAGAGAAAGATTATACAGAGTGAGGAAGGAGCGGTCAAAACTGAGCTGTGAAATATAAACACAGGGTAATATAGGAGAAGCATGGAAAACAGAGAAGGGATGGACAGAGGGTTTTGAAAAGGAGCAGGATGGTGTAATTTCCTGGAAACCAAGACAAAAGAAAGATCTAGGAAAAATGGTTAAATCAAATGCACTGTCTAAGAAACAAAGATATATAAAAGATGACAAGATGATTACAAAAAGAGAGCGGGATCACTGATGGCCAAAGTCACCCAAGAAACTTCTTTCACTTTCAGTAAAGCCTAAACGGAACTCAGATTACAGAAGTCAACATTTTCCTAGAAGAAAGTCCTTCTGATTTGCAGCCCTTTGGAAAATAGAATTCCACTTAACGTGCTCCTCAAACTGGGGTATATGAAGTCGCAGAACAGATCTTTCTGTAGTATCAACTTTATATAGGGGAAAATATATTGAAACAGAAAGAAAAATGCAAATTTGCCATGAGCTTTTAAAGACAAATCCTGACATTTCAAACATAAAATGCCCTTATAGGAAGTCATCTTCCTATTTCTAGGGCTACAAATTGACTTACCATTTCCATAAGGGGATACTTGGGTAGAAATTAAAGAAGCACTTATGTAATAGCCAGCTATAGGGAAATGTGTACTTGCTCTTAAAACTCAGTTATGGCCGGGCGTGTTGGCTCACGCCTATAATCCCAGCACTTTGGGAGGCTGAGGCAGGCGGATCACCTGAGATCAAGAGTTCAAGACCAGCCTAGACAATCATGGCCAACATGGTGAAACCTTGTTATACTAAAAATACAAAACTTAGCCGGGCATGGTGGCGCATGCCTGTAATCCCAGCTACTCACGAGGCTGAGGCAGAATTGCTTGAACCCAGGAGGCAGAGGTTACAGTGAGCCGAGATTACGCCACTGCACTCCAGCCTTGGCAACAGAGTGAGACTCTATCTCAAACAAACAAACAAACAACAAAAATCCGGTTACTTGTAACAAAAAAAAATAAGAATATGGCCACATGTGGCAAATCACAAGAAATACTTTGTATACAAAGGAGAAAAATAATGAAAAAAATCTTGAATGTATCACTCATATTTACCACTATTTTGCTATTGAGTCTCATTTATTATGTATCCTATATGTCTGTAGCTTGAGCTTAGCTACATGTTTAGCGTGAAGTTATAGTACTGATTATATCCAGATGCTTAATCAATGCTATTTGATACTGTTAAATATGCATTGAGCCTCAATCAATACTATACACATACATACATATATATAACACAAGTGCATGGTATGTGCATGTCTGTGTGTGCATATATATAATATACACATGTGTATATATGTGTGTGCATATATATATGCACACATGCACACATATGCACAACTGTCACATACTATAGGTGTTAATTCAAGAATTGGTACACTGCTTCCAATCTTAATTTATATAAAAACAACTGAAACCCTGACTTATGTGTAGTACACAGTATACCAGTAAAATGGAAATGCAGTTTTAATCTGTAATTCTCTGCCAAATAAATTAAAATACAAATTTGGCATTAGATTTTCATAAACCAGGGTAAGCATGAGTTTGAAATCTTTGCTCTCATATTTGCCATCTAATTTTATCCTCAGCCTACAAGCCAGAAGGTAATACTCCCACCAAGCAAAAATTTCTTTTAAATTTGTATATGAGCAAGTCATTTGAATGGTAACTATGGAGGTAATGTCCAGAAGCTTCTTGAAAATGCCATGGGAAACCTATGTCAGGTTGTAATTTTTCTAAAATCAATCATCTAGTCTGATGTCATTTGAATGGAGAAATTAATATTATCATTTATTAACCTAATGTAATTCTGATTGAGATCTCTACTGTTTAAAAGAAAACCAATTTTAAGAGTAGTCAACATAAACACCCGTTTTCTTAAGGTTTGCCTTTCTACACTAAAAGTTACTTACATAGGCCAGGTGCGGTGCCTCATGCCTGTAATCCTTACACTTTGGGAGGCCAAGGTGGGCGGATCCCCTGAGGTCAGGAGTTTGAGACCAGCCTAGCCAATATGGTGAGACATTGTCTCTACTAAAAATACAAAAATTAGCTGGGTGTGGTGGTGGGCACCTGTAATCCCAGCTACTCGAGAGGCTGAGGCAGAAGAATCACTTGAATCCAGGAGGTGGAGTGAGCCGAGATCGCGCCACTCCACTCCAGCCTGGGCAACAGAGCGAGACTCCTTCTCAAAAAAAAAAAAAAAAAAGAAAAAAAAGTTTCTTACATAGCAAATAGTTTTCATTACTCCATCTTGTATACGTTATCTGAAAACAGTTCCTGAGGCTAAGAAACAAAAACCCAATGCAATACCCAACCTGGAAGAGAGAATTACAGCCTCATAAGTAATTCATTTCGCTTAAGCTGTGGCTTTCACAATTAATAACAACTACAGGGCATGTTGTCACTTTTTAACATTGTCTACTACCTATAACTCTCTGCTGTCACATTGTCAAAGAATTTTGACATCTGTTTTGAGAAAACAAATCTGAATTGATTTCCTAGGGAATAATTATTTCTTTTCCTACTTAACCTTCTTAATTAGGAGGTTGGTAGAATTCTCAAATCTTTTTGATTTAAATATATTTAGAGAACGTGAATTGATACAAACACTTTAGATGTCAGTTAAATGAAATAATACCACCATGCAATTTGGTATCTAGCCTGGAAGGATTGGAGAAGCATTTACCTATAACCAGCAATTCTACTCCCAGGCACACACACTAGCAGAGCTTCCCAACTGGTGTGCCAAGGCCTAGTATGCAGTGAGTGGGTGACTGGTGTGTCCAGTTATGGAACTCAGCTCTCTAGTTAAGCAGAAGCCCCCAGGCCAGGACGTGGCTTTACTTCTTTAACCTAGTGTATTGTACACATATTATCTATCATTTTCTATGTGTGCCGTGACACAAAAAAGGTTAGGAAACATTGATGGAGAAATAATTGCATATATGTGGTAGATACAAACACAGGAATATATCTATACATAGGTACAATGTTTATAATAACTAACAACTGAAACATTACAATGTTAATCAATCAATTCACCTGCTAAGAAATTCTGTAATACTCATACGATGCTATATTATACAGTGAAAACTAATGAGGAATAGCTGTAAGCATTGACATGGATAAATCTAAGGCTAAAATGTAGAGTTATTTTTTTTTTAAATGCATGTCCCAGAAAAAAACATACAATAGGATTTCATTTTTATAAAGTTCAAAAGCATGTAAAACTAATCAATATACTGTTTAGGGATATATAGAAATGTGATAAAACCATTGAGAACAGCAAGAGAATTATTAACACAAAATTTAAAACTCTGGTTACTTCTGAGGGAACAAGAAAAGTACAGAATTAGGAATGAGCCCACAGGAGATTCTAGAAGTAATGGTAATATTGCTTTCTTAAACTGGGCTGTAGGTACACAAATGTTCTCTGTATAGTTATTCCATAAGCCTTACAGATGTTTTATAAATATTTTGTATCTACTCAACATTTAATAAACATTTTTTTAAAAGCTCTATTTTGTCCAAAGTAGATCATGAATGTATCTGCCATCTCTGCAGCAGTATGAGGTCTGTGGAACAGGAGGGACTGAAAGCATAAATTATATAGAAAGTTTCACAGAAGCCCCTACAGACTCATACACAACTCCAACAAAAAGATTTGAAAGCTACCAACACAATTAAAATTAAAACTAAATTCAGTGTACTATCATTTTATGAGGCACCATATGTGAGAATTTTAACATTAAATGAAATATGAATTTCAAGATTCAGGACTGAATAAACTGCCAGCCTAGGGATGAATAACTGCTCTTGCTATTTTCTAAACAGTCAGCATTTCATTGTGTATCTAGACCTCACAAAAGACATTTACAGAATGACAATACTTTAATTCATCGTGTATATCCAGCAATGTTTGCTTAGTCAAATGACTGTCTGTCAATGTTATTTAAGGGCAGGTCTACAAAGCTTCAAGAGCAAGAACTTGGTATGTTTCAGCTGATATAACTACCAAGGATAACATACCACAGACGTTTTAAGAATTTCTTCCTGTATTTTGTGGGCTACATAATGGGAAGCCATTTTTTTTTAAGCAATGGATATTTTGCCAACCCAGAAGAGATATAATAAACGACAAAAGTATAAACTTAACTTCTAAATTAATTAAATTTATTATTTGTGATTTGAAATATTTGACAATCCAGTTTGAACTCTCCCTCTAATATTAAAAAAAATTAAACAAAAATAACCACTTAAAAGCAGATAGGTTAATGGTTACACAAAGGCAATTTTTTTGCTTTGCATTTTTTTTTTTCTTTAGAGTTTTAAAGGGTGAATGACCTTGCTGGAATTCCCCTGTCAGTTCTGGAGTATCTATTTGGAACTTTCAAATAGAAACTACTTTCATATGTGGCATTAGAATGGTACGCCAAGTAGTGTCTGTCTCAATACCTTGAACTTGAATGTTACACCACAGATGAATCAATAAACTTTACACAAAATGAAAGGCTTCCCTTCCCCACTTAGGTCACTTAAGAAGAGATCAAATATAAATACATTTGACATTATATAGATGTAGGGTCAATTACACATAGAAAACTTCACATGTTTACCCACTTCAAGAAATTTACCCTTGATATGGCTTCAAGCTATTCAAAGGCCTATTTTCAAGTCTGTCAGACATTTAATATAACATGCTAAAGTTAGAATCTGAGCCCATACGTAATTCCTGTGACCTTAGTATAACTACCTAAAAGTCTAGATAATACAAAGCATTTATCGTTTTTGCTTTATTTTAGAATTTCTAAAATACGTATTTTCACTGACAGAAGTAACTTCAGATTAACTGTGAAAAGACTTCAGGAAACCTGTCCTTTCCAGTATGAGCCAAGTATGAAACTAACCCTAAACCACTGAAGATCATTCCAGTCATAGGCAACAGTAAGGACAATTTAGAGCAGAAACAAAATATTTCTCCGATCTAACCACACCTCTAGTTTCACCCTTGGCACTTCTCTCCCTCATTTTCAGAAGGTGAAAGAACAATAAAGATTGCCCTGGAATTTTAGCCTAGTCATCTATCTTCCTTCCAAAGCTGTTTTCAGGGCTGAAAAAAATGTAACTCAGATTTCATAATCTGAGTTTCTACAGAACATACTGGTGTTTCAGAAGTTGACATGAAGGGTACACAAGAGTGAATGGAGAAAGAGTGGAGTATCGGGGAAGTCCAGCAAAGGAAGCACTGCTTTTTAATATTTTTCCTAGACTATTTCAATACACTATTTTATAACAATGGCTGGAATATTTTCAGTATTACAAGTCTTTTAACAGGAATTTTTAAACTATTAACATGACATCACAATAATTATAGTTTCAAATTAAAGACCCAGTCATCGTCCTTCCTGTCCAAGCTCACAATGTTTCTGTCCCTACTGTCTCCAATTTAGGATGGGATACTAATGCCACATATAACCTCAATCTTGATTTTTAAAATAAAACTGGAAAAATTGCTGTGGTTGGAGATGGGGAGAGAGAAAAGACTAGATAATCAAACTGCTTTTTCCCAAGGACATCTCTCTTCCATTTCTACCTCCCTACTCCCATCTAGTCAGCAAAACAAAAAAACTGTTTTTTTCTTTTTTGAGACAGGTCTGTCACCCAGGCTGGAGTGCAATGGTGTGATCTTGGCTCACTCCAACCTCCACCTGCCAGGCTTAAGTGAACCTCCTGCCTCAGCCTCCCAAGTAGCTGGGACTACCCAGCTAATTTTTGTATTTTTTGTAGAGACTGGGTTTCACCATGTTGACCAGGCTGGTCTTGAACTCCTGGGCTCAAGTGATTTGCGCACTTCGGCCTTCCAAGGTGTTGGAATTAATGGCGTGAGCCACCCCACCCAGCCATAAAAAAAAACTTTTGATGATGCTAGTTTGGATATTAATAAAATATTTAACATAAAGAATTTGTAATTATTTCCTAAACTTTACTTTCCCTAACACTTTCTTTAAAAGTTATTGCAATATACAGAGATGTCTGAAAGGATATTAATAAAAATGCTGGCATCCCAGGAGGTGGGGAGTGGAATTTCAAGAACATCTCTTCTTTTATTTTTTACATATTTTAGCTCAAATATATTTGTAACCAAAAAATCCCAATAAAATAACTTTTTTTTTCAATGCAAAGGTTTTTATGTGAAGTTATCTATCAAACAGTAAACTCTCAAATGCAAAATCAAGAAGCACGCTAGCCTCTAAGATATAATTTCATTTTTATAAGTAAGCAAAAATATATTTATGGCCTTTTTGTTCAGGGCTTTCTCTAATTGATCTTCTATATCCTAATGACTCGCAAATTAATATCTTCTATTCAGAACTTCTCTCTCTCTCACTTTTCTGTGGTTAGTTTTGATGTATCTTAACCAAAAATATTAATATAATAATAGCAATATATATTAATCCAAACACTGTTCTGAGCACTTGAAAATTTAATCCTCACAACCCTGTGAGATACTTCTAATTAAAAGATACACTGTTATCCTCATTTTACAGATTAGGCCCCTGGAAGTAAAGGTGGTTAATATCCCATTTGCAATAGGGTACACTAACAAAATTTGTTAAGTGTTATAGTGAAACAATTTGATTGTTTTGGATTTCTTTGGAAGGCATTCCCAAAGGAATGATACTTGGAGGAAAGGGCTATTTGATTTTGTTATTTTCATTATGGATTTCCATATTTTTTCCCATGATTTTTCTAATGCAGTGGTTCTCAATTAATGGTCTCTGGACCAGCAGTATCAGTATTACCTGGAAGCTCCTTAGAAATGCAGATTCTAAGATCCCAACCAGACCTACTGAATCAGAAACTCTAGGGTAGAACCCAGCAATCTGTTTTTGTTAAGACGTACACACACACATTCTCCCCTCTTTTTGCTAAGTTACTCCTCTGGGTGGTTCTGATGCATACTAAAGTTTAAGGACCATTGTTCTATGTGTAATATATTTATAGAATTTTTTTTCTTTTTTGAGATGGAGTCTTGCTCTGTCATCAGGCTGGAGTGCAGTGGCGTGATCTCGGCTCACTGCAACCTCCACCTCCCAGATTCAAGTGATTCTCTTGCCTCTGCCTCACGATTAGCTGGGATTACAAGTGCATGCCACCACACCTGGCTAATTTTTTTGTATTTTTAGTAGATACTGGGTTTCACCATGTTGGTCAGGCTGGTCTCGAACTCCTGACCTTGTGATGCGCCCAACTCAGCCTCCCAAAGTCCTGGGATCACAGGCATGAACCAACGTGCCCGGCCAACATGTATCAGTTATTTTTAAAAAATCGTGGCCAGGTGTGGTGGTTCACACTTGTAATCCAAGCGCTATGGGAGGCCGAGGTGGGATGATCTCTTGAGGCCAGGAGTTTGAGACCAGCCTAGGGAAGAAGATGAGACCCCATCTCTACAAAAAATGTTTAAAAATTAGCTGGATGTGGTGGAGTGTACCTGTAGTCCTAGCTACTTGGGAGGCTGAGGCAGGAGGATCACTTAAGGCAGGAGGGTTGCCTGAGCCCTGAAGTTCTAGGTTACAATGAGCTATTAACATGATTGCAGCACTGCACTGTAGCTTGGGTGACAGAGTGGGATCCTGTTTCTTTTTTTTCTTTTCTTTTTTGAGACGTGGAGTCGCTCTTGCCCAGGCTGGAATGCAGTGGTGCGATCTCGACTCACTGCAACCTCCACCTCCTGGGTTCAAGCAATTCTCCCGCCTCAGCCTTCCGAGTAGCTGGGATACAGGCATGCACCATGATGCCCAGCTAATTTTTGTATTTTTAGTAGAGATGGGGTTTTAACATGTTGGTCAGGCTGGTCTCAAACTTCTGACCTCAAGTGATCCAACTGCCTCGGCCTCCCAAAGTGCTAGGATTATAGGCATGAGCCGCTGCCCCCAGTCAGAATGAGATCTTGTTTCTATGTAAAACAAATAAATTCTCATTTAGCCACATATTTCATGTATTGAGGTATAATCAATTTTTTTTAACCACTTTTATTCCATGTCTTACAAGGGAGCATCACTTGCATTTATTCCACATGTATTAAGCACATTAAGCACCTTGTATGTGCCAAAGAATAAGTGCATGAAAAACCAGCCTAGTAAGACAGGCAGAAATGTAGTAATCACGTCAGTTGGTAATACAGCAACAGAAGTGCACGGCGTGCTGAGGAGGGGCAAACTGCAGTAGGTCAAGGACTGAATCTGGATCTCTTAGAAAATCCTACACTCCACTTCTGAGAAACATTGTTTCTTGGCAACACATTCTGCTGCCCAAAACCCAGGGATCCATGCCCAAAACAGAGGCATTGCCAGAGCAGCATTCCCCATCAGATAGGGATTAACAAACTCAGTAAGGTCATTGCTCCTTGGTTAGAGTGCAGAGGCCATGATAGACAAGTAGAGAAGGTAGTCAGTCTCTGGGTTACTAAAGAGTCCAAAGAGCTTACCAATTCGAATCTATAATTAACTTCACAATAATTCACCTTTTTTTTTTTTTAACCACTGCTTCATGTTTTTCATGTCTGTATCAGATATTTTCCAAAATCTTTACTTTTCAAACTTGGAAAGGAAACTGTACCTTTCAAAGTTCATATTCTCCTCCCTAATACTTTAATCAATATTCTGAATTTGGTGTTTATCTTTCCAAATAAAAATTGTACTATTGGCCAAGAGCAGTGGCTCATGCCTGTAATCCCAGCACTGTGGGAGGCTGAGGCAGGTGGATCACAAGGTCAGGACATTGAGACCATCCTGATTAACATGGTGAAACTCTGTCTCTACTAAAAACACAAAAAAATTAGCTGGGCGTGGTGGCAGGCGCCTGTAGACCCAGCTCCTCAGGAGGCTGAGGCAGAAGAATCGCTTGAACCCAGGAGGCAGAGGTTGCACTGAGCTGAGATCACGCCACTGCACTCCCACCTGGATGAAAGAGTGAGATTCTATCTCAAAAAAAAAAAAAAAATAAAATAAATAAATAAATAAATAAATAAATAAATTGTACTAATGTTCATTTTTGTGAAAACATTAAATGCTTCTGAAATTTGTTTTACTCAACATTTTACTTTTTTTTTTTTTTGAGATGGAGTCTTGCTCTGTCTCTCAGGCTGGAGTGCAAAGGTGTGATCTTGGCTCACTGCAACCTCCACCTCCTGGGTTCAAGTGATTCTCCTGCCTCAGCCTCCTGAGAGCTGAAACTACAGGAATACACCACCACGCCTGGCTAATTTTTGTATTTTTAGTAGAGGCAGGGTTTCACCATGTTGTCCAGGCTGGTCTTGAACTTCTGAACTCAGATGACCTGCCTGCCTTAGCTATTTTTCTAATTTTCTATTTCTGTATTATTTTTATTATGAAATTCAGAAAGTATGTCCATATGTACCATTAGAGTTTTATATTCATCTAACATACTTTTAAATTTACTGTTTCTCAGTGGCTATGAACAGTGGATAGGCCTTCTAATAATCATGCTGCTTTATAAATTGTCAGGCATTTTCATTAGAGAGCTTTATTATCTATTTCTACTTTATTCAAAATATTATCCCACACTGATAGTTTGCATATAATTATGTAATTGATTTGCATCAAGATGCTTTTGATTTCAGCATAGTATATTTCCACATTGATATACCATATATAATTACTTGATAAATGTTAATTTGTTTAGAAGTGCCCTGATCACGTTTAATCCCCTTCCTAGGGCAGCACAAAGTGGGAAATCTCTGCATTGTATAACCCCAAATACTTCTTCACTGGGTAACTCTCTGCCAAGATAATATGAATCCTTCCTGCCCCTCAAAACATTAAAATCCCCAACAGAGTCCTGCTGAGACAGAGCCAGAGATGTGATCCCAATTTCTGTCCAAGCATCTCTCTGCATGACCCTTGAAACATACATGAATGGATAGACTCATAACAGCATAGCCAAAGAAACAAAATTGGAACTGAGACCCGAGCTTCTATCTTCTGTCTGCATTTTGGAGACTGAAGAGCAGCAGTAATTCTGGAGGGTCATGTGGCCTGACTGGAGGAGGTAGCTATACAAGTAAATACTTCCTCTCCTTGGCTTGCAACCTGGGGCAAAGGTTAGTCAGTTTTCAGAATACCCAGTAGAGGAAGGAGTTCCTCTTCACGTGGAAAAATGGAATTCAAAAATTCCACTGTTTCCCCAGCCTCCTGAAATCACTCATGATACCAAAGACATAGTGGCTATTTACCCAATGCCTTTCTAAATAACATTTAGGCTCTTACAAGGCCAATAAGTTTCACAACTTACATTCAACATGATTTTTGACAACATGATTTTTGAGACTGATCTATGTTGATACATGAAGCTGTATGATTCATAGTTAAATTTTATTCCAATGAATGAATAGTCCAGCAAAGCTCATTCATTCACTTTCCTCTTGATGACTGTGTAAGCTGTTTCCTTTTTTTTCTTTTAAAACAGTAATGCGATGAACATTTTTGCCAATTACTTGGGTAAGCATGAAAGACTACCATATTTTCTAAAACACGTGCCTAAGTTTCTGCCCATCTCGCTTTCAACCAAAAATGTAGAAGTTCTTTCAAAATAGCCAAATAGAAGGAGAGGGGAGTCTAGACAATAACTAAAGGTCTACATACCAATTTGGGGGACTCTGAGGCATCAGGGAACCTTGATGAGGCTGAGGACTACCCCAGGCTGCCAAGAAAATATGTAAAGGTGATTCTGGGGCTCATGGTAGACACATGAGATTGCAGGATGATATGGTTTGGCTGTGTCTCCATTCAAATTCCAACTTCAGTTGTATCTCCCAGAATTCCCATGCATTGTGGGAGGGACCCAGGGGGAGGTAATTGAATCATGGGGGCTGGTCTCTCCCATGTTATTCTCATGATAGTGGATAAGTCTTATGAGATCTGATGGGTTTATCAGGGGTTTTCACTTTTGCTGCTTCTTCATTTTCTCTTGCTGCCACCATGTCAGAAGTGCCTTTTGCCTCCCGCCATGATTCTGAAGTCTCCCCAGCCACGTGGAACTGTAAGTGCAATTAAACCTCTTTTTCTTCCCAGTCTTAGGTATGTCTTTATCAGCAGCATGAAAAAGAACTAATACACAGGATTAACAAAGAAAGGAGGAAACAAAGGCTACTATGACTTGGAGTAGGAATATTCCTAGGAAACTCATTCTATAATCAAAGAAAATCAAGGTACCACTTGTTGAGTGCTTTAGAGACATATGATTTAGAGAAACACAAAACAGTTTAATTCAAAGCGACTTCCAATTCAACTCCTGCAAAGTTGTCTTAAGTTCCACCATAGAGCCTGGATGTATTCTGGAATGTGAGTACAACCTTTGCTCATCACTGTGAATATTGAAAGCAGAAAACAGCAAGAACAGAGAAGCACTAAGGAAGTCAGAAATGAACACAGAAAAATGGCAGTGATAGCATAGTGGCAGGTATTGACTCCTCTGCCTATCACAGGAATAAATGGATAGTTGAAGAGTTATACCATGTTATTTTTATTTTTTCTCATATTTCCTTTTTTTCCCTTTCCATATTATTCTTTTGTTCTCTTTGTGCTTCAGTTTGAATAACATCTATGGATCTATCTTCAAACTTATCTACTCATTCCTCACCACTTTCCATTCTGTTGAAAAGACTGTCAAAAGAGTTCTTCATCCCAGATATCATGTTTTTTTTTTTTTTTTACTGTGTCCATATGACTCTTTTTAGAGTTTACATTTCTCTGCTGAAATTCCCCAACTGTTCATGCATGAGGTCTACTTTTCCACTTGTTCCTGTAATATATCAATCATAATTAAAGTCCTGATCTGGTAGTTCCAACATCTGAGTCATCTCTAGGTCCGGGTCTGTTGATTGCTTTATCTCCTGAAAATGGTTTTTCCCCCCACATATTTAATAATTTTTTATAGAATTCCAAATATTGTTGATAGAATAACAGTATAAACTGAAGGAAAGAATAGTTATTCCTGGAAATGGAGATGCCTATTCTGTCAGGCAACCAGGTAAACAAATTCCAAAAAGAGAGAATCTACTCAGTGGTCGAGGTGCTGCTTCCCTGTTGCTGTAGTTACCTTCTGCGCACCTTCCTCTAACAGTGGGCAGCTACCATCTTGTGCTTCATGTGGAGCCTACAGTGTTCAAGGGATTTCACTCAGTGTTCCTGCTCCAATCTCAGCTTTCAGCAGTCACTGCATATCTGTGCCATGGAGGAGGTTCTCTCTCTGCATCCTTGTCCCTCCCTCGGCAGTAGGCTACAGCTGTTTTTAACTCCACTCTACTAAGAGAACTCATTGTTCTTCTCGATATCTCAATCTTAGCTAGGCCCTGTGCACCTAGGACTTGGGTATGGGGCTTTCTGTGCCCCTACCCCAACCTCTTGGCAATGAAATTTTGCCTTATATCTGTGGAGGAACACTGTAAAAACAAAACAAAACAAAAACCCTCCAGTATCCCACGAATCACACTAAATACAAAATAGTAGCAGCTACTGCTGGAGAATGTTCTGTGCCTTCCCTAAGGGCAGACAGCTTTTGCTTGCACCCTGCCCCCATAATCAGTGAATCTTTGCCTGGACTGAGGATAAAAGGGTTTCCTTTCACTTAAAGTTGTTGCTTCATATGAGAGAATAGCTGATAATTTAGGCAGGGTTATGTAATTGTGTATCACTAAAGAGTGGCTCTCTTCAATCTGCTGTCTTGCCCTCAATCTTTTCGTTTCTTTCTTTCTTTTTTTTTTTTTTTTGTGAGACAAGGTGTCGCTTTGTCACCAAGCTGGAGTGCAGTGGTGTGATCTCTGCTCACCGCAGTCTTGACCTCTTGGGCTCAAGCGACCCTCGCACCTCCCAGCCTCTGGAGTAGCTGGAACTACAGGCATGTGCCACCACACCCAGCTAATTCTTTTTTTTTTCCTTTTTGTAGGAGGCAGGGTTTCACCATATTGCCCAGGCTGGTCTTAAACTCCTGGGCTGAAGTGATCCACCCACCTCCTTGTGGCCTCCCAAAGTGCTGGGATTACAGAGTGAGCATCCAGCCTCAATCTTTTTATGAGCAGTGGTGGAAGCTATTGTAGGTTCAGTTATATACCCCAAAAGATAAGTTAAAATCCTAACCCCTGGCACCTGTGAATGTGGCCTTATTTGGAAATAGGCTCTTTGCAGATATAATCAAGTTAAGATGACGTCACACTGGAATAGTGTGGGCCTTAATCCAACATGACTGGCATCCTTATAAGAAGAGAAAACACGGTGGAATAGGAATCCCTGGACCTCATTTCCCCACAAAGATGCTGACTTAACAACAACATATGGTCCAAAAAGACTTTTAAAAACTCCAGAAACCAGTTAAAAAGTCACAGTATCCCAGGCAAGCTCAAAGCCAAGAATAGCCACATAGAAACAGGCAAGAAAAGTCTATACATTTCACCCATAATAGGCCTTCCCCAAGCCAGTCCAGCCCTACATAATTGCAAGAAAATGCCAAACTTGCATCTTCTCATCAGAAGGGAAAGAAAAGAGTAGAGTACATCCCAAGTTCTAGCTTTTTAGGGAACTGCCCAAGGGAATAGTCGCTGTCCAGCATGATGTGGAACACTGACAGAACCAGAATACTCTGGATGCTTGGGGGCCACTGAGAACAGTGGAGAGTTCAGCAGCTAGCTGCAGCACCTGAGAACCTGTGGCACAGCAGACAGAAGACAACAGAACTCAGTGTTATTGGGAGAAAATGCCCAACTCATGGCTTTCTCTCATGAAGAAAAGAGAAGAGTAGAAAGTATATCCAATCTTTCAGCTTTTCTGGGGACTGCCTAAGAGATAGCTTTCTGTCTTGCCTGACTTGGAATGCTGACAGATCTGGCAACTTGTGGTTGCCTGGGAACTGCTGAGAACAAGAGACCTAGGCAGCTTGTAGGAACACCAGAAAACCAGCAATACCATGGAAAGACACCACAGGGAGCAAGTGCCTAAAAAAGAAACCAGCAAGCCTCTAACTGGGAAATTACAGGCACAGTTCAGAGGAGATACATCCCCATTAAAGGTTTGAGAGGCCCTAAGACTCTACAGCTGGGCTAAAGAGAGTCTTAACGCCTCTTCCTCCCTGTATGAAGCCAGTTCAGAAGACTAGGAGAGTGGCTGTTTTTTAAAAATGTGCAAATCCCAGGAAAAAAATAATCAGGAATACAAAGAAACAAGGACCCAACCAAGGGAACAAAATAAATCTAAAAAAAAAAAAAAAAAACCAAAGAAATGAAAGTCTATCAATCACGAGACAAAGAACTCAAAATAATTGTCAAAGAAACTCAATGCACTACAAGAGGACAGATGGACAAATAAAGGAAGTCAGGAAAATGATACATGAACAAAATGAAAATACCAACAAAGAGATAAAAACTATTTTAAAGGTGGGCGCGGTGGCTTAGGCCTGTAATCCGAGCACTTTGGGAGGCCGAAGCGGGTGGATCAGGAGGTCAGGAGTTCAAGACCAGCCTGGCCAACATGGTGAAACCCCATCCTACTAAAAATACAAAAATTAGCTGGGCATGGTGGCGCACACCTGTAATCCCAGCTACTCAAGAGGCTGAGGCAGGAGAATTGCTTTAACCCGGGAGGCAGAGGTTGCAGTGAGCCGAGATCATGCCATTGCACTCCAGCTATGGGCGACAGAGCAAGACTCCATCTTAGCGGGGTGGGTGGAAGAATAACTATTTTTAAAAAACCAAATGGAAATTATAAGCTGAAGAATATAAAAAACTGAATTAAAAATTACACTAAGTAGATTCAACAGCAAACTTGATCAAACAGAAAACAAAATCAGTAAACCCATTAAAAATTATCAAGCTCCTGCTTGATAACTGAATAAAAAGTGAAAACAATGAAGAAAAGTGAAGAATGCCTAAGGGACTTATGGAACACCATCTAGTTGACCAATATATGCATTAACTGGATTATCAAAGGAAAGAGAGAGAGAGAAAGGGACAGAGAGGTTATTTGAAAAACTAATGGCTGAAAATGTCCCAAACGTGAAGAAAAAAATGGAAATCTAAATTGAACAAGCTGAAAGGACTCCAACTAGGATGAATCCAAAGAGGCCCACAGAGACACACTGTAACCAAACTATCAAAAGCCAGACACAAAGAATCTTGAAAGCAGCAAGAGAAAAGCGACTTGTCATATACAAGAGAATTCCCATAAGATTATTATTGGATTTCTCAGCAGAAACATTGCAGATCAGAGAGAGTGGTATGATATATTCAAACTGCTAAAAGAAAAAACTGCCAATCAGAAATACTATAGCCAGCAAAACTGTCCTTCAAAACTGAAGGAGTTTAAATGTAAGACCTCAAACTGTAAGAATCCTAGAAGAAAACCTAGGAAACACTATTATGGACATTAGCCTTGGTAAAGTATGTATTATTAAGTCCTCAAAACTGATTGCAACAAAAACAAAAATTGACAAGTAGAGCTAATTAAACTAAAGCGCTTCTGTACAGCAAAAGAAACTATCAACAGAGTAAAAAAACAACCTACAGAATGGGATAAAATATTCACCAACTATTCAACCACCAAAAGGTCTAATATCCAGAATCTATAAGGAACTTAAAGAATTCAACAAGCAAAAGTCAAATAACCCCATTAAAAAGTGTGCGAAGGAACTTTGAACAGACACTTCTCAAAACAAGACATACATGCAGCCAACAAACATATGAAAAAAGCTCACCATCACTAATCATCAGAGAAATGCAAATCAAAACCACAATGAGATACCATCTCACACCAGTCAGAATGACTATTATAAAAAAGTCAAAAGACAACAGATGCTAATAAGGCTGTGGAGAAAAGAGAATGCTTATGAACTGTTGGTAGGAATGTTGATAAGTTCAGCCACTGTGGAAAGCAGTTTGGAGATTTCTCAAAGAACTTAAAACAGAACTACCATTCAACATAGCAATTCCATTTCTGGGTATACATCCAAAAGAAAATGATTGTTATACCAAAAAGACACATGCACTCATGTACATCACAGCACTATTCACAATATCAAAGACATGAAATCAACCTAGGTGCCCATCAATGGTGGACTGGGTAAAGAAAATGTGATATAGATAGATAGGTAGATAGGTAGATAGATAGATAGATAGATAGATAGATAGATATACCATGAAATGCTATGCAGTCATAAAAAAGGATGAAATCATGTTCTCTTCAGCAATATGAATGCAGCTCAAGGCCATTATCCTAAAAGAATTAGCACAGGAATAGAAAACTAAATACTACATGTTCTTACTTATAAGTGGAAGTTAAACATTGCATACAAATAGACATCAAGATGGCAACAGTAGACACTGGGGACTAGTAGACAGGGAAGAAAGGGGAGGAAGGGAGATGAGTTGGAAAACTAACTATAGGGTACTATGCTCACTATCTGGGTGACAGGATCAATTGTATCCCAAACCATAGCATCATGTAATATACCCATGTAACAAACCTGCACATATATCCCCTAAATCTCAAATAAAAGTTAAAATCATAAAAATATATAAAAATTTAAAAATTTTAATGAAGGAAAAAAATAGACCTTCCCAGATAATCAAAAGCTGAAGGAGTTCAGCACTAGAGCTACCTTACAAGAAATGCTAAAGGAAGACCCTCAAGTTGAAATAAAAGGATAGTACATAACAACTTGAAAGCATATAAACATGTAAAGCTCTCTGTAAAGGTAAATACACAGGTAAATACAGAATCATGTAATACTGTAATGGTGGCACATAAATCACTTTTAATTTCCATGTAGAATTTAAAAGATAAAAGCATAAAAATAACTATAACTATAAACTATAAAATTATGTTACTAGATACAAAGTATAAAAGACATAATTTGTGACATTGATAAAGTAGGGGGTATATAAAGGAGTAGAGTTTTTGTACATGGTTTAAATTAAGTTGGTATCAGTTTAAAATAGATTGTTACAATTATAAGATGTTTTACGTAATCCCCATTGTAAACACAAATAAAATCTCTTTAGAAGATACACAAGAGAAAGTGAGAAAGGTGTCAAAGCATATCTCTCTCTACAAAAAGTCAACAGAACAAAATGGCAGGCAGCTAGACAGGAAAACAGGTACAAAAGAACTACAAGACATACAGAAAAGAAATCTTAAAATGGCAATAATAAGTCCTTCCCTATCAATAATTACTTTAAATGTAAACAGAACTTTCAATCAAAAGGAAGACTGAACATTCTCTGGGATAGATAATATGTTATGCCACATGACAAGTCTTAACAAATTTAAGAAGACTGAAACCATACCAAGCATCTTTTCCAATCACAATGAAACAAAATTATAAACTAAACCCAACATAGAAAATGGATTTTAAAGAAAGACCCAACTATATGCTATGTATAAGAAACTTACTTTAGGTATAAGAACACACACAGACTGAAAGTGAAAGGATGGAAAAAGATACTCCATGCAAATGATAACCAAAAGAGAACAGGGGTGGCCATAGTAATATCAGATAAAAGAGACTTGAAGTTAAAAAAAAAATTGTCAGGAGACAAAGAAGGACATTATATAATAAATAAAGGATTAATTCACTAGGAAGAAAGTAGTAATTATAAATATGTATTTATATTTGTAACAGGAGAACAACCAAATATAAAGCAAACATTAACAGACTAAAAGAAAAACCAGATGGTAACACAATAATAGTAGGAGATTTCAATGCCCCACTTTTAATAATGGATAGAACAACCAGGCAAATAATCAATAAGAAAACAGATGACTTACACAACCCTATAAACCAATTGGTATTAACAGATATACAGAATATTCTACTCCACAATAGCAGAACACACATTCTTCTCAAGGACACATGGAACATTCTCTGGGATAGATAACATGTTACGCCACATGACAAGTCTTAACAAATTTAAGAAGACTGAAACCATACCAAGCATCTTTTCCAATCACAATGAAACAAAATTATAAACTAAACCCAACATTAGTATTAGGAAGGAAATAATAAAAATTAGAACAGAAATAAATAAAATAGGGGATAGAAAAATAGTAGAAAGAAATCAGCAAAACGAAGAACTTATCTTTTTTAAAAAGACAACAAAATTGACAAATCCTTAGCTAGACTAAGGTAAAAAATAGAGAAGATTTGAATAATAAAAATTAAAAGTAAAAGAAGACATTACAACTGATGCCATAGAAATAAAAAGGATCATAAGAGACTACTATGAATAATTATACACAAATTGGATACCATCGAAAAAAATGATAGATTTCTAGAAACATACAACCTACCAAGACTGAATCATAAAGAAAAAAATCAGAAAAGACCTGTAACTAGTAAGAAGAGTGAATCAGTAATCAAACACCTCCCAACAACAACAAAAACAGCTAGGACCAGATGCCTTCAATGGACAATTCTACCACACATTTAAAGAAGAATTAACACTGATCCTTCTCAAACTCTTTCAAAAAATTGAAGAGGATGAAAACTTCCAAACTAGCTACCACTACCCTGATACTAAAAGCAGACAATGATACTCTAAGAAAACTACAGACTGATATCCCGGATGAACACTGATGTAAAAATCCTGAATAAAATATTAGCAAGCAGAATTCAACAGCACATTAAAGGGATTATACATTATGATCAAATGGGATTTATTCCTGGAACACAAGAATGGCTTAAACATATGAAATCGATCAATGTAATATACCACATTAACACAATGAAGGCCAAAACCACATGACCATCTCAGTTGATTCAGAAAAAGCATGATAAACTTCAATACCCTTTCATGATAAAAACACCCAACAAACTAAAAATAGAAGGATATATCTTAATACAATAAAGGCCATTTATGAAGAATCCACAGCTAATATCACACTGCATGGTGAAATACTGAAAACTTTCCCTTTAATATCAGGAAGAAGGGAAGGATTGCCCACCTTCACCACTTCTACTCAACATAGTAATAGAAGTTCCGGCGAGGGCAATTATACAAGAAAAAGAAATAAAAGTCATGCAAATTGGAAAGAAAGAAGTAAAATTATTTCTGTTCACAGATGGCTTGATTATATATGTAGAAAATCCTAAAGATTCCACAAAAAATTAATAAATTCAGCAAAGTTGCAGAATATAAAATCAATGAATCAGAATATAAAACACAAAAATCAGTGTGTTTCTATATACTAACAAGGACCCATCTGATAAAGGAAACTAAGAAAACAAGCCCATTTATAATAGCATCAAAAAGAATAAAATAAGTAGGAATAAATGTAAAGAAGGAGGAAAAAGACTTGTACATTGAAAACTATAAAACATTGCTGAAAGAAATTAAAGAAGACACGAATAAATGAAAAGACATCCTATACTCATGGAGTGGAAGACTTAATATTATTTATTTGCTCATTTATTTATTTACTTTTTCAGACAGACTCTTGCTCTGTCACCCAGGTTGGAGTGCAGTGGTGGGATTTCGGCTCACTGCAACCTCTGCCCCCCAGACAGGGTTTCACTATGTTGGCCAGGCTGGTCTCAAACTCTTGACCTCAAGTAATCCACCCACCTCGGCCTCCCAAAGTGCTGGGATTACAGACATAAGCCACCGCGCCCAGTAAGACTTAATATTATTAAAATGTTCATACTACCTAAAATGACCTACAGATTCATGCAATCCCTATCAAAACCCTAACAATGTTTTTACAGAAATAGAAAACAAAAACTTTTAATTCATATGAAATCTCAAAGGACTCTGAATAGCCTTAAAAAATATGAGAAAGAAGAAAAAGCTGAAGGCCTCAAACTTCCTGACTTCAACATACATTACAAAGCTTTAGTAATCAAAACAGAATAGTAGTGGCATAAACAGACATATTGTCCAATGGAACAGAATAGCCCCAAAACGAACCCTCATGTATATGGTCAAATGATCTTTGACAAGGGTGCTGAGGTCACACAATGGGAAAAGGACAGTCTCTTCAACAAATGGCATTGGGAAAACTGGATATCCACATGCAAAAGAATGAAGTTGGACCCTGTCATACAAAGATCCTACAAAATGTTGATTACAAAGATGAACTCAGAATGGATCATAGGCCTAACTGTAAGACCTGAAACTATAAAACTCCTGGAAGAAAACACAGGGGAAAAGCTTAATGACATTGGGTTTGGCAATTATTATTTAGATATTAACACGAAAAGCACAGGCAACAAGTGCAAAAAATAGACAAATGGGACTACAGCGAACTTACAAACTTACATGCAGCAAAGGAAATAATCTAAGAGTGAAAAGGCAACCTTAAAAAGTTTCTCAAGAGAACTTGACAAAAATCCAGAATATATTAATATAATGATGTCTTACAACTCAATAATAATAATTAAAAAAACAAAATAACTCAATTTAAAAATGGGCAAAGAACTTGACAGACATTTCTCCAAAGAAGATATACAAATGACCAACAAGCATATGAAAAGATCCTCAACATCAATAATCATTAGGGAAATGAAAATTAAAACCAGAATAGTATCACCTCATACCTATTAGGATGACCACTATTTAAAAAAGTAAATTAACTAAAAATAAATAAATAAATAAATAAATAAAAACAAAAAAAAAATAACAAGTGTTGGTAAGGATGTAGAGTACTTGGAGCCTCTGTACACTGTTGGTGGGAATGTAAAATGGTGCAGCTGCTATGGAAAACAGTATGGAAGTTCCTCAAAAAATTAAAAATAGAATTACCATATGATCTAGCAATCCCACTTCTGGGTATATACCCAAAAGAATTAAAAACAAGATTTCAAAGAGATATTCGCACACTCATGTTCATTGCAGTATTAGTCACAATAGCCAACAACCTAAATGTCCACCAACAGATGAATAAAGAAAATTTGGTATATTCACACAATGGATATTATTCAGCCTTAAAAAAGAAGGTAGGCCAGACGTGCTGGCTCATGTCTGTAATCCCAGCACTTTGGGAGGCAGAGGCAGGCAGATCACTTGAGGTCAGGAGTTTAAGACCAGCCTGACCAACATGGTGAATCCCTGTCTCTACTAAAAATACAAAAACTTAGCTGGGTGTAGTGGTGGGTGGCTATAATCCCAGCTACTCGGGAGGCTGAGACAGGAAAATAGCTTGAATTCAGGAGGCGGAGGTTGCAGTGAGCTGAGATCGCGCCACTGCACTCTAGCCTGGGCAACAAGAGTGAAAATCCGTCTGAAAAAAAAAAAGAAGGAAATCCTATCATATGCTACAACACAGATGAACTCTGAGGACATTATGTTAAGTGAAACAAACCAGCCACAAAAAGAAAACTATTGCATGATTCCACTTCTATGAAGTATCAAAAATAGTCAAACTCTTAGAAATGAGAAGTAGAATGGTGCTACTAGCAGAATGGGGAAGAGAGAAAAGGTGAGTTATTCAAGGGGTATAGAGTTTCAGTTTTGCAAGATGAAAAAGTTTGAGAGATCTGTTTCGTAACTATATATATATATATATATACACACATATATATACAGTTAATATTACTGCACTATATCTTTAAAAATGGTTTTAAAAAGAGAGAGAGAGAAAAAACAGACAGATATACAGAGAGG
Source organism: Macaca nemestrina (assembly GCF_043159975.1). NCBI lineage: Eukaryota > Metazoa > Chordata > Mammalia > Primates > Cercopithecidae > Macaca > Macaca nemestrina. The sequence goes on along the minus strand of NC_092126.1, from coordinate 98,373,135 downwards.
ATGGCAATATGAAGATGGAGTCATTGGCTGAAATGTTGTTACACAGCACACTGCTGTACTTTGTTCTGGTAGCCCTAGGAAACTAACACAGGGGCCCATAAAAGAAAGCTTGCAAGTGAGTGCAGGCTACTTTTGTGACTGGGGCTCCCCGTTATTCTGAAATGTTACAGGATCCCACACTCAGCCTTTAAGAATTCATTACAGTTTTAGCCGCTTTCTTCTTACCTACCTTTACAGTGCCTTCTCTTCCTCCTATGCTCTGCCAAAGGTAACACAGTTTCTGTGTCCTATCTCTTCAAAAGGGCTTGTCTCTCTTTGGAATTTCAGTTCATCTGATTGCCTTGTGACCTCAACTCTCTGATGAGCTCAAGAAACATCATGACTTTGTGGATTATCAAGATTTTTCTCATTGTTAGGATAGGAACAATGTTCTCTTGCAACATTCTACATCCTAAACAGAAGCAAAATTTTCAGCATTTCCTGAAAGATGATTCCAAGGGTTATTAATAGATTTTATGAGCGAAAAAGAATTGTGATTGCACATTTGGAATGTGTTAAGATACATTATAAATTTTCAAAAAAGACTGCAACGTTTTCCAAACATGTCATTACAGAACCCTTTTGGCTTACAAAATCTCTTGTAGTTGTGTCAGACATTCTGTGTACCATAGTTGAGGAGATAATGAGTTAAACGCCTAGACATATTTTTTTGTTCTCACTATATGGCAAAATTTGTGTCAGCAAACCAGTCGGGGGATATTGTCTTTCTGCCACTTCACCACTTCTAATGAAAATAAGATCTTTCTGCTTCTACATCACTTATGCTGGAAGACACAATGACCTTTGCATTACTTTTGTCTCTTCTCAGGTTTTCTCCTGTTACTCATGAAATGTCAAAACGAGGAGATATTTGACGTCTTAAAAAATGAACATAAAGTTCCATCAAATAAATACAATATGTAAAGCAAATTCAATAAACATATTTTAAATTAGAATAATGTATACTTACACGTTAAATATAACAACACAAATTTAATCAGCAACATGTTATACATAATGCTTTTGGTAAATACTTTCCCCTTATGTGAGTTGTCCATTTTAATGGTTCTGTGGTGTTCTTAATGTGTCTCCTCATTTCCTTTCCTTGAAATACGTGGAACATAAATGGTTTTTTTAAACATCCATATTTCCATTATTTCCCTAAGTCTATGGTTCATTTAGTTTTCCTCTTCCCTGAAAAAAATGGTGTGGGACAGATGTGACTTCAAATGTAATATTTATCTGCAAGTCAAAGATAGAAAGGATAAAGCTTTCTAAGAAGGAAGAAAAAAATCAAATAAGAACTAGCACATTTTGCAAATGGAACACCATTTAGCTAAATATTCTCATCTTTTGCCTCAAAAATACCAGCTTTGTTTAGTGAGGTACTGTAGAGTTTACTGAAAGGCCTGTAGTCTGTCCCTACGTTCCTTGCTTTATCTCTGGCCTGCAGACATGGCAACAATTCTCAGACTCAGTTTTAAATGACAAAAAAAAAAAAAAGACAGAATTAGGAAAGTATACATACCATGAACAGAAAGACATGTACTATATAGTATCTATTAATTGTATGCAGAGAGAGAGAGAGAGAGAGAGAAGCTCTTATTTTGGGTTACTGTACTGGTGAAAAATTTCTTGAAGTCTAATTCATCTGACTCTCAATCTTCCTACCTTGTTTAGTTGTGACTACATAAGAACCTATTTCTTTTTCTTTTCTTTTTTTTTTTCTTTTTGAGACGGAGTCTCACTGTGTTGCCCAGACTGGAGTACAGTGGCACAGTCTCAGCTCATTGGAACCTCCGCCTCCTGGGTTCAAGAGATTCTCCCACCTCAGCCTCCTGAGTAGCTGGGATTACAGGCATATGCCAGCACACTCGGCTGATTTTTGTATTATTAGTAGAGACAGGGTTTCACCATGTTGGCCAGGCTGGTCTCGAACTCCTGACCTCAGGTGATCTGCCCACCTTGGCCTCCCAAAGTGCTGGGATTACAGGTGTGAGTCACCACACCCAGCCAAGAACCTATTTCTAAGTTGCCAATTATCTACCTCAAAAGGAAGGAAGCCACAACCACTGTACTGTCATGCTACCTCATGATTAGAGGAGGAGAAACTGGGGTAATTAATGTGCTGGTTGGTATTTTTCACAGCTAACTTTCAAAAATATCCAATTACTTGGTTTAAATCAACTTTGGGAATGTCCTGGACATGATATAAGCAGAGGTGGTAGCTGTGACTGCCATCTCTCAAATGTAGCAGAGCCTTTATAATGGATAGACTGTGTACATTTTATGCCAATAGGAAATTTCCTAATACAGAAAGCAAGTTTTTTTTTTTTTTTTTTTTTTTGAAGAGTAATTGCACAATGTCTTATAGTTAAATGGGTTTTCTGGGTTTCTATGTAAGACTCAAATATCTGTGACCTGTGCCAGAGAACAGATTCTTGATTCCAGCTCAACCATTTCTGAGCAAGCTAACTCTTTCATAAGCCAAATTTATAACATGCCTTTAGCCACTATGCGGGACCTTCTGTACATTACTCACTTTAATACTATTACATTCGCTTTGTCTTATTCTCTTTATGTCTCCATCCTACATACTACATGCATTTGAAAATTTTTTTAGAACAAGGCAGGATATAAATCAATTTAACTAACTCATCTCCTAAAATCATCTTGAAATATTCAGCCCTCATAATTTGGGCTACAGGTCTCATTGTCCCAAATATGCATCTCTGTGAGTACAGGTTAAATTAACTCAATTAATAAGTAAGTTCTAAGGTCCTACCATGTGTCAGTCACTGTTCTCAGTACGGGAAAATACCTATGAAGAGAATGTCAATCAGAGATAAGTACGATGGAGAAAAGTAAAGCAGAGAAGACTAGGGATGCCACGTAGTGAGGTTACAATTTTAAATAAGATGGTCAAAGAGGGCCTCACTGAAGTCACATAACCTCAAGGGCCTAAAGAAGATGACAGATTAAACCAGACAGATATCTAAGGCAATGGTATTCCAGGCACAGGGAATATCAAGTACAAAGGTCCTGAGGCAGAAGAAAGCTTGACATTTCTGAGATCAGCTAAGAGATCTGGGCTGGGCAGTCCAGTAGATGGTAGAGAGGTAAGGAGAGAGTAGAGGCATATCAGGTAAGGCCCTAGAGACCATTATAAGGACTTGGGCTCATATTTGGAGTGAGATGAGAAGCAACTAGAGGGTTTTTGTTTGTGTGTTTGAGACAGGCTCTCGCTCTGTTACCCAGGCTGGAGTGCAGGGGCACAATCATGGCTCACTGCAGCCTGGACCTCCTGGGCTCAAGCAATCCTTCCACCTGAGCCTCCTGAGTAGCTGGGACTACAGGCGTGTGCCACGATGCCCGGCTCATTTTAAAATTATTTTTATTTTGTAGAGACTGGAGTCTCACTGTGTTGCTGGTCTTGAACTCCTGGCCTCAAGCGATCCTCCTGCCTTGGCCTCCGAAAGTGCTGGAATTGCAGGCATGAGCACTGCACTCAGCCAAGTGGAGGGTTTTAAACAGAGGAAGTTCAACAACCCAGAAGAACTTACAGTACTGAAATATCTAAGTGAAGAGTGGTAGCTGTGGGAAGAATCAGTTGACAAATATTTACTGATTCCCTACTATTTGCTAGGCAATTTCCTAAACACTGGGCATACAGTGTAATAAAACATGCATCAGTCACTGCCCTTCTAAAGGTTGCCTTGTAAGATTATTCACAAATGATTATATATGAGAAATAATTACAACTATGCTATGTTTGAGAAAAAATGGGTGATTTATGAAAGAATGATAGAGAATGGAGGTCTAATCTAGTCTGAGATATGGAGGAAGGCTTCTTGGAAAAAATAATATTAAATATTATTTTAAAAGTGAGACTATATCACTTTAAAAGTGAGACTGGTAGTATGAGTAGAAGTGGGTTATGTGAAGAGGAATAGGAGACAGGAGGGCATTCCAAGCAGAAAGTATCTGCAAAAGCCCTAAAGAAGACTGGGCACGGTGGCTTACGCCTGTAATCCCAACACTTTGGGAGGCCGAGGTGGGTGGATCACGAGGTCAGGAGTTCAAGACCAGCCTGGCCAACATGGTGAAACCCTATCTCTACTAAAAATACAAAAATTAGCCAGGCGTGGTGGCGGGCACCTGTAATCCCAGCTACTCGGGAGGCTGTGGCAGATGACTGCTTGAACCGGGAGGCGGAGGTTGCAGTGAGCCAAGATTGCGCCACTGCACTCCAGCCTGGGCGACAAAGCAACACTCTGTCTCAACAACAATAACGACAACAAAAACTCTGAAGAAAAAAAAAATGGCATTGTCAGAGAATTGGAAGACCATTATGGCTTGAGCTTAGTAGGCAAAGAACGATTGAAGATTTGGGGTTGAATTCTAAGGGCAATAAGATAATAAGAGTTTAGATCAGAGGATCAAAAATATTAGAACAGTATTTTAAAAAATCAGTCTAAAAGCAATGAGATTAGAGGGGGGAGGAGTAAATACAAAAAACCATTCAAGAGATATTGCAAAAATGTAGGCAAAGATGATAAAATAAATAAGGACGGACATGGAAACAAAGATGAATAATTTGAAAGATATTTAGGAAGCAGAAAAGACTGAATTTTGCAATGGATTAGTTTCATGAGGGTTGTGGAAGAAGGTCAGGGATAGCTGAACTTGCCTAACTACTCTCTTGAACTTTCTCATAGGTAGATCCTACTTCCTGCATGGAGAGGTAGTAATACCAATGCCATTTTTTGGCAAAAGTGTGGAGGAAGGAGGAACAACAAAATGTCAATTACAGATGGTAATGAGCCTTTTATGCCACAGCTGCCAATTGTCATAAACATAATAGCCTCGATTTATACAACCTTTGCAATTCATTCAGTCTCCATTAATGTAAGAAGTTTGGCCACGCCTGTTCAGGAAGAATGAGGCAGTTGGATTCTACATTATACATCTTCTGATAAACATTCATATTGCTAGGACTATATACATTCATATAATTTATAAGCAGAGAAAATTAATACCTTGCACAACCTTCTAACAAGCTTTAAATAATTCCAGGGCACTAAAGGCAGCATTTCAGTAAACTAAAGCACTAAAAAATTAGTTCTTCATCAATGAACTGGAATGCATAACCCTGGGAAGCAGCAGCAATGCCCTATTGTTCATGGACACTATAATAAAGTCACCTCTGCTAACCTAACCAATGCTATCACCAAAGAGGGAGATATCTGTTTTTAGGAGTAACAGTTGAACAAGTTAATGTTAGTGAATTATTTATCTTAAATCATTAAATTAAAGATAAACCTATTTACTCAAAGAAAGAAAAGAAATGGCACTTTCTTTTCCAGAGACCATCAAATTCCCAGTCATGCTAACTACATTCTTGATAGCCTCTCTCTACTTAGTCCTCGAATAATGCTAAATGGAGGGTTTTGTTTGCCATTAGGCCAGAAAGATACAAGAAAAAAAAATTAAAAAGCAAAATATTTGACACAATCTTTCTGCTAGTAGAGGTTGAAGCAACCTTTTAAATGCTATAACAGTCTGGGTATCAGAATAGATACTAAAATATTAAATATCCATGAGGCATACAGGCTTTATCTGTGCTACAAAATAAAAAATATTTCAATTACACCATAAGTCAAATTGGTATTAATTTCTTTGTCACAAGTAGTAGTAGAAAGTGAAAAAAAATGCTGAGTCTCTTAGGAATCCAAATGTGTAGGAAGGCATTAGTGCCAAAATGGCACTCTGAGAACAGCAACTGATGGCTGGGCACAGTGGCTCATGTCTAATCCCAATACTTTGGGAGGCTGAGGTGGGTGGATCACTTGAGCTCAGGAGTTCAAGACCAGCCTGCATAACACGATGAAACCCCATCTCTACAAAAAATAGAAAAATTAGCCAGTTGTGGGGGCCTGTGCCTGTAGTCCCAGCTACCTGGGGAGGCTGAGGTGGGAGAATCACTTGAGCCCAGTAGGTCAAGGCTGAAGTGAGCCATGATCACGCCGCTGCTGTAGCCTGTGCCACTGCACTTCAGCCTGGATGATAAAATGAGACCCTGTCTCAAAAAGAAAAAGAAGCTGGGTGCACTGGCTCACGCCTATAATCCTAGCGCTTTGGGAGGCAGAGGTGGGTAGATCACCTGAGGTCAGGAATTTGAGACCAGCCTGGCCAACATGGCAAAACCCCGTCTCTACTTAAAATACAAATATTAGCCGGGCGCAGTGGCGAGTGCCTGTAATCCTAGCTCCTCAGGAGGCTGAGGCAGGAGAATCACTTAAACCCAGGGGGCAGAGGTTGCAGTGAGCCAAGATCGCGCCACTATACTCCAGCCTAGGTGACAGAGTCAGACTCCGTCTCAAAAAAAAGAAGAAAAAAGAAAGAAAGAACAGCAGCTGCAACTCACAGGGGAAAAAAAGTACATTTTATTTAATGACCAAGTACACACACCTTCACATACACACATTTGTACATATAACTAAAACAATTTTTTACTCTTACCACATGGAATGCATTGTGAAATATTCTATGTTCTTTCATTTAAAGAAAAATGAGGGTCACATTTTAGTAAAAAAGTTTCACAAATCACTAATATGTTACAACATATAACTCTGATAACTGCTCTAGAGCATTAACAATGCTAAGCTATAATTTTAGGGGAATATATATTCGTGCTCCTTCTTAGAATCAGCCCATGATAGTATTTTAGGGACTCAACTCAGAGAAAAAAATTTAATATAGCCTTGTTACCATGTATCTGACCTGAATATGGTACATGCTTTCAGTGAGTTTAAATCACCTACCTTCCTAGACCCAAGATCTGAGGGAATGATTTCCAACTATGTAACAGGACCCTTTGTCTGTATTATACATTTTATATATGTCTTTTCATGTACATTATTTCATTTGATCCTCACAACAACCCTGTGAGGTAGGCCGGGGGGAAAATGTCAGATTCACTTCATAGATGATGAAGTTACGGTTCAGAGAGGTTAAGTGACTTTATTAGTTACCATATACCTAGTATGAGGTAGACAGAATAAGAACCACTAACTTTTGTGGTTGGGGACCCTTTTCTCTAAACCACATAGCTTCTGAGAGTATAATGTAACCCAAAATATTTTTGCCACTTCGTCCTAATTTCCTTATTGTTAATTCAACTTTTTTTGTTGTTTTTAGACAGAGTCTTGCTCTGTCACCCAGGCTGGAGTGCAGAGGCACGATCTCAGCTCACTGCAGACCCCGCCTCCTGGGTTCAAGTGATTCTCCTGCCTCAGTCTCCCAAGTAGCTGGGATTACAGGCACCCTCCACTACGCCCGGCTAATTTTTGTATTTTTAGTAGAGATGGGGTTTCGCCATGTTGGCCAGGCTGGTCTCAAATGCCTGACCTCAGGGGATCCGGCTGCCTCAGCCTCCCAAAGTGCTAGGATTACAGGCAGGAGCCACCGTGCCCGGCCTGTTAACTCAACTTTTTATAGGATACCATAAAAGTCCTAATTCTAAATTCATCATGTTAAATTTATGCTTCTCTATCAATGAAAACTTATGGCCACAGAACACATTTTTTGGAAAGCACTGTCTCCTTGGCTCTAGTCTAAAGGAACATAAGCAATATGAAGCACCCTAGAAGCCAAGGAAATTGAAGAGAAGTCAGAGGAAGGGATATAAAATGTAATGTATGAATGGATTTTAGTCCCTTTAAGCTTGTACTTTTGTGAGAGGGTTCAATGGAGAGCTTTAATGCAGATGAGACTTGAAGCTTTTGAAGAAGATCTAAGTCTTGATGAGGTTATTCAAACTCAAATCTTGAATGCATAATGATGATAGGCCATGGTCTTCAAAAACGTGGTACTTGATGCTTGAAAACAAAACAAAACACAAAAAAAATTCTACTACAAGTCTAACAATTTTTTTAAGGGAAATTAAAAACTTCTTTTTGGTCAGTAATTAATCAGATTACTAGATACCATGCTAAAAGAAAAGGAGAAAATCAAAAAAAAAGAAAAGGGAAAAAAATTTTTTTAAAAGGTACAGTAGACAGAACGGCTAAATATGTTCATTGGCTTATCTCTTTGATTAATACCCATCACTGAAAATTGCAACAGAATTTAAAGTTCTTACGGAATCTCCCTGGGGCTGTAGTCAGATACACTGATTTAATGATAATTTATTGTATCTCTTTGATCTCTATCCATGGTATCGAATTGTCTTAAAGAGCTTTTGATCTCTGAAAGCACAGCCAAAATGCTTGTTGGAAGAGGCAGCATAAAATGATGTTGACTTTGTGGGGTAGGGAAAGAAACTGATGTGGAAATATTATGGTTCAAAAATATTGAAATATTTAAACAGGGAGAAAAAGAAACAATGCCTTCAAATGGAAAAATTCAGACCCCTTTGCAAGGTTCAAATGAAAAACATATAGTAAAAATATTGTAAACATGTGCCTGATGCAACAAAAGACAAGTTATAGCCCTCTGAAATTTTAGCTCAGTAAATAATTACCAGAGGCCTCTCTCCCTCAGGGGATACTAGCCTCTGTTCCATACCTCTCCCTTTTTTAGAAGAGGTTTTTAATCTCACTGACTTAATTTTGTGCTCATTCTGTTTATCTTATATGCTTGTATAAACCTGCCTAAAAACGAATAATAATAGCAGCTAATATTTACTGAGTCTATACTTTGTGCCAGGCACTGCTCTAAACCCTTTATGTAGATTAATTCCTTTAATCCTCACAACAACCCACGAATTAGATACTACTATTGTCCCCAATTTACAGATAAAGAAACTGAAGTACAGAAAAATTAAGAAATTCAGGTAATTACCCAGCTGATAAATAGTAGAGACGGGCTCTACTATTGGGCTCTCTGGCTCCAGAACAGAAAGCAACACCCACCACTCTACAAAACTGGTTTCAATACAACAAAATTTACCAGGACCAGGGCTTTATTTTAATCAGTATTGTGCCATGTCACAATCTTTCACTTCATGTTATGATTAGAAAGCACAGTGAATAATGTAAATTCCCCAACAGTAGTAATATAGAATCTATTTCAGCAGTCACTACTCAGAAGTGACACCCTGTGGGAATGTCAAAGCAGTTTAAAAATGAAGCATGCACTAAAATATTATAGTGATAAAGGATTCTGACAACTTTATTCCTTGTTTTGCTTAGGTATATTTTCTATAACCTAATTTTTGTAAGGTGGATATGAATTACTTGTATAATTTTTAAAAACTTTTTTCAAGCATGCCATCACCATTATTAGCATTATATATATTAAACTTACACTAAAACTATTAGATAAGTTTATTCTTGCTCTACTTGAATAGCCAAAAATTTTTTTTAACCAAGATAAAGTCAGCTTTATGGTAATAATGAAATAATAACAATAGCTATTTTTACTTAGGCAAGACTTTATATACATTAACCTTCAGTAAATTCCTTTTTACAGCTGAGGAAATGGAGGCTTGAAATGAATAATAAAACTTAATTAATAGACTGGAGCCCAGATTCAAATCTGTCTATATTACTCTAGAGTTTGTGCTCTTTCCACTATACAATGCAGCCTCTCCAAATGCCAAAATATCTATCCAACTGTCTTTTGTTATTAAACACACTGAAGAGATCTTTCTAAAATTCAGGTATTCTTCCCTTCTTCAATAGAAAATACTAAACATAAATTACTTCTTTTCAGTCAGGGTTATCATTTTGAATATCCATTAATATAGAGCTGTTTTCATCTTATCAAAAGGACTCAGGTTGCTACAATTTTAAATTCGCTGGTCTGCTTTATGAGTTTTTTCTTTTTTTCTTTGCCTCTAATAGGAGCACCTGGACTATTCATGATTTGTTACTTCTAATATCTCATGGAATTAGATGCCAGCTAATTAAGCCTATCAGAATTGTGTCTAAAATAAAAGTAAACTGAGTAAGGATCTGAGAAAAGCATGTTGATTTTATGTCTTATAATTTGAAGTTCAAATAATTTTAAAATTTATGTCCTGGTTATGGGTGAGGTGAGGTTGATGGATAAGTGACCAGTGGATATGTTAGCTATCAGTATTTAAATATAGGAATAAGAGGTTAAACCCATCTACAATAAATCACTTTATTACACTACAAAAAAGTTTTTAGGATTTGAAAGAGGCCTCCGGAATAATCTAGTACATTCTTCCATACAATGAAAAATCCCCTCTACAGTGTTCCTGATGTTCAAAATCTGCTTAAGCAACCCAAATTACCAGGAGTTCACTGCCTCTCAACACAGTCTGCTTCACTGCTAATTATTAATAGTTCTATACTTTCTCTTATTTTGAATGAAATTTGGCCTCAAATAACAAAGAACAAGTATACTTCCTATGGAGTTTCTCCAACCCTTCCAAAGTCTTCTAAATAGTTCCAGTCCCCTCAATCTAGATCATTACAATTGCCCTTTTATAGGATCAAAACATTGATTAAAAACAGTTCTCCTGTTCCGCAAGGTAATCAAATCAGTTTTTGTGCATTAATGTTTTATAGGTTAATGGGATCTGTTTAATCTTGGTCATAAACAATTGGAATGCTAGGAAAGACTTATGTTCTAGTTCAATTCAAATTGAACATCAATAAATTTTTGAGTTCTCTATTCTTTCTCCCCTCCCCAAAACAACACAAAACAGAATCTCAAAAGATATGGTTAACATAATAGTTTATGTTGCTAGATTTTAATTTTCTCACTTAAGCTTAGGTCTGCCTTCTTGTCATTTCAACTCTGTGAATAATCTTAAAACTTCCAAAATTATTTAAGCTACTCACAAAATCATGAGTTAGCCTATGACAGGCCCAGCTCTAAGGACTTAATGCGCTTTTTTTTTTTTCCTTATTGACTAACTGGATAACCTCCTATCTGGTTTTCTGGAATATATATATATATATATATATATATATATATGTATATTCTCTCTTTATCTCTCTCTCTATGTGTATATACACATACACACACATATTTCTGGAATATATATATTCTCTCTATATAAATATATATGTTTCCAGAACATATATGTATGCAACATACATAGATGTAGATATTATATACTATATCTCTATGTACACACATATATACACACACATATAGAAGCATCTTTCCTCAATTCTGTGTTCTCTACATGTAACTTTTACATTCAGGTTCATCTCCTTTCTCTCCATGTCACCTTTACCATATTCTATCCTCTTGATTTAGGAAAACAATCTGTCCTTGGATTCAATTCATTGCTATCCATTCACTTAGCAAGAATAAAGAGTCTTACTCTAGGCATCGCACTCACTGATTTCCCCTTCATGATGATAGTGATTAATCCCAAGGACATTAGGAAACAAAGCATCATTTAACAGAGATGAGTATATGCAAAATACTCTGCCAAGTTTGCCCAGGCTGGAGTGCAATGGTGTGATCTTGGCTCACCGCAACCTCTGCCTCCTGGGTTCAAATGATTCTCCTACCTCAGCCTCCTGAGTAGCTCGGATTACAGGCATGTGCCACCACGCCCAGCTAATTTTTTGTAATTTTAGTTGAGATGGGGTTTCTCCATGGTTGTCAAGCTGGTCTCGAACTCCCGAACTCAGGTGATTCACCCACCTCGGCCTCCCAAAGTGCTGGGATTACAGGCGTGAGCCTATAACTTCTTCTATTCTACTAATCATGATTCAACCACTAGTTAGCAGCCTTCATTATGATTTTTAACAGACACACAATAAGTGGTATCATATAGGTATGTATCTTACAAAGCCTATTCTCAAGCAAGTTGCTAATAAAATCCCTATTAAAAAATAAAGATTATTATATATTTAAATTTTTCATATAATTCATTTTACTTATCTATTACTACTATTCCAAATGTCCTACAATAAAAGTATGGGAAGACAAAAATGATTATCGAAGTAAAAGTCACCAGAATTTTCTGCTGCATTCCCAAGGCAGATAATCAGCTAATTAAAAGTAATACAAAATGAGATTACCAATTATATAAATTATTTTTCTGGTTTACTGATTTTACTAACAGAACAAGCCATTCTTCGCAATGCTTTAAGCCAGTTCTAAACATCAAGAACAAAGTAAAATAATAATGAGTTGTTTAAAAAGTCCCTAAATAGCAATTCAAATAAAACAAAGTTCATCCTATTCAGTAATACTGTGAAGTTCAGAATTATGCCACAGCAATACTAACCTAGCTTGCAAACAATGGTAACACCCACCATATCACCTGGTCAGGTCAGCAACACTCAGTATACTGTAAATGAATACTGAATTTGGCAAGACTAAGCATTTAGTATTCTTAAGATCTTATTAATAGTAACAATCTAACGTCAAGGTTTAAAATCTATTACAATGGATTGGAATAGATTGCAGCTCTGAAAAAATCTTAACTCATTTATGTAACCCTACTTCTTCTAAATAGTCCAAGTATTATAAGAACAGAAAGTCATAAGGGAATAGTAAAAGACTCTCATAATTGTTAAATTATTGTAAAGACTTGCTGTTTGTTTCTTAGTATTATGAAAATACAAACATGCTCATAGTAAAAAAAAATCAACCCACCAGAAATAGTATACGGAAAAATTGTGAGATGTGAGTCTCTTCTTCCTAGTCTAGGCCTCTAGTCTCATTTCCCAGGGTTATCTGTCAATAATTCCTTACGCTGGTTTGAAGAAATTTTGTATGTATGTATATAAATGTATGCTTTATATAAACACAAATGAAAACATACTGTATGTATAGTTCTTTTTATTGTTTTATCAGTTAACAATGTGTATTAGAGATTTTTCCATATCTGCATCTCTGCAACTACTTTATCCTAAGAGCTGCAAAGTATTACTTTGTATAAAGACAGTCATTTAACTAGACCTCTGTTGAAACACAGGCTATTTCTAGCAGGTTTTTTAAATTTCAAACAATATGGTGACAAAAATCTTTGTATGCAAATTTCTGTGTGTAAGGCCAAATAAATCTGAAAGATGAATTCCTAGAAGTACTGTCTGCTATAGAATTAAGCAAATTCTAAATAAGAAGCCAGGGTATCTACAAAGGAGACCAGAAAAAAACTACAAGTTTAATGCTTAGTGATTAAAGGGTGACAAATATTATCATAAAGTTAGAAGTTAAGGTTCTGAAAATGAACAAACCGATCAATTAAAAAAGGTAAAATGGGAGAAAATAAATTTTACCCCCTTGAGACAGAAAGATAAAAGGCCTGGAGAATCAACCACCTAATACATTTTTTAAAAGAAGAAGAAAGAAAAAAATAAAATAGCATGAATAAGGCAGGAAAAAGAAAAAAAGACATTTTTGGGCCTCTTTTCTTGCTTAAAGCTGAGGCACAAGATAAAATTGATCAGTAGATTTGATACATATACTATTACATAGCCAAACTTGGATGCAAGATAATTTAAATGACTATTTGAGGCCTCATTTCTACAGGGTATCCACAGATTAAATTATTTCTACCAGGATGTAAAGTGTTGAAAGGAGGTTCCCCCCTAAAAAAAGAAAGCAGAGCAGTAACTTTCCAGGAACAATATAAATATAGCTTGCCAATCTTCAATTTCTGATCAACTTTACAGAAAAATAAGAACAATTGCTTCATATATACAAAACAAACCTTTCTTTGGAAGGTCCTGATTAAAACATAAAGAGATTAAGAACTGTACTTTTCAATTACAATCCTATAATTTCCTAGGCAAATTTAAGATTGTTCTACCATCTCAACAAACATAAAACACAGTCAATTACTTACCTCTCCCAAAGTGCTAGGATTTGAATGCCACAATACATATTGACTCATGTTTTTGTCCATTAATGGTCCGTGGGTTTCTTTAAATGAAGTCCATTTTTAGAGTCCATAGATATCAGTGTTCTGCAAAACTGAAAACCTCAAGAATGTCAATGTACAGACCTAAGTTACCACTGAGATACCAACTCATTATGAATAAAAGTTATACTACACAGACATTTAGATGTCCACAGTTTAGTGGACATCACACTGAACAACAGATTGACACTGAATAGGAGACTGAGGTAAAAAATTAGACTGGATTTTTAAGTAAGACAATAATATTAACATAAATCTACAGGATCTCAAAACATGACTTTGTACCATAATTTTATGTATTCTAAAGGTGGTACCACAGTAACAGTATACACAAATGGGCATGATTCTGGGCACTTTCCAGAAACTGGGAAAACAAGGTTTAAGGGTATGTAAACTTAAAATTTAAACAGTGCAATAGTATATTTACATGTCAACTTTTTGGCGTTTTCAACCTATTTTGAGAACATCTTAGATTTTTATATCTAAAAAATGCTTAAGAAGTTTCATCTCTGTAAAACACACACACACACACACACACACACACACACACACACACACACACACACTCCCATGTGGCATAAATTCAGGGTTTCCTACTCCTACTATACCCAATCTAATGGTAAGATTCTGAAACCAGAGCTGCTATCTCATTATGTGGTCCATACACACATTCACCTCACTGGACTAGGTAGTGATTCATGCCAAGATTTCATTACACAGCCTGACGACAGTCTCATCTGCTCTTTTTTTCCATTTGACAACCAAAACCAATAAGGTTACAGTAGTTGTTTTTTAGGTCCCTTCCCACTTTTTATCACATTTTTAAAATTAATTTTCATTTTTTAAGTTTTATTTATTTATATTTTATATTTTATTTATTTATTTATATTTCCTGAGGAGTTAACTCTGTCGCCCAGGCTGGAGTGCAGTGGCCCAACCTCTGCTCCTGCAACCTCCGCCTCCCAGCTTCAAGTGATTCTCGTGCCTCAGCCTCCCAAGTAGCTGGAATTACAGGATCGCACCCTGCCTGGCTAATTTTTTCCATATTTTTAGTAGAGACGGGGTTTCACCATGTTGGCCAGGCTGGTCTTGAACTCCTGACCTCAAGTGATCTGCCCACCTTGGCCTCCCAAAGCGCTGGGATTACAGGCGTGAGCCACCATGCCCGGCCCCACTCTTGATCACATTTAAGACACCTAAACAAGTACTTCCAACAAAGGAAACAGTTTAATCTTCTTTTGGGGACCCTCTATTAATATAACTGTTTGGAAGGAGTTAACCTTACTTATAAACACCAGGTGTAATCTCTGACTGGATTTTTATAAATTACTATTTTCATTTTCATAATCAGAAATATAAGGTATATTCTCAATTATAATATAATAATAGTGAGTTATAATTCTCACATCTCAAATGTAAGTAGTACACTTACGTATAAGATAATGAAGAAACCATTAAGAAAAAGGAAAGTGGCCGCACACGCAGTGGCTCAAGCCCATAATCCCAGCACTTTGGGAGGCCAAGGTGGGTGGATCACGAGGTCAGGAGATGGAGACCATCCTGGCCAACATGGTGAAACCTCGTGTCTACTAAAAATACAAAAATTAGCTGGGGGTGGTGGCGTGTGCCTGTAATCCCAGCTACTCGGGAAGCTGAGGGAGGAGAATCACTTGAACCAGGAGGTCGGAGGTCACGCAGCGAGCCAAGATCGCCACTGCACTCCAGCCTGGCAACAGAGCGAGGCTCCGTCTCAAAAAAAAAAAAAAAAAGGAAAGTAAGTTTACTTTGCTTAAAAGAAAACATTAAGAGCAGTCAGTGCTATAACAGCAGTTTGTTTACAACGGTCCAACTCCTCCCTGGTATCATTTCCCTACAAGTTCTTCCCAGAAAAGTAAAGGAACCTGAAAGAAGCCAAAGTAAGTGACTCATCTTCTCCACCCGGATAAGAATACTAAGACATATTTCTAAATTTCAATAACCATAAAAGACAAAACTAACAAAACCCAACAATGTCCTGGGTATCTGCTGCACCAGCATCCTCATAAACCACTGGTTAGCAAACTAAACTGGAGTCATTTCTATATTCAGAGGTTAGAATACTGAAATTTGGAGAGAGGTTCTGCCGGGGAGGCAGAATCAGGTTGGGTGGTTCATTCATTCATTCATTCATTCATTCATTCCTTCGACAGCATCTAAAGAATGCTTACTTGCGGCAAGGCATTGTGCTACGAGTTAAGAGACAAAAAGTTGAGGTCCCTGTCCCCTATTAGCAGAACAGGTCGGGGTAGGTGAACCCTAGGTCAGCTCATCTCAGTGTCCCAGGCTCCGTCTCTCCACCATACGCGCCAATGATCGGAAACCCATGGCCCCCAGCCATGTCTGATTCTAAGACTCAACCTGTCTGTATTTCCTCGACGACTTCGGGCCCCCAAGACCAAGTTCCCAAGAGTTCTCCATATCCTCAACCCCTCAGGGAGCCTCATGCCAAGGAGCCTTTTCTCCAGCCACGACCTAATGCTGTCCATTACCTAACCTGTGTCCGCCCGCGCTTAGGGCCCCGAGCGACCTAGGCCATCAACCCCAGCTGCCACCCTCGCCCCTGTTCAGATCCCGCCAGCAAGTTACCTGTCGGCGATCAGAGACTCCCAGCGGATCCCAGACGCTCCGCCCCGCCCATGGCGTCACCCTCCACAACCAGGTACCGCCTCCCCTGCGTAACTTCCCGTGCGCCACATCCGGCCGGAATTCCACCGGACCCGCAGTCCCGCTGAGCGCCAGACTCGGCTAGTGACGTCACTTCCGACCTGTTCTTTGAGTTCACCTGGCGTCCTGGCGCGCTCCACATCTTGCTTGTCGGATTTTATTCCGCCGGTTTGCTTCTCGGCCTATGTATCTAGCCTGGAAAAGTGCATGTTATCTTTTTGCAAAATTCTTTAGCCTTCTTTTCGGCAGCCACTTCCCTCTGCTCCTTCTGTAGGTTGTACTCATCACTGGTCAAATTCACCTGGCCTCTTGGAGAAATCACGATTGTTACTGTGATTTTTCTTATTTATCTACGTAGTGGAGCGCTAGGAGTGCAGGCTGTGAGGTTTCGCTATCTGGTTTCAAATGCTGCCTCCCACTTCTAACAGTGTTGCCTGGGCATGTTACTTAACCTCTCTGTGCCCACTTCAAGTGTGAAACATAATACTAGTACCTAGAAAATAGGACGATTGTATTACTTGAGATAATACACTGAAAGCGCTGTCACATTGAAAGCATTCGATGAGTGTTAACTATTACTTTTTGCATTATTATGCACTCTTATTCCCTGTTGTAACATACCTGTGCTTAAGGACAACTGGAACCAGGTATCCTACTAGCCTTTATGTCCCCCCGCGTCCCCCCACCCCACTTTTTTTTTTTTATTTTTACAGATACTCAGCTTTTAGTTAATTGATGATGCCTGGCACCCTCTTTGGAACTGTGAGCCCCTCCATTCAAAGTTGGAATCTTATATAGAAAACAACTTTAACCCTACTGGAAATAACCTGCTTAGTTATTGTACTAGGTGATGGGGAAAGTTGAATAAAACCCAGGCCCTACCCTCAAGAACATGGAGATACTCAATAAATGATTGTGGGAGGAAGGAAGTCAACCCAGGAAAAAGCAGAAGGGACCAGCTGAACTGAAGATTTATTCTTAGCACAAAAATTTCACAGAATGACAGAACTGAAAGGAACTTTTAGAGGTAATCACTTTGTCAACCCCTTGCTGTTACAGGTAAGGAAAATGGGATCCAAAGAAGCGTCTAAATGTCACACAATGAGTTTCAATGCTAACACCAAAAGTAGAGTCTCAAAATGCTCGCCACCTCTCCCCATTCCCAAAATCTGCCTCAAAATGTTAATAAGGTAGGGGTAGATTCACTTTTAAATCCTTCCCTCTCAAGTGAAAAGGATTAGGAAAGTCCCAGCCCTGGAGAGACAAGGGCAATGTAACCTAGATGCCGCCTAATTGTGATGATCATCTGAATGTTTGGTGTGGCCATTGCTGGATTCATTTGAAATACAGTATTTCCATTCCCCTGGCAAACTTCTTATATTTACCCAGAAATAAAGTGTAAAGTATCAGCTCCTGTGAGCTTCACCTTCAATTTTAACTGACTGGACAGGAATAAGTAACAGATCCAACAAACTCCAGAAGGTAACATAAACTCTGAATGCACTGTCAATGATGTGGCATAATTGCATTTAGTTTTCTCTAATATAATTATTCACCCTTTGTTTAGGAATATGACAGAGCTAGCATAGGCATTATTATTATTATTGAAATGTCGGTAATAGGACCATTTAATGGAAAATAATTCAATGTTAATATTATCTCATAGGCCCATCTTGTTCCCTCATTCAACCAATGGCACTTTTTCTCCTTTGATACTAATGTACTATAACTTAATACAAATAAATACAAAACAGGATGATGCTTTAATCAAATTTAAAATCATTTGAATGACATCTGTATGTTTCAAACAATCAAAATTTACACAGGTCTTAAAATCAACTTGTTTGGGTTCTATGCCAAGCTCTGCTATTAACTAGCCATATGACCTTAAATCACTTTACCCCTCTGGCCTTAATTTCCTGTTTGTTCCATAAAACAAACCACGTATTAATCTGTCTAGTAGAAAGCATGCATGTTACTTATCACTGTAACCACTAGATGGCAGGTGGTAAGGGACTCTTTTCCATTCTTCTTTTCTGGCTAAACAAAAACATCATTGTCCAGTACCACCTATCTGAACAACTGCCTACACTAGTGATGATTGAGACTTTGAGAGAGGATAGGTCTAAAATGTTTGTTGAATGAATGAAAGGATTCCAGTATTTGTTCTGAGCCTTTTATCCCTTACCACTGCCACCCCTGCCCCTTCTCCTATTAAAACACTTCCTCTTTTTAAAGCTGTGGTGGTGGGAAGAGGAAGAAAAGATGAGATAATATAAAGAGGAGTTGGATTAGGAGAAGAATGGAGAAAAAGGCACTGTATTGCATCTCAAAGCAAACATTGGTGCACTATGGTATTTTTGGATGGAATAATATATTGTCTAGGACTTATTTTAAAATAATACACGAGGGCATCAGATGATAACTATTTGTCATATATTGATATTGTTGTTTCATTATATTCTTCTCTCTATTTTTGTGCATGCTGGAAATCTTCCTTAATACAAAGTCAAAAATAAGAGATCATGAGTGCATTTCTCATCCTGTAGATACTCAGACTAGCTCACTGAATCTCAGGATGCTTTTGCCTGATGTTACAGAAAACTTGTCACAGATTGGGTATTCCACATTGGAGATGAGAAGAAATATTTTTATTAGGAATGGAGTGGAAGCAGGATTGTTCAGAGGAAGTAGTTAAACTGCTATTCATGTCCAGCAAATTCTCAGCCATCCTGAGAGGGAGCTTTAGAGTAAGTATTGCCCATCAAGAGTATCATTGTCAGGCTAAAATGGCCAGCCCCTTATACTAGCTGCTGTCTGACCTAGAAAGGGTGTAATCTCAAGCAAGGTGGCCTTCTGCTGCTGAAGCAGACCCTGAAGAAAATAGCTAGGGGCTGCCTGCTAACCGCATTCCCTACACCTGGGCAGCAAGTACTTCCTTGAAAGGGAATCTGGGCAGCGTATCTTTACATCTTCCACAAAATGCAACACAAATTGGCTTAAACAATAAGGGGATATCTTGACTTCTATAACTGGAGTATTATGAAGGCATCAGGGTTGGTTGCCTCAGAAACTCGACGATATCATCCAGGACCCATATTTGTTTCTGTCTTTGCTCTGCCTTCAGTAGCATCTGCTTCCACTTATGGCCTGCTTTCCTTGAGATGGCAAAATTGCTCTAGCAGTTTGTGTTCATATTTACACACTGTATATACCCTGAGGGGATGGACACACATTCAGTACAGGCATACCTCATTGTATTGTGCACCACTTTCTTGTGCTTCTCAGATATTGCATTTTTAACAAATTGAAGGTTTGTGGCAATTTTGTGTAGAGCAAGTCTGTCAGTGCCATTTTTCTAATAGCATATCTCTGTCACGTTTTGATAATTATTGCAGTATTTCAAACTTTTCAGTATTATTATGTCTGTTACAGTGATCTGTGATCAGTGATCTTTAGTGTTACTATTGTAATTGTTTTGGGGCAGCATCAACCATGCCATTAAGACAGCAAATTTAATTGATAAATATTGTATATGTTTTGTTTCATCAATGGGCCTTGCCCTCATCTCTGTCCCTCTCCTAGGGCCTCCCTATTCTGAAACAAAACAATATTGAAATTAGGCCAATTAATAATCCTACAATGGCCTCTAAGTGTTGAAGTGAAGAGTCACATGTCTCTCACTTTAAACCAAAAGCTAGAACTGGTAAAGCTTAGTAAGGAAGACATATCGATAGCCAAGATGTGCCAAAAATTAGGCCTCTTGTGCCATATAGTTAGCCAAGTTGTGAATGTGAAGGAAATTAAAAGTGCTACTTAAGTGAACACACGAATGACAAGA
Source organism: Macaca nemestrina (assembly GCF_043159975.1). Taxonomy (NCBI): domain Eukaryota; kingdom Metazoa; phylum Chordata; class Mammalia; order Primates; family Cercopithecidae; genus Macaca; species Macaca nemestrina. Next base: position 98,352,685 of record NC_092126.1, on the reverse strand, counting down.
AAGCAAAACAGCTTCATTGATGATCTAGAGAATGTTCTATTGGTCTGGATAGAAGATCAAACCAGCCACAGCATTCCCTTAAGCCAAAGCATAATCCAGAGCAAGGCCCTAACTCTCCTCAATTCTATGAAGGCTAAGAGAGGTGAGGAAGCTTCAGAAGAAAAGTTGGAAGTCAGCAGAAGTTAATTCATGAGGTTTAAGGAAAGAAGCCTTCTCTATAACATAAAAGTGCAAGGTCAAGCAGCAAGTGCTGATGAAGAAGCTGCAGCAAGTTATCCAGAAGATCCAGCTAAGATTATTGATGAAGGTGGCTACACTAAACAACAACAGATTTTCAATAAAACAGCCTTCTATTGTAAGATGCCATTTAAGACTTTCATAGCTAAAGAGGAGAAGTCAGCATCTGGCTTCAATGCTCCCAAGGACCTGCTGACTCTCATTAGGGTCTAATGCAACTGGTAACTTTAACTTGAAACCAGTGCTCATTTGCCATTCTGAAAATCCTAGGGTCCTTAAGATTTGTGTTAAATCTACTCTGCCTGTGCTCTATACATGGAACAAGAAAGCCTGGATGATAGCACATCTGTTTACAGCATGATATACTGAATATCTTAAGCCCACTTGTGACATCTGCTTCTTTAAAAAAAAAATTCCTTCAAAATATGGCAGCTCATAGACAATGCATCTGTTATCCAAAAGCTCTGATGGAGATGTACAAGGAGATGAATGTTATTTTCATGCCTGCTAACACAGCTTCCATTCTGCAGCCCATGGATCAAGGAGCAATTTCAAATCTCAAGTCTCATTATTTAAGAAATACATTTCAGCCAGGAGTGGTGGTTCATGCCTGCAATCCCAGAACTTTGGGAGACTGAAGTGGGCAGATCACCTGAGGTCAGGAGTTCAAGACCAGCCTGGCCAACATGGTGAAACCCCGTCTCTATTAAAAATAAAAAAGCCGGAATGGTGGCACACACCTGTAATCCCAGCTACTCAGGAGGCTGAGGCAGAAGAATTGCTTGAACCTGGGAGGTGCAGGTTGCAGTGAGCTGAGATCGTGCCATTGCACTCCAGCCTGGGCAACAGAGTGAGACTCTGTCAAAAAAAAAGAAGAAGAAGAAGAAGAAGAAATACATGTCATAAGCTATAGCTGTCATACATAGTGATTCCTCTGACGGATCTGTGCAAAGTAAATTGAAAACTTTCTGGAAAGGATTTACCATTCTAGATGCCATTAAGAACATTTGTGACTAATGAGAATATTTGACAAATTTGAAGAGTTTTCTGAACAACCAACATAGCAGCTAGAAATACCTTACCATATGAGAAATGGTAGTCCCTGAGAAAGCCCCTAAGAGGAACAGCTTAGGGCAGACTTGTTAGTATCTTTAAATATTTGATGAAAGACCATTCTATTAAAGATAAATATAATGTATAATTCTTGAGTAGGTAAAAATATCAACATTAATAAGAGTTTGGAAGTTTGGAAGAAGTTGATTCCAACCCACATGGATAACAGGAGGGGTTCAAGACTTCAGTATAGGAAGAAACTGCAAATGTGGTAGAAATAGGAAGAGAACTAGAATTAAAAGTAGAGCCTTAAGATAGGACTGAATTGTTGCAATCTCATAGTAAAACGTGAGTGAATGAGGAGTTGCTTCTTATGAATGAGCAAAGAAAGTGGTTTCTTGAGACGAAATCTACTTCTGGTGAAGATGTTGTGAACACTGTTGAAATGACAATAAAGGATTTGGAATATTACATAAACTTAGTTGACAAGGCAGCGGCAGGGTTTGGGAGGACTGACTCCAATTTTGAAAGAAATTCTCCTATGGATAAAATGCTACCAAACAGCATTGCCTGCTACAGGGGAATGTTTCGTGAAAGGAAGAATCCACTGATGTGGCAAACTTTATTGTTTTCTTATTTTAAGAAATTGCTTCCTTTTCTCATCTGTCGCCAAGCTGCTCTGTCCTGAAGAAACTAAAGCTGCATTGGGGTGAGGCCCACTTCATTCAGTGACTAACACCACACCTGGCAGAGACAGCCCTGCATTACCCACACCACGGCCTCTGTCTTCATCTCCAAGCTCCACTGCATCTACTCAACCCTCACCCTGCATGCTGATGAGGTGCCCATCATAGAGGATAAGATCAATGCCCTCATTAAAGCACCTGCTGTAACTGTTGAACCTTTTTGGCCTGGCTTGTTTGCAAAGGCCTTGGCCAATGTCAACATCAGAAGCCTCATCTGCCATGTAGGGCCCGCAGACCTGCTCCACAATGGCTCAATCCCCAGGCTTAAAATCAAGGCACTTTGTTAGGGAAACCTGGAAAGAAATAACAATTGCTGGAACATTTAAGTTATATCAACCTGTTTTTCCTTGACCTCAGCAATGCATTATATATTAGGTATATTCTATTTGCTACTCAAAGCACATGGAACTATAATACTAGAGAAAAGGCAACTCAATTTGATTCCTCTTAAAGGTACATAGTACTGATAATGACTAACAATATGAATATTTTTATTGAGTGCTTTCCATAAGCCAGACAAATTCTAAATATGTATTTACACAAAAGGAAGAAGACCATGCTTGGTGACAAAGAAAGATGTGATATAATTTATAGCTAAGAACAAATACTTTAGTAATTTTTTAGAAATTGACAAGTATTGTCAAGGTTATGGAGAAACTGGAAACCTCATACATTGCTAGTGTGACTTTCAAATGGCGTGGCCACCTTAGAAAGCAGTTTGGGGCTGGGCATGGTGCCTCACACCTGTAATCCCAGCACTTCGGGAGGCTGAGGCGGACGGATTACTTGAGACCAGGAGTTTGAGACCAGCCTGGCTAACACGGGGAAATGCTGTCTCTACTAAAAATACAAAAATTAGCCAGGCATGGAGGCATGTGCCTACAATCCCAGCTACTTGGGAGGCTGAAGCAAGAGAATCACTTGAACCTGGGAGACAGAGGTTGCAGTGAGCCAAGATCGTACCACCACACTCCAGCCTGAACCACAGAGCGAGACTCCATCTCAAAAAAAAAAAAAAAAAAAAAAAATGAAGAAAGCAGTTTGGTAATTCCTCAGTAAGTTAAGCAGAGTTACCATATGACCTAGCAATTCGACTCCTAGATATATGCTCAAGAGAATTTATGCAAAAATTTGTATATGAAATGAATAGTTCATGAAAAATTTCATATACATATTCATATACAGCATTATTCACAGTAGCCAAAAAGTAGAAATAACCCAGGTATCTATCAACTGGTGAATAAATACACAAAATAGTTTATTTTTGCAATGAAATATTCAGCCATAAAAAGAAATGAAGTATTGATACATGCTATAACGTGGATTAAACTTGAAAACCTTCTTCTAAGTGAAAGAAGCCAGACTTTGACAAAAGGCCACATATCATGTGATTCCCTTTATTTGAAAAATCTAGAAAAGGCAAACCCGTAGAAACAGGTTAGTGTGTCTATTAGAGTAGATTAGTGGTTGCCAAGAATAGAGAGGAAGAGGAATGGCAAGGGACTGTTTGATGGATACAGGATTTCTTTTTGAAGTCATTAAAATGTTCTGGAACTAGACAGAGGTAATGGTCGCACAACCTTGTCAATATACTAAAAACCACTCAGTTTTTTACTTTAAAAGGGTGAATTGTTTGCCACCAGCCTGGGCAACATGGCAAAACCCTGTCTCTACAAAAAATACACAGTTTAGCCAGGTGTGGTGGCACACACCTGTAGTCCCAGCTGCTCAGGAGGCTGAGGTGGGAGGATCACTTGAGCCGAGAAGGTTGAGGCCGCAGTGAGACGTGCACATCACTGCACTCAAGCCTAGAAGACCGTCTCAAAAACAAAATAAAATAAAAGGGTGTATGTATAGTATATGAGTTATACCTCAATAAAAAGTTAATTATCCCTTTTAAGAAAAAAAACACAACAGGTCAGGTGCATTGGTTCATGCCTGTAATCCCAGTACTTTGGGAGGCCAAGATGGGCAGATCACTTGAGGTCAGGAGTTTGAGACCAGGCTGGCCAACATGGTGAAATCCCCCCTCTACTAAAAATAGAAAAACTACCCAGGCGTGGTGGTGCGTGCCTGTAATCCCAGCTACTCAGGAGGCTGAGGCACGAGAATTGCTTGAACCTGGGAAGCAGTGGTTGCAGTGAGCCAAGATCATGCCACTGCACTCCAGCCTGGGCAAAAGAGTGAGACTCTGTCTCAAAAAAAAAAAAAAAAAAAAAAAAACACCACTTTGCTGGAAGTTTAAAAGGCTGGCGGGGGTGGGGGGGAACCCTGTCTTTATAGTTTTAAAAGAGAGAGCAAGAGAGAGCAAACATGAATTAAGGAAACATGAATATGGCCCGATTGATGAGAGGTACAGGATACAGGGAATCAATGCTCATTGAAAGAGTCACCGACAAATTCGAAGAGTGTTCTGAACAACCACCATAGCAGTTAGAAATACGTTACCATATGAGACATGGGAGTACCTGAGAAAGCCCCTAAGAGGAACAGCTTAGGGCAGACTTGTTAGTATCTTTAAATATTTGATGAAACACCATTCTATTAAAGAGAGATTTAATGTGTAATTATTGAGAACAAAAGTAGAATCATGTAGGGGAAGGTCGCAGGGAATAGAATAGGAACTATTTTTTTTAAAGTAAGCAGAACTCTGTACCTTGAAGAGTGCTGTGTTGCCCATCACTGGAAGCATTCAGAGGGATGAGTCATCTTTTACCAGGAATGGTGGTGAAGCATTCCTGTATTAGAAAGAATACTCAACAAAGTTACTTGGGGCATATCTCCAATATATATCTATGTAGCCTTTTTCTTACTAGGGTCAGTTTGTCAGAAAAGCTAAAAGGGATGATCACTGGCAAATGAAATATTCTTTGAAAAGAATGATATACGGTGGAAATTGGGAGAAAGACCTGCAAATGATAGCCTAATTGCATTTTCAACATGAAATGAAATTGGATGCCGGAGAATGCTGAGATGTCATAAAAGGTGCTTATGTTGTTGAAAAGGGACATTTCTTGTATGATTTTCAGTTCAGAAGCTGACAGAGATGACATATGTAATGAAGAACTACCTGCAAACCTAAAGTGACAAGCCAGGCTCACTGAAAAGCTAAGAAGTTGAAACACGAGAAATAGCAGTGAATGCATTCTCAGATCAATTTTTGGCTGTGTTCAGCTCAGATTTGGTTGCAGCATATGACTGTGAACTTTAAATATGCTCAATAATACATCATTGATCTCTGACTTATTTCACCTGATGAAGAAAACACGCAATTGAGTCATTTTTGCCACAATTGCATTTTCTTTAGGAATCACGATGGCTTCTATTAAACATTAATATAATGAATATATGTATATCTCCAAGGCTCAACACTTGACACTTGAACAAGCCACTTGAAATTATATAAATCGTCATTACTGATATTCTTTGTGTCAACCTAAGAAACCAGCAGAGAGACTCTAAAAATATTGAGTTTAATTGGGAATAAGCAGAAGAATTGCAATACAGGACACTGGGGCCATAGTAAACTGTGGGCATATTTGAGGAGGTTGAGGTAAGGGGAAACTTTTAAAGGCAAAAGAAGTACGCATAATTTGTTTTGAAACAAAGAGAACATTGGTTACAGTGGCTTATCACAGAAGCTGATGTCAGTTCATTAGTGGAGACAGTGTGCCAGGCAAGCATTCTTGCCCTTTTGGCTAGCTGTCCCTGTGATTCATGAAGCAAGACGCAGGTTAGAAAGTCTTTGGCAAAAGTTCTTGTTACAGGCAAATGTGCATAAGAGCATAAGATACTTTCAGAGAGTCTTTGATATAGTTCTTATCATAGGCATGTGTGCAGGAGGGCTTTCCCTTTCTAACCTGACTGTTTTTGTTTGGGTTTGACATGAGTGACTCCATCTTGAGATTGACAACTTTCATATTGGTATTGTGAAGAAGTTATTTTTATCCTATATCTCATTTTTTTTTTTTTTTAAGACAGAATCTCACTCTGTCGCCCAGGCTGGAGTACAGTGGCGCGATCTCGGCTCACTGCAACCTCTGCCTCCTGGGTCCAAGCAATTCTCCTGCCTCAGCGTCCCAAGCAGCTGGGACTACAGGCGCATGCTACCACGCCCGGCTAATTTTGTATTTTTAGTAGAGACAGGGTTTTACCATGTTGGCCAGGCTGGTCTTGAACTCCTGGTCTCAGGTGATCTGCCCAAAGCTCTGGGATTACAGGTGTGAGCCACCATGCCCAGCCATTCTATCTCTCATTTAAAACATTTATGTGAGTAGCCTTTTTCCTTGAATGTCAGCCAACTTCACCCTGGAGGAGTATACCCAATGCCCATTTAGGGCATGGTAAAATTTGTTAACAAACAGACTCAAATTTATTTCTTGCTGCCTTAATAGTCTTTCATCACCCAGACTAGAAAACATTATTTTGTTTGTTCCAGAAAAACCTGGTTTACCAGAGAAGTCAGTTTTGATGGCTTCATGTCACTATTGAATGAAATTTCACATGCGCACCCTGGGTTCCTGGGCTAATAGATCACCATTGCAGGGAAAGCTGGGTTTAGATAGCCACTTCTCTTCTTCCTATGACAATAGATTTGCGTGTTCTAGCAGCAAAAGCTCGATATTTGCATTGAAATCCAGCTCACCCTTTGTCTTCTGGGCATTATGCTAAGTTATAGCATTTCCATTCTTTTATCTTTGTTTTTAACTGTAATGAACCACTTCGGACGAACTGATCTGCTTTTGTGAATTAGGGATATAATGCGACATAATGACAACAATGAAGCCCAACCAACACATTTAACAAGCAAAAGCACTAACATGAAAATGGCGTGGAAGTGCGCTAGCCAAGAGGACCAGCATCCTGTTAAGTAGCAATTACTGAAACAAATTAAATGAGAAGATAATTTAAGAATATATCAGATCATAACAATGATAAGGAGACTGTCAGGTGGTCAAGCAGTCTATAAGTAGCAGGATGGTAGCACCTGCTAAATTGGCTTGTCTTCTATGGAATCAGCAAGTAAGAAGCCCAAATGGATTTAGACAGTTTAGTATTTACAGCAAAAGAAAGTCAGCATGGCATCAGCTCCCTGTATCCCTAGTATCACAGCATGACACCAAACAGAGGAACCAGATGACAGATGTCAGGAACGGTGAGTTGCTCTGTTGTTGAGGAGCAGAGCAGGATCAGCATTGCACAGCCCTGTTACTGTGCCCCCACAGTTTTGTCCACTAGGTGTCTTTCTTGCCTCACCCTAGTCCTTGCCCTGTTAAGAGCCAACCCTAAACTACCACCAAGCATTTTTATAGATCTTCACAGAAGCTTGCAGCCGAACCCTTAGGTGGGGGCACAAGGCAGAAAGTTCTGCATTCAATTGAAACTAGGAGGATAAATGAGAAATGGCCCACGACAGACTCCTACCAGACAGAGGAGAGGCTGCCTCAAAGTGGCTCCACACCATGCTCATTATCTCGTCTTGCTCCAGGAGGAATTTCAGGCTATTCAGAGCTGTGAAGCCTGCCTACTTAGCCTTTGTGGAGATGTTCAAAGTTGCTAGAACACCCTGGCAGGGTGTTCCTGTAAAGACCAATATCTGAAGCAAGGTGACTGAATTTATTGCTTACTATAGTAAGGGAGAACTGTGCCGGCTGTGCAAGTCTCTCCAAGCAGAACAAGCTGTTGGTCTCACTTAGAGTTTTAGAGCACAGTGGAGTTCAGGGATCAGCGAATTTGCAGAGGTGTTAGAGATTGATATCTCACCTGTAAGAAGCTGATTGCTGTGATGAGGCTGTTGTTGATTGTCAATACTCAGAAGCATGTGCTTAGGACTGTTCATGATTGGCTGTCATTGAGACGTTGTCATTGATCATTGAGGCAGTTGTCCATGCTGAATTGAATGGGGTCTCATTGCTACTTGTTACCAGGGCTTCAGGTCAGTCAGTACTTTTCTAGTAGAAGCCCAAATTCAGGCTCTTGTATCTGATGTGCAATTGATGCCAAACACTGACACATAGCAGTTCGGAGATAGAGGAAGGTTTGTTCTATCTGGCCAAAGCAACAAGGTAGGAAAGCAAGATCTCTCAAATCTATGTTAACAAAAGGAAAAAGCAGGGAATTTTTATGTGGCTGGAGAATAAAGGAGGGAGAGTTTTAGGGAATCAAAGTGAAACGTCTGTTTCCTCAGTCCCACTTAACACCTTAAACAACCAGAGTTCTGGGCGTCAGCAGCTGGTTGCAATAACTTTCAATGCATTCATTCCTTCAGCAAACACCTTTTGTGACCCTGAAGTTATCTCCTCCCACTTGACAAATAAACAGTATATCAGAAGTTTATAGTTACATTGTGGGAAAAACAGGTATTGGGCAAAAAGCAAGTGGTTAACATGAGCAAACAAGCAAGGTCCTGATCAGAATTCTCATTATTTTAGTCACTAAAAAATGCTGGGGTGCTGAAAATCTCAAGTGACCCAGTTACAGTAGTAGTGTTGCAGGCAAATCCCCAAATTTAGGCTCAGCTCACAAGGCCAAGTGGGTTCTTGGCTTCATGCAAGAAAGAATTCAAGAGCAAGCCGACAGGCTGGGAGCAGTGGCTCATGCCTGCAATCCCAACACTTTGGGAGGCCGAGGCGGGTGCATCATCTGAAAGTCAGGAGTTCGAGACCAGCCCGGCCAACGTGGGGAAACCCCATCTCTACTAAAAATACAAAAATTAGCCAGGCATGGTGGCGCATGCTTGTAACCCCAGCTACTCGGGAGGCTGAGGCAGGAGAATTGCTTGAATCCAGGAGGCAGAGGTTGCAGTGAGCCGAGAGGGTGCCACTGCACTCCAGCCTAGGCAAAAGAGGTAGACTCCGTCTTAAAAAAATTAAAAAATAAAAATAAATAAAATTTAAAAAGAGCAAGCCGATAGAGTAAAGTGAAAACAAGTTTATTAAAAAGTAAAAGAATAAGAGTGGCTGCTCCAAAAGCAGAGCAGGGCTACCCCATATGCAGAGTAGCATTGAGGGAGCTGCTGGCTGGCTATTTTATAGCCATTTGATTATATGCTATACAAGGGGTGGATTACTCATGAATTTTCTGGGAACTCCTGGAACCGGGAGTTTCTCCCTCATCCAGACCATACAGGGTAACTTCTGGATGTTGCCATGGCATTTGTAACTATCATGACACTAATGGGAGTGGTTTTTAGTATGCTAATGCATTATAATTAGCATATGATGAGTACTGAAGGTTGCTTTTTTGCCATCTTGCTTCTAGCTGGTTTAGGCTGGTTTCTTTACTGTCCCGTTTCTTATCAGTGTGGTCATGTGACCTGTTGTTTACTGTCTCCTGTCTTTAATCAGTGGGGTCATGTGACCCACTGTTCTGGGAATGGGTCTTTGCAGGCATTATTAAGCTGTTTCCTTATCCTTAAACATCTTATGACTACTGGTCATGACTGGCAAAGGATGTGCCTTGCTAATTTTAAGATGGAGTTGATTTTAAAATGGTGTTACCCTGGGTCTCCCATGCTTCTATTTCCCTAGCATAATCCTCGCTTTACTTATCAGAGAACCTTTAATCTTAAGGAGAGATGAAGGACAAGATCATTCTTCTGTAACTTCTTCCTGCTGATTTTATGAGCATAGCCCTGCCTAGTAAAGGAGGAGTAAAAAATATCTGGATGCCTGATCTAAGGGGCAGGGGCAGGATGTCTTTATTTCCCAACTCAGAAGATAAGACAGGTTAGAAGCCTTGTGCCAGCATGATGTTTATATGGGATTAGTATAATCTAGACCACACAAATTTCACCAAGACGTTAAACAAGCAAGGGCCAAAGATTAGTAATAACAAGATAGCCATCAAAAGTCCTACGAAGAGCAAAAACTAAGTGAGACTTGGGAGGGCGCTTTTAATGAAAAGTTGCCCCATGGGGCCAAAAAGCCGACGACAGCTCCAACCCTAGCCAATATAAGGCCGATTGCCTGCCGGCATAGCACTCAGGTGAGTGATGTTATATAATTGTATGTTAGGGTCTCTGCTTGTCCTATTGTGCATTGATCCAGGAACCAAACGTTATCAATACCCTGATAATCATGTGTTTTATGATCCCAAATGAAACACAAGTTATTTATAGGCTGATTGAGTGGGTGACCACATAGCCATAGATATCCATTGGGGTGCAAATCTGTACGGGATGGAGTTGTTAAGAAAACGGAGTACCTGCAGGAGGGACTAAGGCTGTTACTTATGTGTTTATTTGCAAAACAACAGCTTTAGGTGTCCTAGGGGTTCACAAGTATAGGTCATGGTGTCTTTCTCAGGTGCCCCTGCGGGGCCTCATAAGAAACAGGTTTAATCTTTGACAAGTGTACCCAGCTAGTGACTCCCTCAAATTTAACAACAGTTGGGGTACTTAGCAACACCTGATAGGGGCCCTTCCATTTTGGTTAAATTTGATCTTCAGGGAATCCTTCTCTCCAAGTTTTTAATAAGACTAAGTCTCCTGGTTGAACAGGGAAGCTATGAATATTTATGAAAGTGGTCCTGATGCATGTATATTGAACAAACATGGAAGAAACATATGACTGTTTACCTTGGGGTGGAGAATTAACCCTTCCTTGGCATAGTCTTAGATTCTGTTTATAATTTGATATTTTATTGCCTTGAAGAATCTGTCAGTCTTATAAGCTCTATTTTAATATTAAGCCTGGTCAGTTGTGCCTGAATTCCAAGGGGTAGTGGGGGGAGTATAGCGAGGTGTGTCCAACCCCCACTTCCTTCATGGCCAGAACTAGTTTTTTCAAGTTTTTTTTTGTGTGTGTGTGTGTGTGTGTGTGTGTGTGTGTGTGTGTGTGTGTGTGTTTTCAATTTCTTTTGGCCAAGAGGGGTGTTCATTCTGTTGGAGAGCTTAGGATTTTATTTTTGTTTATATGTTTCCTTTTTTGTCAAGGTATGAAAGAGGCAGCATCGATAGCCAAGCTTTTATTTTGTCCCATATCGATGCTGGGGTGACTTGCTACCTGCCTCGGGTCCATCATGTCCTTCAGTGGGAACCCTGTGGCAAGGGACTTAAGAGTCAAAAGATTTATAGCCAATGAAACATTACAGGCCAGATGGGAATGGAGATGGACAGGCATTCATCAACCCTTAAAACCCCCTTTAAGCAACCTAAGAGCCAAAAACCAAAGCCAAAAGGCAAGGTCATAAAATTGACTTTTCTATAAATTCTATGCATTGAGCTATTGTAATCTTGGCTTTAGCAATTAGCTATACAAAACACAAGCATTTTTTTTTTTCAGCTGCACAGGCATCTGTGCACCTGGCCTTGATTAGGAGGGTCTGAATTAATTTTATCCCTCAGGACCAGCCCCAACAATCTCATGTGATAGTCCCTGGGCCACCTGGAGGGATTTAATAGTTTTAAATTCTGTAGGTAAAACAAAATATTTTAAAATTAGCAACGTTTTAAACAAAAGGTCATAGGCCTTGCCTAATTCTAAAGAATGATAGGAAAGGAAGCCCATAGGTAGCCAAACATTTATTTAGTATCAAGGCATAGAAAAAATTATATAATTTCAGATAAAGGTAAAATTATTAAACGAATTTTAATGTTTTGAATACAGGTCAGTCCCTGTGTCTCACAAAAGCAGTTTATGGCTGGGTGAGGTGGCTCAGGCCTATAATCCCAGCACTTTGTGAGGCTGAGGTGGGCGGATCACCTGAGGTCAAGAATTCGAGACCAGCATGGACAACATGATGAAACCCCATCTGTACTAGAAATACAAAAATTAGCTGGGCATGCTGGCAAGCACCTGTAATCTCAGCTACCTGGGAGGCTGAGGCAGGAGAATTGCTTGAACCTGGGAGGCGGAGGTTGCGATGAGCCGAGATTGAGCCGTTGCACTCCAGCCTGGGCAACAGAGCGAGCGAGACTTCGTCTCAAAAAAAAAAAAAAAAAAAAGCAGTTTACTTTAATTGCTGCTTTTGCCCAGGTCTAAAGTCAAGGCTTTGGTTAACTTGGGTTTGGTGTCAGATACTGGCAGGACTCCATGTCTTCTTCAGATGAGATGTGTGTACCCAGGAGTCAAAGCCCTGTAACTTAGCACAAGGATTAGTTAATAACACCTGATAAGGACCCTTTTAAGGGGACAAGAAGGAGTCCTTTAATGGTTTTCTTCTAGTATATGTAATTATCAGGCTTGAGGTGGTGATACTGGAGTTCACGCTCTGACTAGAAGCTGTAGAAAGAGTCTACAACCTTGCAGTGATTAATTTGTATAGCCTTAATAAGCCCCAGTAATAAGACTGAGAGACTTAATTTAGGATTTTGATTTTGAGGACATTTGTTTAAGATGTAAACAGGCTCAAAACATTTGATTAAAACAGAATCACAGGTTATTGTAAAATAAGTCATACATTTAACCAAGAGTGATAAGTGATAATTAAAAGACCTCAAAGGCAATACAGAAAGTTAAATGGATGTAAAAACCTTAACCCTTTTAAATCTCAGTTGGTTTTTTTTTTTTTTTTTTTTAAAGACGGAGTTTCGCTGTTGTTGCCAAGGCCTGAGTGCAATGGCATGATCTTGGCTCACAGCAACCTCTGCCTCCCAGTGTTACAGGGTGGGTCGTTGTTCTTAGAACTCCCAAGGTGGTGGCAGGCTGCTCCCAAGATGGTGGCAGCCGCTCCCAAGATGGCAGCAAGCCTTTTGTTCTCTCACCTGAGGTTCTTTTCCTCACAGATTCCAAGGAGTGGAACCTTGGGCCATGCAGTGAGTGTTATAGCTCTATTAGAAGCTGTGGGTCATGGAAGAGAACCATGGAACCCAGCAACTAGTGTTGCTGAAGGAAAGATCATCTCAGGCCTTCTCAAGCAGAAAAAATGCTGAGAACAGCAAGACTTTGCAAAAGCTGAACTTCTGAGATGTGATTCTGAGTTTTCAAAAGAAATAGGCGGGCCGGGTGCAGTGACTCACGCCTGTAATCCCAGCACTTTGGGAGGTTGAGGCGGGCAGATCACCTGAGGTCAAGAGTTCGAGATCAGCCTGATCAACATGGAGAAACCCCGTCTCTAATAAAAATACAAAATTAGCCGGGCGTAGTGGCGCATGCCTGTAATCCCAGCTACTTGGGAGGCTGAGGCAGGAGAATCGCTTGAACCCGGGAGGTGGAGGTTGTGGTGAGCCGAGATCACGCCATTGCACTCCAGCCTGGGCAACAAGAGCAAAACTCCATCTCAAAAAAAAGAAAGAAAGAAAGAAAGAGGTTAGGCCAGGCACAGTGGCTCATGCCTATAATCCCACTTCAGGAGGCTGAGGCGGGGGGATCACTTGAGGCCAGGAGTTTAAGACCAGTCTGACCAACATGGTAAAACCCTATCTCTACTAAAAACACAAAATGTAGCCAGGCATGGTAGCACCTGCCTGTAATCCCAGCTACTCAGTAGGCTGAGGCAGGAGAATCGCTTGAACCTGGGAGGTGGAGGATGCAGTGAGCTGAGATCATGCCACTGCACTCCAGCCTAGGCAACAAGAGTGAGACTCCATCTCAAAATAAATAAATAAATAACAATTTTTTAAACATTAAAAAATTTTAATTTTAATTTTAATTACAGGCATGGTGGCTCACGCCTGTAATCCCAGTACTTTGGGAGGCTGAGGCAGGAGAATTGCTTGAACCTGGGAGGCAGAGGCTGCAGTGAGCCAAGACTGTGCCACTGCACTCCATCCTGGGCAACAAAGTGATATTCTGTCTCTAGAAAAATAAATAAAATAATAAAACTAAAGGAAATAGATTATAAAATTGAAAGTAAATTTTTTTCTAATTTCAGTAAGAGCAAGTCAATACCTTAGGAAAATCTTCTTTTAATATAGGGGACCAATCTTAAAAGACTATTATAAATAATTCCCTTTAAATTATAGCTAACTATGTATGGTGCAACTCAGGGTGAACTTGCACGTGTTTCAGGTGACTTAAACCTTCTTTTCTTTTTTTCTTTTTATTTTTTGAGACAAAGTCTCGTTCTGTCACTCAGGTTGGAGTGCAGTGGCGTGATTTTGGCTCACCACAAACTCCACCTTCCAGGTTAAAGTGATTCTCCTGCCTCAGCCTCCCGAGTAGCTGGGACTATAGGCGCGCTCCACCACGCCTGCCTAATTTTTGTATTTTTAATAGAGACGGGGTTTCACCATGTTGGCCAGGCTGGTTTTGAACTCCTGACCTCATGATCCACCTGCCTCGGCCTCCCAAAGTGCTGGGATTACAGACGTGAGCCACTGCACCTGGCCAACCCTTTTTTTCTTATGCTAAATTCTTCCCTTACCCTACTCGGCTAAGGACAAGAGAAACTCACCTAGCCTCCAGTTCCTATCATTACATTTCATGGCTATCACTTTAGTAGAATGGGAAGCATGGGAAAGCACAGACTTATCAAATTATAAGGATGCTAAAAGTCGGGATTTATACCCATGAACCAAAGGAAAGCTCAGAGTAGGGCATTGCCTCTGGAAGGAAAACATGCAAAGTGGCACCTGTGCCCACCTAAGGTCAAAGATGTCTGACACTCAGATTGGACCCCAAAGGGGGTAACCTGGGGGATCCTCCAGACCTCAGTCTCTCCAAAGGAAACACCCTCGGCAGAGGTTCTGAGGTCTAGTACTACCTGCTTAGAATTTTCTCTGGCAGTTGCAATACTGTTTGGCCCCAATATTGTTTAGAATCTGGAGTTTGCTGTTGAATGGAAAAGTGGAATGGAGTTGCATGTATCCAGGCTTTTGGGCTGCTGTTCTAAGCTGGGTCAGGACTGGTTAGTATGTGAAGTTCTCCTTTGGTGCTGTTTGGCCCCCGTGTTCTTTGGAATCTGGGGAGGTTTGGCCTTTAAATATCAAACTGCTGTGAAAACCGCTTTACCTGAAATTTTGGTTCACGGCATTGTATTACCTATTGGGGCAAACAAAGTAAAACTGGCAAGCTTGTATTGCTGTCTCATGGCTAGGGTTCCAAGCTATTGGATCTTTGTGTGTGTATGTGTATATACATTTCTAGATGTGGTTATTTGTATGTACACTTATTGTTATATGATGTGTCTACAAAACTGACTTATAAGAGCACTCATATATTAAGTAAATAAATCTAAGCAATTTCAAATTCATGTGACTTTATAAGTTGCTAAACAAGTTGGTTTTAAAATTTTGATAAAATAAAAATAGGTATGCCTTCAGAATTGTCAGCATACATGTTGATCTGGATTTTGTTTGTCTTTGCTAGATACTTTGAGATGTCAGTGTTTGGCATAGAAGGTTATAAAACTATAACCCAGCCAAAACAAAATGATCTGGGTTTGAGTGCTTTTTTTTTTGACAAATGAGAGTAATTTAATATTGTTTGCTAAATCTTCTGAGTTACTGGTAAAAATACCAATGTATTTAACTTTGAGGCTCTTACTTAGGTTTGGGTGAGCACCTGATGTTCACTGGCTATTAAAAACATGGTTAACAAGGAAACAACTAACTTTAAATGATAATGTCTAATACCTCAGTTTACAGAAGTAATCTAGATAAACTGTTAAAAAGGTAAAAGAATTAGCCAGGCACAGTGGCTCACACCTGTAATCCCAGCAATTTGGGAGGCCGAGGTGGGCGGATCACCTGAGGTCAGGAGTTTGAGACCAGCCATAGCGAAACCTCGTGTCTACTAAAGATACAAAAATTAGCCAGGCACGATGGCGGGCGCCTGTAACCCCAGCCACTCGGGAGGCTGAGGCAGGAAAATTGCTCGATCCTGGGAGGTGGAGGTAGCAGTGAGCCAAGGCCGTACAACTGCATTCCAGCCTGGGCAACAGAGTGAGACTCCATCTCAAAAAAAAAAAAAAAAAAAAAAGGAAAGTGAATGAATTGAGTACAGTGAATGTAATAAATGTTTTAGGGAAACTTTTTATGTAAATTAAAATCTTAAAATTATTTTGGATGTTCATTGAATATCTGGGTCATTTCCAATTAAGAAAGGTTTGTGATATGGGGAAGTAAGTTTCTAAAATTGTGTAATTGTTCTTATCTATAAATGTCCATATCTGATAGTTCAGGATTTCTTGCTTTTTAGGATTTCATTAAAGTTTTGAGTTACCAAGGGTAAGAATTCTAGTTAGCGCATAATTCTGTATACAAAATGTGCCTGAAAAAGTTGTGTTGTTTATGAGAAAAAGAATAGTTTTGTCTAATTCAGAAGTTATCTAAAAGACAATCCTAAGCAAAAAGAACAAAGCTGGAGGCATCACGCTACCTGATTTCAAACTATACTACAAGGCTATAGTAACCAAAACAGCATGGTACTGGTCCCAAAACAGATATATAGACCAATGGAACAGAACAGAGACCTCAGAAATAACACCACACATCTACAACCATCTGATTTTTGACAAACCTGACAAAAACAAGCAATGGGGAAAGCATCTCCTATTAAATTATGCTGGGAAAACTGGCTAGCCATATATAGAAAGCTGAAACTGGATCCCTTCCTTACATCGTATACAAAAATTAACTCAAGATGGATTAAAGACTTAAATGTAGGACCTAACACCATAAAAACCCTAGAAGAAAACCTAGAGAGTACCATTCAGAACATAGGCATGGGCAAAGACTTCATGACTAAAACACCAAAAGCAATGGCACAAAAGCCAAAATAGACACATGGGATCTAATTAAACTAAAGAGCTTCTGCACAGTGAAATAAACTATCATCAGAGTGAAGAGGCAACCTACAGAATGGGAGAAAATCTTTGTAATCCACCCATGTGACAAAAGGCTAATATCCAGAATCTACAAAGAAACAAATTTACAAGAAAAAAACACCCCATCAAAAAGTGGGTAAAGGATAGGAACAGACACTTCTCAAAAGAAGACATTTATGCAGCCAAACAGACATATGAAAAAATGCTCATCACTAGTCATCAGAGAAATGCAAATCAAAACCACAACTAGATACCATCTCATGCCAGTTAGAATGGTGATCATTAAAAAGTCAGGAAACAACAGATGCTGGAGAGGATGTGAAGAAATAGGAACGCTTTTACACTGTTGGTGGGAGTGTAAATTAGTTCAACCATTGTGGAAGACAGTGTGGCAATTCCTCAAGGATCTAGAACTAGAAATACCATTTGACCCAGCAATCCCATTACTGTGTATATACCCAAAGGATTATTAATTATGCTACTGTAAAGACACATGCACACATATGCTTATTACGGGACTATTCACAATAGCAGAGACTTGGAACCAACCCAAATGTCCATCAATGATAGACTGGATTAAGAAAATGTGGCACATATACACCATGGAATACTATGCAGCCATAAAAAAGATGAGTTTATGTCCTTTGCAGGGACATTGATGAAACTGGAAACCATCATTCTAAGCAAACTATCACAAGGACACAAAACTAAACACCGCATATTCTCACTCATAGGTGGGAGTTGAACAACGAGAACACATGGGCACAGGGAGGGGAACATCACACAATGAGGCCTGTCGGTGGGTGATGGGCTGGGGGAGGGATAGCATTAGGAGATATGCCTAATGTAAATGATGAGTTGATGGGTGCAGCAAACCAACATGGCACATGTATACCTATGTAACAAATCTGCACATTGTGCACATGTACCCTAAAACTTAAGGTATAATTAAAAAAAAAAGAAAAGGTTATTTATGAAACAATGTAGTAAGGAACCAGTAAGTAGGGGAGAGAGATGTGAAAAAAAAAAGTTTACATAATAAAATATTCCTTAAAACCTAATAGAAAATTGGAGAAATTTGGCTAATTAACATTTCATAGTTAGAGCTCTTAGTCTTAATTAAAGTAAAATAAGAAATATAAGTATATTTTTTAATATACTTAAGCATGAAGCTGGTTAAGTATGGAGCTAAGTTTCACGTACATGCATGCATTGCTTCACATCGTTTACTGTTTTGCATGGATAGTGCTGGAACTGGAGTACTTATTGGTCATGTGCCTAGAGTGAATTTCTTGATTGTACAGGATGTATGGTGATATTGGTGGACTTAAGGATACTGAATTGTGTATCAGGAATAAAATATTCATTATGTGGGTGTTTGGAGACCCTGAGTAACACTATAGCCTCCAGGGTAGATTGAGTAGGAAAAATTTAGGGTTGGGTTCCTGTTTGTTTGTTTTTGCTTCTAATTTTCATTTGTTTGCTGTTTATTCTCCTCTGGACTTTGCTTGTGGTCACATATTTATAAAACCATTTTTTTGTTTGTTTTTTAAGTTTCTAGTGGAAGGCTTTTAATGTTTTGTGAATAGTTATTTTATTTTCTATGCATTTCTACGAAGTCATCATTTGTTCCATTTATCTGCAATTCCTAGGCTACCTTTGTCGAACCCACAGGAATTGACAGAGCACATTAAGCCTTTTTTTTTTGAGATGGAGTCTCCCTCTGTTGCCCAGGCTGGAGTGCAGTGGCTCAATCTCAGCTCACTGCAAGCTCCACCTCCCAGGTTCACACCATTCTCCTGCCTCAGCCTCCTGAGTAGCTGGGACGACAGGCGCCCACCACCACACCCAGCTAATTTTTTTGTATTTTTAGTAGAGACGGGGTTTCACCATGTTAGCCAGGATGGTCTCGATCTCCTGACCTCATGATCCACCCGCCTTGGCCTCCCAAAGTGCTGGGATTACAGGCATGAGCTACCACGCCTGGCCAGAGCACAGTAAGCTTTTTAACCTTAAACTAACTTTTGGATATTAGGCTTCCTGATACTTTAAGCGTATACTTTTGTAAATAGAACTTGAGTCATATTTCTCTCTCTCTGCCCAATGTCTTCAAAATTTGTGAATTATTTGTGAATATTCTTAATTCATGACAATGTGTTTGTTTGCATACAGTTGAGCAGGGTCACTAGGGCTGCTCACAGAGAGACTACTCAGAAACCTGACATGCCAGCAATAGGGTAAGAATTTCTTACCAGTTGGACTTCTGGCCCCTCTCTGTACAAACTGGTTGAATGAATGGTAAAAGATTATAAGAAGGCATGGAAATGTAAATTTTTATAAACATTTAACAAGCTTCCGAAAATCAAATTGCAGATTCAAAATTGTCTTTTCTGACCTCAAATTTTGAGATATACATCAGGCCTGTGAACCATCCAAAAGAGAGATAAACAGGATTATTTGATATGTTTAGTTACATGGGAAGCATTGTGAAAATAAAAAATAATGTTTAATCTTCAGTTTATATGTTAGTAAATGATATTAATATATGTTCCAAAATTGTATGGAATTTCTAAAATTCTAATATGTGTGAGTGTATGCTATCAATCATAATTATTATGTTATTGTAGACCACAGAAAACCAAATCTCCTTGTCAGTAGTGTTTTTAACTATCACTGTTTAAAGTAATTTGAACTCCATGGTCTAAGTCAAATTAGCTATGAACCAAATCTCCTTGTCAGTAGTGTTTTTAACTATCACTGTTTAAAGTAATTTGAACTCCATGGTCTAAGTCAAATTAGCTATGAAAACCCATTAGTTATCAGTGCTATGCACCTAAATTGGAGAAACAACTGGTATTCAAGAGGACATAAGTCTAGTGTTAAGTATGGACTCATGGAGAACCAAGATGGCCACCTTGTTCTTCCTGAGTCCTTAAAGCTTTTGTTATTAAAGTTTCTGCATTCCATGACTCATCATGGAAAAGACAAAATGATCCAGATTAAATATATATTGGTGTGCCGACTTATAAATTGCTAAAATAGTTTATAATCAATGTTTGGTTTACAATCAAAGCTTCAGGTATATTTGGCTACCTGATGGGCCATTTAAACATTTAAACTGTCGTTTTCTTTTCTTTTTCTTTTTTCTTTTTTCTTTTTTTTTTTTTTGAGATGGAGTCTTGCTCTGTTGTCAGCCTGGAGAGCAGTGGTACGATCTCAGCTTACCGCAACCTCCCCCTCCTGGGTTCAAGTGATTCTCTTGCCTCAGCCTCCTGAGTAGCTAGAATTACAGGCACGTGCCACCATGCCGGGCTAATTTTTGTATTTTTATTAGAGATGGGGTTTCACCATGTTGGTCAGGCTGGTCTCGAACTCCTGAACTCGTGATCTGCCCACATTGGCCTCCCAAAGTGGTGGGATTACAGGTGTGAGCCACCACATCCAACCATCATCCTTTATTTACATAGGGCATACACCAAGTAACTAATGGAAAATTCTAGAGGGTATTGAAATCCCAGAAAATTCTGTAACTGGGCCACTGAGCCACTTGCTCAGGCCTGCTCCCACCCTGTGGAGTGTGTTTTCATTTTCAATAAATCTCCACTTTTGTTACTTCATTCTTTCCTTGTTTTGTTTTTGCATTTTCTTTTTTTTTTTTTTTGAGACGGAGTCTCGCTCTGTTGCCCGGGCTGGAGTGCAGTGGCCGGATCTCAGCTCACTGCAAGCTCCGCCTCCCGGGTTCACGCCATTCTCCTGCCTCAGCCTCCCGAGTAGCTGGGACTACAGGCGCCCGCCACCTCGCCCGGCTAGTTTTTTGTAGTTTTTAGTAGAGACGGGGTTTCACCGTGTTAGCCAGGATGGTCTTGATCTCCTGACCTTGTGATCCGCCCGTCTCGGCCTCCCAAAGTGCTGGGATTACAGGCTTGAGCCACCGCGCCCGGCCGTGTTTTTGCATTTTCAATTCTTTGGTCAAAACGCCAAGAACCTGGACACCCTCCACCCATAACAGTTTCACTAGTTGCATGTGATTGTAAGACAAAAATGATGTTGAGGGCCAGGTGCGGTGGCTCACAACTGTAATCCCAGCACTTTGGGAGGCTGAGGCGGGCGGATCACAAGGTCAGGAGATCAAGACCATCCTGGCTAACACGGTGAAACCCCATCTCTACGAAAAATACAAAAAGTAGCCAGGCATGGTGGCAGGTGCCTGTAGTCCCAGCTACTCAGGAGGTTGGCGCAGGAGAATGGCATGAATCTGGGAGGCGGAGCTTGCAGTGAGCCAAGATCGCGCCACTGTACTCCAGGCTGGGTGACAGAGCGAGACTCTGTCTCAAAAAAAAAAAAAAAAAGTGATGTTGAGGCAGGAGAATATGGCCTGGAGGCAGGGAACATAAAGACTTCCTAGAACTAAATCAAATGATGGAAACACTTCAGCTATGACAGGAAATATTCTCTTCATTTACATAGGGTGTACACTGAGTAAATGACTTTGAAACTTTACTTGGCCCTCTTCATTTACATAGGGCCAGTAACGAATGGGAAACCTCTAGAGGGTATTGAAACCCCAGAAAATTCTGTAACAAGGTCCCTTGAACCTCTTTCTCCAGCCTACTCCCACCCTGTGGAGTGTCTTTTCGTTTTCAATAAATATACGCTTCTGTTGCTTTGTTTTTTCCTTGCTTTGTTTGTGTGTTTTGTCCAATTCTTTGTTCAAAACACCAAGAACCTGGACAACTTGCAGTCCAGACCCTCCTCTAGTAACAATGTTATATAAGTATTTAGTTGATGTTAATCACTGGATGAGTTCTTCCTGCCTGCTGCACAAACAAAATCAATTCAGGAAGTCTACAGTATTGCAGTAAGGAAAGAATTTAATTGATGTGAGGCTGGCCACGCCACATGGGAGATGGAGTTATTACTCAAATCAATCTCATTGAAGGCTAGTAGGTTAGGGGTTTTTCAAAGGTAGTTTGGTGGGCAGGGGCTAGAGTATGGAAAGTGCTGACTGATTGGGTTGGAAATGAAATCATAGGGGGTTGAAGTTATCCTCTTGTGCTGAGTTGCTTATGGGTGGGGCCACAGGAGAGGTGGACTGGTCCAGGTGGAGCCATCAGTGTCAGGCATGCAAAAATCCTGAAAAAATGCCTCAAAAGGCCAAACTTAGGTTCTACAATAGCGATGTTATCTGCAGGAGTAAATGGGGGTTGTCTGTTTGGTGGCCTCCGGAGTAATTGCTGGCAATGGTCTCTGTCTACACCTTAGCAGACAGAATTCACACTCCTCTATCCTCCTAGCCTGGTGGTCTCTCAGTTAGCTTTACAAAGGCAGTCGAGTTTTGAGGAATAGCTATTATCATTTAAACTATAAACTAAATGTCTCCCGAAGTTAACTTGGCCTGAGCTCAGGAATAATTAAGGGCAGCTAAAGGCAAGATGGAGTTGGTTAAATCAGATCTCTTTCACTGCCATAATCTTCTCAGTGTTAGAATTTTTGCAAAGGCTGTTTCATTAGTACCCTACTCATTTAGGTGAAATGAACAATGTGTATTTTATGTGTTCCAGATGTGTATCAATATCACATAACTGTCAGGGCCCCAGGTATCTGTCCCTGGTTCAGAAAGATCATGAAGATGAATACCGCGATGCGGACAGCTTGCCCGACTCAGCGAACTCAGAACTTGTCCTCAGTAGCCAGCCCCTATGGGCCAAGGGGTTGCAAACTTCCACTTGCCGGCAATTACACCTGTTTCCATCATTCTCCTTGCTGTACCTTGTGGTGGGAGCAGCTTGGGAGTCAATAAAGAGAAAGCGACAAGCGTCTGGAGAGCGCGGGGTGGGGTCTCTGGAGAGGAGGGCTGGGTGGGAAGAGGCGCGGCGGGAGGCGGCGCCCCGGCTCGCATTGGCCCAGTCGGCGTCCCTCCTCTGGGGGCGGCCGGGCGCGCCCGGAAAAGTGGCTTTGCCTGGCGGCGAGAGGCAGAGGTGCCCTCGGTAATAGAAGAAACATGGCCGAGTATACGCGGCTGCACAACGCCTTGGCGCTGATCCGCCTCCGAAACCCGCCGGTCAACGCGATCAGGTAACGTGCTCGGTCGCCTCCAGCCCGGGGACCGTGCGGGCCTTACCCGCCCTCCGGCTCCGGAGGCTTTGACTCTCCCCCGCTGGTTTAAACCGAGAAGGACACTCCGAGTTGAGCAACTGGTACATGCCAGGAGCCCTTTTTTTTCTTTTTCTTTTTCTTTCTTTTCTTTTCTTTCTTTCTTTCTTTTTTTTTTTTTTTAACCTAGATTAGCTTGGTTAATCTTCGTAGAGAACTCTCGTCCCCGTTTTGCTGATAAAGAAACTGAGGCTGAGACAGATCAGCACTCAGGGAGTTGGCCTTGACCTGTTCCTTCATGCAGAGTCCTCCTGCTTACTTGCAACTTTGGCTTTGCAGGTCGACTTTCTAATCCAAAGGTCTTAACTTAGTTCGATGTTGAACTTTGATCCAACCTCACTCCCCAACTTTGAGTCCAGGCTGCCCTTACAATGTTTGGCTAAAGGCTTTAGGAATAGGGCAGTAAAATGGTTTAACATTTAAAAATAATAATAAAAGTCCCACTAATGCCAGCGCAGTGATTAAAGCAGAATTGTGCCCTGGTCCAGAAACGCAAAATTATTTCTCCTGATTTGTTTGAACCTCAGGACTTTGGTGCTTCCGAGGAAGACTCACATCAGACTAAGCCTATGTAATAGCATTTTCTGAAAAACTGCACCTTGTCTTCTTTTTCTCACTGGGAAGTATTTGCCTTGTGTGGTGCACTTAAAACATTGAAAAGTGAGATCAATGTTGCTTTTTTGAAAAGTAATGAAGTTATTCGGTTTGGTCATTCTACATCTCTTTAAAAAAGTAGTTATACATCAGCCTTGAAAAAGAATTACCTATCCACAGGGAATAAGATTAGTGGAAATCATAATTTACCAAGAATATATAAAGCATAGAGAGAAAGGTCTTTAGTCAAAATTCTTATCACATACTGCTGAAGCAAAGAGACTGAAATGAGAAGACCTGCTAATTTTAATACAATTTAAAAATCCTACTGTCATCAGATTTGATTTATCATTAGTATTAATATTAATTCAATGTGAATTATTACATTTAATAATGCCAAAAAAATGCAGGACTAAAATCACATAAGGATGACATGTCTACTAACTTGCCATTCCCAGAATAAAAAGCAAAATATCTGTTATGTTGGTTTTGACAAAGAAAAATGTAAGTAATTTGATTACTTGTCCATTTTGGACTGGTCTATATACTGATTAGAATTGCTAGATACTAGGACCTTAGGGGGAAAAGTTCCATACTCTAATACCCATGACTAGGAATGTTTTCTGACAACTGTTCGTTTTTTTTTTTTTTTTAGTTTATTTGTTTGTTTTGGACGGAGTCTTGCTCTGTCACCAGGCTGGAGTGCAGTGGTGTGATCTCGGCTCACTGCAACCTCTGCCTCCCAGGTTCAAGTGATTCCCCTGCCTCAGCGTACTGAGTAGCTGGGCCTACAGGTGTGCACCACCAGACCCAGCTAATTTTTTGTATTTTAGTAGAGACAGGGTTTCACCATGGTGGCCAGGATGGTCTCAATCTCCTGACCTCGTGATCCACCCACCTTGGCCTCCCAAAGTGCTGGGATTACAGGCGTGAGCCACGTGCCCAGCCTCTGACAACTGTTTTAAATGTTTCTGGAATTTAACCTGCTCTCCCTGCCCACCCATGCAACTGCCTGTGCCACCCCCAGCCCCTTTGCAGGAGAAATGTTAGGGCCTACCTCATAAAGTTGTGAAGTTTAAATCAGCTGGAAATTATAAAGTGGCATTTAATAGATGTTAGTTATCATTCCTATTAGTCAGAAGACCTATTCAAGCCCCTGACAACAGGCCCTGCTACTCAGGACCCACTTCAGTTTCATCAAGAAGATATTCTCCACTTGGGAATAAGTACTTCTCTGCCCTTTTTCGTCTGTCTTCTGAACTTTTTTTAGGTAGAAATGTACATCCTAAGAGTTCCTCAAGTTTAACAGATTCCTCAATTTTTTTATTACACTTTTCTTTCTTTCCTCCCTTTCTTCCTTTTCCCCTTCCTATTTCTAATTTTATATGGGAAGTTGTATCTTCCTAGCTGATTGAGAGATTCTTACTTGAGTGTAACACACACACGTACACACACACACATATATGTAAATTTTTTCCCCAAAACAAATAGTTTAAATCTTTCATTGCTAGTTTAGCAGCCATGTTTGCTTCCATTCAGATAAACACCAGCCCCCTTTATAAGCGTAGGACAGGCCTGATTAATAGGCCTGTCTCCCAGAACAATGGCTTTCACACTATTGCTTTACTGTAATCCACAGACTAAGAAAGCTCACGTTTTTACATAGCAATTCAAGATACACTTACATACAAACACGTAACTGAAAACAGTTTTCTAAAACAAAACCTATCCTTACTTGGTGTATTGTTTGATACAGTCTATTTTCTCTTCTTGTCCTTTGAAAAAATCCTGGTCACAAGCCACAAACTTGATTGGATGACGTTTGGTTAAAAAAAAAAAAAAAACTGTCTGAAAAAAAAAGAAAGACCTCCTATAGTCAAAGAAGCTGAAGAGTTTTGGTCAGTAGTCATGAAATGCTGTCTCTACTCCAGATTCTATTTCCTTATGCCTGACAGTATTAACAGGAAAAATAATTTCGTAACCTCTGCGGCCTTTACATTGCTGTGACTCTCTCTGTCAGCCTGAATCTAGTAAAGTGTGTATCTGTTATAGCTATTTTCATTTTTTTCCTGTTTTTGATATTTGCAAAATTATGAGCATAAATAAAAAAGGAAGATTGGTTGAAATAGGAAAAGCTGGTTTCTTCTCCTCAGTGGCACTGATTGAGCTAATTTTGGCTAATTTTGTAGGCATTGTTTATTCAGAAGGAAATGTGTGCCTTTTGAATTTTTTAATTATATAATGGTTCTGAATTTGCTTTTCGTGATCAGATTTGGCTTCTAATTAACCAGCTGAAGGCAAGAGGGTTTGTCTGGTTTCATCTAGGTTAAGAGGTGAAAAGTAATTAGGTGAAAGGGAACCATTATATACAAGGGCAAGTATCCTTTTTATTGCTTGGGTTTTTAGCTCATAGTTATTGGTCTTAACAATTTGGCCTTTACAGAAGTTTGTTATTGTTTGTTTTGTTTTAAAATTTATTTTTAACCCTGTATACTAAAGAACAGAGATTTTACCCAGAATACTTGGAATTCCAAGGCAAAACTGATTGGAATCTGGTTCTGTGATTTTTCTTTTAAGCAGTTCCTCACCACTTGCCCTAGATTCTCTTCGGTTGCTTGGTACTTATTAATCCCCTCCTTCTTCACAAATTTTCTCTCTTGGTCTTTGTGACTTTGAGCTCACTTGCTGAATCACGCTGCTGAGCTTCTCCCACTTCTTAAATGAAGATATATCCAGAGGATCTGCCCTCAGCTCTCTTTTCCATTGGTAGACTCATTCAGTCTTGGTTTTAGCTATCTCTTTTGTGGATTACTTCCTCATATACTAAAACTTGGCAAAATCTGCTACATGCCCTATCTTTCCACGATCTTGCTTTTATCTCTTATCTAAGATTATGCTTGGCTGTCACTGACAGAATACTCAAGATAATAGTAAATTAGACAATAAAAAGCTAATTTCTCTCGCGGCAGTGTCCTGGAATGATACAGCTGCTCCACAATCAACAAGGGCCTCAATTATTTATTCTGTCTATCTCTTGCTCTACCATCCTCAATACATAGCTTCTGTCTCCTGATCCAAGCTGGCTGCTCCTGATCTAGCCATCATTGGTGCCAGGAGTAGGGAGGAAAGAAAAAGGGAAAAGCATACCCAAATCTTTCAGAACTCTTCCCAAAAGTTGCACATACCAAATATGCTTCCATCCCATTGGCTAGAACTTAGTTCCTTGTGCAGACCTTACTGTAAAGCAGGCTGGAAAATGTAGTCTTTATTTTGGGCAACCATATTTTTGTATTAGTCCATTTTCATTTTCAGATTGCTATAAAGACATACCCAAGATTGGGTAATTTATAAAGGAGGGAGGTTTAATTGACTGCCAGTTCCACATGGCTGGGGAAGCCTGGGGAAACTTACAATCATGGCGGAAGGCAAAGGAGAAGCAAGTACCTTCTTCACAAGGTGGCAGGAGAGAGGCGTGAGTGCAGGGGAGACTGCCACTTATAAACCACTAGATCTCCTGAGAATTCCCTCACAGAACAACAGCATGGGGCAAACCATTGGTATGATCCAGTCACCTCCCGCCAGATCTTTCCCTGATATGTGGGGATTGCAATTCAAAATGAAGTTTTGGTGGGGATTAAGAGCCAAAACCATATCACATATATTCAAGTAAAAACCAGGTGTTTTAATACTATGAAGAAGACGGAGAGGAATGGATATTTGAGGTAACTCACAGCCCCTGCCACAGCTCCTAGACTGTTTCTCATTTAATTTTCTTATATTTTACCAATATGAAAAATTGAAAGTCATTTCACCCTTCTCGACTTCAACATCACTTTTTCTTTGTACCTTTGTTACAGCACTCATCTTAGTGCACCTTACATGATAAATTATGTACAAGTATTGGATAACTCCTTGTACAGTATATGGAAGCCATGTAATAATATTTTTAAATTGGTTGGTGCCAATTTTAAGTGGTCAAAGTGAAAGCACAGGGCAGGAAAATTACAGTTTTAAAAAGTGGATTAATTTAATCTGTTCAGTGCTTAATTAATCATAGGCACATATATTATTTGTAGAACAAATATAATAGTCATAGTAGACACATATATTATTTGTTGGAAGCTTTATTGAGAAGTATCTGTAGTTCTTATCCATTATGTGTGTGTTTAATTTTTCATTGTTAGGAAAGGAAAACACTCTGAATGGTAGGAATTTAATTCTGACTAATTTAGTTAGTGTATTTTGTTTTCTTTTAGTACGGCCGTACTCCGTGATGTAAAAGAAGGACTACAGAAAGCTGTAATAGACCATACCATAAAAGCCATTGTGATTTGTGGAGCAGAGGGCAAATTTTCTGCAGGTAACTTAAGTCTAACCCTTTCCCACTATCTCTGGAATCCAACCACAGACTGAGACCAATACTACATTAGCTGTGCTTGTGAGTAATAACTTAGTGTAGGTAATGGAAATGACAGACTTGAGTGAGAATGAGAAACATTGTGGAGAAAGGGACTGGAATTACAAGAGAGACCCAGAGAAGACTTTGGGCTTAGTCTCTTTTATAGTGGATTGGGGTTTTAGAGTATATTTAGTTCCAGACTTGATGGCTGTTATACACTTACTGATATATACCTGCATTGCATGTATCTCCACCACATATGGGCTTGGGCAAATCTCTTTAACCTCCTGAACCTCAATTTCTCTATCTATAAAGTAGGAACAATAATATCTATTTTAAGGGGTTTTTGTGACATTAAATGAGATAACATATCTGAAAGCCTCTACTACAGTACCTATACACAGAAGATGGTCAATAAACGTTACTGTTTAATTCACACAGAGTCTTATAATAGAATTCATTTTTCTTCTGATAGTCACCCATCTCAGTGACAATGGCACTGTTTTATTGGGTTATTGTGTGAAGATGCAAAATTATTGACAAAATATGGCAAAAGTATTTTGAAATGGTGATTTATTCAATGGTATATATGGCATCTTTTCCTTAATGAATACATTATACCCTTTAACAAAAGTCACATGGATATGGGGGCCTATTCAACCTTACTGTAGCCAGAGAAATTTAATGTGTGTTAATGGTAGCCTGAAAAGACACAGATGTTAGAATCATGGCAATAAATAAATATAAAAATGTGAATCATTATAATATTACCATTTATCTTGCCTGTTATGTGCTAGTACCATGTAGGTTATTTATTATAATAAAAGTAATAGTATTTTTAAACACATTCTATTTTAATTCTCAGTTAGTCCTACAATCCTCATTTACAGGTAAGAAGATATTTTGAGCCTGGAAGAGATTAATATAATGTCCCAAACCTTAACCAGTTATTAAATAGCTTACTCACTGTTTGGAAACTTAAGGTTTGGCACCCAAGATGATGACAATGATGCATGGAAAGAGTGATCAGAATGATAAAGAACTTGATATTTCTTTGTAAGAAAGAAGGTAGATGAGAGAATGCAATTAGAGTTCGGAGGCAGAAAAAATTATTCTTCTAAAAAAGTATTAGGGATTATGAAACTTGGCTTAATGCATGTACATAGAACAATGCACCCCAAAATGGGAGAATATAGATTCTTCTGAAATACATCTGGAACATTTACAAAAATTGACTAGATACTGAATTATAAAATCTTATTTAAATAAATTTCATTAAGAATATATTATCTGACAATAATGCAATTAAGCTAGAAATCAATAACAAAATATAACTAGTAATTCTCATATGTTTGGAAGTTAATTTCCAATATCCTCTGAGTAAAAACAGAAATAATGGAATTTAGAAAAAATTGGGAACTGAATGGCAATGCAAACATAATATAAAACTTGAGGGATGCAGCTCAAATAAAACTTACCAAGAAATTTATAGCTTTAAAAATATATATTAGAAAAGAAAAAAGGCTGAAATGTAATGAGTTAAGTATTTATATAAAGGAACTGACTAACAGTAAAATATACCCTAATCAAGTAGAAGAAAGGAAATAATAAAGAGGAGAAATTAATGAAATAGAAAACATTTGAATCAAGAGGAACAACAATGTCAGTTTTTTGAGACTAATACAATTCACAAACTCTGGAGAGATTGAAGGAGAAGATAAGGCACAAACAATGCATATGAAGAATGATGAAAGGGATATCATTGCAGATACTATAGCCTTTAAGAAAGATAATGGCCCTTTGTCTGATGCAAGAGCCTAGTGCAGTGGTGGGAGAGGTATTGGCAGGAGCAGCACTGCTGCGGGGCCTGGGGGTGACCTGTCTGACATCTCGTCCATGCTGAGCCCACTGGAGCCGCATCCATGTCTGGGGACAAGATGATTTTTGATCCTACTATGAGCAAGAAGAAAAGATGAAGAAGAAGTCTTTTATGTTAGATGAGGAAGGGGATACCCAAACAGAGGAAATGCAGCCTTCAGAAACAAAAGTCTGGAGCCAGAGCCAACTGAGGACAAAAATTTGGAAGCTGATGATGAGGACAGTAGGAAAAAAGATGCTTCTGATGATCTAGATGACTAGAACTTCTTTAATCAAAAGAAAAAAGAAAAAAACAAAAAAGATGTTTGATGTTGATGACGCTGAAGAAGATGTAAAGGATCTTAAGATTGTAAGTGATGTTCAAGGACCAGCTGAACCAGAGCATGACCTTGACATTATGCTTGGCAAGAAAAAGAAGACTGTCAAGTACCCAGATGAGGATGAAATACTAGGAAAAGATGAAGCTCTAGAAGATGAAGACAGCAAAAAAGATGATGGTATCTCATTCAGTAATCAGACAGGCCCTGCTTGGGTAGGCTCAGAAGGAGACTACACGTAAGAGGAGCTGCTGAATCATGTGTTCAACATCATAAGGGAAAAGAATTCAGATACGGTTGCTGGGGAGAAAAAGAAATTCATTATGAAACCTCCGCAGGTCGTCCGAGTAGGAACCAAGAAAACTTCTTTTGTCAACTTTACAGATATCTGTAAACTATTACATCATCAGCACACTTGCATTTTTGTTGGCTGAATTGGGTACAAGTGGTTCTATAGGTGGTAATAAGCAACTTGTAAAGGAAGATTCCAACAGAAACATATAGAAAATGTCTTACGAAGGTTTATCAAGGAATGTGTTGTTTGTCACACATGCAGATCACTGGACACAATCCTGCAGAAGGACATGCAACTTTTATTTCCTACAGTGTGAAACTTGTCATTCTAGATGTTCTATTGCCAGTATCAAAACCGGCTTTCAGACTGTCATGGGCAAGCGAGCACAGCTCCGTGCCAAAGCTAACTAATTTGCTAATCACTGATTTTTCAAAGCATGTTGTAGAGATGTGGCTAGACTGGTTTGCCATCAGAGTGGATATACCATTGTATTAAAAACAAGATTAAAAAGCTGCCAAGTTCTTTGGCTAGTGGTTGGTTGGTCTGAAATCCTTGCAAGACACTGATGCTCAAGCTGTTGACATACTTATAGCCTACTTTAACACCTGTCAGAGAAACGTGATATGAGGTAAGGAGGTGCTTTTTAAAAATCATTCATAGACTTCTGTAAAATGCAAGATAAATCAAAGTTATCATAACAGTGAAAAAAGAAAGATAATGAAAATATTATGAACATGTAAAAAATGACTTCTCAAAATTAACTCAAGAAGAAATAGAAAACCCAAATAGTTCTGTAATCGTTAAAGAAATTCAATCAGTAATCAAAAATCTCACCAAGTAAATACTTGACCCAGAAGACTCCATTGGCAAGGTCTACTGTAAAGTCAAGGAAAATATTCCAATTTTACATAAACATTTTAGAGAATCAAAAAAGTGGGGACACTTTCTCTATTAGTTTCCTAGAGCACCATAACAAATTGCCACAAACTAAATGGCTAAAAACAACAGAAATCTATTCTCTCATAGCTCTGGAGGATAGAAGTTTGTAATCATGATATCAGCAGGGTCATTCTTCCTCTATTTTCTTTAGGGAAGAGTCATTCCTTGCCTCTTCTAGCTTCTTATGGTTGTTAGGAATCCTTGGCCTATGGATGCATCACTCCAGTCTCACTTTAATCACATGGCTTCCTTTCTTCCACGTCTAAATTTTCCTGATCTTCAATAGGCCTACCCTAACCCAGCATGACCTTATCTTAATTTGATGACATCTGCAAAGACCTTATTTCCAAATGTCACACTCACAGCTTCTGGGTGAACACTATTCAACTCAGTACACTTCCCAACTCATTTCTTGAGGCAGCATACCCTTGATACTAACACCTGACAAGGACAGTATGGAAAAGAAAAATTACAGGCTAATTTCATTTATAAATGTAGATATAAAAATCTTAGTGTAAATTGAGACAACAAAGCAACTAGGTAATAACATTATGACGGGAACAAAACCTCATATATCAATATTAACCTTGAACATAAATGGCCTAAATACTCCTCTTAAAGATATAGACTGGCAAATTGGATTAAAAAAAAAAAGAAACTAATCGTTTTCTGCCCACAAGTGACACCCTTTGGTAAAGACACACATAAACTCAAAGGAGTGGAAAAAGATACATCATGCAAACAGAAAACAAAAATGAGCAGTAGTAGCTATACTTATGTTAGATAAAGCAGATTTTAAATCAACAACAATAATTTATTATATAATGATAAAGGGTTCAATACAAGAAGAAGGTATAGCTGTCTTAAAAATATATGCATCCCAAAATGGACAATCCAGATTTATAAAACAAATACTACTTAACCTAAGAAAAGAGATAGACAGCAATACAATAATAAGGGAAGACTTCAAAACCCTACTGACAGCACTAGACAATGATTAAGGCAGAAAATCAGCAAATAAACTATGGACTTAAACTAGACTTTAGACCAAGTGGACCTAATAGACATTTATAGAACATTCTATGCAACAACTGCAAAATACACATTTTTCTCATTTGTGCATGGGACATTCTGTGCATAGAACATTCTCCAAAATAAATCATATGTTTGGCCATAAATCTCAACAAATTCAAAAAA
The DNA here is from genome assembly GCF_043159975.1 of Macaca nemestrina. Lineage (NCBI taxonomy): Eukaryota > Metazoa > Chordata > Mammalia > Primates > Cercopithecidae > Macaca > Macaca nemestrina. The sequence continues at coordinate 98,320,168 of NC_092126.1, read as the reverse complement.
ATCTAAATCACATCAAATATCTTTTCATATTATAGTGGAATAAAAGTAGAAATCAGTAGCAAGAGGAACTCTCAAAACTCTACAAATATATGGGAACTAAACAACTTGCTCCTGAATGTTCATTAGGTAAATGAGGAAATCAAGGCAGAAATTTTTTTAAAATATAGAAAGATCTTAAAGTTGCAACCTGATGTTGCACCTCAAGGAACTGGAAAAACAAGAACAAACCAAACCCAGAGCTAGCAGAAGAAAAGAAACAAAGATCTGAGCAGAACTGAATGAGATTGAGACAAAAATAATAATAATGAGGATTAAGGATCATCATGGTGGACGGGAGGCAGGACTAGATTGCAGCTCTGACTTGGATGGACAGAGCAGCATGCAGAGGCTCACATTGTGAATTTTAGCTCCAGAATGACTACAGAATAAATCAGGAATCCCAAGAGGACCCACAGACCCTCTGAAAGAAGCAGACTGCTCCTGCAGGACACAGGATACATCCCAAATACTGTGAGTGCCCAAACTGCAGAAATGGGAAAGGGAGATCCTCCATTCCCGAACACACACCCCCACTGGGGAAACTGAAGGTCTAGTTTGTGGGAGAACATCCTTACCTTACCTGGAGCTGAGTCAATTTAGAGAGCCTTATGAAATACAGGGGTAGAGGATGCAGCGGGAAAGGCCCTCGGAGCTTGCTGGGTCCCTAAGCAGGCTGTTCCTGCCTGACATCATAGAGATCCTTTCAGAGGGTGGCCAGAGTCTTGGGGAAAACACCACAGAGAGAAGGAAGTCTCCAGCCGAATTTTGTAACAATTTGAGCTAGTCTAGAAGCCTCCTGGCCAGAACTCGGGGGAGGGTGTGAATCTGGAGTGCAGACTCCACAGGCAGGGGAAAAACTAAAGCCTTTATGCAGCTTGGAGGTGGGTAGCCTGGGGCAAGTTGTTAGCCCTGCTTGCCCACTGCCTGGAAACAGACTTGGTGCTGTTATATGGGGAGTGAGACCGGCTCTTGGATTGTGTGGGAGCTGGGTGAGGCCTGAGACTGCCAACTTTCCTCCACTTCCCTTACAACCTACATGACTCAGCAGAGGCAGCCATAATCCTTTTAGGTACATGACTCCAGTGACCGGGGAATCTCACCTCAATCCCCCACAGCAGCCACAGAAAGACCCGCCTAAGGAGAGTCTCAGCTCAGACACGCCTAGCTCTGCCCCCACCTGATGGGCCTTCCTTTTCTACCCTGGTAGCTGAAGACAAAGGGCATATACTCTTGGGAGTTCTAGGGCCCCATCAACTACCGGTTCCTCTCCATAATACCACAGCTGATGCTCTCTGGAAAGTGCCACCTCCCAGCAGGAGGCCAACCAGCACAAAAATAGAGCATCAAACCACCGAAGCTAAGAACCCTCACAGAGTCCATTTCACCCCCCCTGCCACCTCCACCAGAACAGGTGCTGGTATCCTTGGCTGAGGGATGTCCACAGACAGTTCACATCACAGGACTCTGTGCAGACAACCCCCAATACCAGCCCAGAGCCTGGTAGATTTTCTGGGTGGCTAAATCCAGAAGAGTGACGACAATCTCCAGCTCAGCTCTCAGGAAGCCACATCTGTAGGAAAAGGGGGAGAATACTACATCAAGAGAACACCCCATGGGACAAAAGAATCTGAACAACAGCCTTCAGCCCTAGACCTTCCCTCTGACAGAGACTACCCTAATGAAAAGGAACCAGAAAACCAACTCTGGTAATATGACAAAACAAGGCTCTGTAACACACCCCAAAATCACATTAACTCACCAGCAATGGATCCAAACGAAGAAGAAATCCCTGATTTACCTGAAAAAGAATTCAGGAGGTTAGTTATTAAGCTGATCAGGGAGGCACCAGAGAAAGGTAAAGCCCAATGCAAGGAAATACAAAAAAAAAATACAAGAAGTGAAGGGAGAAATATTCAAGGAAATGGATAGCATGAAGAAAAAACAATCAAAAATTCAGGAAACACTGGATGCACTTATAGAAATGCAAAATGCTCTGGAAAGTCTCAGCAATAGAATTGAGCAAGTAGAAGGAAGAAATTCAGAGCTTGAAGACAAGGTCTTTGAATTAATCCAATCCAACAAGACAAAAAAGAATAAGAAAATATGAACAAAGCCTCCAAGAAGTTTTGGATTATGTTAAACAACCAAACCTAAGAATAATGAGTGTCATGGAGGAAGAACAGAAATCTAGAAGTTTGGAAAATGTATTTGGGGGAATAATTGAGGAAAACTTGCCTGGGCTTGCTAGAAATCTAGACATCTAAATACAAGAAGCACAAAGAACACCTGGGAAATTCATCGCAAAAAGTTCATCACCTGGGCACATTGTCTTCAGGTTACCTAAAGTTAAGACAAAGGAAAGAGTCTTAAGAGACGTGAGACAAAAGTACCAAGTAACCTATAAAGGAAAACCTATCATATTAACAGCAGGTTTGTCAGCAGAAACCTTACAAGCTAGAAGGGTATGGGGCTCTCTATCTGCAGCCCCATCAAACAAAACAATTGTCAGTCAAGAATTTTTTATTCAGCAAAACTAAGCATCCTATATGAAGGAAAGATACAGTCTTTTTCAGACAAACAAATGCTGAGGGAATTCACCATTACCAAGCCACCACTGTAAGAACTGCTAAAAGGAGCTCTGAATCTTGAAACAAATCCTGGAAACACATCAAAATAGAACCTCTTTAAAACATAAATTACACGGGACCTATAAAACAAAAATACAAGTTAAAAAGCAAAAAACAAAACACCAAAGAAACCAAGGTACACAGGTGACAAATAGCATGATGAAGGCAACGGTACCTCACATCTCAATACTAACATTGAATGTAAATGGCCTAAATACTCCACTTGAGATATCCAGAACTGCAGGATGGATAAGAACTCACCAACCAACTATCTGCTGCTTTCAGGAGACTCACCTAACACATAAGCACTTACATAAACTTAAAGGGGTGGAAAAAGGCATTTCATGCAAATGGATACTAAAAGCAAGCAGGGGTAGCTATTCTTATATCAGACAAAACAAACTTTAAAGCAACAGCTGTTAAAAGAGACAAAAAGGGACATGATATAATGGTAAAAGGCATTGCCCAACAGGAAGATGTCACAATCCTAAACATATGTGCATCTAACACTGGAGCTCCTAAATTTATAAAACAATTACTAATAGACCTAAGAAATGAGATAGACAGCAACACAATAATAGTGGGGGACTTCAGTACTCCACTGACAGCACTAGACAGGTCATCAAGACAGAAAGTCAACAAAGAAACAATGGATTCAAACTATACTTTGGAACAAATGGACTTAACAGATTTACACAGAACATTTCATCCAACAACCACAGAATACACATTCTATTCAACTGTGCATAGAACTTTCTCCAAGATAGACCGTATTATAGGCCACAAAATGAGCCTCAGTACATTTAAGGAAATTGAAATTATATCAAGCACTCTCTCAGACCGCAGTGGAATAAAACAGGGAATCAACTCTAAAAGGAACCTTCAACCATGCAAATATATGGAAATTAAATAACCTGCTCCTGAATGGTCATTGGGTCAAAAACAAAAGATGGAAATGAAAACATTTTTTGAACTGAATGACAATAATGATACAACATATCAATACCTCTGGGATACAGCAAAGGCAATGCTAAGAGGAAAGTTCATATCCCTAAATGCCTGTATCAAAAAGACTGAAAGAGCACAAACTGACATTGTAAGGTCACAATGCCTCAAGGAACTAGAGAAACAAGAACAAACCAAACCCAAACCCAGCAGAAGAAAAGAAGTAACCACGATCAGAGCAGAACTACATGAAGTGGAACCAACCCCCCAAAAATATATGAAAGATACATGAAACAAAAAGCTGGTTCTTTGAAAAGATTTAAAAAAATGATAGACCATTAGTAAGATTAACCAAGAAGAGAGAAAATCCAAATAACCTCATGAAGAAATGAAACAGGAGATATTACAGTTGACACCACTGAAATACAAGGCTACTATGAACACTTTTACATACATAAACTAGAAAACCTAGAAGAGATGGATAAATTCCTGAAAAAATGCAACCCTTCTAGCTTAAATCAGGAAGAATTACATACCCAGAACAGATCAGTAAATTACCAACTAAGAAAAAGTCCAGGACCAGATGAATTCACAGCAGAATTCTGCCAGACATTCAAAGACAAATTGGTACCAATCCTTTTATTATTATTATTATTTCTTTAAAAAAAATGGGATATATGTACAGAACGTGCAGATTTGTTACTTAGGTATACATGTGCATGGTGGTTTGCTGCACCTATTGACCTGTCCTCTAAGTTCCCCCCCTTTTTATGTTCAACTCCCACTTATCAGTGAGAACATGCAGTATTTGGTTTTCTGTTCGTGTGTTAGTTTGCTGAGGATGATGGCTTCCAGCTTCATCCATGTCCCTGCAGAGGACATGATCTCATCCCTTTTTATGGCTGCATAGTATTCCATTCCAAGTCAACAAAAATATGCAATGGGAAGGGACATGCTATTCAGTAAATGGTGCTGGGAAAATTGGAGAGCCATATGCAGAAGAATGAAGCTGGACCCCTATCTTACACCATATACAAAAATTAATTCAAGATGGATTAAAGATTTAAGTGTAAGATCTGAAATCAAAAAAATACCTGGATGAATACTTAGGAAAAACTCTTTTGGACATTGGCCTAGGCAAATAATTTTGACTAAGGCCTCAAATGCAACAAAAACAAAAATAGACGAACGCGACTTAATTAAACTAAGAGCTTCTGCACAGCAAAAGAAATAATCAGCAGAGTAAACAGACAACCTACAGAATGGGAGAAAATATTTGCGAACTATGCATCTGACAAAGGACTAATATCCAGAATCTATAAGGAACTCAAACAACTCAGCAAGGAAAAACCAATTTACCCCATTAAAAAGTGGACATTGTCTTTTGGTTATATATACTTAAAAAATTTTTTTGAAGTACACATAGGACATATACATTTGCCAAAACAAGACACACAAGTGGCCAATAAACATGAAAAAATTCTCAACATCACAAATCATCAGAGAAATGTAAATCAAAACTGCAATGAGATATCTCACACCACTTAGAGTGGCTATTATTAAAAAGTAAAACAAGAACATGTTGGCAAGGATACAGAGAAAAGGGAATGCTTATACACTGTTATTTGGAATGGAAATTGGTACAACCTTTATGGAAAAACAGTATGGAGATTTCTCAAAGAATTAAAAACAGAACTATCATTTGACCCAGCAATCCAACTACTGGAGATCCATCCAAAGGAACATAAATTCTTATATCAAAAGATAACTATACTCATATGTTTATCACAGCACTGTTAATGATAGCAAAGTCATGGAATCAACCCAAGAGTCTATCAATGGTTGATTAGATAAAGAAAACCATAGCATACTACACAGCCATAAAAAAGAATGATATTACGTCTTTACTTAGGCCATTATCCTAAGTAAAATAGCTCAGAAATAGAAAATCAAATACCACATATTCTCACTTATAAGTGGGAGCTATTATGAAGGAATAACTGTCAGGGAAATAAAGGGAGAGCTAAACAATGGGAACACATGGACATACAGAGGGAAATAATATACACAGGCACCTTCAAAAGGGCAAGGAGGTTGGGGTGAGGGTTGAAAAGTTACCAAGTGACACAGCATTCACTGTTTGGGTGATAGGCACACCAAAAACCCAAACCTCACCATTATGCAATATATCTGTGTAACAAACCTGTACATGTACCCCCTGAATCTATAAAAATAATTTTAAATAATCTTAGTGTATTGTGAAGCTGACTCTAACAACATATAAAAAGTATAATATATCACTTTTGTCCTAGAAATATCAGATTGGTTGTACACTAGATTAATGAAATTCATCCCATTAAAGATTAAAAAGAAAAATTATATGATTATGTCGAGATGTACAAAAAAACATTCTGTAACATTTGACGTGCATTACGAAGAAACATTCTTAGTAAATGAGGTACATAAAGAAAATGCCGTAATCAGGCAAAAGGTATCCATTTTGAAAAATCTACAGGAAACCAACAAAATGGCGAATTGAAAGCTTTCCTTATGAGAAAGGAACAAGACAAAGCTGACTGCTCTCACCATTTCTTTTGCATTGTATTCAAGGTTTTTGATAACCCAGTAAAGCTAGTAAAAGAAAGAAAAGGTATAAGGAATGAAAAAGAAGGAACAAAACTTAATTATTCAGAAGATACAATAATGTTTGTAGAAAATCAAAATAATCTATTAAAATTGTTAGAATTCATAAGAAAATTTAGCTGTTTTGCTGGATATAAAATCAATATCCCAAAGTTAATTGGATTTTGGTGTGCTGGAAATAATTAAAAAGTGAAATCACTACACTGTGCTTTGGTTTTCCAAAAATTGGGATACTAACCTTCTGCTATAAGTAGAAGAATATAGTATAGCTTTTAAGAATGTGGGGTTTGTAGTCAAATTACCTAAGTTTAAATCCCTATTCCACAAGTTATTAGTCATATGTCTGAAGTAGTCACTTGCCTCAAAGCATTAACTTCCTTACCTGTAAAATGGGAATTGTTATGCTGCTTTACTTAGGTGTTATGAAAATTAAATGAGACAGTATATGAAACTGCTTAGCACAGTGCTTGATGCATTTATCCAATAACTGTTTATTTCTGTTATTATCTAAAAAACCATCTCAATCTAAAGCTACAGGAATGATAGGCTTGAGACTTAGATTGAAATTGATTTTGTTTCTCTAGAACCAAAAGGAATTGAAAACACAAAACAAAACACTGTACTAGAGAGTGAAATATAATGAATTGGTAAGAAAAAAGCATAACTCGTGGATCGCTGCTAGATGAGGAACAGGTAGCGAAAAGAGAAAAAAAGATGAATAGGCTAGATATAAAATAATTAATTTTTAAAACTTGTACCAAGCTTAGTGGGTTTTTTTTTTTTTTTTTTTATACTTTAAGTTCTAGGGAACATGTGTACGACGTGCAGGTTTGTTACATATGTATACATGTGCCATGTTGATGTGCTTCACCCGTTAACTCATCATTTACATTAGGTGTAGCTCCTAATGCTATCCCTCCCCCTACCCCCACCCCACAATAGGACCCGGTGTGTGATGCTCCCCTTCCTGTGTCAAAGTGATCTCATTGTTCAATTCCCACCTATGAGTGAGAACATGCGGTATTTGGTTTTCTGTTCTTGCGATAGTTTGCTGAGAATGATGGTTTCCAGCTGCATCCACGTCCCTACAAAGGACACAAACTCATCCTTTTTTATGGCTGCATAGTATTCCATGGTGTACATGTGCCACATTTTCTTAATCCAGTCTGTCACTGATGGACATTTGGGTTGATTCCAAGTCTTTGCTATTGTGAATAGTGCCGCAATAAACATATGTGTGCATGTGTCTTTATAGCAGCATGACTTATAATCCTTTGGGTGTATGCCCGGTAATGGGATGGCTGGGTCAAATGGTATTTCTAGTTCTAGATCCTTGAGGAATCGCCACACTGTTTTCCACAGTGGTTGAACTAATTTACCGTCCCACCAACAGTGTAAAAGTGTTCCTATTTCTCCACATCCTCTCCAGCACCTGTTGTTTCCTGATTTTTTAATGATTGCCATTCTAACTGGTGTGAGATGGTATCTCATTGTGGTTTTGATTTGCATTTCTCTGATGGCCAGTGATGATGAGCATTTTTTCATGTGTCTGTTGGCTGTATGAATGTCTTCTTTTGAGAAGTGTCTGTTCATATCCTTTGCCCACTTTTTGATGAGGTTGTTTGTTTTTTTCTTGTAGATTTGGTTGAGTTCTTTATAGGTTCTGGATATTAGCACTTTGTCAGAAGAGTAGATTGTAATAATTTTCTCCCATTCTGTAGGTTGCCTGTTCACTCTGATAGTAGTGTCTTTTGCTGTGCAGAAGCTCTTTAGTTTAATTAGATCCCATTTGTCAATTTTGGCTTTTGTTGCCATTGCTGTTGGTGTTTTACACATGAAGTCCTTGCCCATGCCTATGTCCTGAATGGTATTACCTAGGTTTTCTTCTAGGGTTTTTATGGTATTAGGTCTAACATTTAAGTCTCTAATCCATCTTGAATTAATTTTCATAGAAGGAGTAAGGAAAGGATCCAGTTTCAGCTTTCTACTTATGGCTAGCCAATTTTCCCAGCACCATTTATTAAATAGGGAATCCTTTCCCCATTTCTTGTTTTTCTCAGGTTTGTCAAAGATCAGATGGCTGTAGATGTGTGGTATTATTTCTGAGGACTCTGTTCTGTTCCATTGGTCTATATCTCTGTTTTGGTACCAGTACCCATGCTGTTTTGTTTACTGTAACCTTGTAGTATAGTTTGAAGTCAGGTAGCATGATGCCTCCAGCTTTGTTCTTTTTGCTTAGGATTGTCTTGGCAATGCGGGCTCTTTTTTGGTTCTATATGAACTTTAAAGCAGTTTTTCCAATTCTGTGAAGAAAGTCATTGGTATCTTAATGGGGATGGCATTGAATCTATAAATTACCTTGGGCAGTATGGCCATTTTCACGATATTGATTCTTCCTATCCATGAGCATGGTATGTTCTTCCATTTGTTTGTATCCTCTTTTATTTCACTGAGCAGTGGTTTGTAGTTCTCCTTGAAGAGGTCCTTTACATCCCTTGTAAGTTGGATTCCTAGGTATTTTATTCTCTTTGAAGCTATTGTGAATGGAAGTTCATTCATGATTTGGCTCTCTGTTTGTCTGTTACTGGTGTATAAGAATGCTTGTGATTTTTGCACGTTGATTTTGTATCCTGAGACTTTGCTGAAATTGCTTATCAGCTTAAGGAGATTTTGGGCTGAGACGATGGGCTTTTCTAAATATACAATCATGTCATCTGCAAACAGGGACAGTTTGACTTCTTCTTTTCCTAACTGAATACCCTTGATTTCTTTCTCTTGCCTGATTGCCCTAGCCAGAACTTCCAACACTATGTTGAATAGGAGTGGTGAGTGAGGGCATCCCTGTCTTCTGCCAGTTTTCAAAGGGAATGCTTCCAGTTTTTGCCCATTCAGTATGATATTGGCTGTGGGTTTGTCATAAATAGCTCTGATTATTTTGAGATACGTTCCATCAATACCGAATTTATTGAGAGTTTTTAGCATGAAGGGCTGTTGAATTTTGTCAAAGGCCTTTTCTGCATCTATTGAGATAATCATTTGGTTTTTGTCTTTGGTTCTGTTTATATGCTGGATTATGTTTATTGATTTGCATATGTTGAACCAGCCTTGCATCCCAGGGATGAAGCCCACTTGATCATGGTGGATATGCTTTTTGATGTGCTGCGGATTTGGTTTGCCAGTATTTTCTTGAGGATTTTTGCATTGATGTTCATCAGGGATATTGGTCTAAAATTGTCTTTCTTTGTTGTATCTCTGTCAGGCTCTGGTATCAGGATGATGTTGGCCTCGTAAAATGAGTTAGGGAGGATTCCCTCTTTTTCTGTTGATTGGAATAGTTTCAGAAGGAATGGTACCAACTCCTCCTTGTACCTCTGGTAGAATTTGGCTGTGAATCCGTCTGGTCCTGGATTTTTTTTGGTTGGTAGGCTATTAATTGTTGCCTCAATTCCAGAGCCTGCTATTCATCTATTCAGGGATTCAACTTCTTCCTGGTTTAGTCTTGGGGTACTGTAAGTGTCCAGGAAATTATCCATTTCTTCTAGGTTTTCTAGTTTATTTGCGTAGAGGTGTTTATAGTATTCTCTGATGGTAGTTTGTATTTCTGTGGGGTCAGTGGTGATATCCCCTTTATCATTTTTTATTGCGTCTATTTGATTCTTCTCTCTTTTCTTCTTTATTAGTCTTGCTAGTGGTCTATCAATTTGGTTGATCTTTTCAAAAAACCAACTCCTGGATTCATTGATTTTTTGGAGGGTTTTTTGTGTCTCTATCTCCCTCAGTTCTGCTATGATCTTAGTTATTTCTTGCCTTCTGCTAGCTTTTGAATGTGTTTGCTCTTGCTTCTCTAGTCCTTTTAATTGTGATGTTAGAGTGTCAATTTTAGATCTTTCCTGCTTTCTCTTGTGGGCATTTAGTGCTATAAATTTCCCTCTACACACTGCTTTAAATGTATCCCAGAGATTCTGGTATGTTGTGTCTCTGTTCTCATTGGTTTCAAAGAACGTCTTTATTTCTGCCTTCATTTCGTGATGTACCCAGTAGTCATTCAGGAGCAGGTTGTTCAGTTTCCATGTAGTTGAGCGGTTTTGATTGAGTTTCTTAGTCCTGAGTTCTAGTTTAGTTGCACTGTTGTCTGAGAGACAGTTTGTTATAATTTCTGTTCTTTTACATTTGCTGAGGAGTGCTTTACTTCCAACTATGTGGTCAGTTTTGGAATAAGTGTAATGTGGTGCTGAGAAGAGTGTATATTCTGTTGATTTGGGGTGGAGAGTTCTGTAGATGTCTATTAGGTCTGCTTGGTGCAGAGTTGAGTTCAATTCCTGGATATCCTTGTTAACTTTCTGTCTCGTTGATCTATCTAACATTGACAGTGGGGTGTTAAAGTCTCCCATTATTATTGTATGGGAGTCTAAGTCTCTTTGTAAGCCTCTAAGGACTTGCTTTATGAATCTGGGTGCTCCTGTATTGGGTGCATATATATTTAGGATAGTTAGCTCTTGCTGATGAATTGATCCCTTTACCATTATGTAATGGCCTTCTTTGTCCCTTTTGATCTTTGATGGTTTAAAGTCTGTTTTATCAGAGACTAGGATTGCAGTGCCTGCTTTTTTTGTTTGTTTGTTTGTTTTCCATTTGCTTAGTAGATGTTCCTCCATCCCTTTATTTTGAGCCTATGTGTGTCTGCATGTGAGATGGGTCTCCTGAATATAGTAAACTGATGGGTCTTGACTCTTTATCCAATTTGCCAGCCTGTGTCTTTTAATTGGACCATTTAGTCCATTTACATTTAAAGTTAATATTGTTATGTGTGAACTTGATCCTGTCATTATGATGTTAGCTGGTTATTTTGCTCGCTAGTTGATACAGTTTCTTCCTAGCATCGATGGACTTTACATTTTGACATGTTTTTGCAATGGCTGGTACCTATTGTTCCTTTCCATGTTTAGTGCTTCCTTCAGGATCTCTCATAGGGCAGGCCTGGTGGTGACAAAAATCTCTAAGCATTTGCTTGTCTGTAAAGGATTTTATTTCTCCCTCACTTATGAAACTTAGTTTGGCTGGATATGAAATTCTGGGTTTAAAATTCTTTTCTTTAAGAATGTTGAATATTGGCCCCCACTCTCTTCTGGCTTGGAGAGTTTCTGCTGAGAGATCTGCTGTTAGTCTGATGGGCTTCCCTTTGTGGGTAACCCGACCTTTCTGTCTGGCTGCCCTTAACATTTTTTCCTTCATTTCAACTTTGATGAATCTGACAATTATGTGTCTTGGAGTTGCTCTTCTTGAGGAGTATCTTTGTGGCATTCTCTGTATTTCCTGAATTTGAATGTTGGCCTGCCTTACTAGGTTGGGGAAGTTCTCCTGAATGATATGCTGCAGAGTATTTTCCAACTTGGTTCCATTTTCCCCGTCACTTTCAGGCACACCAATCAGACGTAGATTTGGTCTTTTCACATAATCCCATATTTCTTGGAGGCTTTGTTCATTTCTTTTTACTCTTTTTTCTCCACACTTCTGTTCTTGTTTTGTTTCATTCATTTAGTCTTCAATCGCTGATACTCTTTCTTCCAGTTGATCGACTCAGTTACTGAAGCTTGTGCATTTGTCATGTATTTCTCATGTTATGGTTTTCATCTCTATCAGTTCTTTTAAGGTCTTCTCTGCATTGGTTATTCTAATTATCCATTCATCCATTATTTTTTGAAGGTTTTTAGTTTCTTTGCACTGGTTACGTAGTTCCTCCTTTAGCTCTGAGAAGTTTGATTGACTGAAGCCTTCTTCTCTCAACTCGTCAAAGTCATTCTACGTCCAGCTTTGTTCCGTTGCTGGCGATGAGCTGCGTTCCTTTGGAGGGGGGAGATGTGCTCTGATTTTTTGAATTTCCAACTTTTCTGCACTGCTTTTTCCCCATCTTTGTTGTTTTATCTACCTTTGGTCTTTGATGATGGTGATGTACTGATGGGGTTTTCGTGTGGGTGTCGTTTCTGTTTGTTAGTTTTCCTTCTAACAGTCAGGACCCTCAGCTGTAGGTCTGTTGGAGTTTGCTTGAGGTCCACTCCAGACCCTGTTTGCCTGGGTATCAGCAGTGGAGGCTGCAGAAGATAGAATATTGCTGAACAGCAAGTGTTGCTGTCTCATTCTTGTTCTGGAAGCTTCGTCTCAGGGGTGTACCCCACCGTGTGAGGTGTGAGGTGTCAGTCTGTACCTAGTGGGGGATGTCTCTCAGTTAGGCTACTCAGGGGTCAGGGACCCACTTGAGCAGGCAGTCTGTCCGTTCTTAGATCTCAACCTCCATGCTGGGAAATCCACTGCTCTCTTCAAAGCTATCAGACAGGGGCATTTACCTCTGCTGAGGTTTCTGCTGCTTTTTGTTTAGCTATGCCCTGTCCCCAGAGGAGTAGTCTACAGAGGCAGGCCGACCTCCTTGTGCTGCAGTGGGCTCCACCCAATTCGAGCTTCCCAGTGGCTTTGTTTACCTACTTGGGCCTCAGCAATGGTGGGTGCCCCTCCCCCAGCCTTGCTGCCACCTTGCAGTTAGATCTCAGATTTCTGTGCTAGCAATGAGGGAGGCTTCGTAGGTGTGGGACCCTCCGGGCCAGGTGTGGGATATAATCTCTTGGTGTGCCATTTGCTAAGACCCTTGGTAAAGCGCAGTATCAGGGTGGGAGTTACCCGATTTTCCAGGTGTTGTGTGTCTCAGTTTCCCTTGGCTAGGCAAAGAGATTCCCTTCCCCCTTGCACTTTCTAGGTGAGGCGATTTCTTCAGCTCTCACTGGTCGGGCTGCACCAGCTGACTAGCACTGATTGTCCGGCACTCCCCATTGAGATGAACCTGGTACCTCAGTTGAAAATGCAGAAATCATCTGTCTTCTGTGTCACTCACACTGGGAGCTGGAGGCTGGAGCTCTTCCTATTCGGCCATCTTGGGTGTGCCCAACGGGGTTTTTTTTTTTTTAATTTTAATTTTAATTTTTTTTTAGATGGAGTCTTGCTCTGTCACCCAGCCTGGAGTGCAGTGGCGCAATCTCGGCTCACTGCAAGCTCTGGCTCCCAGGTTCCTCCATTCTCCTGCCTCAGCCTCCTGAGTAGCTGGGACTATAGGTGCTCGCCACCACACCTGGCTAATTTTTTTGGTATTTTTAGTAGAGACAGGGTTTCACTGTGTTTGCCAGGATGGTCTCGATCTCCCAACCTCTTGATTCACCCACCTCGGCCTCCCACAGTGCTGGGATTACAGGTGTGAGCCACCATGCTTGGCCTAGTGTTTTCAAGGAATAGATAATGCTGTAGGAAAAAGCTTACTATGTATAATATTATATGAAAATAGGAAAATATAAAAATGATTTTACAGTATGCTCTAAATCAGCTGTCCTCAACCTTTTTGGTACCAGGGACTGGTTTCATGGAAGACAGTTTTTCCATGGACAGGGGTAGGGGGTGGGGGTGCAGTCCTTGGAGAGTAGGGGGGCAGGGATGGTTCGGGGATGAAACTGTTTCACCTCAGATCATCAGGCATTAGATTCTCATAAGGAGAGCACAACCTAGATCCCTTACTTGTGCAGTTCACAATAGGGTTCACGCTCCTGTGAGAATTTAATGCCACTACTAATCTGACAGAAGGCAGAGCTCAGGTGGTAATGCCCACTCACTCATGTGGAAAAAAACTAAGAATTCCCCAAAATATTAAATTATGGCTGTATGGTGATATTTAGGGTGATCTTCATGTTGTTTTTAATTTTGTGTGGTTTTCAAGTTTTCCATAATATATGTTATTTTTATAATCAGGAAAAGCAATAAATATTATTTTTATTTTATTTATTTATTTTTTTGAGACGGAGTCTTTCTCTGTCACTCAGGCTGGAGTGCCGTGATGCAATCTTGGCTCACTGCAAGCTCTGGTTCCCGGGTTCACACCATTCTCCTGCCTCAGCCTCCTGAGAAGCTGGGACTACAGACACCCGCCACCACGCCCAGCTAATTTTTTGTATGTTTTAGTAGAGACGGGGTTTCACCATGTTAGCCAGGATGGTCTCAAACTCCAGACCTCAAGTGATCTGCCCGCCTCAGCCTCCCAAAGTGCTGGGATTACAGGCATGAGCCACCACACCCGGCCAATAAATATTATTTTTATTGAAGATAAAAATCTATTACAAAAACATAATTCTAAGCTGATTGACTAACGTATAACTCATAAATATGTATATATGTTACCCTGATATTTGATATTGTAATGACTCATGCCCTTAACAAAGATATGGAGCTAAGTTGCTGTGAATAGGGTTGATTAACAATATCACATATACGAAAATGAGAGGGGCTGACTCAATCTCAGAATAATGATCTTTGGAGGAGAATCTCTATTCCCCTTTTCTGAGATTCTTAATTTTTTTAAAGATAGAATTACTACTTACTATATGGAAAGATAGATTTTAGAAAATTACAGAATTTCTGGTAAAGATTTGAGGATTTTCTCTCATAGCATTCTACATTCTCCAATATACTTGTTTTCAGCCAAGGATGAAGTGTAAGGGCCCAAAGAGGTCTGAGACTTTTTAAGAGTCATCAGGAACTCTTAAAAAAAAATTAAGAAATAAATAAAAGAAATTAAAAAAAATTTTTAAGAGTATCAGGTAACTTATTGCTATATAACAATGCCCATGTATTTCTCAACTCTGTTTTCTCCTTGTCTTTGTGCCCTTAGGTGCTGATATTCATGGCTTCAGTGCTCCTAGGACATTTGGCTTAACACTGGGACATGTAGTAGATGAAATACAGAGAAATGTGAAGCCTGTGGTGGCAGCAATCCAAGGCATGGCTTTTGGAGGGGGACTAGAGCTGGCCCTGGGCTGTCACTATAGGATTGCCCATACAGAGGTAACAACCAAGGCTCTATATAGTGGCTGATGTGTGGGGCTTTTCTTTAGGGAAAACTCTAAATGTAGTCATACGTATTAGAGGTTATTATTTTATTTTATTTATTTATCTTTTGAGATGGAGTCTCACTCTGTCTTCCAGACTGGAGTGCAGTGGTGTGATCTCGACTCCCTGCAACCTCCACCTCCCGAGTTCAAGCAGTTCTCCTGCCTCAGCCTCCTGAGAAGCTGGGACTACAGACACGCTACCATGCCCAGCAAATTTTTGTATTTTTAGTAGAGACAGGGTTTCACCATGTTGACCAGGCTGGTCTCAAACTCCTGACCTCAGGTGACCACCTGCCTCAGCTTCCCAAAGTGCTTGGATTACAGGCATGAGCACTGGACCCAGCCCAGAGGTGATAATTTTGAATGCTTAGCTTCCTGATTAACCACTTCAGCTGTTATGTACCAGTACAATGGTACTAATTGTTAAAATGTTCAAACACTTCACTTCCATTCTGGTAAGTAAACACCTGCTGCTGTGAGCCCTCTGTCTCCTTATTTCCCTTAACCTTAGCCCTAGGGCCTTTCTATGATCCATCAACTATAGGGGAACTCCTGAGTCAATAGAGAGCCCCAAGACTCTACCTCCAGTACTATGACCCATATCAGGTTTCATTGATGCAGTGCTCATGCAGTATGACGTATTAAATATGTTGGCTGTCACTTCTAAGTATACATTTAAATACTTCTTTGATAACTCAAAGATTTCTGTTTCATGGTCCCTTATAATTATCAGTACCTAATAAGATGAATTTCTATTGGAAAATAGCACAAAACTAGTAAATATGGGGAAATTTCTGGAAATAGATTTAACTTAGGCTATTAGACAAGTTAGATGAGGTCTATGATACCACTGCGTATCGCGGTATATATAATGGTAGCATTTTTGTAATTAATATATTTTTCTAATGATAAAAATAATGTTCATTATTCTACTAAACTAGAAAACATAAGAAAGTATACAGATGTAAACTAAAATCATAATAAACTCACAGTTCAGAAATAACCCCTATTAACATTCTATTTCATTCTAGTCTTTTTTGTATGTAATTTTTTTCTTAGTTTCTTTTTCCTTTGAAAAACATCCTTTAAAAAAAAAGGACATTGGCCAGTGCAGTGGCTCGTGCCTGTAATCCCAGCACTTTGAGAGGCTGAGCTGGGCAGATCACAAGGTCAGGAGATCGAGACCATCCTGGCCAACATGATGAAACCCCGTTGCTACTAAAGATACAAAAATTAGCTGGGCATGCTGGCATGCGCCTGTAGTCCCAGCTACTCAGGAGGCTGAGGCAGGAGAATCACTTGAACCTGGGAGGTGGAGGTTGCAGTAAGCTGAGATCGCGCCATTGCACTCCAGCCTGGTGACAGAACGAGTCTCCATCTCAAAACAAACAACAACCAAAAAAACCACATTTGGGTTTTTATTGTATTTAGTTTATACTGTATTTTTATACTATCATATTTAACCCATTATTACATATTCTTTACTCTGCCAATCTCTGTCTTTTGATTAGAGAACTTAATACACTTATATTTAATGTAATTACTGATAAGGAAGAACATACTTCTGCCATTTTGCTATTTGTTTTCTATGCTTTTTGGTTTTTTTGTTCAATTCTTCCGTTACTGCTTGCATTTGTGTTAAATGGAAAAGTGTACCCTTGTAACTTTCTTGCTGTTTATTTTACTATATATATTTTTAGTTATTTTCTTAGTGGTGGTTAACTTGGTGATTACAATTAGCATCTTAATTTATGACAATCTGGTTCAGATTATTACTGAATTTTAATAATATACAAAAAATTTGCTCCTCTGTAGCCTCCATGACTTGCCCCTTTATGCTATTATTGTCATAAGTTATATCTTTATAAGTTATGTACCGCTTAACATAGATTTATCATTATTGCTTTACACAGTGGTCCTAAATCAGATAAGAAAAAGAAGAATTACAAGTGAAAAATACATTATTACTGTCTTTTCTGTTTACCCATGTAGTTACTCTTTATCAGTGTTCTTTATTTCTTCATGTGAATTCAAGTTACTGTCTAGTGTCTTTTCATTACAGCCTGAAGTATTTCTTATAGGGCAAATATACCAACAACAACATCAGTTTTTCTTTATCTGGAAATGTGTTAATTTTGCCTTCATTTTCAAAGGATAGTTTTGTTCAATAGAGAATTCTTGACTGACGGTTGTTTTCTTTCAGCACTTTGTATATGTCATTTCATGCCTTCTGACCTCTGTGGCTTCTGAAGAGAAATCATGTTAATCTTCTGGTAAATATTCTTTAAAAATATCATTATAGCCTGAGCACAGTGACTCACGCCTGTAATCCCAACACTTTGGGAGGCTGAGGCAGGCGGATCACCTGAGGTCAGGAGTTCAAGACCAGCCTGACCAACATGGAGAAACCCCGTCTTTACTAAAAATACAAAATTAGCTGGGCGTGGTGGCACATGCCTGTAATCCCAGCTACTCAGGAGGCTGAGGCAGGAGAATCACTTGAACCCGGGAGACGGAAGTTGCAGTGAGCCGAGATTGCACCATTGCACTCCAGCCTGGGCAACAAGAGCGAAACTCTGTCTCAAAAAAAAAAAAAAAAAAAATCATTGTAAGTGGTGGCATAATATTCGATCATATAGCTATACAAGTATTTATTTAACCATTTCCCAATGGTGTTTTAAGTTTTATAAATGCTTATAAATAAATACACATATATGTCCTAAGTGCTCCTTTTCTGTATCCCTCTTACCATAACCTTCTGCACCCTGAGTGCAGATCTGAGTTTCTAGCAATAAGTAAAGAGGTAGAGATGGGCAGTGATAGAAAGAATGGTGATTGACTGTTAGGAAAACCTCATGTAAGAGAGACCTCACATATGTGAGGTGTTTTGGAACTGCTGAAATTACAATCTGGGCAAATGGCAGTCTGCATTTAAGTACCCTCTTCTCACCCTTGTACCTGTAAATGGCTAACAGATCCTTAGCCACTTTTAAATGGAATGGCCAAGAAAGGCAATGTCATGAAGGACTCAAGCTCACCTTCTTGTCTGGACTGAGATTACTGTCTGACTTTCTTTAAAAAAAAAAAAACAGCCTTTTTGAGATGTAATTTGCATACCATACAATTAAAGTGTACAATCCAATGGTATATGAGTATATTCTCAGAGTTGTGCAACCATTATCATAGTAAATTTTAGAACATTTTATCACCCCAAAAAGAAACCTTGTAACTTTTAGCGGTAATCCTCCATCACCTTCTCCTGCTATCCTAAACACCCACTAATCTACTTTCTGTCTCTATAGATTTGCCTATTCTGGATATTTCATATAAACAGAATCATACAATATGTGGTCTCCTGTGATTGACTTTGTTTTTAGCATGTTTTCAAGGTTCATCCACGTTGTAGCATGAATCAGTTCTTTATGAATATTGCTGAATAATATTCCATTGTATGGATGTACCACCTTTCATTTATCCACTAATCATTGATGAACATTTGGGCTGCTTCTACTTTTTTGGCTTTTATGAACCATGATGCCATGAAAATTTGTATACAAGATTTTTGTGGGCATATGTTTTCATTTCTCTTGGGCATATACCCATGAATGGATTTGATGGGTCATATGGTAACTTTGTGTTTAACATTTAAGGAACTGCCAGATTGTTTTCCAAAGTGTCTACTCTGTTTTATATTCCCCCTAGCAATGTATGAGGGTTCTGTATTCTCCGTATCCTCTCCAACACCTGTTATTGTCTGTCATTTTTTTAAATAGCCGTCTTAGTTGGTATAAAGTGTTATCTTGTGGTTTTGATTTGAATTCCTCTGATGGCTAATGATATTGAGCATCTTTTCAAGTGCTTACTGGCCATTTGTAGCTCTTCTTTGGAGAAATGTCTATCCAGATCCTTTGCCCTTTTTGACTGGTTACTTGTCTTTTATTATTGATTTGTAAAGTTCTTTATATATTCCAGATAGAAATCCTATATCAGATATATAATTTGTAAGTATTCGCTCCCATTCTGTGCGTTGTCTTTTCACTTTCTGTTGTTTCCTGATTCTTGCAGGACTCCAGAAAGTTGTTTCCAGAGAATATTATTTTTGTTGGCTGAGACAGGTCATAATACAGTCAGAGAATAAATGTGTAAGAAGCTAAAAATGTGTTTCAACATGAAGAGTTAGGGACAGCACAGCTCTGTTTATGCTGTTAATTAAAGAAAAGGATGTGCACTGATTTGCCCTGTAGAAATCTTGCTGAATTCAATGAAACTATGCTTTTGAGAATACAGGAAATCCAGGGAAATGCTTGCCTCAACTCTGAACATACCATCTCATTCTAATGGCCTTTATGCCTTCAATCTTTGATAGGCCCAAGTTGGCTTACCAGAAGTTACACTGGGACTTCTCCCTGGTGCAAGAGGAACCCAGCTTCTCCCCAGACTCATTGGAGTTCCTGCTGCACTTGACTTAATTACCTCAGGTCAGTATAGACCTTGGGAACAACTGTCTAGATTAGTGTGAAGAATTGGACTAGGATTTAGAAAAATTCTGGCTTGACTACCTACTCCCTATTGTGAAAGCATTCCTGGACTTCTTGGCCTGGTCAATTTTCTGATTTGTAATATGGAGAAATACCTTTCTGAGTTTCTCAGATGTTATCATGAAGATCAAATGTGAGAATCTTTTTTTTTTTTTTTTTTTTTTTTTTTTTTTTTTTGAGACGGAGTCTGGCTCTGTCGCCCGGGCTGGAGTGCGGTGGCCGGATCTCAGCTCACTGCAAGCTCCGCCTCCCGGGTTTACGCCATTCTCCTGCCTCAGCCTCCCGAGTAGCTGGGACTACAGGCGCCCGCCGCCTCGCCCGGCTAGTTTTTTGTATTTTTTAGTAGAGACGGGGTTTCACCGTGTTCGCCAGGATGGTCTCGATCTCCTGACCTCGTGATCCGCCCGTCTCGGCCTCCCAAAGTGCTGGGATTACAGGCTTGAGCCACCGCGCCCGGCCCAAATGTGAGAATCTTTTAAATGAAAGTGCATGTGAAGAGCAAATCAAATTTAGGATTTTATTTCAGTTCAAGTGACTATTCATAAACACTGGTGTTCACATAGAGTGCATTATATTCAGAACTAATTTAGAAATTGTAATATAGGCCGGGCGCGCTGGCTCATGCCTGTAATCCCAGCACTTTGGGAGGCTGAGATGGGCAGATCACTTGAGGTCAGGAGTTGGAAACCAGCATGGTGAAACCTCATCTCTAATAAATACAAAAAGAATTACCCAGGAATGGCGGCAGGCACCTGTAATCCCAGCTACTTGGGAGACTGAGGCAGGAGAATCGCTTGAACCCAGGAGGCAGAGGTTGCAGTGAGCTGAGATCACACCACTGCACTCCACTCTGGGCCACAGAGCAAGACTCCATCTAAAAAAAAATTGTAATATAAACGAGAAAATCATAATTTTCAAGGTATGTTTTCAAATTTTATATGAAAATGACTAAATTTTTCATTTGCAAGTATTAAGATATTAGTTAGAAATGCAAGTTGTTCTTTTTATTTTCTTTTTTTTTTTTTGAGACGGAGTTTCGTTCTTGTTGCCCAGGGAGTGCAGTGGCATTATCTTGGCTCACGGCAACCTCTGCCTCCCGGGTTCAAGTGATTCTCCTGCCTCAGCCTCCTGAGTAGCTGGGATTACAGGCATGTGCCACCTTGCCCGACTAGTTTTGTACTTTTAGTAGAGACAGGTTTTCTCCATGTTGGTCAGGCTGGTCTCGAACTCCTGACCTCAGGTGATCTGCCCGCCTCAGCCTCCCAAGTGCTGGGATTACAGGCATGAGTCACTGCACCCGGCCGGCTCAGTGCTTTTTAAGTTGTTCTTTTTCATAGAGAATGTGAACACTGCAACACTAGACAGCACTTAGAGACCCTGGATTTACTATATATATGTGTGTGTGTGTGTGTGTGTGTGTGTGTGTGTGTGTGTGTGTGTGTGTGTGTATTTTTTTTTTCTTTGAGATGGAGTCTCACTCTGTCACCAGGCTGGAGTGCAGTGGTATGATCTCTGCTCACTGCACCCTCTGCCTCCTGGGTTCAAGTGATTCTCCTGCCTCAGATTTACCATATATTTGTTTGTAAGATGTGAATGAAACTTTCAGTTGAGGTAAGTTTAGAAGAAAGAATGTATACAACAATATACTTCAAACAGACATAACTAATAATAAGAATTTAGGTCAGTCATTTTACTTTTCTGTGCCTTATTTTCTTTATAAATATGCATAGGAATAGTACCTACCATGTGGTGGTGTGGTGAAAATTGGAAAAGTTAATATATACAGTGTCCTTAGGACAGTCTTCCACATGGTAATAACTCCATAATTGTTAGATATATATTATTATTATTACTTATTATTTATTTGAGATGGAGTTTTGCTCTTGTTGCCCAGGCTGGAGTGCAATGGAGCGATCTTGACTCACTGCAACATCCACCTCCCGAGTTCAAACAGTTCTCCTGCCTCAGCCTCCTGAGTAGCTGAAATTTCAGGCATGCGCCTCCACATCTGGCTAATTTTTGTATTTTTAGTAGAGACAGGGTTTCCCCATGTTGGCCAGGCTGGTCTTGAACTCCTGACCTCAGATGATCCACCTGCCTCAGCCTCCCAAAGTGCTGGGATTACAGGCGTGAGCCACCGCACCTGGCCTGGAGAATCTGCTTTCAAGATGACCCAGTCACATGGATGAGTGGATGGTGTTGACCTTGGCAGGAGGCTTCCTTTCCTATGTACGGGGACCTCTCCATAGAGCTTCCTGAGTATTCGCACAACGTGACAGCTCGCTTCCTCTAGAATAAGTGACCTAAGAGAGAAAGCAAGGCAAAAGCCATAGTGTCTTTTATGACCTAGCATTAGAGTCATATGCCATCTTTTCTAAACTCTCCTATTGGCTATGCAGGTCTTCTCTATTCAATATGGGAGGAAACTTGAATACCAAGAGGTTAGACTTGCTGGGGGTCACTCTGGAGACTATCCACCACAACTGAATACACACACATATGCCTACCTATTATATAATTTATTTATATATATATATATATACATATATATATATATATAAAATCAGGTGGAGATAAGTGCTAAGAAAACACAAAACAGGAAGGGGGAGATATAAAATGTTAGGAATGGGAGGTGAATTAATATTTTAGGTAGGATAGCTAGAAAAGCCTTCTCTACAAAATGACACCTGAATAAAGATCTGAAGAAGATAAGGAAGCTTGTTATGCCAATATCTGGAGGAAGGAATCCCACATAGAGAAAATAGCAAGTACAAAGCCCTGAGGCAGGGACATGCTTAGAATGTTCAAAGAACAGCAAGAAGGTCAATGGTCAATGTAGCTGGAATGAAATGAGTCAGGGGAAAAGTACTAGGGGATGAAGCCATATCTTATTGGGCTTGGTAGGTTATAGAAAGAACTTTGACTTTTCTTGTGACTGAGGAAGAAAGGCATTGGAGTGTTTCAAGCAGAGGAGTAACATGCTCTCACTTAGGTTTTTTTAAAAAAAAATCACTCTGACTGTTGAAAATATACTAATCGGAGACAAGGACAAAAACAGGAAGACTGAGGGCTGCTATCATAATCCAAGGGAGAGAGATGGGGGCATGGATCTGAGTGGTAGCAATGTAACTCGTAAGATATGGTCAGATTCTGGAGATATTTTGAAGGTAGAGCCAATAGGATTTTGTGACAGAGCAGATACGAGATGTGAGAGAAAGAGGAGAGTCAAGGATGATCTAATGGCTGGAGTGAGTTGCTGGAAGGATGGTGCCGTCACTAAGACTGGGATTTCTGCTGATGGAACAGGTTTTATGGAAGTATCACAAGAGCTTCATTTGGGACATGTTAAGTTTGATAGGCATGTTACACATCCAAGTAGAGATGTCAAATAGACAATCGGATAGACGGGCCTGGGGTTTAGCAGAGAGAGGTCTTCTGAACTCCTCTAAGCCTCTGTTTTCTCATCAGTAAACAACCACATGGTTGTTTTAAGGAATAATGAAATAACATGACATGCTTCTGATATAGTGCCTGTTAAACAGACCCTATTTCATAAATGGTATCCAAATGGCCCCCAAAGATGTCCACATCTTAATTCGCAGAACCCGTGAATATATTATGTTACATTCAAAAAAGTCTTTGTACGTGTGATTACATTAAAGATCTTGAGAGGGAGATTACCCTGGACTGTCTAGCTCAGCCCATTTTATCACAAGCATCCTTATAACAGGGAAGCAGGAGGTCAGAGAAGAGAGAAGACGCTATGTGCTGGCTTTGAAGACGGGGGGAGAGGTCACAAGCCAAGTAATGTAGGCAGCTTCTAGAACCTGGAAAAGACAAGGAAAACATTCTTTCTTACAGCATCCAGAAGGAACACCTTCTGCTGACCTAGACTTTTGACATCTTAAACTATAAGATAGTAAATGTGTGTTTTAAGCCTCTAAGTTTGTGGTAATTTGTTACAGCAGTAATATGCTACTAATATGAAAGCTGTTAGTAATCACGATATTCACAATCCTGCTTTGGTTTGGAAAATATTTTTTTCTTTTTCTCTTTTTTTTTTTTTTTTTTTTTGGTGACAGGGTCTCATTCTGTCTCCCACGCTGGAGTGCAGTGGCATGATCTCAGCTCACTGCAACCTCCACCTCCCGGGTTCAAGTGATTCTCCTGCCTCAGCCTCCCTAGTAACTGGGATTACAGGCACGTGCCACCACTCCCAGCTAATTTTTTGTATTTTTAGTAGAGACAAGGTTTCACCATGTTGACCAGGCTGGTCCCGAACTACTAACCTCAGGTGAGCCACCCGCCTCGACCTCCCAAAATGCTGGGATTACAGGTGTGAGTCACTGTGCCCGGCTGAAAATTTTGTTTTTCTAAGAAAGGATGTTAAAGAAAAAGATTAAATTGTGAAAGTTGAAGATTCCCTACTGATGTGAATGAGGGAAAAATGTGCCAACTTTGTAGGCACTGTTCCCATAGGAAATTAATAAGTAAATAGATTTAGGTGGCTAACCCTTTCTGATCTTCTGAAATCCGTAAGAGAGGTAATTCTGGAAAGTAGAGTGATTACAACAGCAACCTTCTCCACAATTTCCTTAAAATGCCATCTGAAAATGAAGGAATCTTTAGCATTAACCCCAGAGGATATGCCTGATCATATTGCAGTTCATTCCCTGATGTTCTCTGTCCAATCAGCTGACAGGACTACAGTGTCCTGCTCCTCTTTCTGTTTTATTTTCTAGGCGCTGTCCTCTTTGTTCACAGAAAAGCATAGAAAGCTCTGCTGTATTCTCATAAAGCTTGGCCCCAGCCCTGATGAGTTACTCTATACTCATTCACAGGACAGGCTTTGAGCTCTAGACTTTGGTGGGATACCTCTGACTACCTAGAATACTTGAGCGGGGAAGAGGAATTGGGAGTAACATCTTTATCCTGCTTGCCTTTTAGCTGTAGGTCCAGGTGGGTTTTCTCTGTATTTTTTTTAGTACTAGCACCTCAAGGCTCTCAGGCAGAAATAATTAATATCAGCAAATATTGTTAAAAGAAACAGACACACAAAAATTCTTAAAACTAAAACAACTGCAACCCTAAAACCTACGAAAATATTTTATGACTTAAAAAAATGAAATGTAAATGTGAATCTACTTAAGCGTTAAAGAAAACAAAAAAGTTTAGAAAACTCACATTATTCTAAATTAGAAAAGAAAATAATTTATTAAATAAGAACACCATATTTAAAATCAAAACCTTAGCCAAAATAATTTCTTTTTGAAGTAATAAAAAGATGTGATAGGATAGATTACAAAATCAACAACATAGAGGATAAAAAGAGACAAATCTAGAGAATTCAGAAGAATTTAGCAAAAAGATAAATAAAATGTAAATAAAGATAGCAGACATGGAAGATATACAACAGAGGTCTCTGCTTTGAATAATAAGTGCTCCCAAAGCACAAGGCAAAATGAAAGCAATAACCAAAAGAAAAAAATAGAAGAAATTCTTCAGACATTGAATAGCATCAGAGATTGTACTTTAACTAGCATGCCATTTTCTTGGAAAAACTGATGAGGAGATAATTCTTTGATATGTCTTGGTAAAGATTTTAAACATCCAGAAAATGGAATCCTGCAAGCTTCCAAAGGATAAAAACAAAACAAAAGGTTACTTTCAAAGGAACTAAAATTATACCAGCCACAAGTAAATGCTATGGAACATTCACATACTAGGATGCTATGTAATATTTATGAAGAATGATTATCTAAATCGCAAGATTCTTAAAGTGTGGTCCAGGGACTCTTGGGTATGGCCTAAGACCTTTACAGGGTCCTTGAGATCAGATCTATTTTCATAATAATAAGACATTACTTGCCTTTCTCACAAATGTGTAGTGGAATTTTCCAGAGACTGTAATATGCTGTGTGATATCACAACAGATTGAATGCAGAAGCAATAGGAGAATAAGAATGCAGCTGTCTTCTGTTAAATCAGACAGTAAATAACTGTGCAAAAATTTAAAACAATTATACTCTTCTCACTAATTTTTAAATTTTTATATAATTATTATTGCATAAAAACATGTATGCTAACATGCAGTGAGTTTATTATTTTAAAATGAACTAATAAAGAAACATTTTTAAAGCTTGCAGTGATTTTTGTTTTTGTTTTTGTTTTTGTTTTTTTTGAGATGGTATCTCCCACTGTCGCCTAGGCTGGAGTGCAATGGCACGATCTCGGCTCACTGCATCCTCCGCCTCCCAGGTTCAAGCAATTATCCTGCTTCAGCCTCCAAAGTAGCTGGGACTACAGGCTTGTGCCACACCGAGCTAATTTTTGTATTTTTAGTAGAAACGGGGGGCGGGGGGCACCATGTTGGCCAGGCTGGTCTCAAACTCCTGACCTCAGGTGATCCGCCAGTCTTGGCCTCCCAAAGTGCTGGGATTACAGGTGTGAGCCACAGCATCTAGCCTTGTAATTTCAACACCCAGACAAAAGCTTGCAGTTTTAATTTCTAATACAGTAAATATTGATAGATATAACCTATATAAACAAAAGCTTTTTGGAGTTCTCCATAATTTTTAAGAGGGCAAAGGGGTCCTAAGACCCCTTCGAGAACTGCCAGTAGAAATCCACATCTTTTGACATAGAAACCATAATATAAAATTGTGCATACATTAGCCAAATTAGAAAATAATGTAAGGCCGGCCAGGCACCATGGCTCATGCTTGTAATCCCAGCACTTTGGGAGGCCAAGGCGGGTGGATCACCTGAGGTCGGGAGTTTGATAACAGCCTGGTCAACATGGTAAAACCCCATCTCCATTAAAAATACAAAAAAGTAGCCGGGGGTGGTGGCATGCACCTGTAGTACCAGCTACTCGGGAGGCTGAGGCAGGAGAATCACTTGAACCTGGGAGGCAGAGGTTGCAGTGAGCCGAGATTGTACCACTGCACTCCAGCCTGGGTGACAGTGAGACTCCGTCTCAAAAGAAAAAGAAAAAAACAAAAGAAAAGAAAATATTGTGAGGCTATATGCATTAAAAATGGCTTTTTTCTTTTAAATGGGGGGATGATTTTATAAATCTGTAGTGTAGCGTATAAAAGGAGAGAAAGTCCAGAAATATGACATTTATTTCCTTCAATAAATCAAGTAGATATTGTTTTAATTTACAATGGTATAATAAGTACAGTTTAAAGAATGTGAACTATTTTAAGTATTTAATGTCAAATTCATAAAAGGATGCTTAGGATCTAACATACTTCAGAAATTCAAAGCACATGAGACAATTTATTGTGCAAAAGATATAATAGGAAGCAAAGAAGCCTAAAATATAGGAGGAAATCATAATAGTGTGAAATGAGTCTGTAAATTTGAGGGTTTACAGAAACTTAAAGCATGTGGGGGAATACTGAATAATTTTGTGGCCCTATTTGCAGTATTGCCTGAAACCAAGATTATTGGAAGAAATCAGGAAAACTGGCTTTGACAAAAAGAAATAAAACGAACTAGGATTGGCCTTTTCCCAAAGCACTGCTTAAAGAAATATCACTATTTTTAACATGCAGAAAAGAGGTGGAAACAGTAAGAATATGATGGGGTTTTGATTTGCATAGAAAAGGTCACAGTGAATTAGAAGAGAGCTAACATTAGAATTATACACCTGTCTTTTTGAGTAGTCTGCACAATTTTAGGAAAACCTGAATATGACATTTGGAAAGAGTTCCACGTGGAAAAAAATTTTAAAGGTTAGGAAAGAAGCTATCAAGAAAATTGGAGAAAATTGAGATTACTTAGGTTGGAGAAGAGAACTCTCAGCCTCAGTTCCCTTAGGGCACACAGGGTTCTTATCAGAGCACATTGGACAGTGGTTGTCATCTACACTTACGGTGTCATAAGGAAAAACAAATTTAAATTACAGCCTAAGAATCTGGATTGGATATACAGAGCCATGTCTTTAGATCCTTAGTTCTTCGAAACAGGATAAAAGTCCAGCTACGCATCATTTAACAACGAGATATATTCTGAGAAATGATCATTACATGAGTTTGTTGTTATGTGACCATCATGGTTTACTTACACAAACCTAGATGGTATAGCCTACTACACACCTAGGCTATATGGTGTAGCCTATTGTTCCTAGGCTACAAACCTATACAGCATGTTACTTTACTGAATACTGTAGACATTTGTAACATAATGGAAAGTCTTTGTGTATCTAAACACATCTAAACATAGAAGAGGTACAGTAAAAATATGATATTGTAATCATATGGGACCACCATCATGTATGTGTTGTTGACAGAAATGTTATTATATGGTATATGACTGTACTTGGAATCCCATTGACTCTGTTAGAATAGTAGTGATACTCTTCTAATTTTGTGAAATCCAAGCCAGAAGAAATCATTACAGCTAAAGAAATTTGTAGTCCATCTGGGAGTAGCTCACATCCTCCCTGCTTAGTTGACCTCAAAATCCTTTTGTAATAGTATCCAGGTTTCCATGTTCCATTTTGTGTTTGCTTGGTTCCCTTAACCTGGGTAGGCTGTTCACCCTCTACTTACCAAAGTGATTTTATACACAGGATACTTGACCCCGGAAACTACTTATGTACTTCCTACCCTACTCCTTACTCCAGGAGGAGGTCTGAAAGCCTGTTTTCAGAAATACTTCCAGAAAACTGTCCAAATACTGCTTTTCAAAGAGACACCTACCAAAACAAAAAAAAAATCACCGGACTTTCTATCCAATCAAGAAAACTCATTTGTAGTTCTCTGAAGCACTAATAAGAACCAGGAATGTAAGGTTTGTCTCCGATGGCATCCACCAACACTGTAAGTGCAGTGAAGACTGTGGAACTGTTGCCACCAAGACAGATTTGATGGTTGCTTTTCAGAAGGCAAGATGGTACTGGCAAGAAAGCAAGTGGTGTGTCACTATCTCCTTCCTTCTGACCCTGGGATAGGGGATGCTGATGTCCCCTACCTCTTACCTCAGAATATGCGGATCAAATTGCATATTTACAATGGGTGAAGAACTGTCAAGGCAAATTTAGGAACGGCGCAAACCTTCATCAAACTTCTATATCCCCTATTGCTGACATTCTGTACTGGAGGATGCCAATGGTATGACTGGATGCTAAGTGTACCAGCACCACCACTGCCAGACACTAGATGTTGGCAGCTGTAAAATGAGGTTTAACCTGTTGCTGCTGCTTAGTGTCACTAACTGCAAGCTAAAAACCCTCAACAGAGCACTCAGTTCACTAACTGGGGTCATGGGCCACACTCCAGCTGCCACAGTCAAATTGTCAATTGTCTAATCATCTGTGTCCTTTTCAGCTTCTGTAGTAGGAGGCAGGGCTTCAAAGCCTACACAATAGCCATTCCACAAACTAAGGGAAGAGTTGAGATGCTGGGTAGCCAAAAACTGGCAGAAGTCCATCCCATTTGTCCTATGTAATTTTAATTATACCTTATAGAATGTCAACTTATTTTTTTTTTTTCTCATTGAGCTAACTATATTTATGTCTGGGAACTATCTTTTTTAATTTTTTCTCTCTTTTTTATTGTTTTTATTTTTGTTTTTGTTTTTGGAGATGGAGTCTAGCTCTGTTGCCCAGGCTGGAGTGCAGTGGTGTGATCTCAGCCCACTGTAATCTCCACCTCCTGGGTTCAAGCGATTCTCCTGCCTTAGCCTCCTGAGTAGCTGGGATTACAGGTGCCCACCACCATGCCCAGCTACTTTTTGTATTTTTAGTAGAGACAGGGTTTCACCATGTTGGCCAGGCTGGTCTCGAACTCCTGACCTCAGTTGATCTGCCCACCTCAGCCTCCCAAAGTGCTGGGATTACAGGCATGAACCACCGTGCCTGGTCTTTCTTTTTTTTTTTTTTTTTTTTAAACCAACCACAGCCAGTGGTGTATGCTAATGCTAGGGATAGGATAGATACTATATGTTACTCTGCTGCTACTACTTCTATTATTATTATTGAAAACTAAACATCTCACTTTTCTATAGAGTTCTATAGAGATTTGTAGTTCATAAAGTACTTCTGTAGAGAGTTATAGAATATAAAGAGAATCTATTATTCTCACTTAATACTCAGAATTACTGAGATAAGCATAATTATTGCCATTTGCTGATGAGGAAATGGTGGTCCTGGTGCAGTTCTTCATGATCACACAAATAGTGGAAACTAGAGCTGGAGCTTGAATCCAAGTTTCCTGGTTACCTTGGTGGTGATCTTTCTACTCTATCAGTCAATGTGGTTCTTACTTACCTTATTCAATAGTAGATATTTATATCCAGACAGACAGCCTTTCCTACTAGAGAGAGTAATGCTTTTGCTTTAATCTTACATTGTTCTTTGATTGTTTTGTTGTTGTTGTTTATTTCAGGAAGACATATTTTAGCAGGTGAAGCACTCAAGCTGGGCATTCTAGATAAAGTTGTGAACTCAGACCCGGTTGAAGAAGCAATCAGATTTGCTCAGACAGTTTCAGGTAAGAAAATAATAAAAATAGCCAAAGACTATAAACAAGATACATGTTCATTTAAATAAGGAACTCCTAAATATCTTATGATACATCCATGTGATGAAATATGATACTGCTTAAAAATGAATGAGAAACTGTTTGTACTGATATGGTATGAAGCCCATGATACATTATTAAGTGAAAAAAGCATTATTGTATATAGTGGTTTGCCATTGGTATAACAAAAAGGAGGGGTGGGATAGAACATAGGGAAAATGTATATATCTAACTGTTGATGCATAAAACATTTCTGAAGAGATTCATAAGAAATGTTTAATGGCTGCCTCTGGGAAGAGGGCTGGTCAGCCAGCAGAAGCTACTGGAAGGAGACTCTTCACTGTTTACCTTGCTGTAGCTTTTTAAATTTTTTATCACATGAATGTTTTTCCTATTAAAAAAGAGGGACTCCTCCATAACTCATTATATGAGGTCAGCATCATCCTGATACCAAAACCTGCCAGAGATACAACAAAAAAACAAAACTTCAGGCCAATATCCCTGATGAACATTAATGCAAAAATTCTCAACAAAATACTGGCAAACTAGGCCAGGCACAGTGGCTCACACCTGTAATCCCTTGGGAGGCCGAGGCGGGTGGATCACTTAAGTTCAGGAGTTCGAGACCAGCCTGGCCAACATGGTGAAACCCTGTCTCTACTAAAAATACAAAAATTAGCTGGGCATGGTGGTGCACACCCTGTAATCCCAGGTACTTGGGAGACTGAGGCACGAGAATTGCTTGAACCCAAGAGGCAGAGATTGCAGTAAGCTGAGATTGTGCATCCAGCCTGGGTGACAGAGTGAGACTCCATCTCAATTAAAAATATATATATATATTTACTGGCAAAATGAATCCAGCATCACATCAAACAGCTTATCCACCACGATCAAGTTGGCTTCATCCCCGGGATGCAAGGCTGGTTCAACATACACAAATCAATAAACATAATTTATCACATAAACAGAACTTGACAAAAACCACATGATTATCTCAATAGATGCAGAAAAGGACTTTGATAAAATTCAACATCCCTTCATGTTAAAAACACTCAATAAACTAGGTGTTGATGGAACACACCTCAAAATAATAAGAGCCATTTATGACAAACCCACAGGCAATATTATACTGAGTGGGAAAAAGCCAGAAGCATTCCCTTTGAAAACTGGCACAAGAGAAGGATGCCCTCTCTCACCACTCCTATTCAACATAGTATTGGAAGTTCTGGCCAGGGCAATCAGGCAAGAGAAAGAAATAAAGGGTATTCAAGGGCTGGGCGCAGTGGCTCCTGCCTGTAATCCCAGTACTTTGGGAGGCTAAGGTGAAGTCAAGAGTTCAAGACCAGCCTGGCCAACATGGTAAAACCCTGTCTCTACTAAAAATACAGAAATTAGCCGGGCATGGTGGCAGGTGCCTGTAATCCTAGCTACTTGGGAGGCTGAAGCAGGAGAATTGCTTGAACTTGGGAAGCAGAGATTGCAGTCAGCCGAGATCACGCCACTGCACTCCAGCCTGGTTGACAGAGCGAGACTTCTTCTCAAAGAGAAAAGGTATTCAAATAGGAAGAGGGGAAGTCATACTGTCTCTATTTGCAGATGACATGATCCTATATCTAGAAAACCCCATCTTCTGAGCCCAAAAGTTTCTTAAGCTGATAAGCAACTTCAGCAAAGTCTGAGGATACAAAATCAATGTGCAAACATCACAAGCATTCCTATATACTAATAGTAGACAAGCAGAGAGCCAAATCATGAATGAACTCCCATTCACGATTGCTACAAAGAGAATAAAATACCTAGGAATACAGCTAACAGGGAAGTGAAGGACGTCTTCAAGGAGAACTACAAACCACTGCTAAAGGAAATCGGAGAGGGCACAAACAAATGGAAAAACATTCCATACTCGTGGACAGGAAGAATCAATATTGTGAAAATGGTCATACTGCCCAAAGTAATATATAGATTCAATGCTATTCCCATTAAATTACCATTGACATTTTTCTCAGAATTAGAGAAAAAAAAAAAAAACTACTTTAAAATTCGTATGGAATCCAAAAAGAGCCCATATAGCCAAGATAATCCTAAGCGAAAAGAACAAAGCTGGAGGCATCACACTACCAACTTCAAACTATACAACAAGGCTATAGTAGCCAAAACAACATAGTACTGTACAAAAACAGAAACATAGACCAATGAAACAGAATAGAGAACTCAGAAATAAGTCCGCACATCTGCAACCATCTGATCTTCAACAAACCTGACAAAAACAAGCAATGGAGAAAGGATTCCCTATTTAATAAATGGTGCTGGGAGAACTAGCTAGCCATATGCAGAAAATTGAAACTGGACCCTTTCCTAACATCTTATACAAAAATTAACTCAAGATGGATTAAAGACTTAAGTATAAAACTCAAAACTGTAAAAACCCTAGAAGAAAATCTAGGCAATACCATTTGGGACACAGGTATGGGCAAAGATTTCATGATTAAAACATCAAAAGCAACTGCAACGAAAGCTAAAATTAACAAATGGGATCTAATTAAACTGAAGAACTTCTGCACAGCAAAAGAAACTATCATCAGAGTGAACAGACTGCCTACAGAATGGGAGAAAATGTTTGCAATCTATCCATCTGAAAAAGGTCTAATATCCAGAATCTACAAGGACCTTAAACAAATTTACAAGAAGAAAACAAACAACCCCATTAAAGAGTGAGCAAAGGACATGAACAGACACTTCTCAAAAGAAGACATTTATGCAGCCAACAAATGTGAAAAACAGCTCAACATCACTGATCGTTAGAGAAATACAAATTTAAACCACAATGAGATACCATCTCATGCTGATTATTAAATGGTGATTATTAAAGTCATGAAACAACAGATAGATGCTGGTGAGGCTGTGGAGAAATAGGATTGCTTTTACACTGTTGGTGGGAATATAAATTAGTTCAACCGTTGTGGACCAACAGTGTGGCAATTCACCAAAGACCTAGAACCAGAAATACCATTTGACACAGCAATCCCATTACTGGGTATATACCGAAAGGGATATAAATCATTGTATATTATAAAGATACATGCATGTGTACATTCCAGCACTATTCACAATAGCAAAGACATGGAATCAACCCAAATGCCCATCAATGATAGACTGGATAAAGAAAATGTGGTACATATACACCATGGAATACTATGTAGCCATAAAAAGGAGTGAGATCATGTCCTTTACAGGGACGTAGATGGAGCTGGAAGACATCATCCTTAGTAAACTAATGCAGGAACAGAAAACGAGATACCGCATCCTCTCACTTATAAGTGGGAGCTGAGCAATGAGAACGCATGGACGCAGGGAGGGGAACAACACACACTGGGGGTTGTTGGCAGAGGGGGAGGGGGAGGGAGAGCATCACGATAAATACCTAATGGATGCTGGGCTTAATATCTAGGTGATGGGTTGATAGGTGCAGCAAATTGCCATGGCACACGTTTACCTATGTAACAAAGCTGCACATTCTGCACAGGTATCCCGGAACATAAAATAAAATTTAAAAAAGACATTAAAACGACCAACCAGACAAACACTTCAGTAGATTGAAGACAGGCTGTGCTAGTCTGTTGTATTGCTATAAAGAAAATCCTGGCAGGGCGCAGTGGCTCACGCCTGTAATCCCAGCACTTTGGGAGGCCGAGGCGGGCGGATCACGAGGTTAGGAGATTGAGACCATCCTGGCTAACACGGTGAAACCCCGTCTCTACTAAAAAATACAAAAAATTAACCAGGCGTGGTGCCGGGCGCCTGTAGTCCCAGCTACTCGGAGGCTGAGGCAGGAGAACGACGGGAACCCGGTAGGCGGAGCTTGCGGTGAGCTGAGATCGCACCACTGCACTCCAGCCTGGGCGACAGAGCGAGACTCCGTCTCAAAAAAAAAAAAAAAAAAAAAAAAAAAAAAAAAAAAAATCCTGAGGCTGGGTAATTTATAAAGAAAAAAGGTTTAATTGGCTTCAGTTCTGCAGGGTGTACAGGCATGGTACCAGCATCTGCTCAGCTCCTGGTGAGGTCTCAGAGCTTTTACCCATGGTTGAAGGTGAAGCAGCAATAGACACGTCATATGGCAACAGAGCAAGAGAGAGAAGTGTGGAGGTCCCAACCTCTTTTTTTTTGTTTTTTTTTTTGAGACGGAGTCCTGCTGTGTTGCCCAGGCTGGAATGCAGTGGCGTGATCTTGGCTCACCACAACCTCTGCCTCCTGGGTTCAAGTGATTCTCCTGCCTCAGCAGCCCGAGTAGCTAGGACTACAGACGCACACCACCATGCCGGTTAATTTTTGTATTTTTAGTAGAGACGAGGTTTCACCATGTTGGCCAGGCTGATCTCAACTCCTGACCTCGTGTTCTGCCCATCTCGGCCTTCCAAAGTGCTGGGATTACAGGCATGAGCCACCATGCCCGGCCTCAAACTCTTTTAAACAAGCTGATCCCTCATCAACTGAGTGAAAACTCCCTTATCCCCAAGGGGATGGTACTAAACCGTTCCTGAGGGATCAGCTTCCATGACCCAATAACCTCCCACCAGGCTCCCACCTCAAACAGTGGGGATCACATTTTAACATGAGATTTGGAGGGGACACCCATCCAAACCATATCACAGGCTCTGTAATTTACTGCAGCAAAGCTGTGGACCTTGAGAACTTCTGTCTCTGCAAACTGAATTATGTTCTTCTCTCAGTGATTTCTTACTTTATGGACTTGGGATGTTCCTTTCAGAGTTTTTTCAGTGGCACTCCTAGAGTTTTTTGTTTGTTTGTTTGTTTTTAAACAGTTTATTTTCAGTCTATGGAGGTTGTCAGCTTTAAATGAGCAAGAAGGAGAGGGTAAAAATGGCCGGAAAAAATAATTGGGAAGAGTATTGGGTCACAGGCGGAACAGAGTGCTGATCTCCCGCTTGGTGGCAGGCGATGGCCCAGTGTCATTCAAAGGCATTCTTTTGAAGGAGTCATTCTTTTGTTGACCCTGGCAGAGACCAAACACTTTCCTGAAATAATCTTTCTTTCTTGTGGCTCTAGCCAGTTACTGTTTCAATGTGAAAGTAAAAGCTTGAACTGGAGAGGTGAGGAACAATGGGGAGAAAATAATGGAGGCCCCTAAAGAGAATCAGCAAGTCCTTGCCCAAATAGAAATAAATTTCCTACTGTTTTTCTCTGCCTTTCAGGCAACCTTCACTGTATTTTCATCACTGTGCTTCCCAAGGGGGCTTGTTGTTTTGTTAGAAGTCACTTGATAGACACACAGCAAAGGCTATTTGCATTTGGAGGTCCCTAAATGATTCTTTGGTTTGCTAAAGATAGACCCATGTCTGTCATTCACATCTGTAGTTTTAGTTTGTAAAGGTCTCAATTTAAACAGGAAGTTCTTTTCCTTAAGTGATTTCCCTAGATTCTGATTTGAGAATTAAGTTACTTCAAGAAATAGATGAGGTTCATGATCTAGAAGACCTGGATTCAAGTCTCAACCTTAGCTACATTTATAAAATGGTCTGATTACACTTTATTTTATTGACAATTTTAAATTAATTTTAAACATTAAATTAAACATTTTTACTTTATAAAACTTACCAAGTAGTGTTTAATCTTAATGACATTACACAGTTTGTCCACTTGGTGGCATCCAAATATTGAGGCACCATTTGCTTTAAACCTGTAATTCGCCTTTTAACACTTCAGGGCTTTAGACAATTATGTATTACTATTTTAAATTATAATCATGAAGACCATGTAGAAAAATGTAAAATTGTGATATAAAAATGTTTAGAATATAAATGTACATGTATTTGCAATTATATAGTATATAGTCATGTATAGAGTAATGATCATCATGATCTAGAGTATGTATGGTCACAGATACAAATGGAAAGGAAATAAGCAAAAATGAAAATGTTAGTTTTTCTCCAAAATTTCTTAAGTGATTTTTGCTTTTGTTTTGTTTTATTCCCCGGCTTAGGATAAGTTAGTTTTCTCAAACATTTCTAAATTGTTTTTGGTTTTGTTTTTATTTTTTCCAGCTTTATTGAGGTGTAATTTCTACAAATAAAATTCATGCATTTTAAGGGGGGAGTTTGGTGAATTTTGGTAATTGTTTACAGTTATGTAACCATTGCCACAATCAAAATATAGTTCTATCACCCTCAAAAGGATTCTCATACCCCTTTCCCATAAATCCTTTTTTCTTACCCTTGGCCACAGGCAACCAGTGACCTACTTTCTGTTATAGTTTTACAGTTTTTTTAGAATTTCATATGGATGAAATCATGCAGTAGTATATAGTTTTCTGTGGCTGGCTTTATTTTGCATAATGTTTTTGAGAGCCATTCCTATTGTTGCATGCATTAATATTTTCTTCCTTTTAATTGACTTGTGTTCCACAGTGTGGGTAAACCACAATTTGTTTATCCATTATCAGTTGATGGACATTTAGGTTGTTTCCACTTTGGTCCTACACAAGTCTTTGTAGACATAGTTTTTCCTTTTTCTTGGGTAAATACCTGAGAATAGTGTTGCTGGGTTGTAAAGTAAGTATACGCTTAACTCTTAAATGCTTTTTA
Source organism: Macaca nemestrina (assembly GCF_043159975.1). Classification (NCBI taxonomy): domain Eukaryota; kingdom Metazoa; phylum Chordata; class Mammalia; order Primates; family Cercopithecidae; genus Macaca; species Macaca nemestrina. The sequence goes on along the minus strand of NC_092126.1, from coordinate 98,283,327 downwards.
AAATTTATTAACAAAAAAAAGTGATTTAAAAAACACTAATTTTTGCCAAACAGATCAGAACAGATGGAAAAAATACAGTGAGATTGAGTTTAAATAAGCTCTCATTAGAATGCTTGTAATACATCCTATCTAGAAGGCAATTGGACAAATCACATATAGAGGCTTAAAATTACTCATACCTTTTGACTTAGTTTTTCTATTCTTAGGAATTTACCATAGAGAAATAATCACATAAATACACAAAGATTTGTATATAGTAATGCTCACTAAAGCTTTTCAATTATCATAAAATATTGGAAAGTCAAATATTTAGTTTTGGGAAATTAATTATGTAAAAACGATAATTTCAATGAACTAACTTCATTCAGCTATTACAACTTCCATTTTTAAAGAAAGTTGAAGAACTTGGAAAATCGCCTACATATAGTATTAAGAAGAAAACAGCCAGATAGAAAATTTTACAAGTGTGTGTGTGTGTTCTTATACATATTTGCGTAAGGAAAAAACTATAAGGCGATGTAACAAATTTTCAGTAGTGGTTGTACTTGGGTAGTAGGTAATCTAGACTCTTGACTTGAAAAAAAATGATCTTTTCCTAATATCTGAGTCATTAAATTTACCCCCCCAAAAAAAGGGATGCCTTTGGGAGGCCAGTGTGGAAAGGATGCATTCTGTTAGACAAAGGGGCTCGGGACTCGAGGTCAGGAGGGACAGAGCTCTCAGCCTTAGCTACTTGGACCTTAACAAATCACCTTTGGGGCTTTATTTTATGTATTGGTAAAAGAAAGGGTTCAACAAAATTAGTTGGTTTCAAATCATGTTCTGAGACCTCACAGGCTACAGTGGTTGGGTGCCTAGTTATTTGTCCTTGCCACAACTGAAGCAAGGTTTTGGGGTGTAATGTCTGTTTTGGGGTTCAGTGATTAGAATCCTACGGAAACCCTAGGACTCTTACTGTTTTTCCTTTTTTAAATGAGTTCCACTGTTTGAAATCCTATGATTTCTTGGTGCTGCTTTGTAATAGACAAACGCTAGAGATCAAGGTAGAGAAAAGGACAGATCAACCAAGGATTAACTCAGAATCTTATCTACATTTGCCATTTATTCTCTTACCAACTTTGTAGTTTAATGAGGCCTATTTATTTTGCCTTTCATTTTCATTTGAGGCCTTGTGCCTATCTTTTCTTTTTGTGCTTCCCCACTTTCCTCTTTTTTCTCTTTATTTTTATTTTTCCTTTTTTTTTTTTTTGGAGATGGAGTTTCACTCTTGTTGCGCAGGCTGGAGTGCAATGACATGACCTCGGCTCACTGCAACCTCCGCCTCTCAGGTTCAAGCGATTCTCCTGCCTCAACCTCTGGAGTAGCTGGGATTACAGGCATGCGCCACCACACCCAGCTAATTTTTGTAATTTTAGTAGAGTCGGGGTTTCACCACGTTGGCCAGGCTGGTCTCAAACTCCTGACCTCAGGTGATCCACCCCCTCTGCCTCCCAAAGTGCTGGGATTACAGCTGTAAGCCACCACACCCAGCCTCTTTGTTTTAAATATAGTTGTTAGTGTGTGGTCATTTAGCAGAACAAAATTGATGGATTAACTTGAAGGAAAGTTTCCACAAAAATTCAATATGTTAATTACATTAAGTATATATGCATTTATTAGAAATCTATAGTTATGGAAAGCTAGAGCAATTGTCTTGATCTAGAGCCATGGTCCTCAAACCTCACTGTGCATCAAAATTGCTTTTTGGTGGTCTTATTAAAACATAGATAGGGCTTCACTCATTACTTTCTGATTCATTTAATCTGGGGTGGGGCCCAAGAATTTGTATCTCTAACAAACATGCTTAGGTGATGTTGATGCTGTGTTCTGGGGACCACACTTTGAGAACCATTGATATACAGAGAACAAGGGTAAGAAAGGAGATAATTTTTGCTAGTTTTGATTTTTTTACACCTGACATGCAAACACTACCTATAGTCTTTTTTTTGAGACAGAGTCTTGCTTCTTCGCCTAGGCTGGAGTACAATGGTGCAATCTCGGCTTACTGCAACCTCCACCTTCCGGGTTCAAGCAGTTCTCCTGTCTCAGCCTCCCAAGTAACTAGGATTACAGGCACATGCCAGCACGCCCAGCTAATTTTTGTATTTTTAGTAGAGACGGGGTTTCACCATGTTGGCCAGGCTGGTCTCGAACTCCTGACCCCAAGTGATCCACCTGCCTCTGCCTCCTAAAGTGCTGGGATTACAGGTGTGAGCTACCGCACCTGGCTGCTATAGTCTTAAAGATATTTTTGTAAATCAGTTATGAAAGGCATGGTTAAAATACATACACATATGGTTGCACAACCTTGTGAATATTCTGAAAAACACTGAACTATACACTTTAAAGTGGGGACTTTTGTGTTATGCAAAGTCTGTCTCTGTTTTAAAAATACATGTAAAATTTTTGTGTTCCCTTTTCCCATTTGTAACAATATTCCAATTATTCAACCTATTCTCACTCCCACTGCTCAAATGTTTGCTTTAAAAAAAAAAAAAAGAAGATGAAGAACGTTTATTTAGTTTCTACTTCTTATACAAAAGGAGGGAGAAAAGGGAATTTTCAGTGGTCAGTGTCCCAATCAGCACTTTTGGAACCAATTGTAGGTGGGAAGGGAGTGTACAAGGTTAACATACCTAAAACGCAATTTGGGACTTAGCTGCACATTCCTCTACAAACTTAACACTGTATCCTGGTGAGTTGAGTGTGGAAGTTCATTGGCTTTATGCATGTTAATGTTCGTATTCTATGAAGCCTCCCAGACTACTGCAGTGCAATGCATTCAGTAGTGCAATGCAGAATTACTTGGCCAAACCAGATTGCTTTGACTAAACCAGGGAGGGGAGGATCCTGTAAAATGCTATATATTTGCACATGCCTGTGGCTAGCAGCCTGCCTGTTTCTGAACTAAGAACTCCTGTTCTCATGTGCATGTTTCTGGCATGACACTGAATGTGTGTGCTGTTATTCAAAAACCAAGAGACTACAGGCTCTCTCTTTCTCAACCTTCCCCAGCTGGAATGGGCACAGGGAATTATCTAACTGGGAGTCTCAGCTCTGGAACCTAATGCTCCATTTTTGTCTCTGTAATGAACCGTGGTCCTGTTCCTGTGGCTGTGCTGGGCTGTGTTAGCCACTTTTAACAATTCTAATTCTGCCTAAAGACCTTGGTCTATTTGTCCTTTTGGAGTTGTGGCTTTTAAAAAACCTTAGTGGTTTTATTTGTCTTTCTCTTCATTTTATCTTCTTCACTTTGTAATTTATTTTTGCTCTCTGTGAACATTTATATGAACATGTTTCAAAAGAGCAGAGTGACCTGTCTTACATAGGAGGCCTACGCACATGTCTAAATTGAGCTTCCTTTTTACTTGCTAGACAAGTTCTGTGGGTCACCTTCTTGAAGCCTGTTAGGGTGCAGTTATTCTGTCTGTCCTTTGCAAAGCTTTTATGATGGACACAGCTTTCTGTTTATCAGGGTTAGAGAGAGAGAGAGAGAGACAGATTCCTTTATGTCTGTGTTCACGATTTCCGTGAACCCCTTGTTGAGTCTCTCTTTAGCCTAGGCAGAAAAAATCTTTTCTTGCCATTACAGCAGAAGAAGGGAAAATAATCACCTCCTTTTCTTCCTTCAGAAACATGACTCACTTATCTTTTTTATCAAAAATGTCGTAGAATACCTCATAGAACTAAGACAAAATGTGAGTGGGTCAAGGAAAGAATTCAATTAATAGTGTATTTGAATCACTGATTAGTTCCTTTCCTCCCCATTTCCCTAGGCAGCTAAGGCTGATGCTAACATGCTGACACTTGCCTCTCTTACTGTGTAGGTACTGCTGAGTGACTTGAAAACTACCAAGTATACAAGAAATACACTTTGAAAACAGCTGTACTTACAGACCCAAAGGGGAAATTCTGAATATCTTATAACCGAAGTTGTAAGATAACAGCATCCTTAGTTATAGCTGCAGCAAGAAAGAGATAGGAAATTGAGCAGGGAAAACCCATCTATAATTATGCCCGGATCCAAAATTTTCCAGTGGATATGCTTAGTTTGGCCCTAGGGCTGGTCTAGACAAGTGCCTTGGATAGCTCCCAAAATGCCCATATGCAGTCTGCAAGGTTTTCAGTGTCCCCAGGATAATAGGATTATGCTGATCAGAAATAATTACTGCACACCATTAAGCAGGCTTTCTTTTCATTTCAGTTTTGTTCTCTCCTCTCTTTTTTCCCCCTTCTTTTCTTCTCAATCTCTGGCCTAAAACGAAATTGCCAGGAACTGCAGCTGTCCCTGATTCAGTGGTGGACAACACTCTCTGCTCTTGGAGCTCCCAGAGACTATACCTTAAAATCAACTTCTGGACTTTTCAAGAATAGCCTTACTATGCCCCACCTTTAAATATTCTTTTCTTTTCTTTTCTCTCCCTCTTTTTTTTTTTTTTTTTTTTTTTTTGAGACAGAGTCTCACTGTGCCACCCAGGCTGGAATGCAGTGGCATGATCTCGGCTCACTGCAACCTCTGCCGCCTAGATTCAAGCGATTCTCCTGCCGAGTAGCTGAGACTACAGGCACCTGCCACTGCGCCTGGCTAATTTTTGTATTTTTAATAGAGACAGGGTTTCACTATCTTGGTTGAGCTGGTCTTGAACTCCTGACCTTGTGATCCACCCGCCTCGGTCTCCCAAAGTCCTGGGATTACAGGCGTGAGCCACCGCGCCCGGCAAAGATTCTTAACTGAATCGATGGTGAGGCCTGGGCATGACTATGCTTAAAAAATTCAACAGTTAATTTTGAGGTATGACGTGGGCATCTGAACTTCTTAAACTCTTCAAATAAATCTGATGTGTGCTATGATGTTGAGAAGCACCCCCAGGAATGCTGGGAACAGAGGTAATATCACAAGACAGAGATCCAGTTCTAAGATATCCCAACGCTGTCTATGCCCTGTTACATGGCATAGATTGCACCAGCCGCCCAGGCTGCCTTCCACTTGCACCTCCATGCTCTTGTTCTCTCCTTCCTCTCCCCATCGTCCGTTCTTGCCTTCCTTTTAGGTCACCGGCAAATTAAATCATCTGTAGACCCTAGGGGAGTTCCCCATTCTTCTCTGCTGAGTTTGCTTTCCCATAAATTGAGGATTGGGCAACTCTTTGGGTAATCGAACAAGTAATTGGTGGGCCTATTGGATACAGTTCATGTTTTTTCAAAGTAGTAGGATGAGAGGGACCACATGCCTTTAACCACTGTCTTCTTTCCATTCCTGAATCCTATTCTTTAACACCATATGGGAAATCATTAATTTAGAAACTCATTCTTTACAATACTACTTACTAATCAAGCATTAAGAAAATATTCCTGTCTCTTTGATTAAAAAAGGAGGTTGAGATTATACAATATATCTGTATTACCATGTGCACATTATTACATCCAAACCTTACGTTCCCTTGAACACGCCTAACACACCCAATGCCAGATGGACTCAATGCCAGATGGGCTCATGTTCATATGTCTTTTTATGGTGAAATTGCTCTGGTATAAGCCCTGATAGGCTTTCTGTCTAAATAACTAAGATGTACATTTTTGATTAAATGGTTTTATTTTTTAAGAGATGCCAGTACATTATAGAAAACAACTTCTGGTATAGCTGAAGTTTTGGTAACTATAAGTTGTTATGAATTTATTATTTTATGAAAACTTTGGAATCATTCCATAAAGTTATTTTTTTAACAGTACCATAAGGATTCTTATTAAAATTTCATATATAATACATATGGAAAATATTTATATTTTTATGCTATTAAATATTTATATCCAGAAGCATGGGGCTTTTCTGTTTTTATTAAGGTCTTATTTTATGTTCTTCAATAAAGTGGTATCGTTATCTTCTGAAAGGTCTTGTACCTTTCTTGATAAATTCATTTTTAGATATACTTTAACAGCTTTAATGAGGCATGATTTGCCTCATAGATTGTGCGGCTATCCCCATAAATCAATTTTAAGACTTGTCCACTCCCACAAAAAGTTTCTTCATGCCCATTACCACTAACTTCTACTCACATTCCCAGCCCTAGGCAACCACTGATCTTTCTGTCTCTATAGATTTGCATTTTTTGGACATTGGATCTAAATGGCATCATACCATGTGTAATGTTTTGCGTCTGGCTTCTTTTGGTTAGCATAATGTTTCTGAGGCTCATCTGTATCTGTATTGTAGCATGTGTCAACAGTTTGATCCTTTTTATTGCTGAATAATATTCTATTGGATGGCTCTGTCACATTTCCTTTATTCATTCAATAGTTGATGGATGTTTGAATTGTTTCCGGATTTTGCTGTTATAAATAATGCTGCCATGAATATTTGTAGACAGGTTTTCTTTATGGCATCTGCTTTCATTTCTCTTGTGTAGATTCCTGGGAGTGAAATTGCTGGGTTGAACAATAAGTTTATGTTTATCTTTTTAAGAAACAACTGAACTGTTTTCCAAAGCGATGTGCTGTTTTATACTCTCAGAAGCAATGTATGAGGCTTCCAGTTTCTCTACATCATCACCAACATTCAGTAGTGATGTCTTTTTATTATAGTCATTCTAGTAAGTCTAACTGCATAACAAATGACCTCAAAACTTAGTGGCTTAAAATCAAACATTTATTCCACAATTTCTGTGGGTCCAGAATCCAAGTGTCCTAGGTCTTCTGGCTTTCAGATTTCAAACGAAGCTACAATCAAGGTGTTGGCTGTGGCTGTCGTCATCTCGGGCTGATTGAGAGTCAGGGGGAGAATCTGCTTTCAAACTCACTCAAGCGGTAGGATCCGGTTCCGTATGGGCTGTTGTACTGAGGGCCTCAGTTCCTCACTGACCGTGGGCTAAAAGCCTCCCTCAGTTCTTTGCCATGTGGGCTTCGCCATAGGGTGGCTCACAACAGGGCAGCTGGCTTCCATCAGAGTGACCAATTTGAGAGGGCAAGAAAGTATGAGCAAGACTGAAGCCAGAGTCTTTTTGTAACCTAGTCTAGAAATGACAGCCCATTACTTAGAGGCTGTCTACCACATTTGTTGTGGTTTTAATTTGCATTTCCTTAATGACTAATGATGTCGAGCATCTTTTCGTGTGCATATTAACCATTCACATACGCTCCTTGATGAAATATCTGCTCAAGTTTTTGCCCATTTAAGAAATTACATTGTTTACCTAATTATTGAGTCATAAGAGTTCATTACATATTCTGGAAACAAGTTCTTTATTTGATATTCGATGTGCCAATTGTATTTTCTATCGCAGTGATAACAAATTACCACAAGCTTAGCAGTTTAAATCATCTGAAATTATTTTCTTCCAGTTCTGTAGCCTAGAAGTATTCTAGAGGTCTCCCTGGGCTAAAATCCAGGTGTCTGCTGGTGCACTCTTTTCTGGAGGCTCTAGGGGAGAAACTGTTTCCTGCTCATTTGGGTTGTCGGCAGAACTCAGCACTTTGCACTGTAGGATCAGCGTCCCCGTGTTCTTGCTTGCAAACTTGCGATCTTGTAAACCAAAGGTCAATCCCAGCTTCTAGAGAATACTGCATTCTTTAGTTCTTGCTCTCCTTTCCTCATATTCAAAGCTACATCAGTGCTAACAGGTCAAGTCCTTTGCATGTTGCATTTCTCTAACCCTTCTTCCTTGTTGAATCCCCCTCACCACAGTCAGGAAAGATTCTCTGCTTTTAATGACTCATATGATTAGAAGGCACTCACTCAGATAATACAGGGTAATATTCCCCATCTCAAGGTCTGATTTTTTTTTTTTTTTTTTTGAGATGGGGTCTCACTCTGTCACCCAGACTGCAGTGCAGTGGCACAACCTTGGCTCACTCACTGCCACCTGTCAGGCTCAAACAATTCTCCCATTTCAGCCTCCAGAGTAGCTGGGACCACAGGGGTGTGCCACCGTGCCCAGCTAATTTTTTGTATTTTTGGTAGAGACAGAGTTTCACCACATTGCCCGGGTTGGTCTCGACCTCCTGAGCTCTCGGCCTCCCAGAGTACTGGAATTACAGGCGTGGGCTACTGCGCCCAGCCAAGGTCTTTAATCTTAATCTCACCGATACATCCCTTTACCATGTGAGGTAATACATTCACAGATTCTGGGAATTAAGACATGAACATTTGTGGGGATGTTATTCTGACTACCACACAAATATTTTCTCCTAGTTTATGGCTTATCATTTCTTTCTTTTTTTTTTTCTTCTTTTTTTTTTAGAGACAGAGTCTCACTCTGTCACCCAGGCTGGAGTGCAATGGTGTGATCTTAGCTCACTACAGCCTCCGTCCCACCAGATTCTAGCAATTCTCCTGCCTCAGGCTCCCGAGTAGCTGGGATTACAGGCGCACATCACCATGTCCGGCTAATTTTTTGTGTTTTAGTAGAGATGGTGTTTCACCGTGTTGCCCAGGCTGGTCTCGAACTCCTGAGCTCAGGCAATCCACCCACCTTGGCCTCCCAAAGTGCTAGGATTACAGGCGTGAGCCACTGCACCCAGCTGTCATTTCATTTTCTGATTGATATCCTTTGAAGAACAAAAGTCTTCAATTTTTATGAAGTCTGATTTCTTGTTTCTTTTATATGTCACGCTTTTGGTGTTATATCTAAGAATACTTTGCCTAACCCCAAGGTCCTGAAAAATTTTTTGTATTTTCTTCTAGGAATTTTTATAGTATTAGTTCTTCAATTTAGATTTGTGATCCATTTTCAGTTGCTTTTTATATATGGTGCTAGGTAAGGACCTAAGTTTTGTTTTTTTGTTTGATTGTTTTTGGCGTGTGGATATCCAATTATCCCACCACCATGTGTTGAAAGACGCTCCTTTCTAGGATTTTTTTCTGAACGATTATGATCTAAAGTGTGTTGTTGCTTTAGGGTAACAGTATGCTTATGTGTGTCTGTTACCATGTCACTGTGCTCCTATGCTGAGTGCCCTTAGGGGACTAGAATCTTTCCAATAAACCACGTTTGAGATAGTATGAGTCAGTGTGCAGTGTAGCCCACACTTGAGAGTGTGGATGTATATGCACAGTCACTTTGCTCTGGGTGGAAGTAGTTTATTGTTGACTTACTTTCTCTGTGCTTGTTCTCACAGCCCCCCTTTTCATATGTTGCTCAATCTCCCTATCCCTTCTTGGTGCTTACACATCTCAGACCCTTGAGCCAAACCCTTGCCAATAACAGTATTTTGGTTCTCAGTTCTGCTCCCTCTGGTCGTGGAGCCTTTGAATAAAAATGCACACAGCTATTCAGTGGGGTTTAGCTGGAAAAGGTGACCTTCCAACTTCACGTCAACTTCTGGCTCCTCAAACAGCAGGTTGGCAGTAAGGCAGGGAAGTTGTTTTCCCATTTCTTAATGAGCAGATTGTGAATATTTCCATATAGATTTTCTACTATTAATGTTCCTCTGATTCTTTGTTTTAAGATAAACATTCTGAATGTGAATAAAAAAAAAAAAGAGAGAGAGACTCTCCTTTCTTCCATTGAATTGTTTGGGCACCTGTATTGAAAATCATTGGCTATAATTGTAAGAATTCATTTGTGAACTCTCAATTCTCTTCCATTGATATGTATGCCTATCCTTGCATCAATATCACACTGTCTCCTTTTCTGGTTTTTGTTACTATTAGGAATGGAGTTAAGGTTATTTTGAATCTAAAATATTCACTCAACAATAGACACTAGGGACTCTACTACAGGGAAGGGAGGGAGGGCAGCAAAGGTTGAAAAACCAGCTTTTGGGTAGTATGCTCACTACTGGGGTGACGGGAGTATTCATATCCCAAGCCTCAGCATTGTGTGATATACCCATGTAAAAAACCTGCATATGTATGCCCTCAATCTAAAATAAAAGCTGAAATTATTTTTAAAAATTAATAAATAAAATATTAACTCAGAACTGTTTTCCTTGGACAGATTAATATTTAATCTATTATAATTAATATTTAATCTATTGATTAAATTGATTGATTAATTAAATTAATAATTAATCTATTATAAAATGGTCTTGGTCTTAGATTAAAAAGAAAATACAACTTTTATGCCTAAACTAGGTCATCTAAAATTGCTTTGAATCTACTAAATTCTATCTTATAAGACTATGTTGTAAAAATATCAGAGATGTTAGTGTACATAGGTTTAGTGTACATGAAATATCTTAATGAATAGCCTTTAGTTTGTGCTTTGAATTTGAATAGTTTAATGTTATTATTATATTTTCATATTTCCTTTGTACAAGTACCATTTCCAAAGCTCTGATCATTCTTATTCCTTTCAGATCAACCGCTAGAATCCCGTAGACTCTGCAACAAGCCAATTCAGAGCTTGCCCAACATGGACACCATTTTTAGTGAGGTCCTCTTGAAGATGCAGAAGCAGTACCCTGGGTGTCTTGCTCAGGAGGCTTGTGTCCGTGCAGTCCAGGCTGCTGTGCAGTATCCCTATGAAGTGGGCATCAAGAAGGAGGAGGAGCTGTTTCTGTATCTTTTTCAATCAGGGCAGGCTAGAGCCCTGCAATATGCTTTCTTTGCTGAAAGGAAAGCAAATAAGTGGTCAACTCCCTCCGGAGCATCGTGGAAAACAGCATCAGCACAGCCTGTCTCCTCAGTTGGTGTTGTTGGTAAGAGCATGGGGTAATGAATGGACTCCTCCAAATCCGCTCATGTAATGTGCTACCATTTGCTTAGGGCCACCAGATGCTAGGTTTCACATAAGACACATTACTTGTGTTTGCTAAGCTAATTCTCACACCGCCACATGAGCTCTCTTCTTTAACCTAAGAGGCCTAGAGACGCCAGCCTTCTCAACAGTGAGCTAAACACAAGTAGGGTGAAAGTCGGACCCTAGGTCTGACTCAGACTAGGAATGTTTTATTCTTTTTTTCTTTGAGACAGAGTCTTGCTCTGTCACCCAGGCAGGAGTGCAGTGGCGTGATCTCGGCTCACTGCAACCTCCACCTCCCGGGTTCAAGTGATTCTCTTTCCTCAGCCTCCTGAGTAGCTGTGACTACTGCCACCATGCCCAGCTAATTTTTGTATTTTTACTAGAGACAGGGCTTTGCCATGTTGGTCAGGCTGGTCTCGAACTCCTGGCCTTAAGTGATCCACCTGCCTCAGTGTCCCAAAGTTCTGAGATTACAGGTGTGAGCCACCATTCCTGGCCTGGCATTTTTTATTCTGTGCTACCTCTTCCCTGTATGAATCTCTCATTCCTGGATTTCCTGATGATGATTTGTACCACATTTCAAGGTGTGGCCTGTCGCTCTCATAGCTAGGTATTTGTCATGAAGTCTCTGTCTTTCCGGCCCCCGAGCCATTCACTTCTCCTGTTCAAAACCACTATCCTCAAATCCATCTAAACCCTGAAACCATGGCTTCCCTACTTTTTTCCCTCTGGAATTTTCCCAAACAAAATATCTTCTTTCCTCAGAAGCTAGCTGCCTGATTGGCTTCTCTGGGCCACCTTCCTAAGCTTCACTTGCTCTTAGTCTCGGCTCAAGAATGGTCTTTGGTAGATTTTTAAATCCCTTGAGATGGCAAGTGAAACATTCTTTGCACCAGCTCAGGTACAATCTTCTGGGGAGAGGGTCCATAGTTTACTAAAGGCATCAACTTTCTTCCTTTCCTTTTTTTCTTACATTTAAGTTTTTTTAATCATAATTAAAGACATGCAAGAAAGTTATAATAGTACAAAAAATTATCACATACTTTTAATCCAGATCCTCCAAATGTTAATATTTTACTATATTTGTTTTATTTCCCTCTCTCTTTTCTGAACTCTAAGAATAAGTTACAGACTTATGTGTATTTCCTAAAACTAAATATTCTCTTACATGACCACAGTATAATTTATCTTAAAAAACATGGCAATTAATATAAAAAACTATTATTTAGTCTATAGCCCTTATTCTGATTTTTCTTTCTTTTTTCTTTTTTTTTTTTAACCATCTTTACGATTTGTAAGTAAGTATACAGTTCAGTGGTAATAAATACATTTATATCCTTTTTTCCCCCCTTCATCTCCCTTTTCCCCCCACCCCTTCCTGGCTTTTGGCAACCAGCAGTCTACTCTGTATCATTACGAGATCCACATTTTAAGCTCCCACATATGAGTGAGAACATATGATATTTGCCTTTTAGTGTAAAAGCATCAACTTTCTTAACCCTTGCCCAGCTCTTTAGCACAGTGGTCTCCAACCTTTTTGGCACCAGGGACCAGTTTCACGGAATACAATTTTTCCACAGACTCAGGGGTGATGGTTTTGGGATGAAACTGTTCCACCTCAGATCATCAGGCATTAAATTCTCAGAAGGAGCCACAGCCTGGATCCCTCGCACGTGCAACCTAGATCCCTCGTGTGCGCAACCCAGATCCCTCCCATGTGCAACCCAGATCCCTCGCACGCGCAGTTTACAATAGGGGTCACACTCCTGTGAGAATCTAATACCACCACTGATCTGACAGGAAGCGGAGGTCAAGGCTGAAATGCTCCCTGGCCTGCTGCTCACCTCCTGCTCTGCTGACAGATCACGGACCGGTACCGGTCCACAGCCAGAGGTTGGGGACCCCTGCTCTAGCACCAACCCAACTTGGAGGCAAAGATCTCACTCCACATTTTCTCAGTCTGTTTGTTGTCTCAACTCAGCTTTGGTATCAAAGAATCTGTCTTTAATATAAATACATTGTGTTCTTTTCAGCTCTGACTCCGTTGAGGTCTATCCTTGGTTCACTTGTGATTTTTTTTTTTTTTTTTTTTTTTGAAATGGAGTTTCGTTCTGTCACCCAGGCTGGAGTGCAGTGGCGCAATCTCAGGCTGGTCTTGAACCCCCGACCTCAGGTGATCCGCCCACCTTGGCCTTCCAAAGTGCTGGAATTACAGGCATGAGCCTTTGTGTCTGGCCTCACTTGTGATTTTTTAAGAAGATGGATAAGTAGAGTGACAAAGAACTATGATTGTTCCTCTTTTTGTACTATTAAATATTTCAGCAATGCCAATATTTATTTCTAGTTGTTGTGCACTTACCTCTTTCTTCTCCCTTCAATTCCTTCAAGCCAAGAATAATTAATGCAAATAATAGCAAGCTGGTAAGTGCATCAGTATTGTGTTTGTCAACCATTGTTTGAGAGAATTTCCCAATTTTGTTGTGAGCCTTTCTTTAAAAGGCTTCAGGTTTGTTTCTGGCATATAATGTTTAAAAGTTTGAAGTATTTTTTTAAAACGATATCCACATTGTTTTGAAAAATATTGGAAAGGGCGTACTAAATATATAAAAGACACATAGATAGAAATAAAGTAAGAGGATCTGGACGTTTCTGCCCTCTTCGTGTGTACTGCCACACTACCCTGCATTTCATCTTCGTGATGCAGCCTTCTACTGCTCCCTCGTGTCCTCTGAAAGACTCCATAACCCGCCTCTGCTTCCTGACTGAAACCCAGCTGACACTGAGGACCTGCATCTGCTGCCCTCTCCAGGGAATGCTGCCACTTCTCCCACACTCCATGGGCCTCTGGGTCACTTCTCAGACCATTGCACTTTATGGGACACTGTCCTTTGTGGTCCTGCCCTGTGGTCTTGTCATTCTATCCCTTTTCATTACTGTCATGGCTCCCCCTCCATTTGCTGAAAACTTTAGTTCCTGGCTCACAGCTACCCACTTTGGCCCAAACCCTGCTGCCATCCTGGTTGTCCTCATTGTCTCTATGGACAATCATTCCCTGCTTGTAGCATCTGAGTTTTTTGCCTCCTTAGACTCAGGGACATTCGCCTCACCTCACTTCCACATTCCACACTCATTGCTTCTCTACAGGTCTTGTCATTACCCTGAATATTTCTCCACTTCTAAAATCTGAAACCTCACACTTCACCAATACCTCATATCTTTCCTTATATCTTTCTTAATGGGTTATTTCAACTACATCCATTACTATATCAACTCCCCTTATCTTTATTTTCTTCTTATTCAGCTTTAATTTTAGGAGTTATCATTTCAGCCACTCTCAGGCCAAAGTCTCCAAACTCTGTGATTCATTGCCCTTCCATTGTGCTCCCCACAAAATCCTCACCCTGATGATCCCAGTTGTTTGTTGTTTCCATGAGCCCAGGCCCAGGCTTCTCAGCCCCGCAGGAGATGCAGTTCCAATTGGTAACCCTGCAAGTTCACATTTTCACACCACACGTGGGCTCCCAGGCCCGTCAGGATAGGGGAATGTAGTTGATAAGAAACTGCAAAACTAGCATTTAAAACATCCTTATTTGGTATTTACTTCTCTGAGTAGAAGAGGTTCCTGATCAAATTCAATTCCATGGCAGTCAAATGCAGTAATTTGGCAGGGGAGCAGGACTCCTTCTCCCTGTCTATATGCATCTGTGAGGCAAAATTAGAGAACTATATGAAGCTTGAAACTAATAGCTAGGAGCTAGGTTCAAAACTAGCAGAGTTCAAAACTAGCTAGGTTCAAAACTAGCAGATAGAACCCCACATTCTATCTTTTAATGTAGAAAAGGTTTATCAAAGCTAAAGTTTAGGATACAAGTTGCTATACAAGTGAGAGTTATTCAGCCTGCTTGTTCTTGAGAGAAGTGCAGGGGGTTAATAAATTTGGAAAACTGTGTCCTTAATAATTTAATATATTTATTATATAGTATTGAGTAATTTAATACACTTGGAAAATTAAATAAATATGTTCTGGATAGACTAAATCAGTGATTTCTGATGACTGATACATCCTATCTTCAAAACCAATCCTCCATGCTAGTAAATACAAAGTATAGAGGAGTAATATGTAAGTGGCTTTCACAAAGCTTTTTTATCCACAGTGGACTGGTTAGGCAACAGATCATCTGCTGCTGTAACAGGTAACCCAGCGATCTCAGTAGCTTAACACAATAAGTATTTATTTAATGCTTATTCCATAAGGTCATTCTAGGACCACGGTTTTTTCCCACTAGTGGCTCTGCCATTCTCCATGATAAGGGTCAGCAAGATTTTTCTGTAAAGTTCCAGATGGTAAATATTTTAAGCTTTGTGGGCCATACAGTCTCTGTTGCAACTACCCAAGTCTACCATTGTGCACTAAAACAGCCATAGAGCCGGGCGTGGTGGCACAGGCCTCAGTTGCAGCCACTAGGGAGGTCGAGGCAGGAAGATCACTTGAACCCAGGACATAGAGGCTGCAGTAAACCAAGATGCCACCACTGTACTCCATCCTGGGCAACAGAGCAAGACCCTATCTCTAAAAACAAAATACAAAACAAAGCAAAAAGCCAGCCATAGACAATATGGAAACAAATTAGCCTTGTATTCCAATAAAATTTTATTTATGGACACTGAATTTTGAATGTGAAAAAATTTTTCATGTGTCACAAAACGGTGCTTTTTAAGTTTTTTATTTAAAAATGTAAAAACATGTTTTTGTCTGCAGGCAGTGTAAAAATCAGCAGTGGGCAGGGTTTGACCTATAGGCCACAGTTTACCCCATCACCTACTTTAGGCCTTCTTCAAGGCCTTGGAGTCGTTCTCTGCATTCTCTACATCTGCGTATCTAAGGAGGATCTTGTGGGAGATTTTAGGAGCCAATCTGGGAACCCACATTGCCCCCAATCACCACCATAATATTTCATTGATCACAGTTACAGGCCCTAACAGGATGCCAGGAATCTAGAAAGTACAGTCTTCTGTGTGCCAGGAGGAAAATGAATTAGTGTTGGAAACAAACAATAACATATTTTTCATCAAATAATTTTTCTTCATTTTCCATTTTTTTCTTGCCTTTGCTTAAAATATTTCTCCCTATGTTTCTCCCTTCCTCGACCTGGATGGTTCAACGTCCTGAATTTTACCTATTACAGTCTAATCTGCCTTTAAGATCCATTTCAAATGTCTTTGTCTTGAAGCTTTTCTTGATTCATCCAACTGAATATAATTTTTTCCCTTTGAATCAAAGAAATTTGAACTTTTCACATCATTTACTTTACCATATGGAATAGATATTTGTGAACTCCTCTTTCCACTGCTAGATCAGAAGCTCCCTGAAGGTTGATGCTCCTCATGTTTTTTTTTTAAATAACAGTTTAATTGAAATGTAACTCATATATAAAATTCACCCTTTTATTTATGTAGGTATTTATTTATTTTAATTTTTTTTTGAAGACAGGTTCTTGCTGTGTTGCCCAGGCTGGAGTGCAGTGGCACAATCTCAGCTCACTGCAATCTCCACCTTCCAGTTTCAAGTGATTCTTTGTACCTCAGTCTCCTGAGTAGCTGGGACTATAGGCATGTGCCATTATGCCCGGCTAATTTTTGTATTTTTAGTAGAGATGGGGTTTCGCCATGTTGGCCAGTCTGGTCTCAAACTCCTGGCCTCAAGTGATCCACCTGCCTCAGCTTCTCAAAGTGCTGGGATTACAGGCATGAACCACTGCGCCAGGCCAAAAATCACCCTTTTAAAGCGATTTAATGTAAAATGGTACAGCTGCGACTGGGCACAGTGGCTCACGCCTGTAATCCCAGCACTTTGTGGGACCGACGTGGGTGGATCACCTGAGGTCAGGAATTCGAGACGAGCCTGGCCAATATGATGAAACCCTGTCTCCAGTAAAAATACAAAAAACAATTAGCCAGGCATGGTGGCAGGTGCCTGTAATCCCAGCTACTTAGGAGGCTGAGGCATGAGAATCGCTTGAACTCAGGAGGCGGAGGTTGCAGTGAGCTGAGATCACACCACTGCACTCCAGTCTGGATGACAGAGCAGGACTCCATCTCAAAAAATAAATAAATAAATAAATAAATAATAAAATGGTACAGCTGTTATGGACAACAGCATGACAGTTCTTCTAAAAGGTAAAAAGGGCCATATGATCTAGCAATTCCACTTCTGGATGTTTACCCCAAAGAAATGAAAGCAGAGCCTGGGCACAGTGGCTCACGCCTCTAATCCCAGCAATTTGGGAGGCCAAGGCAGGTGGATCACTTGAGGTCAGGAATTCGGGACCAGCCTGACCAACATGGTGAAACCCCATCTCTACTAAGAATACAAAAATTAGCTGGACGTGGTGGTGCATACCTGTAATCCCTGCTACTTGGGAGGCTGAGGCAGGAGAATCGCTTGAATCCAGGAGGTGGAGGTTGCCGTGATCTGAGATCACACCACTGCACTCCAGCCTGGGCGACAGAGAGAGGCTCCATCTGAAACAAACAAACAAAAAAAGAATTGAAAGTAGGGACTCAAATAGATATTTATACACTCATGTTCATAACAGCATCATTCACAATAGCCCAACAGTACAAGCAACCCAAGTGTCCATTGAAGGATGAATGGGTAAATAAAATTTGGTATGTGCATACAATGGAATATTATCCAGCCTTAAAAAGGAAGAAAATTGTGACACATGTTACAGCATGGGTGAACCATGAGGACATACTGCTAAGTGAAATAAGTCAAGCATAAAAGATCAAATACTGCATAATTCCACTTATATGAGGTACCTGGAGTAGTCAGATTCACAGATACAGAAAATAGAATGGTTGGCCAGGGCTGGGGAGAGGGAAAATAGGGAGTTATCATTTAATAGGTACAGAGTTTCAGCTTTGCAATTGGAAGAGTTCTGATGATGGTTGTACACATTGTGATGTATTTAATGCCACTGAACTGTGCACTTAAAAATGGTTATGATGGTAAATCGTATGTGTATTTTGCCACAATTTTTAAAAATAAGAAAATGCATAGTAAGAGTATCACCAGAAAAGAATACAATTCAATGGTTGTTAGATATTAATAGAGTTTATGCAACCATTGTCACATCAATTTTAGAACATTCTCATCACTCCCCAAAGAAATCCTCTACCCATCAATAGTCACTCTCCATCACCCTTGCCTCCAGCCCTTGGCAACCATGAATCTACTTTCTGTCTCTATGGATTTGCCTATTCTGGACATTTCATATAAATGGAACCATACAATATGTACAATATATAGCCTTTTGTGTCTGGCTTTTTTTTTTTTTTTTTTTTTTTTTTTTTTTCCGAGATGGGGTCTCACTCTGTCACCCAGGCTGGAGTGCAGTGGCACAATCTCAACTCACTGCAACCACTGCCTCCTGAGCCCAAGCAATCCTCCCACCTCAGCCTCCTGAGGAGCTGGGACAATAGGCATATGCCACCACACCTGGCTAATTTGTTGCATTTCTGGAAACAGGGTTTTGCCATGTTGGCCAGGCTGGTCTTGAACTCCTGAGCTCAAATGATCCTTGTGCCTTGGCCTCCTAAAGTGCTGGGATTGCAGGCATGAGCCACCACGCTCGGCCCCGGCTTCTTTAACTTAGCATAACGCTTTCAAGATTCATTCATGTTATAGCATGTATCATTATTTTATTCTTTTGTTTTTTGTTTTTTGTTTTTTGTTTTTTTTTTGAGACAGAGTTTTGCTCTTGTTGCCCAGGCTGGAGTGCAACGGTGTGATCTCAGCTCACTGCAACCTCCGCCTCCCAGGTTCAAGCGATTCTCCTGCCTCAGCCTTCCAAGAAGCTGGGATTACAGGTGTGCACCACCACGTCCAGCTAATTTTTGTATTTTTAGTAGAGATGGGGTTCACCATGTTGGTCAGGCTGGTCTTGAAATCCTGACCTCAGGTGATCTGCCTGCCTCGTATTTTATTCCTTTTTATGGCTGAATAATATTCTCCATTTTGTGTATCCATTCACCAGTTGATGGACATTCAAATTGCTTTTATTTTTTGGCTAATTTTTTAATGTGAGAAGATGAAATTTATTTTTATTGTATAAATGCAAAAATTACAGGAAAATATTTTAAAGCTTTAAAAAATGCCAAGTGACATTGATACAGGAAAATCACAAAGCAGGAGAACTATACTAAATTAATAGATTTCATTTTAAAATGTCTCATTGTATCTCAGATTTTGAAAGATTCCATTTCTGTGGAAGACAGTTGATTCTGTTGAACTTATAATGACCCCCAGTTTAATTAATAAGTACTGATAGCCATTGATCTATTTCTTTTGGGGAGGAGATAAGAAAGATGTGTATACATTCTGTGTACATGTAATAGACACAATTTTCTGGATCCAGCTCAGGGTTTCTGAAATTTTTTTTTTTTTTACTTTTATTTTAGATTCAGGGGGTACATGTACAGGTTTCTTACATGGGTGTATATATTGCATGATGCCAAGGTTTGGGCTTCTAATGTTCACTCAAGTAGTGGACATAGTACCCAATAGGTAGGTTTTCAACCCTTCTGTCTTCCCTCACTCCCCCTTTTGAAATTCCCAGTGTTTATTGTTCCCATCTTTGGTGTCATGTGTACCCAGTGTTTAGCTCACACTTATGAGTGAGAGCATGCAGTATTTGGTTTTCTGTTTCTCTGTTAATTTGCTTAGGATAATGGCCTCCAGCTGCATCTGTGTTGTTGCAAATGTGTGATTTTATTCTTTTTTATGGCTGCATTTGGCTATTTTGAATAATGCTGCTAATGAACATTCATGTACAAGCTTTATGTGGACATATATTTTCAGTTCTCTTGGAGATTTAGATATCAGTGGAACTGCTGGATCATATAGTAACTCCATGTTTAACATTTTGAGTAACT
The DNA here is from genome assembly GCF_043159975.1 of Macaca nemestrina. Classification (NCBI taxonomy): domain Eukaryota; kingdom Metazoa; phylum Chordata; class Mammalia; order Primates; family Cercopithecidae; genus Macaca; species Macaca nemestrina. Next base: position 98,263,672 of record NC_092126.1, on the reverse strand, counting down.
GCTAAACTCTTTTTCACAGCAACTGTACCATTTTAAAAATTTGCCAGCAATGTATCAGTGTTCTAATTTCCCCAGATCCTCACCAAAATTTGTTATTGTCTGTCTTTTTCATTATTGCAATCCTAGTGGGTTTGAAGCATTATCTCACTGTGGTTTTGATTTGCATTCTCTTAATGACTATTGATGTTGAACATTTTTTCATGTGATTATTGCCTATGTGTTGCTTGTGCTTTGGGTGTCATATCTTAGAAACCATTGCCTAATTCAAGATCACAAAGATGTATCCATCCATCAGACTTACTCCTAAGATCTGCCTCTAAGAATTTTATAGTTTTAGCTCTTACATTTAGGCCTGTGATCCATTTTGAGTTAGTTTTGTATATGGTGTGAGGTAAGGGTCCAACTTCATTCTTTTGCATGTGGATATCCAGTTGTCCCAGCATCACTTGTTGAAAAGACTATACTTTCTCCATTGAATGTTCTTGGCCCTCTTATTAAAAATTAATTGGCCATAATTGTATGGGTTTACTTTTGGCTGTAAGTTGTATTCTGCTGATCTATATGTCTATCCTTTTGCTATGATCACACTGTCTTATATACTGTAGGCTTTTTTTTTTTTTTTTTTTTTTTTTTGAGACAGGGTCTCACTCTGTCACACAGGCTGGAGTGCAGTAGTGTGATCATAGCTCACTGCAATCCTCAAACTCCTGGGCTCAAGATATCCTCCTGCTTCAGCTTCCCAAATAGCTGTAACTGTAGGCACGCACCATCATGCCTGGCTAATTTTTGTTGTTGTTGTTGTTGTTGAGATGGAGTTTTGCTCTTGTTGCCCAGGCTGGAGTGCAATGGTGTGATCTCGGCTCACTGCAACCTCTGCCTCCTGGGTTCAAGTGATTGTCCTGCCTCAGCCTCCTGAGTAGTGGGGATTACAGGCATGCACCACCATGCCCAGCTGATTTTGTATTTTTAGTAGAGACGGGGTTTCTCCATGTTAGTCATGCTGGTTTTGAAATCCTGACCTCAGGTAATCCGCCCGCCTCAGCCTCCCAAAGTGCTGGGATTACAGGGATGAGCCACTGCACCTGGCCTCCTGTCTAATTTTTAATTTTTTATGGAGTTGGAGTCTCACTATGTTGCCTGGGCTGGTCTCAAACTCCTGGTTGCAAGTGATCCTCTCACCTTGGCCTCCCGAAGTGCTGGGATTACAGGCATTACACCTCACCCAACCTTGAATAGTTTTGTCATACAATTTGAAGTTGGGAAGAGTGAATCCTCCAGCTTTGTTCTTTTACAGTATTGTTTTGGCTCTTCTGGATTTCTTGCATTTCTGTGTGAATTTTAGGATCAGCTTATTGATCCTGCAAAAAACCAGCTGGGGTTTTTATAGGAATTGTGTTGGTTCTTCACATCAATTTGGGTAGTATTGCCACCTTAACAATATTAAGTTGTCTGATACATAAACATTTAGTGTTTTTCCATTTATTTGGTCTTATTTAATTTCTATTAACAATGTTTTATAGTTTTTAGTGTACAGATCCTCCTATTCTTTGTTAAATTTCTTCCTGTGTATTATTCTTTTTGGTGCTATTGTAAGTAGAATTGTTTCTTTTAATTTTATATTCAGGTTGTTTATTGCTAGTATATAGAAATATACTTGATTTTTGTATATCAATTGTGTACCTACAACCCTGTTGGACCCATTTATTAGTTTGTATAGCTTCTATTTGTGTGTATGAATCCAACTAATTTTTATATCCTCTGAAACACTTAACAGAGTGCAGAGTCTTAATTAGTACTCAATCCATTTGTGTTTCTTGAATCAATCTCTTTAAATGCCACATTGTCACATAATCCTTCCATCCAGTGAATAATTTCTCAGTTCCCAATACCACTGAATCATTCTTTTTCTCCTTTGATTTTTATCTGCAGGCTTGGGAACAATGGGCCGAGGCATTGTCATTTCTTTTGCAAGGGCCAGAATTCCTGTGATTGCTGTAGATTCAGACAAAAACCAGCTAGCAACTGCAAACAAGATAATAACCTCTGTCTTGGAAAAAGAAGCCTCCAAAATGCAACAGAGTGGCCACCCTTGGTCAGGACCAAAACCCAAGTTAACTTCATCTATGAAGGAGCTTGGTGGTGTGGATTTAGTCATTGAAGCAGTATTTGAGGAAATGAGCCTGAAGAAGCAGGTCTTTGCTGAACTCTCAGCCGTGTGCAAACCAGAAGCATTTTTGTGCACTAATACTTCAGCCCTGGATGTTGATGAGATTGCTTCTTCCACTGATCGTCCTCACTTGGTCATTGGCACCCACTTCTTTTCGCCAGCTCATGTCATGAAGTTGTTAGAGGTTATTCCCAGCCGATACTCTTCCCCCACTACCATTGCCACTGTTATGAACTTATCAAAAAAGATTAAAAAGATTGGAGTCGTTGTAGGCAACTGTTTTGGATTTGTGGGGAATCGAATGTTGAATCCTTATTACAATCAGACATATTTCTTGTTAGAAGAAGGCAGCAAACCAGAGGAGGTAGATCAGGTGCTGGAAGAGTTTGGTTTTAAAATGGGACCTTTTAGAGTGTCCGATCTTGCTGGGTTGGATGTGGGCTGGAAATCTAGAAAGGGGCAAGGTCTTACTGGACCTACATTGCCTCCAGGAACTCCTGCCCGAAAAAGGGGCAATAGGAGATACTGCCCAATTCCTGATATGCTCTGTGAATTAGGACGATTTGGCCAGAAGACAGGTAAGGGTTGGTATCAATATGACAAGCCATTGGGTAGGATTCACAAACCCGATCCCTGGCTTTCCAAATTCCTATCACAGTATAGAGAAACCTATCACATTGAACCACGTACCATTAGCCAGGATGAGATCCTTGAGCGCTGCTTATATTCACTTATCAATGAAGCATTCCATATCTTGGGAGAAGGGATAGCTACTAGCCCAGAGCACATTGATGTTGTCTATTTACATGGATATGGATGGCCAAGGCACAAGGGCGGACCCATGTTCTATGCTTCCACAGTTGGGTTGCCCACAGTTCTAGAGAAGTTGCAGAAATATTACAGGCAGAACCCTGATATTCCCCAACTGGAGCCCAGTGACTATCTAAAAAAACTGGCTTCTCAGGGAAACCCTCCCCTGAAAGAATGGCAAAGCTTGGCAGGCTTCCCTAGCAGTAACTTGTGATTCAGCCTTCCAGATTATGCCTCACATGCTAGCATCAGGTAATGCTCACTGAATTTCAGTGAAATTAAATCAAAAATCCAAAGTAAGATTGTTCTGAAATACAAAGCAAAAGAAATAATCAGTAGAGTCTTCTGTGTGACGACTCTAATGGTCAAATCTTTAGGAATGTGCTTCCTATGCCTCTGAATCTGTCCTTATCAGATAAATTCAATGCCTGAACTTGTGTGAATGTAATATCATAATCGCTGATGAAAGAGGCTCAGGCATAAGTTGAGATTCTCAAATGTTTTGATTATTGGATACATGTGTCATCAATTAATAAATGATAAATGCAGCTAAGTCATACATTGATTTTGACTCCTTTCAATGTCACACACATAGTATTGATCAGAAATCTTATGAATCATACATACACTCAACAAACATTGAAGTCGTAGGAAAAACATGGTTGGAAATTGGTAAGGGAACTGAGTACTTCAAACCAGCACAGGGAACTCAGATTAGTATGGCAAGCCTTTCCTCTTCTGGTCTTTCCTCTTCTGTTTATGAAGAAATAATAGAAAGGAGTAAGTCGTTAACTTAGTGTAAGAAGGGTCTTAGAGAACATCTAACCTTCTAGAATTTCCCGATTCTATGATGGAGTAATGACGCCAGTTTCCCTGTCATGACAGGCCTCTGTGATGTTACATATGGAAATGGTTGAATCTTGAAAAATCTAAAATTGTTGCAAAACATATTTTGTATAATTTTGTTATAAGAGTTCTTCTCTTTTTACTTTTTGCGTTGTGTAGTCAAAAATTAAGGGGCTGGTCAACACAAAAACTTGTACACAAATATTTATAGCAGAATTATTCATAATGGCCAAAAGTTGGATACAACCCAAATGTCTATTAACTAATGAATAGATAAATCTGGTATATCCATACAATGGACTATTATTCAGTCATAAAAAGAAATAAAGGACCAGGCACAGTGGCTCACACCTGTAATCCCAGCACTTTGGGAGGCTGAGGCAGGAGGATTGCTTGAGGTCAGAAATTTGAGACCAGCCTGGGCAACATAGCAAAACCCTGTCTCTATAAAAAATACTTCCTGTACATTAGTGGTTGCCTAAAGCTAGAATTAGGGATGATGGATGGGGAGTACAGGATTCATCTAATAGGTACAGGATTTCTCTATGGTTCATGAAAATGGTCTAAACTTATTATGGTAATGGTCACATAACAATATATTAAAAACTATTGAGTTATATATTTTAAATGGGTGAATTATATGGTATGTGAATTGTATCTCAATAAAGTTGTTAGTAAATAAATGGGGCTGAAGATGTTATCCTTCATTGTGGTGGAAATGAACTTCCACAATATTTTCACCTGTGAACCCAAACAAAATGAAAGTTCTGATGGAAAAATCTTGAATGAATAGAGTATAAGTTTTCCGTTGTTAAAGAGCAAACAAAAAACCAACAAAAAATCCAAGTGTGCCTTGAATTGTACAGAGCACAATTATTACGTTTGAAATATATACTACTTAATTTTATATAATTTGGTTTGTGAAATTAAAGACATCAATGAAAATGATTCCTGAAAGTAGTAATTTTGTCTCCAAAGTGACTTGTTTTCAAATTAATGTTAAAAAAAAACCCACTAACTTTTTCTTCAATCCTGGAATTAATTTTGAGTTCTTGCAACTTATTTTCACCCTACACTAGCCTCTAGATTGAGGTTTTGAAATTAGAGCGTCTATGAATAGATTTTATCAGTCAATAACCCCTGAAATGTTATGATAAAGTTTGTGTATATGTATCTGAGTACATTTCTTGGAAGAGGTACCATATCATATTCTAAAAAGTATCATGACCCGGCCGGACACAGTGGCTCACATCTGTAATCCCAACATTTTGGGAGTCCGAGGTGGGCAGATCATGAGGTCAGGAGATCGAGACCATCCTGGCTAATACGGTGAAACCCCATCTCTACTAAAAATACACAAAATTAGCCGGGTGTGGTGGCACGTGCCTGTAGTCCCAGCTACTTGGGAGGCTGAGGCAGGATAATTGCTTGAACTCAGGAGGCAGAGGTTGCAGTGAGCTGAGATTGCGCAGCTGTACCCCAGCCTGGGCAACAGAGTGAGACTCCATCTCAAAAAAAAAAGTATCATGACCCAATAAAGGTTAAGGACCAATAGAAAATGGGAAGAGCAGCCCAGCACGGTGGCTCATGCCTGTAATCCCAGCACTTTGGGAGGCCAAGGTGGGCAGATCACTTGGGGTCAGGAGTTTGAGACCAGCCTAGCTAACATGGTGAAACCCCGTCTCTACTAAAGATACAAAAATTAGCCGGGAGTGGGGGCACGTGCCTGTAGTCCCAGCTACTCCGGAGGCTGAGGCAGGAGAATCCCTTAAACCCAGGAGGCGGAGGTTGCAGTGAGCCGAGATCTCGCCACTACATTCCAACCTGGGTGATAGAAAAAGACTCCGTCTCAAGGAAAAAAAAAAAAAAAAGAAAAGAAAACAGGAAGAGGAAAATATGAGTTCATTCCTTCTTATTTTACATCAAATGAAGCCAAACTAATTCAAATTTGCTGGGTCCTACATATAATAGTAGTTAATACGATGAAAATTTTCAGGATATCCTCTCCTGTCCTTGAAAATATACTTGCTTAAAAGGCTGATTTTGTTAATAATTTTAAAACATTTGTTTAAGAAAACCCTCTGGATTTCATTTTTAAAAATATGTTCTAATGATAATTGACTGTGACGGGAATTATATATTGGAAACACCCTTGAAGCTGTAAGACTCCCAGCTTGAAAGACGCTCTTAATGATACTCCTTAAATCAGTGAAGCCGCCATGCAGCTGCAGTTGCTCTCTGTTTATTTATCTCCAGCAGGAACAGGTGTGCATGAGAGAGATAACGTGAGGAATTCTAAATTCCCCTGATTAATGATGTTACAGAATTGTTTATGCAAATCACACTCTACTGCACTGTAGGAACCCAGAATTTCTAGGGCCTTAGATTTGTCTTTAAAACAGACACCTAGAAATCAGAAATATTGCAGCCTCACTAGATTATCTGAACCCTTTTGGTAGCCATTGATAAGATTAAATCAAGTTCTCTGGACTATGTTTAAAAGCAGCTTTTTGCAAGAACAGAATAGTTCTGGACTATTCCTGGGACTGTCAGTACCATCTGCTTATCTTAACAGCTTATACGTATTTTGAGATTAACAGACAAGTTACACTGCTTCCAGGCAGGACAGCAGCATTGCACAACTCCAGCGGACACCATTCATACTGTGTACCAAGGGACTGTCATCCACATAGAAATGATATGAATGACATCCCCAGGAATTGTATAATGCCTAGTTTTGTTTCCAGGACACTCTGTGTAGCGGTTTCAAGCCAAAAACTCTTCTGGTTATTGCTGTATCTTTCTAAATAATAGTTGACAAAAGTGGTTCAGAAAATTTCCATTTAGACTGGATCACCAATGGGACCAAATTTGGAACAAAATGGGACAAAATGTTTGTGTTTTGTTTGTTCTTTTTTTTCCCCTAGCACCCTGAGAAAGAGGAATATGAGAGAGATGAACAGAACTTTAAATTCTTGTCCAAAGAATACCAGGGCATTTAATTTATTTTTTGTTTTTTGTAGAGACTATGTTGCCCAGGCTAATCTCAAATTCCTGGGCTCAAGCGATCCTCCTGTCCCAGCCTCCCAAAGTGCTGAGCCACTACACCCGGTCTCCCAGGGCATTTCAATTGAAATATTTATTTGTTCTCTTTCACCCAAACTTAAAGTAGCCTGGCAGAATGAGTGCCTGAAAGCATCTCATAAGCTGACATGAGCAGAGCTAATGCAGTCACTCGTGCACGCATATTTTCACTGTACTTAGGGCTATTCCACACTCTGTAAAGACACACAAACAGTTGCTAATTCTAGCCATAGTGTGATATCCCTAGGATGAACTTAGGGCAAAACCTTCTCCAACTAGATCCTAAATGCACATGGATTTCCAAAGCGGGCCGAGGTCTAGAGTGTTGTTGATTTGAAAACTGACCGTTGGCTGTCCCCCAACGTTTCTCTTCTTATGTAGGAATAAATGTCCCAATTGTTAGCTAAGCATATAGTGGCCCAGAATACACAACGTATTTGTCAGCTTCTCTTACATGAAATTGTGGATATGTGACTAAGTTCTAGGTAATGGGATGTCAGAGGGAGTGTCACATGGCCGCTTCTGGTAACTGGCCTTCACCGTCAGATGATGAGCAGCCTTTGCCCATCATTTTTGTCTCTTCCTCCATCTTCCTGCCTGGAACACAGATGTGATGGCTGGAGTTGCAGCCACTAGACTAGACCACGAAGACAGAGGCCAGGCCCTGGAATGAAGAGCAGTAAAGAACATGGGTCCCTGAGGAGCTCGTGGAGCAGCATTAGCCACACTACCTCCAGCAGCAATCAACTCGTATCATGGAGAACTTGGTGTTATTTTTAAGTCTTTACTCATGACTGACCCTAAAATCTGAATGAATGCAAGTGGGATCCAAGAATTGGTACAGTTAGGGTTCTTTGTTTTTTGTTGTTGTTGTTTGTTTTTTTCTCAGTGCTATAGGCAATTCTGATACACAGGTAGTTTTATTCTTTATTTATTTTGGGACAGAATTTCACTCTTGTTGCCCAGGCTGGAGTATAATGGCGTGATCTCGGTTCACTGCAACCTTTGCCTCCTGGGTTCAAGCAATTCTCCTGCCTCATCCTCCCAAGCAGCTGGGATTACAGGCACGCGCTACCACACCCAGCTTATTTTTCTATTTTTAATAGAGACAGGGTTTCACCATGTTGGCCAGGCTGGTCTTGAACTCCTGACCTCAGATGATCTGCCCACCTCAGCCTCCCAAAGCGCTGGGATCACAGGCATGAGCCACGAGGCTCAGCCACACAGGTAGTTTTAAGAATCTTGTCTCATTAAACAAAATTTGTTTTTTTAAAAAATGTTTTTGCCAGTCTCATGTGTTTTTCAACTTGATATTGAATTACTCAGAAATTTTCGTATGTTCCACATATAATTGTTGTGGGCAGACGGAGATGCCCACTAAGAACCTGAGAACAGGGCTGTAAATAAACATTTAGTAGGAAGTAGTCTCACAGGCCTACTTGAACCTCAGCTTGACTGTTACTTAATTAGAAATAAAAAAACATTCATGAAGAAAATATGTATTAACAGAAGGAGAAGTGATCAACAATAGCATAAGGGAAAAAGAAGAAAAATTGGAAAAGCAGCATCTCTCAGCACTGACTAAAAGTACTAAATCTGGGGTGCATAAACTTTCTGCTCACTAGATCAGAGATCTCCAAAATGGGGTGCCTCTACCCAAATGAGTATGAAAAATGATCCATAGAGATATAGGCAGAAAATACTAGAACTACCATTGCTACTTATTTTTGCCTACAAAATAAGAACTTAACCTTGATTAATATTTTGTGTGCTGACGTACACTGTTGCCCTCAACAGGTTGCATCTCAGACAGCTATGAGGTGTCCTGAGCAAAGCAGGCAACATCCAAAATGCAGAGGCTGACAGTGGTATCCTCCCACTTTCATTTGTTTTCAGCGTATTCAGAAATATTGCAGATTCTATGTAATGGGGTAAGTGGATATTCAGACTAAATTATTGAATTTAACTAAACTAACCCTCACAAAAAATTCCTTGAAGGGAAGCCCTCTTAAAAAAATTTCCTTGTGAATGGATAAAGAAAATGGGGTACACATACACAATGGAATATTGTTCAGCCGTAAAAAATAATAAATCCTGTTATTTCGTGGTAACATGGATAGCACTGGAAGACGTTGTGCTGAGTGAAAAAAGCCAGGAACAGAAAGCTAAATACCACATGTTCTCACTCATATGGGGAAGCTAAAAAAAGCAGATCTCATAGAAGTGAAAAAAAGTAGAACAGAGGATACTAGAGGCTGGGAAGGGTAAGGGGAAAGGAGGGATAGGGAGAGAGCTGTTAAAGGATACAAAATTACACCTGGATGGGAGGAATAAGTTCTAGTGTTCTATACCGCTGTAGGATGATATAGTTCACAATAATATGTTATATAGTTTCAAATAGCTGGAAGGAGAATATTGAATATTCTAGACTCAGAGAAATGATAAATGTTTGAAATGATGGATATGCTAATTAACCTGATCTGAACAGTATACAGTGTATGTATCAAAACATCACCATAAGCCCCATGAATATGTATAGCTATTATTTGTTAATTAAAAAATAAAATTATAAAAAAAGGATTCCTTCAAAGAAAGCACAAGGGAAGATGAAACAAAGCAAGCAAAGGTGAGCAACGAGACAATGGCAGAGCTGGTAGTTCTGGTGTCAGCTTTTAGTCAGCTGCATTACAAGGTAGAATGAGTTAGTCAAATCTGGCAAGAAGTTGGCCAAAAAATGGAAATTATCAAGAAGATTATTAGAAATTTTGATTGATGGCCATGTGCGGTGGCACACGCCTGTAATCCCAGCACTTTGGGAAGCTGAAGCAGGTGGATTGCCTGAGATCAGGAATTCAAGACCAGCCTGACCAACATGGTGAAACCCCATCTCTACTAAAAATACAAAAATTAACTGGGATGGTGGCACACGTCTGTAATCCCAGCTACTCAGGAGGCTGAGGCAGGAGAATCGCTTGAACCCAGGAGGCAGAAGTTACAGTGAGCCAAGATCACACCAGTGCACTCCAGCCTGGGCAGCAAGAGCAAAACTCCATCTCAAAAATAATAATAATAAATAATTTTTTAAAAAAAGAAATATTTATGTACCTGCCATAAATAGTGAAGTTTGCCCTAGAAGTATACTGTCTGATGATATTAGCTAATAATAATATGAAACCATCACATATTAGTAAGATGTTTTAATATATTATTTAATCAATATCTCATCATTTCTAAATTTCTTTTTTGTGTTGTATAATGTACATGTACATCAATATAATAGGGAAAGTATATGATTTGTAAGTCAATAAGCATTCTGCATATTAGATATACATACTAAAATTTTCTGTGATGTGCTACCCACATCCTCTTTCACGAATGAAAGATTAATTCTCTCAGCTTCCAGAAGTGCTGCCAGAAGACGGCCTTCTTTAGGGACTGCCTTGCTCAAGGTCACACCTTCTTCCAAAGGTAATTTGCATCCACTGCCTGCTCCGGGCAGGAGTCGTCTTGCCCCAGCTCTGCAGGGCTGACATAGTCTAGAGCTCCTGGTGGGCCACATTGATTGGAATGAGGTCTTCCTTCGTCCTGCAACGCCCCTCAACTTCTTCCTCTGCTCATTCCTGCTTCTCCCTCCTCTCTTTCAAAGGTGTTAATTCTGAGATCACTCTCTAAACATTTTGGGGTTTTTTTTGTTTATTTGTTTATTTCTTTATAATTTCAACTTTGATTTTAGATCACAGGGTACACATGCAGTTTTGTTATTGTGTAATGCCAAGGTTTAGGTTATGACTGAAAATTTTGCACATGAATCTCAATCTCAGACTCTGCTTCCCAGGAAACCTAACCTACAACAGTGAAGGTGCATGATTAAAAATGCTTGGCAGGCTGGACGCGGTGGCTCGCGCTTGTAATCCCAGCACTTTGGGAGGCCGAGGTGGGTGGATCATCTGAGGTCAGGAGTTTGAGACCAGCCTGGCAAACATGGCAAAACCCTGCCTCTACTAAAAATACAAAAAATTAGCTAGGCATGGTGGTGTGCGCCTGTAATGCCAACTACTTGGGAGGCTGAGGCAAGAGAATTGCTTGAACCAGGGAGGCGGAGGTTGCCGTGAGACAAGACCGTGCCACTGCCCTCTAGCCTGGGCCGCTGACTGAGACTCCATCTAAAAAAAAAAAAAAAAAAAAAAAATGCTTAGCAATCGTCAACCTACAAGCCATCAACTCTTCAGTATTTGTTTAATAGACTTCTTTTGATCTCACATGCCATCAGTTTTTATAAATATTCTATATGTGCTAGAATTTTCATTCTCTATTTCGTGAATATGGAATTCTACTATTAGATCAAGCTTGTTAATTATGTTTCTCTAGTTTTCTATATAGCCTGGCCTATGTTTTATCTGTACTCTTACCTCCTTCTGATGAGCAGGGTCAATTACCCATGCCAGGGTGGTTACAAAGAGCCAGAAGTGACTGGGGGACAGCCATAGCTTAAGGGATTCTTACTGTATCTCTGGTGGAAATATTTCCCCGCTAGGAACCAGGACTTCTAGACACAGAGTGTTAGTTGCTCATGCGGGAAATAAAATTCCCCAAAGGGGCCACTTCTACTTCCACTATTTGGTGCCTATAGCCCTGTATTCTATCTACTGGGAACATAGTGCCATATGTGATTATTGATTTAGAGTATGAACTATATCCTGGAGAATGATACCCCATTTCACGGGCATCATTTCAAAACTGGCACCTCAACAATAAATGCAATAAATGCTCTAATAGGAAGGCTAGTGGCTTCTACGTAGTACAATATGTGATTGAACTAGAGGATCCCATAGTCGTCCATCTGCTTCTACACCTCTTTTGTTCCAAAGTATGTCCTTTTCCCTGATGCAATATTATGTGAGGTCTTGCACCACTGATTCAGATTCTAAGTCCTTGGAGAATGGTGCTGAAACCCTGTAGTCAGAAAAGAAAAACCTGTATCTGGAATATATGTCAATTGCAGTCAAGATGGATCACCGATCCTCCCAGGGTAGAAGAGTTCTGATGTAGTCGACTTAACACCAAGAGGTTGATTGGGACCCTTGAGTACCAGCCCCTGGGGTGCAGCATTTACTAGTCTTTGGCTAGTCAATTGTACATTCAACAACTAGATCAGCCTTGGTGAGTGGGAGCCCCTTCTGTTGGGTTCATGCATGGCCTCCATCCCTACAACCATGTCTACTCTGTTCATGGGTCAGTCATGCCAATGCTAAGGTGGGCAGTAATCATGACTAGCTGATGTCAGCCAGCCTGGCCGCTCTGTCTACTTGGTTGCTTAATTCATCTTCTGTGGTAGGTGTCCTCTGGAGGTCATTAACATGTGATACACCACTTTTCACTTTTCATGCCCACTCCCACAGGTCATCCATCTCTAAGTTCCCCAGTTCTCACTGTTCCCTGGCTTCCAATATTCCTCCTTCTAGGCCTTGACCAACCATCCAAGCTGTTTACCATTGCCCACATATCCTTACCTCAAGCTACTTCTCTGAGTCTTTGGATCTCTTCCTCCACCGTCTGCCATAGCAGTGTCAATGGTTAACCTAGCAGTGTATTAACGACGTCTCCTAGAGTGCCTAGGCATTGAGTCCTGTGTCTTGAAGAGTGTTTCCATGTTGATGAACTCTACCTACCAAAGTTTATGTGTTCTGCTGCTCACTTGATCTAACACCCTCAGGTCTAGTCCCACACATGCTCTCCTGGCTTCTGCTGATAGGTGTTGGCTACGTCCCACAGCACCTTAAGGGTACGATCCCTGTTCTCCCCTAGTGATCTCAATACTTCCCTGGATGAGTTATTTTGTGACTTAACTCTAATTATTGCTCTAGGGGCATTTTCTGAGCTGGGCATGTGTTGTTTTATAGGACAGAAACCTCTTATCTTCAAGCAACTGAGGAGCATTAGTGTTTAGCAGGGAAAGGTAGGTCACTTCTGCAGGCCCAGAGCATTTAGGGGAATCTCAGAATTTGAGATTTTCAGATTCATTGACCCGATGTCCCCATCCCAAGTTACAGGGTCCCACTTCTTCCTAATCAAAGCCCTAACCTTATCACAGCGGACTTAGTATGAAAATTCGGCCTTTTGCAGAACTCCACTTTCCTTATAATTAAGTCCCAGGCCTGACTCTCTGCTTTTTCTCCCCTCTGACTACAGGAGATGAGCTTCTTCATATGCTGCCAGGGAAGTCCTGTGATGTTCACAGTTCATCTTACATTGGTAATTAATCACCTTCACATCTTTTATTATATTTTTCCAGTGCAGCAATAGCCTCCAGCAGCCACCATCTGACTCCATAATCACAATTTCTGATAAGCCTCTCAAATGCCTGAGATACTGCTTTCATTACTCCTACCAATATCCCATCACAACTTCTCTATGGGTAAAAGTTTTAACTTTTGCAGCCACAGCACGCCAGGTGGTATCAGTACTCCACTTACTACGAGGGATGATGTCCTCATTGCCAGGTGGCTGGTTGCTGATCCAGTTCCAAAATTCCATTTTAGCAGTTTGCCTCCGAGGACCACTTCTGTTAAAACTGCCATAGAATGGGAAGGAAACCCAAAGCAGAGATTTCCATGCAGGTCTGCTAGTGAATGCCCTTGGCAACAACAGCTGTAAGGGAGTGAAGGAAACAGGATTGAGCAGAAGGAGGGGTTGATACAGATGTAACAGGGGCTTCAGTGGACCCATGAGGAAGTCAGGGGCTTGGATAGCCCTTCAGAGATCCTAAATTAAGGCAAAGGGGATGGACCTTTGTACCCCAACCTTGACTTTCTTTTGGCTGTGGGTTGCCCCTAGGGAGGAAGGCATAGCCTTGGATATACCGTCAGCCAAAGTCAGTATCCTGGGATGAACTCAGGTCCTTACCTTCTCCCAGGGGCACCCAGTACTCGCAGCAGCTGGAGGAATCTGGTCGGTGCAGCACAGCTTCAAACACAGCCCTGCCTTGTAGACCTTCATTATTGCTCTTATCACTCTCATTGTACTTTTAGCTCCTGTTTTTGTAATTTGCTCAAGAAACCTGCAACTCCCAGCACCCCTCCTCACCTGGACACTCATCCCTGTGTGACCTTGGACTCTTTTCATCATATGGCATCTAATCTGATGTCTGATGTTCCTCAACTCTCCAAATCCTTCTCCTGAGTCCTCTCAAACCCAACATTTGCATCAACATCTCCTCTAGTCTCAAATGTTTATTGAACACTTCTGTATCTCCTTGGGGTCTTCAAGGGAGTCTCTAACAAATGACTGCATCAGCCAGCTTTTGAATACATTGAAAAATAAAACAAAAAAGTAACTCTGGAGGCCAAAATGGCACCTTTATTAGAGATAGAGGACAGGTAGGAGGATGTGGTTTGATGTATATTAACTCCACGGACTTGATAACACTGCCCTGGAGAATTAGACGGACCACCCTACATAGTCACAGCAGCAGGGGGCCACACATATATTCTCACATTTCCTGAAGCCCTCAGTTATGTGGTTTTAAATGATTCCCTATGGCACGTTACTTGTCTCAGGCCCTAACAGGTGAGGTATAATCAGGAAAAACAGGGAGATGGAACTCTCAAGAACAGATAAACAATAATTGAATGTAACGAGTGTCAATTGCCAAATGAATGATGCAGAATATTAATACTGGAATTCAGAGAATAAGGCAGTCACTAAAAAATGTATGCTCCTTAACCTTAAGGAGGCCATGCTGCCACATTTCTTTAGACCATTCATTCCCCCATTCTTCTAGATGATTCTTTCATACCTCCTATTCTTCCAAATTCTGTCACCTCCTTCTCCATCCTCCTCAGCTGATGTCCTTGCTTCTTTCACTGAGAAAATAGAAGCAATCAGGAGAGCTTCCTCAAGTACCCACCAACACATCTACCCACCTCCCTGCATCTGTGCTCACATATTCTGCCTTCCCTCTTGTTTCTGTAAATAAACTATCTGCCCATCTATTAAAAATCAGCTCCTCCGCTATATTCTGGATACCATCTCCCTTCACCTACTCAAATACCTTGTCCCGGCAATTCTCTACCCTTTCTTCTGCCTCATCAACTTCCCTCTCTCTGCAGCTTCTTTCTAATCAGTACGTAAAGTTGTACTGTCTTCCACATTAAATAAAATCTTATTTAAAAATCCTTTTTCTATTAGAAAAAAATTTGACCCCATTTCCCCTTCCGGCTACCAACTTGCTGCTTCTTCACAGCGAAACTTCTCTACTGATTTTTCTAATCGTTTCCTATCATTTCCTCTCATTCTTCCTTAAACCTTCTCCAGTCAGGCTTTGATCCCCACCAGTCTACCAATACTGCCTTTGTCAAGTCCACCAGTGAGACTTTTTTTTTCTTTAGATGGAGTCTCGCTCTGTCACCCAGGCTGGAGTGCAGTGGCACAATCTTGGCTCACTGCAACCTCCGCCTCCCGGGTTCAAGCAGTTCTCTGCCTCAGCCTCCCAAGTAGCTGGGGTTACAGGTGCTCTCCACCACACCCAGCTAATTTTTAGTAGAGACGGGGTTTCACCATCTTGGCCAGGCTGATCTTGAATTCCTGACCTCGTGATCCACCCGCCTCGGCCTCCCAAAGTGCTGGGATTACAGGCGTGAGCCACTGCGCCCAGCCAACCAGTGACACTTTTATTGCTGAATCCAATGATCAATTCCTGGTTTTCATCTCACTTAACTCATCGATCATTCCCTCTTCCTTACAAAGCTTACTTTGCCTGATTCCAGGACTTCACCAGCCTCTTTATTTCTTCCACCTCATTGGTCTCCTGCTCAGTTTCCATTACTGGTTGTTTATCTCTCCCACCTGTAAATAGTGGAGAGCCCAGGGCCCAGGCCTTGGATCTCTTCTTTTCATGCTCCATACCTGCTCTCTCAGTGATCTCATTTAGTTTCATGGTTTTCAGTATCAACTATATACAGAGAACTCCTAAATTCATACCTTCAGCCCAGACCTCTCTCTTGTTTGTCTGTCTGTTTGACATTTATGTTAGGATGTCTAGTGAATATCTAAGACTTAACATGTTCAAATTGAGCTCCTGATATTCTCCATCCTCCTTCCTGTCCTCCCCCAAAGCAGACTTCTGTAAATCTGCCCCATTTTCTGTAAGTGATAGCTCCATTCTGCCATTTGCTCAGGACATACACCTTAGCGTCATCCTCAGCTCCTCACTTTATGTCACTCTCCACATCTAATCCATCAGTAAATCTTGGTGGCTCTACCAGCAAATATATTCAGAATACAACTATTTATCACTGCCTCCTCTGCTATCACTGGGTCCAACCTATTATTATTGTTTCTCCTCTGAGGCAGTGGTGTCCTAACTGGACTGCCTGCTTCAGCCCTTGTTTTACTACGACCGTATCAACACAGCAGCCAGAATAGCTCTTCTATTCAAAATACTCAGTGGTTTTCTATCTTATTTAGAGTAAAAACCCATCTTTACAATGCTACAAGACCCTACATGATGTAACCCCATTACCTCCCTGACTTCATCATCTGAATGTTTGGCTCATTCTCTGTCCCAGCCAACGTGGCTTCCTTGGTATTTTCTGAACATGCCAAGCAAACTCCCACTCCAAGGCCTTTGCACCTCCTATTCTGTCCACCTGAAACTCACTTCCCTCAGCTACTGCATAGATTTCTGCCTCACATCTTTCCTTCTGCTTTGATGTCACCTTGTTAGAAGGGCTTTCTCTGACGATTCCATATCAACAGCAACCATTCCCTTCCCCAATATTCCCTATCTTCTTGATCTTGCATTTTCTTCAGAGCACAGTTACTGTCTGACAATACTTTCTATGCTTCCCCCTCTAAAATGTCAGCTCCTCACAAGCAGTCATTTTGGGTGTTCTGTTTGTTGTTGTGTCTGGAACCTAGACCGGTGCCTGGACATCAGAGATGCTCAATATATTTGTTGAAGAAATAAAAATCTTAGTTTATATCTTGTCTTAGACTGGCCATTTTAAAAGATCACACCTTGTGTTCTGCATACTGGAGATTAGCCCAGGCTATGTTAGAACATTGAAGGAAGGCCGCAGAAAGATTGCTCATCCATCATCTGTCTCAAAACCACCTAGCACAGCTTAACATAAGAAATGTAAAAGCCAAATTTCCATTGATAACCTAACTTTTGCCTTGTCTACCCACCCCTAATTATAGAACAAATGCTCCAAAAAATTTTTCCTGATTTGTGACTTACATAAAAAATATCTCATAGTCCCAGCTACTCAGGAGGCTGAGGCAGGAGAATTGCTTGAACCCAGGAGGTGGAGGTTGCCATGAGCCAAGATTGTGCCTCTGCACTCCAGCCTGGGTGACAAAGTGAGACTGTCTCAAAAAAAAAAAAAATTAAAAAAATTAAAAATCAAATTACATTTCATTGTACAATTTACAAATCCACGTTTTCGAGACAATAATATTACATAACAAAGAATATAAAATTCAATAATATTTGTTATTAGAATGTATGAATATTTGAAATATGAACTGTTACAGAAAATGACTTGGCCATACCACTAAATTGTCAGTTACCCAACTGGTCCTCAGGAACATCTCATAATGTAGACTCTATGTTGGAAAATAAACTTAGTGAAGCGCAATTGATAATCACTTCCAAGAACTGAAAGTATGGAGTGCGGGTTTTGTCTTGCTGTGTTTTTTGTTGTTGTTTTGTTTTTTTGCTGCACTGCCCACCAGATGGTGCTGTTGAGAAGTTTTCTTAAAAATTCCGAGTTGGGGGTCAACTATTAACCAAGTAATAGAATGTAATTTCTATGTTCAATAGCGGTTCTCTAATATTGTTTTTATTACTTTAGACAAAATGTTCTGTAGGCTCCTGGAACTTGTGCATGGGTGGGATGTGGGTCAGTTTCATAAATAATAGGCAATGTGAGTAGGTGGAAATTGGAGATAGAATTTCAGCTGCAGCAGCATTTGAAATTAGTAGATTTTCAGTGATCATTATGTACTTGGCTTCCCAGAGTTAAAAAATTATGTAAAATGTACATAATTTTTTTGTAGCTCTTGTTCAACCTACAAGAGTGAGCATAATAATACCATTTCAATTTTAAAAATCCAATTGCTTATTCTTACATGGTTCCTGAAAAGCTAGCTTTATTAATTCTTTAAAATACGGGCAAGGGTTTTAAAAATAATAATTTAACAGTTGGATTTATGGCTCTTTCTACACAGGTATTTTGTCTATTAGTAAATTCAGGGATTTTTTTGAGTGTATGCTATATACCATCTATCACTGTAATAATAGTATGAGCCATTCATACAGTATAGCAATTAGTCTACTTGGTCATTTCCTAAGAGCCACCAATTTTGATGAGAAAATTGGTGAATATAGGTGGTCAGATTTTATCTGATTTGCTACCGTTTTGGAGCTTTCATGGAAATTTGAGAGTCAATGACCTCTTTTATTTTATCCTCTGTGCAAATGGAACCTTGCCATGAAGTAGCCATTACACTTGCTTTTCCAGATTAAATTCCAGCTTCTTTACCTTTTACATGTTGACTCTATATTCCATCTTTTAATCATTATTGTTACCAGAATTGGGACTAGAAAAGGAAGGAATCATTTACATAATCATTTGCCTAATCATGTACATTTATTTACATAAGTTACACGTCTATCTGAGAGAATGAGAAGCAGACCCAGGGGGAGTGAAGAGCCTGGGGTGGGGGTTGGGACTTCCCCAAGGTCCTTCAGGGAGAGGGAATCTGAGATGTTAGCTTTCAGGAAGTCAGAAGAGTGTGGACAGCAGACATCTGGGCTTGAGGGCTCTGGGGCCTGCCTGCAGGGAAACACAGGCCATGAGATTGTCGCTGGGGAGAGCAAGAGAAGAAAGCAAAGCAAGCGGCCTAAGCAACACTCAATGTACTGCTTTCTTCTTTCCTCTCCAGCTGATGTTCCCACTTCCCAGGGCCTCCGCCTGGACTTGGGGATGCAGGGGATCGGCAGCTGTTCTGCTGGGCTGCTGGCAGGGGGGTGGCTCTAGCACAGATACCCCTTTCTTCTTCCTCGGAGGGAGCAGGAAGTTGCTGAGTGAAGCCTTGTTTCTCAGCCTCTCCATCCCCCAGTTATCAGAGGGAAGGCTCTGTGTAGCAGTCTGTCTCCTGTTCCTGGGCAGGGCTGGGCCAGAGGACAACACCAAGATAAATAACCCCAGCATATTAGGGCCCTCCTCCACCGCTTGTGGAGTTAGGCAACCTGGCAGTGCTAGCCCAGATTCCAAGGCTAGAGGCTGGCTTAAGCGGAAGCGGCAATCTGGGGAGTGGTCTTGCTCTGATGCCCCAGTGTCATTTGTTTTTGTGCCTCTAGTTAGTAGAATTGTTAGAGCCATAATTGTGAAATGTGTAAAACCACACTCTTTTTGGGTTAAAGAGAGAGACAAGAGAAGAAGACATACAGAAAATGCATCTTTAAAATACCTTAAAATATGTATATATGCAAATAATCATTGTTCTTTTTTCTTTTTTTTCTAAAATCAGAACATGACAGTTAGCACACTATCTCTGTCCACCCATCAATAAGTTCATCATCTGTGGATCACTGTCTTTATCATTAAAAAAACTACATCACCCCTAATATTGCAGAGCACCATTCTAAATATTCTGCTTGTATTAACTCATTTAATTCTTATAATACCCCTATGCAGTAGGCATTCCGGTATTATTATCACCATTTTACAGATGAGGAAACTGAAGCACAGAAAGATTACTTTCCCAGGGACACACAGAGATAAGCCCAAGGTTTTTATTTGTTTGTTTGTTTTTTGTTTTGTTTTGTTTTTGTTTCAAGACGGAGTCTTGCTCTGTCTGTCGCCAGGCAATCTTGGTGCAATATTGGCTCACTGCAATCTCCACCTCCTGGGTTAAAGCGATTCTTCTGCCTCAGCCTCCTGACTGCGGGCACACACCACCAGGCCCAGCAAATTTTTGTATTTTTAGAGACGGGGGTTTCACCATGTTGGCCAGGATGGTCTCGATCTCTTGACCTCGTGATCTGCCCGCCTCAGCCTCCCAAAGTGCTGGGATTACAGGCATGCACCACTGCACCCAGCTGTTTTTTTGTTTTTTGTTTTTCTTTACTGTAAGTTCTGGGATACATGTGCTGAACCTGCAGGTTTGTTACATAGGTATACATGTGCCATGGTGGTTTGCTGCAGCTATCAACCTGTCTCTAGGTGATAAACCCAAGATTTTAACCTGGGCAATCTGGCTCTAGAGTCTATGCTCCTAACTATTATGCTATGCAATTTGTACTTATTTATAAATCACACACATATGCTACTGCAATAACATTAATATATACCTCATGAAACACCAACATACACGGACATTTTAAAAGGCAATGTTAACAATAAATATAAATAGAATTTCTGGTATTTTCTTCCTTGACTCCAATAGATTGTCTTGTAATCCCCCATTTTAGAGACCACTGTTTAAGAATTTGGAGCCCTGTGGAAAGGGCCTGACCATGACAGGCTCAGGGAACATGAGCTGTACCACTTCACCATTAATACAGTGAGCTTCCAATACTTTCCAGCACCATGCTTCCTTTTTAACACAAACAAGTTTTGCAGATGCTCATATAAGAGTTGTACCTTTAGGCCGGGTGCAGTGGCTCATGCTTGAAATCTCAGCACTTTGGGAGGCCGAGGTGGGTGGATCACCAGAGGTCAGGAGTTCGAGAGCAGCCTGGTCAACATGGCGAAACCCCGTCTCTACTAAAAACACAAGAATTAGCTTGGGATGGTGGTGTGCACCTGTAATCCCAGCTACTCGGGAGGCTGAGGCACGAGAATCACTTGAACCCAGGTAGTGGAGGTTACAGTGAGCCAAGATCATGCCATTTCACTCCATCCCAGGCAACAAGAGCGAGATTCTGTCTCAAAAAAAAAGAGAAAAAGAGTTGTACCTTTTGTATCCGTTGATTGAGAAAAGACACTGTAATTAAAGCTATTGAGTAACACATGCTTTTAAATGATTTGATTAATTATAGCAGCATCTACATAATGTAAAAAGTGGCCCACACATATGAAAGTCACATTAATTTTTCACTCTACATAGAATACTCAGTATATATATGGATTTCCTTGTTTCTTCTGGGCCCCTGGCATGCATAACCTTTGTAGATGGTGGAATTTGTTAGTGTTGTGGAAAGATTCTGAGTTCACAAGCCAATCAGAAATGAGTTTGAATTCTAGTCCCACATGTGCGACCTGAAAAAAAAAATGGATGTTTTCCAAGACTGAGTTTCCTTGTTTGTAAAAGGAGGATAATATATCCTTGCTTGTTTGTTATAAGCACAGCTATATATAAAAAGTCTCAGATACGTATTGACACAACAAATGGTAGCCATTATTCTCAGAAGCAGATCTACTCTGAAGCTAGCAAAGCTTACAGCACTTGGCACAGGCTCTTTCCAAGACTTCAGGAAGGCCCTGGCAATTTTGTGATTTGTAATCCTGTACTCTTTTCCTTAAAGAGGACCCCTAAAATTATATACCTTTCAGGTTCTCATTGCATCCTCCGAATTACTGCTGTGTTATCCTTCCACTTAAAGGGAATCTGAGAAGTGAGGTACTATAATGACAGGTAAAGTGCCCTGCCCCTCTGATTAGAGCCAGTGATGACAGTGCATGTGAATTGCTGAGGCAGGTTCAGAGCCAGTTCCCACAGAAAGGGTTTAAACGGCTACCCTCCAAGGAGAAGTGAAAGTGATCGCACTAAACATTCAGTCTTATGGGGGTGGGGGTGTGGAGAGAGGGCACTGAGAGGGAGCTGGGATGCTTCCTGACTCCCCTAAGCTCTGCATAGCAACCATGTCAGCACGGTGTGCTTCCCATCTGCCCTAGTCAGACTCAGAATTAAAATCTCTTAGTTGGGCTCTGAATAACGTCCTAAGTTGGTGGTTCTCAACTCCTGGCTGCACAGAAGAACAATCTGGGGAGTTCTGACAAAATTCAACCCTGGAGATTCTGACTGACTTGGCCCGGGGAACTGGTATTTTTATGCACTCCCCAGGAGGTGCCAATGTACAGTCAGGTTGGAGAACCACTGCCCAAACTAGTACGTGCAGTTTCAGTAGGACAGGCAGTGGTGTCCAAGCTAGTGCCCAGCAGTGAGAGACACAGCGGCAAATGGCACAAACATTTCTTAGGACTACTGTGGACCAGGCACCGTGCTTGGAACAAAGATGCCTAAGAGCCGTGACTGTCGCTGGCACACAAGGAATTTACAATCTAATCAAGGTGTACCAGCTGCCTTGATTCTTACAAGAGAGACTCTGAGCTCAGCTAGGAAGTGTCAAAGAAGGCTTCCTGGAGTGACTTGAGTCATACAGGATAAAGTAATTATCCAGATGAAGAAGAAGGGAAAAGTGGGGTTTAGGGATATGAATTATGATGTTGCATTGGGTTTATTGACTGGGCTGGGGCTGTCGGAATGACATGAAATTCCACATTAGTAGAATGAAAAAAACAGTGAGGCAATGAACATTCATCAGCTAAGGTAAAGGAGTAAAGAGACATTGGACCATTGGGCAAGCTAAAGGGGCCACTGGATTGGCTGGAAATGTGCCAGAGGAGCAGCCCTGGGAGCAGAGGGTGATGGTACAGCTCTCAGGTGACCAGTGAGAACCACAAGTCCATCCAGCCCACATGAAGCGCCTCTGCACCCCAAGCTAGAGAAGGAGGGGCCACAGGGCTCTGGACAGACCTAGCCAAAGAGGATGATAGAATGGGAAGGGGGACCACTTTCACTGGGATTGATTGCCTTTGGGGTCACATGAAAGGTCCATGAACTGTCCATGAACTTTCCTTCTCAGGCACAGCTCTGGAAGGGCTGTTTGACAAATTGTGAGATTTCAGGCCATCCTGAAACTTAGCCCATCTCCACCGGCCTGCCACTGCTCTTTCCAAAACTACTTCATTTAGGAGCTCAACAATTTGCATTTACTCTCAATACTATGGTTTGTTTATACAGTTTTTCTTTTCTTTTCTTTTTTTTTTTTTTAAGATTTTGAGCATCCATCTTGTCTAGGATACTGTCCTGCATGCTTCCATAATCAGAAATTTGTTTCCCTTCTTCCACTGGGAACATGTTTTCCTGTTCGTGTTTCTAGAGCATTTAACCAGTTGGTTCTAGTTTATATTTAGCACCCTGACTCATGATAATAACTGTTTACTATGTTCCTGGCATTATGCTAAGTGCTGTATATACAATATCTGAGTTATTCTGCAAAATTACCCTCA
This sequence comes from Macaca nemestrina, assembly GCF_043159975.1. Lineage (NCBI taxonomy): Eukaryota > Metazoa > Chordata > Mammalia > Primates > Cercopithecidae > Macaca > Macaca nemestrina. The sequence goes on along the minus strand of NC_092126.1, from coordinate 98,240,461 downwards.
AGCTAGGTAGTATGGGTCCCATTTTACCACTAAGGAAAGGGAGACAGAAATTTTAAGGAACTTGCCAAAGACTATCTGATTCCAAAATTCCGTTCTTAATTGTGCGCACTCTCTCTCTCTCTCCATATATATATATACACACACACATATACATATATGTATAAATATATATGTAAATGCTTCTTTATACCAATAGCATTTTGTCATGATTCTTTTCCTTACTGTACTCCATTTTGTCATATATTAAGCCCTTAGTGTTTGAATTAATGTGTTAAATCTCTATTTCAGATTAAGTAACTTATTCTATTTTTAACTTAATGCTCCACTACTTTTATAATGATCACTTTGTAACATTTATTAAAATTTAGTATGACCAAAAATGTACAATAGGGTGAGTCAATAATCATTACATCGTCTAAAATAAGTATTCTTTGGCATTCTTCTTGTTATTATCCAGCTGAATTGCCCTCTTATTTTGTTAGATACTTGAAGTTAGCCTGCTGAGGCTTTAACTGGTAAATCTACATGTTAACCTAGGAAATAATATTTTATTTACTTTTCTAATCAGATATGGAACTTGATTTATTAGCAACGTCCTCTGTAATTTCTCTGAAAAAACCTTACTATAAGTTAAATCAACCCCATGTGTTTAATCTGTTTTTTGGTTGTACTAGCAACAATAAAATTTATTTTTTGTATTTCCCTATTAGATATCAGTTTAATATTGGCATATATACATAAAACAGTATACATACATACAATATATAATATATATACACACATACACACATGTACCTACATACAAATGTTTTAGAGGTATTAGGGTTAAGTCCTGCAACTGAACGCATTACTTTCAGTAATTTTCAGTTGATTTCCTTAGATTTCTAGGTTTGTAGTCATGTCATCTGTAAAACAGATTATTCCTTCTCTGGGAGTAAAGGATATATTATCATATAAGCAAAATGGGTTTGAACAAGGCAGACCAGGCAATCTGCCTTTCTGGTGCATTACTGAAGTAAATCCCATAGGACAAAAAACAATCCAGAAATTACTAACACCTGATTTTTTAGAATTTAATCAAGGAGAGAATGAGAATTATAGCAAATACCTTATTAAAATCTCTCTGGATGGCCAGGCACCGTGGCTCACACCTGTAATCCTAGCACTTTGGGAGGCTGAGGCGGGTGGATCACTTGAGGTCAGGAATTCGAGACCACCCTGGCCAACATGCCGAAACCCCATCTCTACTAAAAACACAAAAATTAGCCGGGTGTAGTGGCAGGCACCTGTAATCCCAGCTACTCACAAGCCTGAGGCGGGAGAATCACTTGAACTCCAGAGGCAGAGATTGCAGTGAGCCGAGATCACAGCATTGCACAGCAGCCTGGGCAACAGAGAGAGATTCCATCTCAAAAAAAAAATCTCTTTGGATAATTATTATATGTATACATATATTTGTTTTTCCTGTCAGTGGGACATGCTATGTTATCACTTCTTCTGTGTACCAGTTTTGTGTCTTTAGAATAAAGTATAATGTACTCCAAATAAACCTTGCTATGAGTTAAATCAACTCCTTGTGTTTAATAAAGTATTTTTCTTTTTTTCTATCAAGTTGAAATCTTAATATTAGTGTTCATAAATGAGATTTGATTTCAGTTTCCTATTCAAATTTTGAAATGAATCATTTTCTCTTCACCAAACGAACTGGGTAACATACAACACAGTGAGCACTCACATACATTCAAAGTTTATATAACAGGAATTTTTTTCTTGTTCTTTGAAAGTTTACAAAATTTTTGTAAACCCATAAGGACCAGGCATCTTTTGGGGTGTAATTTCTTGTATTTCTTTTCCGGTTATTTGATCTGTCACAGTGCTTTATATTTTTATCAGCAAGTACACATTTGGGTATCAAAATTTACTTATATATACATATATAGAAATAATATTTTTTAAATGCCAAGTCTATTTTGTGTTATTCAAATCTTATTAACATGTATTCTTTCTTCTTGTTTTGACTGAGACAATAGTCTTTTGTAGAAAAATTACTTTTTACTGTTTCAATATACTAGTCTGGTTTTGTTCCTCATTTTATTTACATATAATCTTGTTTTATTACTCCTACTTTAGCCACTTTTATCCCACTAAATATTTTAAGTGGAATTTTAGTTCATCAAGTTTATCATTTTTTTTAATTAACAAAAGTATTGACCGGGCGCGGTGGCTCACGCCTGTAATCCCAGCACTTTGGGAGGCCAAGTCAGGCGGATCACAAGGTCAGGAGATTGAGACCATCCTGGCCAATGTGGTGAAATCCCATCTCTACTAAAAATACAAAAATTAGCTGGGCGTGGTGGCACACGCCTGTAATCCCAGTTACTCGAGAGGCTGAGGTGGGAGAATCGCTTGAACCAGGGAGTTGGAGGTTGCAGAGAGCCAAGATCGCGCCACTGCACTCCAGCCTGGTGACAGAGCAAGACTCCATCTCAAAAAAAAATAATAATAATAAAATAAAATAAGTAATTTTTTAAAAAGTATTTAGGATGATCTTTTCCTACAATAAGTATACCCTAATGCAATGGTTAAAGGCATGGGTGCCAGGGTCAGGCTGCTTGGCTTCTAATCCCAGCTTCAGGCCTTACTAGCTATGTTGCCTTGAACAAGTTCCTTAACCTCTGTGTGCCTCCAGCATCCTCATGTGTGAAGTAGGGGTAGTTACCAGGATCTGCCTCATAGATTATTTTCATAAAAATTATGTGAGATAAAGTGAGCTTTTAACATAGTACTTGGCACATAGTAGGCTGTTAACAAATGTTAGTATATTAGTTGTCATTGTTATTAATTAGAAAATATGAATTATCTATAGGAAGACTCAGAGGAAAGGGGAATTTCTATTGCGTGGCAGGATGAAAGAGAAGCCTTGGCTTTAGCGGTTGGTCTCTGAGCGAGGGGTGCAAAAGGGTCTGTGATCCCCAAGCTGATACTGTGGGTTTATACCTGGGAAAGCATGGAAACTGCTTACAAAGACCAACTCTTGGTCAACTATAATACAGGCGATGTTCCAGGTAATTATAGCTTCTGCTGTTTCTGCTGTTCTCTTCACTTCTACCCTGTCCCTTACCGGCCTCTCAACTCCATCGCCAGTCACCCTTTCCCCCCGATTTCAAACCCAAATGAATTTCCACTAAGGTGATACATGATTCATAAGATAGCACTTCTATTTTATTTGGATTTAGCATTTGATGCAGTTTTAAGACAAATTTAACTTTCATGCAGATTTTTATGGCACAGTAAAATGAAGTGTTAGATTGTAGTTTTATTTTATGTTGTTTTGGAAAATGGTTGATTGGGTAGGGGTCTTTCCAGAGTATCCACACATGTACCTTCTTACCCATCAACCTAGTCCTATCTCAATATCAAAACCAGAGAGTTTGCAGGCCAGGCATGGTGGCTTATGCCTGTAATCCCAGCACTTTGGGAGGCTGAGGCAGGAGGACTGCTTGAGTCCAGGAGTTTGAAACCAGCCTGGGCAACATAGTGAGACCCTGTCTCCACAAAAAATTAAAAAATTAACTGGGTGTGGTAGCTCTCTCCTGTGGGGAGGCTGAGGTGGGAGGATCACTTGAGTCCAGGAGGTTGAGGTTACAGTGAGCAGTGATCACGCCACTGCACTCAGCCTGGGCAATAGAGTGAGACCCTGTCTCCCCCAAAAAACAAAATAGAAAAAACCAGTTTGAATTTTTGTCATGGGTCAAGGAAGGTAAGAAAGTTAAAAAGAGTGGAGTGGAAAGGAGTCTCTAAATGAATAACTGTAAAAAAAAGGTAGGGGTGGTATGAGAAAATAAAATTTTAGGCACTCTTCCCATCCATGCGTATCTCAGGTCCCAGTCCTTCCTACCTCCTCAGTGAGGAAGAAGTTTCTGGGCTGGGCATGGTGGCTCACCCATGTAATCCCAGCACTTTGGGAGGCCAAGGAGGGCGGATCATGAGGTCAGGAGTTCAAGACCAGCCTGGCCAACATGGTGGAACCCCATCTCTACTAAAAATACAAAAAATTAACTGGTCATGGTGGCAGGTACCTGTAATGCCAGCTACTCGGGAGGCTGAGGCAGGAGAATCGCTTGAACCCAGGAGGTGGAGGTTGCAATGAACTGAGATCACACCATTGCACTCCAGCCTGGGGACAGCAAGACTCCGTCTCGAGGAAAAATAAATAAATAAATAAGGAATACATTTCTAATCTGAATGGTCAGAGCCCTAAACATCGACTAGGCTATGTGGCAGATGGTATTTTCCAAAAACATCTCATTTCTCATGCTGTTCTTATGATATGATGCTAACACGTCTCTGTTGTGAGGTGGGGTCTCCCTCTGAACCTAGGCTGACCTTAGTAACTGCCTCAACGAATCCAATTCCAATGTAGTCATGCTGCCTGACTTTTTTTTTTTTTTTTTCTGAGAGGGAGTTTCGCTTTTATTGCCCAGGCTGGAGTGCAATGGCATGATCTCGGCTCACTGCAACCTCCGCCTCTTGGGTTCAAGCAATTCTCCTGCCTCAGCCTCCCAAGTAGCTGAGATTACAGGCATGTGCCACCACACCTGGCTAATTTTTATATTTTTAGTAGAGACAGGGTTTCTCCATGTTGGTCAGGCTGGTCTCGAACTCCCGACCTCAGGTGATCCGCCCACCTCAGCCTCCCAAAGTGCTGGGATTACAGGTGTGAGCAACCGCGCCTGGCCTATCATGCTGCCTGACTTTTGAGGCTGGGTCCTAAAAGTCAATATGACTTCCACTCGGCTCTCTCTCAGGACCCCTCCTGTATTCTGAGGAAGCCACGTGGAGGGGCCATGTGTTAGTGTGCTAAGCAATAGCCAACCACCAGACGTGTGAGTGACCGCTTCCTCAGGCAGGTCCAATTCCCAGCCTCTGAGTCTTCCAGCTGAGACTCCAGACATGGTAGAGCTAGGCCTGATCCACCTAGGGCAGAGAAAAGCCATCTTTGTGCTGCCTTGTGTGAATTCCTAACCCACAGAAACTGCAAGAGAGAATAAATGATTACTATCATAAGCCACTGAGTTTTAGAGTGATTTGTTATGCAGCACTAGGGAAATAACACGTTTACCAAAGCATACATTTACTAAAGGGTGTGAACCTATATGCTTCCCTTTTGTGGATTTGGTTTTTGTTTTTGAGACAGGAGCTCGCTCTCTCACCCAGGCTGAGTGCAGCAGCTTGATGCAATCACAGCTCACTGCAGCCTTGACCTCCTGGGCTCAAGTGATCCTCCCACCTCAGCCTCCTGAGTAGCTGAGGCCACCAGCATGCACCTCCACATCTGGCTGTTTAAAAAAAAAAATTTTTTTTAGAGATGGGATCTCCCTATGTTGCCCAGGCTGGTCTCAAACTCTTGGATTCAAGCAATACTCCCGCCTCAGCCTCCCAAAGTACTGGAGTTACAGTTGTGAGCTACCACACTTGGCCCTATATGCTTCTTTCTTGTGCTTCCTACATCATTTCTAGGTGGATCAGGCCTAACTCATTCTCTCTTCTGCTTTCCCCCTAACATGCATTTAGGTGAACAAATAAGCCAAGGCCTGCTATGCAATCCTGGCCACACAGTTCCCCTGTTTCTTAGACTTCCTCCTCTTTGCATATGGTCAGACAGCAGGAAGATCCCGAGAGGTAGGAGGCCCCTACCTCTCTCACCAGAGAGCTCTACATTGGTGTATGGGTGCTCGGATCGTCTTCATAAAGAAGTACCTGTTTCGCCCAGGCGTGGTGGCTCATGCCTGTAATCCCAGCACTTTTCGAGATCAAGGCGGGCGGATGACCTGAAGTCAGGAGTTCTCAACATGGTGAGACCCTGTCTCTACTAAAAATACAAAAAAAAAAAAAAAAAAAAAATAGCTGGGCGTGGTGGTGCATGCCTGTAATCCCAGCTACTTGGGAGATTGAGGCAGGAGAATCACTTGAACCCGGGAGGCAGAGGTTGCAATGAGCCAAGACTGTGCCACTTCACTCCAGCCTGGGTGACAGAGTGAGACTCTGTCTCAAAAAAAAAAAGAAAGAAAAAGTACCTGTTTCACAGTCTACAATCATTTATTATGCTTAGCTTCCTGGGGGGGATTAATGGGAAGGGGAGAGCGGTGTGGCAAGCAAGGCTAGGGTGTTGCTGGATCCTTGCCTATAACAGCATAGCCTCAAAATATCACCCTCATGACCAACAATGGGCAGGGAGTGAAAAGCAGTCATCAAGATTTAAAATGTGTACAAGCATCAGCCAATTTCCCTTCATACCACTAAGGGAGCAAGCAGAGCAGTGTGGCTTCGGAATCACTAAATATGGACTCTTTCATTCTCCACCATGAATAGATGGTGGGATGAGTGGTTTTATGACCTTGAGCAGGTAACCCTATCACCTTTCTGTAATTCCACTTTCCTGAATAATAAAAGGGACATTTTACTTAACCAGTCATGTTACTCTATGAATCCACAAGTCTCTCTGTCAGTTTCACAGCTATTTACACCTTCAGCTTCAGGAAGGAACATACGCATTTGGATACCCACGGGTGATGTGAGGAGGGCGGGGAGTCCCCAGCCCTGTGCCTTCTGGAAATCACAACAGCTGTTACTGGGGCTCTGCTGTCTCCCTCCAGGAAGCGGAGATAAAACTCTCCCGACAGCAGCTCCCTGGGGGAAGCCAGCTGCAAGAGAGGGAGAAGAAGCCTTGGCTCCACCCTCATTTCACCCCAGGTGAACTAGCTTTGTTCTGAACTAGGGTAACAACAGTGCACCCAAATCCTACACAGGTATACACCCAGGCCGAGTAGGTGTGAGTAGCAGAGAAAGAGAGCAAGCCTTATCCTTGGGTTTTGAAGCCAGGACAGGAAAGGGGTTCGTTTTCCAGATAGCTATATAAAGAACCTAGCACCACTGACATCATTGACATTACCGTTGAAGCTAATTGCTTT